>NC_090446.1:84047893-84647893 GCF_031143425.1 Pleurodeles waltl
GTGTCTTGGTGTGTCACTGCAGGCCTGTCTCCCTTTCTGCTTCTGTGTGTCTTGGTGTGTCACTGCAGGCCTGTCTCCCTTTCTGCTTCTGTGTGTCTTGGTATGTCACTACAGATCTGTCTCCCTTTTTGCTTCTGTGTCTCTTGGTGTGTCACTGCAGGCCTGTCTCCCTTTCTGCTCCTGTGTGTCTTGGTGTGTCACTGCAGGCCTCTCTCCACTTCTGCTTCTGTGTGTCTTGGTGTGTCACTGCAGATCTGTCTCCATTTTTGCTTCTGTGTCTCTTGGTGTGTCACTGCAGGCCTGTCTTCCTTTCTGCTTCTGTGTGTCTTGGTGTGTCACTGCAGATTTGTCTCCCTTTCTGCTTCTGTGTGTCTTGGTGTGTCACTGCAGGCCTGTCTCCCTTTCTGCTTCTGTGTGTCTTGGTGTGTCACTGCAGATCTGTCTCCCTTTCTGCTTCTGTGTGTCTTGGTGTTTCACTGCAGGCCTGTCTCCCTTTCTGCTTCTGTGTGTCTTGGTGTGTCACAGCAGGACTGTCTCCCCTTCTGCTTCTGTGTGTCTTGGTGTTTCACTGCAGGCCTGTCTCCCTTTCTGCTTCTGTGTATCTTGGTGTGTCACTGCAGGCCTGTCTCCCTTTCTGCTTCTGTGTGTCTTGGTGTTTCACTGCAGGCCTGTCTCCCTTTCTGCTTCTGTGTATCTTGGTGTGTCACTGCAGGCCTGTCTCCCTTTCTGCTTCTGTGTGTCTTGGTGTGTCACTGCAGATCTGTCTCCCTTTTTGCTTCTGTGTCTCTTGGTGTGTCACTGCAGGCCTGTCTCCCTTTCTGCTTCTGTGTGTCTTGGTGTGTCACTGCAGGCCTGTCTCCCCTTCTGCTTCTGTGTGTCTTGGTGTGTCACTGCAGGCCTGTCTCCCCTTCTGCTTCTGTGTGTCTTGGTGTGTCACTGCAGATCTGTCTCCCTTTTTGCTTCTGTGTCTCTTTGTGTGTCACTGCAGGCCTGTCTCCCTTTCTGCTTCTGTGTGTCTTGGTGTGTCACTGAATGCCTGTCTCCCTTTCTGCTTCTGTTTGTCTTGGTGTGTCACTGCAGATCTGTCTCCCTTTCTGCTTCTGTGTGTCTTGGTGTTTCACTGCAAGCCTGTCTCCCCTTCTGATTCTGTGTGTCTTGATGTGTCACGGCAGGATTGTCTCCCCTTCTGCTTCTGTGTGTCTTGGTGTGTCACTGCAGGCCTGTCTGTCTCCCTTTCTGCTTCTGCGTGTCTTGGTGTGTCACTGCAGGTCTGTCTCCCTCTCTGCTTCTGTGTGTCTTGGTGTGTCACTGCATATCTGTCTCTCTTTCTGCTTCTATGTGTCTTGGTGTGTCACTGTAGATCTGTCTTCCTTTCTGCTTCTGTGTGTCTTTGTGTGTCACTGCAGGGCTGTCTGCCTTTCTGCTTCTGTGTGTCTTGGTGTGCCACTGCAGGTCTGTCTAACTTTCTGCTTCTGTGTGTCTTGGTGTGTCACTGCAGGTCTGCCTGTCTCCCATTCTGCTTCTGTGTGTCTTGGTGTGTCACTGCACGCATGTCTCCTCTTCTGCTTCTGTGTGTCTTGGTGTGTTAATGCAGGCCTGCCCGTCTCCCTTTCTGCTTCTGTGTGTCCTTGTGTGTCACTGCAGCTCTGTCTGACTTTCTGCTTCTGTGTCTCTTGGTGTGTCACTACAGGTCTGTCTCCTTTTCTGCTTCTAGGTGTCTTGGTGTGTCACTGCAGGTCGGACTGTTACCCTTTCTGCTTCTGTGTGTCTTGGTGTGTCACTGCAGGCCTGTCTGCCTTTCTGCTTCTGTGTGTCTTGGTGTGTCACTGCAGATCTGTCTCCCTTTCTGCTTCTGTGTGTCTTGGTGTGTCACTGCAGGTCTGTCTCCCCTTCTGCTTCTGAGTGTCTTGGTGTGTCACTGCAGGCCTGTCTCCCTTTCTGCTTCTCTGTCTCTTGGTGTGTCACTGCACATCTGCCTGTCTCCATTTCTGCTTCTGTGTGTCTGGGTGTGTCACTGCAGGCCTGTCTGCCTTTCTGCTTCTGTGTGTCTTGGTGTGTCACTGCAGATCTGTCTCCCTTTCTGCTTCTGTGTGTCTTGGTGTGTCACTGCAGCTCTGTCTCCCCTTCTGCTTCAGCGTGTCTTGGTGTGTCACTGCAGGCCTGTCTCCCTTTCTGCTTCTGTGTGTCTTGGTGTGTCACTGCAGATCTTTCTCCCTTTCTGCTTCTGTGTGTCTTGGTGTGTCACTGCAGATCTGTCTCCCTTTCTGCTTCTGTGTGTCTTGGTGTGTCATTGCAGGCCTATCTCCTCTTCTGCTTCTGTGTGTCTTGGTGTATTACTGCAGGCCTGTCTCCCTTTCTGCTTCTGTGTGGCTTGGTGTGTCACTGCAGGCCTGCCTGCCTTTCTGCTTCTGTGTGCCTTAGTGTGCCACTGCAGATCTGTCTCCCTTTCTGCTTCTGTGTGTCTTGGTGTGTCACTGCAGGTCTGTCTCCCCTTCTGCTTCTGTTTCCTGGTGTGTCACTGCAGCCCTGTCTCCCTTTCTGCTTCTGTGTGTCTTGGTGTGTCACTGCAGGCCTGTCTCCCTTTTTGCTTCTCTGTCTCTTGGTGTGTCACTGCACGTCTGCCTGTCTCCCTTTCTGCTTCTGTGTGTCTTGGTGTGTCACTGCAGGCCTGTCTCCCTTTCTGCTTCTGTGTGTCTTGGTGTGTCACTGCAGGCCTGTCTCCCTTTCTGCTTCTGTGTGTCTTGGTATGTCACTACAGATCTGTCTCCCTTTTTGCTTCTGTGTCTCTTGGTGTGTCACTGCAGGCCTGTCTCCCTTTCTGCTTCTGTGTGTCTTGGTGTGTCACTGCAGGCCTCTCTCCACTTCTGCTTCTGTGTGTCTTGGTGTGTCACTGCAGATCTGTCTCCATTTTTGCTTCTGTGTCTCTTGGTGTGTCACTGCAGGCCTGTCTTCCTTTCTGCTTCTGTGTGTCTTGGTGTGTCACTGCAGATTTGTCTCCCTTTCTGCTTCTGTGTGTCTTGGTGTGTCACTGCAGGCCTGTCTCCCTTTCTGCTTCTGTGTGTCTTGGTGTGTCACTGCAGATCTGTCTCCCTTTCTGCTTCTGTGTGTCTTGGTGTTTCACTGCAGGCCTGTCTCCCTTTCTGCTTCTGTGTGTCTTGGTGTGTCACAGCAGGACTGTCTCCCCTTCTGCTTCTGTGTGTCTTGGTGTGTCACTGCAGGCCTGTCTGTCTCCCTTTCTGCTTCTGCGTGTCTTGGTGTGTCACTGCAAGTCTGTCTCCCTTTCTGCTTCTGTGTGTCTTGATGTGTCACTGCAGATCTGTCTCCCTTTCTGCTTCTATGTGTCTTGATATGTCACTGTAGATCTGTCCCCCTTTTTGCTTCTGTGTGTCTTGATGTGTCACTGTAGGCCTGTCTCCCTTTCTGCTTCTGTGTGTCTTGGTCTGACAATGCAGGCCTGTTTGCCTTTCAGCTTCTGTCTGTCTTGGTGTGTCACTGCAGGCCTGTCTGCCTTTCTGCTTCTGTGTGTCTTGGTGTGTCACTTCAGGCCTGTCCCCCTTTCTCTTTCTGTGTGTCTTGGTGTGTCATGGGAGGTCTGTCTCCCTTTCTGCTTCTGTGTGTCTTAGTGTGTCATTGCAGGCCTGTCTCCCTTTCTGCTTCTGTGTGTCTTGGTGTGTCACTGCAGGCATGCCTGACTTTCTGCTTCTGTGTGTCTTGGTGTGTCACTGCAGGCCTGCCTGTCTTCCTTTCTGCTTCTGTGTGTCTTGGTGTGTCACTGCAGATCTGTCTCCCTTTCTGCTTCTGTGTGTCTTGGTGTGTCACTGCAGATCTGTCTCCCCTTCTGTTTCTGTGTGTCTTGTTGTGTCACTGCAGATCTGTCTCCCTTTCTGCTTCTGCGTGTCTTGGTGTGTCACTGCAGATCTGTCTCCCTTTCTGCTTCTGCGTGTCTTGGTGTGTCACTGCAGATCTGTCTTCCTTTCTGCTTCTGTGTGTCTTTGTGTGTCACTGCAGGGCTGTCTGCCTTTCTGCTTCTGTGTGTCTTGGTGTGTCACTGCAGGCCTGTCTGTCTTTCTGCTTCTGTGTGTCTTGGTGTGTCACTGCAGGTCTGCCTGTCACCCCTTCTGCTTCTGTGTGTCTTGGTGTGTCACTGCAGGCATGTCTCCTCTTCTGCTTCTGTGTGTCTTGGTGTGTTACTGCAGGCCTGTCTCCCTTTCTGCTTCTGTATGTCTTGGTGTGTCACTGCAGCTCTGTCTCCCTTTCTGCTTCTGTGTGTCTTGGTGTGTCACTGCAGGCCTGTCTCCCTTTCTGCTTCTGAGTGTCTTGGTGTGTCACTGCAGACCTGTCTCCCTTTCTGCTTCTCTGTCTCTTGGTGTGTCACTGGACATCTGCCTGCCTCCCTTTCTGCTTCTGTGTGTCTGGGTGTGTCACTGCAGGCCTGTCTCCCTTTCTGCTTCTGTGTGTCTTGGTGTGTCACTGCAGATCTGTCTCCCTTTTTCCTTCTGTGTCTCTTGGTGTGTCACTGCAGGCCTGTTTCCCTTTCTGCTTCTGTGTGTCTTGGTGTGTCACTGCAGCTCTGTCTCCCCTTCTACTTCAGCGTGTCTTGGTGTGTCACTGCAGATCTGTCTCCCCTTCTGCTTCTGTGTGTCTTGGTGTGTCACTGCAGGTCAGCCTGTCTCCCTTTCTGCTTCTGTGTGTCTTGGTGTGTCACTGCAGATCTGTCTCCCTTTTTCCTTCTGTGTCTCTTGGTGTGTCACTGCAGGCCTGTTTCCCTTTCTGCTTCTGTGTGTCTTGGTGTGTCACTGCAGATTTGTCTCCCTTTCTGCTTCTGTGTGTATTGGTGTGTCACTGCAGGCCTATCTCCCTTTCTGCTTCTGTGTGTCTTGGTGTGTCACTGAAGGCCTGTCTCCCTTTCTGCTTCTGTGTGTCTTGGTGTGTCACTGCAGATCTGTCTCCCTTTCTGCTTCTGTGTGTCTTGGTGTTTCACTACAGGTCTGTCTCCCTCTCTGCTTCTAGGTGTCTTGGTGTGTCACTGCAGGTCGGCCTGTCTCCCTTTCTGCTTCTGTGTGGCTTGGTGTGTCACTGCAGGCCTGTCTGCCTTTCTGCTTCTGTGTGCCTTAGTGTGCCACTGCAGATCTGTCTCCCTTTCTGCTTCTGTGTGTCTTGGTGTGTCACTGCAGGTCTGTCTCCCCTTCTGCTTCTGTTTCCTGGTGTGTCACTGCAGCCCTGTCTCCCTTTCTGCTTCTGTGTGTCTTGGTGTGTCACTGCAGGCCTGTCTCCCTTTCTGCTTCTGTGTGTCTTGGTGTGTCACTGCAGGCCTGTCTCCCTTTCTGCTTCTGTGTGTCTTGGTATGTCACTACAGATCTGTCTCCCTTTTTGCTTCTGTGTCTCTTGGTGTGTCACTGCAGGCCTGTCTCCCTTTCTGCTTCTGTGTGTCTTGGTGTGTCACTGCAGGCCTCTCTCCACTTCTGCTTCTGTGTGTCTTGGTGTGTCACTGCAGATCTGTCTCCATTTTTGCTTCTGTGTCTCTTGGTGTGTCACTGCAGGCCTGTCTTCCTTTCTGCTTCTGTGTGTCTTGGTGTGTCACTGCAGATTTGTCTCCCTTTCTGCTTCTGTGTGTCTTGGTGTGTCACTGCAGGCCTGTCTCCCTTTCTGCTTCTGTGTGTCTTGGTGTGTCACTGCAGATCTGTCTCCCTTTCTGCTTCTGTGTGTCTTGGTGTTTCACTGCAGGCCTGTCTCCCTTTCTGCTTCTGTGTGTCTTGGTGTGTCACAGCAGGACTGTCTCCCCTTCTGCTTCTGTGTGTCTTGGTGTGTCACTGCAGGCCTGTCTGTCTCCCTTTCTGCTTCTGCGTGTCTTGGTGTGTCACTGCAAGTCTGTCTCCCTTTCTGCTTCTGTGTGTCTTGATGTGTCACTGCAGATCTGTCTCCCTTTCTGCTTCTATGTGTCTTGATATGTCACTGTAGATCTGTCCCCCTTTTTGCTTCTGTGTGTCTGGATGTGTCACTGTAGGCCTGTCTCCCTTTCTGCTTCTGTGTGTCTTGGTCTGACACTGCAGGCCTGTGTGCCTTTCAGCTTCTGTCTGTCTTGGTGTGTCACTGCAGGCCTGTCTGCCTTTCTGCTTCTGTGTGTCTTGGTGTGTCACTTCAGGCCTGTCCCCCTTTCTCTTTCTGTGTGTCTTGGTGTGTCATGGGAGGTCTGTCTCCCTTTCTGCTTCTGTGTGTCTTGGTGTGTCACTGCAGATCTGTCTCCCTTTCTGCTTCTGTGTGTCTTGGTGTGTCACTGCAGATCTGTCTCCCCTTCTGTTTCTGTGTGTCTTGGTGTGTCACTGCAGATCTGTCTCCCTTTCTGCTTCTGCGTGTCTTGGTGCGTCACTGCAGATCTGTCTCCCTTTCTGCTTCTGCGTGTCTTGGTGTGTCACTGCAGATCTGTCTTCCTTTCTGCTTCTGTGTGTCTTTGTGTGTCACTGCAGATTTGTCTCCCTTTCTGCTTCTGTGTGTATTGGTGTGTCACTGCAGGCCTATCTCCCTTTCTGCTTCTGTGTGTCTTGGTGTGTCACTGAAGGCCTGTCTCCCTTTCTGCTTCTGTGTGTCTTGGTGTGTCACTGCAGATCTGTCTCCCTTTCTGCTTCTGTGTGTCTTGGTGTTTCACTACAGGTCTGTCTCCCTCTCTGCTTCTAGGTGTCTTGGTGTGTCACTGCAGGTCGGCCTGTCTCCCTTTCTGCATCTGTGTGGCTTGGTGTGTCACTGCAGGCCTGTCTGCCTTTCTGCTTCTGTGTGCCTTAGTGTGCCACTGCAGATCTGTCTCCCTTTCTGCTTCTGTGTGTCTTGGTGTGTCACTGCAGGTCTGTCTCCCCTTCTGCTTCTGTTTCCTGGTGTGTCACTGCAGCCCTGTCTCCCTTTCTGCTTCTGTGTGTCTTGGTGTGTCACTGCAGGCCTGTCTCCCTTTCTGCTTCTGTGTGTCTTGGTGTGTCACTGCAGGCCTGTCTCCCTTTCTGCTTCTGTGTGTCTTGGTATGTCACTACAGATCTGTCTCCCTTTTTGCTTCTGTGTCTCTTGGTGTGTCACTGCAGGCCTGTCTCCCTTTCTGCTTCTGTGTGTCTTGGTGTGTCACTGCAGGCCTCTCTCCACTTCTGCTTCTGTGTGTCTTGGTGTGTCACTGCAGATCTGTCTCCATTTTTGCTTCTGTGTCTCTTGGTGTGTCACTGCAGGCCTGTCTTCCTTTCTGCTTCTGTGTGTCTTGGTGTGTCACTGCAGATTTGTCTCCCTTTCTGCTTCTGTGTGTCTTGGTGTGTCACTGCAGGCCTGTCTCCCTTTCTGCTTCTGTGTGTCTTGGTGTGTCACTGCAGATCTGTCTCCCTTTCTGCTTCTGTGTGTCTTGGTGTTTCACTGCAGGCCTGTCTCCCTTTCTGCTTCTGTGTGTCTTGGTGTGTCACAGCAGGACTGTCTCCCCTTCTGCTTCTGTGTGTCTTGGTGTGTCACTGCAGGCCTGTCTGTCTCCCTTTCTGCTTCTGCGTGTCTTGGTGTGTCACTGCAAGTCTGTCTCCCTTTCTGCTTCTGTGTGTCTTGATGTGTCACTGCAGATCTGTCTCCCTTTCTGCTTCTATGTGTCTTGATATGTCACTGTAGATCTGTCCCCCTTTTTGCTTCTGTGTGTCTGGATGTGTCACTGTAGGCCTGTCTCCCTTTCTGCTTCTGTGTGTCTTGGTCTGACACTGCAGGCCTGTGTGCCTTTCAGCTTCTGTCTGTCTTGGTGTGTCACTGCAGGCCTGTCTGCCTTTCTGCTTCTGTGTGTCTTGGTGTGTCACTTCAGGCCTGTCCCCCTTTCTCTTTCTGTGTGTCTTGGTGTGTCATGGGAGGTCTGTCTCCCTTTCTGCTTCTGTGTGTCTTGGTGTGTCACTGCAGATCTGTCTCCCTTTCTGCTTCTGTGTGTCTTGGTGTGTCACTGCAGATCTGTCTCCCCTTCTGTTTCTGTGTGTCTTGGTGTGTCACTGCAGATCTGTCTCCCTTTCTGCTTCTGCGTGTCTTGGTGTGTCACTGCAGATCTGTCTCCCTTTCTGCTTCTGCGTGTCTTGGTGTGTCACTGCAGATCTGTCTTCCTTTCTGCTTCTGTGTGTCTTTGTGTGTCACTGCAGGGCTGTCTGCCTTTCTGCTTCTGTGTGTCTTGGTGTGTCACTGCAGGCCTGTCTGTCTTTCTGCTTCTGTGTGTCTTGGTGTGTCACTGCAGGTCTGCCTGTCACCCCTTCTGCTTCTGTGTGTCTTGGTGTGTCACTGCAGGCATGTCTCCTCTTCTGCTTCTGTGTGTCTTGGTGTGTTACTGCAGGCCTGTCTCCCTTTCTGCTTCTGTATGTCTTGGTGTGTCACTGCAGCTCTGTCTCCCTTTCTGCTTCTGTGTGTCTTGGTGTGTCACTGCAGGCCTGTCTCCCTTTCTGCTTCTGAGTGTCTTGGTGTGTCACTGCAGACCTGTCTCCCTTTCTGCTTCTCTGTCTCTTGGTGTGTCACTGCACATCTGCCTGCCTCCCTTTCTGCTTCTGTGTGTCTGGGTGTGTCACTGCAGGCCTGTCTCCCTTTCTGCTTCTGTGTGTCTTGGTGTGTCACTGCAGATCTGTCTCCCTTTTTCCTTCTGTGTCTCTTGGTGTGTCACTGCAGGCATGTTTCCCTTTCTGCTTCTGTGTGTCTTGGTGTGTCACTGCAGCTCTGTCTCCCCTTCTGCTTCAGCGTGTCTTGGTGTGTCACTGCAGATCTGTCTCCCCTTCTGCTTCTGTGTGTCTTGGTGTGTCACTGCAGGTCAGCCTGTCTCCCTTTCTGCTTCTGTGTGTCTTGGTGTGTCACTGCAGATCTGTCTCCCTTTTTCCTTCTGTGTCTCTTGGTGTGTCACTGCAGGCCTGTTTCCCTTTCTGCTTCTGTGTGTCTTGGTGTGTCACTGCAAATTTGTCTCCCTTTCTGCTTCTGTGTGTATTGGTGTGTCACTGCAGGCCTATCTCCCTTTCTGCTTCTGTGTGTCTTGGTGTGTCACTGAAGGCCTGTCTCCCTTTCTGCTTCTGTGTGTCTTGGTGTGTCACTGCAGATCTGTCTCCCTTTCTGCTTCTGTGTGTCTTGGTGTTTCACTGCAAGCCTGTCTCAAGTTCTGATTCTGTGTGTCTTGATGTGTCACAGCAGGACTGTCTCCCCTTCTGCTTCTGGGTGTCTTGGTGTGTCACTGCAGATCTGTCTCCCTTTCTGCTTCTGTGTGTCTTGGTGTGTCACTGCAGGTCTGTCTCCCCTTCTGCTTCTGAGTGTCTTGGTGTGTCACTGCAGGCCTGTCTCCCTTTCTGCTTCTGTGTGTCTTGGTGTGTCATTGCAGATCTGTCTCCCTTTTTCCTTCTGTGTCTCTTGGTGTGTCACTGCAGGCCTGTTTCCCTTTCTGCTTCTGTGTGTCTTGGTGTGTCACTGCAGGTTTGTCTCCCCTTCTGCTTCAGCGTGTCTTGGTGTGTCACTGCAGGCCTGTCTCCCTTTCTGCTTCTGTGTGTCTTGGTGTGTCACTGCAGATCTGTCTCCCTTTCTGCTTCTGTGTGTCTTGGTGTGTCACTACAGATCTGTCTCCCTTTCTGCTTCTGTGTGTCTTGGTGTGTCATTGCAGGCCTGTCTCCTCTTCTGCTTCTGTGTGTCTTGGTGTGTTAATGCAGGCCTGTCTCCCTTTCTGCTTCTGTATGTCTTGGTGTGTCACTGCAGCTCTGTCTGCCTTTCTGCTTCTGTGTGTCTTGGTGTGTCACTACAGGTCTGTGTCCCTTTCTGCTTCTAGGTGTCTTGGTGTGTCACTGCAGGTCGGCCTGTCTCCCTTTCTGCTTCTGTGTGGCTTGGTGTGTCACTGCAGGCCTGTCTGCCTTTCTGCTTCTGTGTGTCTTAGTGTGCCACTGCAGATCTGTCTCCCTTTCTGCTTCTGTGTTGTCTTGGTGTGTCACTGCAGGTCTGTCTCCCCTTCTGCTTCTGTTTCTTGGTGTGTCACTGCATGCCTGTCTCCCTTTCTGCTTCTGTGTGTCTTGGCGTGTCACTGCAGGCCTGTCTCCCTTTCTGCTACTCTGTCTCTTGGTGTGTCACTGCACGTCTGCCTGTCTGCCTTTCTGCTTCTGTGTGTCTTGGTGTGTCACTGCAGGCCTGTCTCCCTTTCTGCTTCTGTCTGTCTTGGTGTGTCACTGCAGGCCTGTCTCCCTTTCTGCTTCTGTGTGTCTTGGTGTGTCACTGCAGATCTGTCTCCCTTTTTGCTTCTGTGTCTCTTGGTGTGTCACTGCAGGCCTGTCTCCCTTTCTGCTTCTGTGTATCTTGGTGTGTCACTGCAGGCCTGTCTCCCTTTCTGCTTCTGTGTGTCTTGGTGTGTCACTGCAGATCTGTCTCCCTTTTTGCTTCTGTGTCTCTTGGTGTGTCACTGCAGGCCTGTCTCCCTTTCTGCTTCTGTGTGTCTTGGTGTGTCACTGCAGGCCTGTCTCCACTTCTGCTTCTGTGTGTCTTGGTGTGTCACTGCAGGCCTGTCTCCCCTTCTGCTTCTGTGTGTCTTGGTGTGTCACTGCAGATCTGTCTCCCTTTTTGCTTCTGTGTCTCTTGGTGTGTCACTGCAGGCCTGTCTCCCTTTCTGCTTCTGTGTGTCTTGGTGTGTCACTGAAGGCCTGTCTCCCTTTCTGCTTCTGTTTGTCTTGGTGTGTCACTGCAGATCTGTCTCCCTTTCTGCTTCTGTGTGTCTTGGTGTTTCACTGCAAGCCTGTCTCCCCTTCTGATTCTGTGTGTCTTGATGTGTCACGGCAGGACTGTCTCCCCTTCTGCTTCTGTGTGTCTTGGTGTGTCACTGCAGGCCTGTCTGTCTCCCTTTCTGCTTCTGCGTGTCTTGGTGTGTCACTGCAGGTCTGTCTCCCTCTCTGCTTCTGTGTGTCTTAGTGTGTCACTGCATATCTGTCTCCCTTTCTGCTTCTATGTGTCTTGGTGTGTCACTGTAGATCTGTCTTCCTTTCTGCTTCTGTGTGTCTTTGTGTGTCACTGCAGGGCTGTCTGCCTTTCTGCTTCTGTGTGTCTTGGTGTGCCACTGCAGGTCTGTCTGACTTTCTGCTTCTGTGTGTCTTGGTGTGTCACTGCAGGTCTGCCTGTCTCCCATTCTGCTTCTGTGTGTCCTTGTGTGTCACTGCAGGCCTGTCTCCCTTTCTGCTTCTGTGTGTCTTGGTGTGTCACTGCAGGTCTGCCTGTCTCCCCGTCTGCTTCTGTGTGTCTTGGTGTGTCACTGCACGCATGTCTCCTCTTCTGCTTCTGTGTGTCTTGGTGTGTTAATGCAGGCCTGCCCGTCTCTCTTTCTGCTTCTGTGTGTCCTTGTGTGTCACTGCAGCTCTGTCTGACTTTCTGCTTCTGTGTCTCTTGGTGTGTCACTACAGGTCTGTCTCCTTTTCTGCTTCTAGGTGTCTTGGTGTGTCACTGCAGGTCGGCCTGTTACCCTTTCTGCTTCTGTGTGTCTTGGTGTGTCACTGCAGGCCTGTCTGCCTTTCTGCTTCTGTGTGTCTTGGTGTGTCACTGCAGATCTGTCTCCCTTTCTGCTTCTGTGTGTCTTGGTGTGTCACTGCAGGTCTGTCTCCCCTTCTGCTTCTGAGTGTCTTGGTGTGTCACTGCAGGCCTGTCTCCCTTTCTGCTTCTCTGTCTCTTGGTGTGTCACTGCACATCTGCCTGTCTCCCTTTCTGCTTCTGTGTGTCTGGGTGTGTCACTGCAGGCCTGTCTCCCTTTCTGCTTCTGTGTGTCTTGGTGTGTCACTGCAGATCTGTCTCCCTTTTTCCTTCTGTGTCTCTTGGTGTGTCACTGCAGATCTGTCTCCCTTTCTGCTTCTGTGTGTCTTGGTGTTTCACTGCAAGCCTGTCTCAAGTTCTGATTCTGTGTGTCTTGATGTGTCACAGCAGGACTGTCTCCCCTTCTGCTTCTGGGTGTCTTGGTGTGTCACTGCAGATCTGTCTCCCTTTCTGCTTCTGTGTGTCTTGGTGTGTCACTGCAGGTCTGTCTCCCCTTCTGCTTCTGAGTGTCTTGGTGTGTCACTGCAGGCCTGTCTCCCTTTCTGCTTCTGTGTGTCTTGGTGTGTCACTGCAGATCTGTCTCCCTTTTTCCTTCTGTGTCTCTTGGTGTGTCACTGCAGGCCTGTTTCCCTTTCTGCTTCTGTGTGTCTTGGTGTGTCACTGCAGGTTTGTCTCCCCTTCTGCTTCAGCGTGTCTTGGTGTGTCACTGCAGGCCTGTCTCCCTTTCTGCTTCTGTGTGTCTTGGTGTGTCACTGCAGATCTGTCTCCCTTTCTGCTTCTGTGTGTCTTGGTGTGTCACTACAGATCTGTCTCCCTTTCTGCTTCTGTGTGTCTTGGTGTGTCATTGCAGGCCTGTCTCCTCTTCTGCTTCTGTGTGTCTTGGTGTATTACTGCAGGCCTGTCTCCCTTTCTGCTTCTGTATGTCTTGGTGTGTCACTGCAGCTCAGTCTGCCTTTCTGCTTCTGTGTGTCTTGGTGTGTCACTGCAGGCCTGTCTGTCTCCCTTTCTGCTTCTGCGTGTCTTGGTGTGTCACTGCAGGTCTGTCTCCCTCTCTGCTTCTGTGTGTCTTGGTGTGTCACTGCATATCTGTCTCCCTTTCTGCTTCTATGTGTCTTGGTGTGTCACTGTAGATCTGTCTTCCTTTCTGCTTCTGTGTGTCTTTGTGTGTCACTGCAGGGCTGTCTGCCTTTCTGCTTCTGTGTGTCTTGGTGTGCCACTGCAGGTCTGTCTGACTTTCTGCTTCTGTGTGTCTTGGTGTGTCACTGCAGGTCTGCCTGTCTCCCATTCTGCTTCTGTGTGTCCTTGTGTGTCACTGCAGGCCTGTCTCCCTTTCTGCTTCTGTGTGTCTTGGTGTGTCACTGCAGGTCTGCCTGTCTCCCCGTCTGCTTCTGTGTGTCTTGGTGTGTCACTGCACGCATGTCTCCTCTTCTGCTTCTGTGTGTCTTGGTGTGTTAATGCAGGCCTGCCCGTCTCTCTTTCTGCTTCTGTGTGTCCTTGTGTGTCACTGCAGCTCTGTCTGACTTTCTGCTTCTGTGTCTCTTGGTGTGTCACTACAGGTCTGTCTCCTTTTCTGCTTCTAGGTGTCTTGGTGTGTCACTGCAGGTCGGCCTGTTACCCTTTCTGCTTCTGTGTGTCTTGGTGTGTCACTGCAGGCCTGTCTGCCTTTCTGCTTCTGTGTGTCTTGGTGTGTCACTGCAGATCTGTCTCCCTTTCTGCTTCTGTGTGTCTTGGTGTGTCACTGCAGGTCTGTCTCCCCTTCTGCTTCTGAGTGTCTTGGTGTGTCACTGCAGGCCTGTCACCCTTTCTGCTTCTCTGTCTCTTGGTGTGTCACTGCACATCTGCCTGTCTCCCTTTCTGCTTCTGTGTGTCTGGGTGTGTCACTGCAGGCCTGTCTCCCTTTCTGCTTCTGTGTGTCTTGGTGTGTCACTGCAGATCTGTCTCCCTTTTTCCTTCTGTGTCTCTTGGTGTGTCACTGCAGATCTGTCTCCCTTTCTGCTTCTGTGTGTC
Source organism: Pleurodeles waltl (assembly GCF_031143425.1). NCBI lineage: Eukaryota > Metazoa > Chordata > Amphibia > Caudata > Salamandridae > Pleurodeles > Pleurodeles waltl. The sequence continues at coordinate 84,061,406 of NC_090446.1, forward strand.
TTGGTGTTTCACTGCAAGCCTGTCTCAAGTTCTGATTCTGTGTGTCTTGATGTGTCACAGCAGGACTGTCTCCCCTTCTGCTTCTGGGTGTCTTGGTGTGTCACTGCAGATCTGTCTCCCTTTCTGCTTCTGTGTGTCTTGGTGTGTCACTGCAGGTCTGTCTCCCCTTCTGCTTCTGAGTGTCTTGGTGTGTCACTGCAGGCCTGTCTCCCTTTCTGCTTCTGTGTGTCTTGGTGTGTCACTGCAGATCTGTCTCCCTTTTTCCTTCTGTGTCTCTTGGTGTGTCACTGCACGCCTGTTTCCCTTTCTGCTTCTGTGTGTCTTGGTGTGTCACTGCAGGTTTGTCTCCCCTTCTGCTTCAGCGTGTCTTGGTGTGTCACTGCAGGCCTGTCTCCCTTTCTGCTTCTGTGTGTCTTGGTGTGTCACTGCAGATCTGTCTCCCTTTCTGCTTCTGTGTGTCTTGGTGTGTCACTACAGATCTGTCTCCCTTTCTGCTTCTGTGTGTCTTGGTGTGTCATTGCAGGCCTGTCTCCTCTTCTGCTTCTGTGTGTCTTGGTGTGTTAATGCAGGCCTGTCTCCCTTTCTGCTTCTGTATGTCTTGGTGTGTCACTGCAGCTCTGTCTGCCTTTCTGCTTCTGTGTGTCTTGGTGTGTCACTACAGGTCTGTGTCCCTTTCTGCTTCTAGGTGTCTTGGTGTGTCACTGCAGGTCGGCCTGTCTCCCTTTCTGCTTCTGTGTGGCTTGGTGTGTCACTGCAGGCCTGTCTGCCTTTCTGCTTCTGTGTGTCTTAGTGTGCCACTGCAGATCTGTCTCCCTTTCTGCTTCTGTGTTGTCTTGGTGTGTCACTGCAGGTCTGTCTCCCCTTCTGCTTCTGTTTCTTGGTGTGTCACTGCATGCCTGTCTCCCTTTCTGCTTCTGTGTGTCTTGGCGTGTCACTGCAGGCCTGTCTCCCTTTCTGCTACTCTGTCTCTTGGTGTGTCACTGCACGTCTGCCTGTCTGCCTTTCTGCTTCTGTGTGTCTTGGTGTGTCACTGCAGGCCTGTCTCCCTTTCTGCTTCTGTCTGTCTTGGTGTGTCACTGCAGGCCTGTCTCCCTTTCTGCTTCTGTGTGTCTTGGTGTGTCACTGCAGATCTGTCTCCCTTTTTGCTTCTGTGTCTCTTGGTGTGTCACTGCAGGCCTGTCTCCACTTCTGCTTCTGTGTGTCTTGGTGTGTCACTGCAGGCCTGTCTCCCCTTCTGCTTCTGTGTGTCTTGGTGTGTCACTGCAGATCTGTCTCCCTTTTTGCTTCTGTGTCTCTTGGTGTGTCACTGCAGGCCTGTCTCCCTTTCTGCTTCTGTGTGTCTTGGTGTGTCACTGAAGGCCTGTCTCCCTTTCTGCTTCTGTTTGTCTTGGTGTGTCACTGCAGATCTGTCTCCCTTTCTGCTTCTGTGTGTCTTGGTGTTTCACTGCAAGCCTGTCTCCCCTTCTGATTCTGTGTGTCTTGATGTGTCACGGCAGGACTGTCTCCCCTTCTGCTTCTGTGTGTCTTGGTGTGTCACTGCAGGCCTGTCTGTCTCCCTTTCTGCTTCTGCGTGTCTTGGTGTGTCACTGCAGGTCTGTCTCCCTCTCTGCTTCTGTGTGTCTTGGTGTGTCACTGCATATCTGTCTCCCTTTCTGCTTCTATGTGTCTTGGTGTGTCACTGTAGATCTGTCTTCCTTTCTGCTTCTGTGTGTCACTGCAGGGCTGTCTGCCTTTCTGCTTCTGTGTGTCTTGGTGTGCCACTGCAGGTCTGTCTGACTTTCTGCTTCTGTGTGTCTTGGTGTGTCACTGCAGGTCTGCCTTTCTCCCATTCTGCTTCTGTGTGTCCTTGTGTGTCACTGCAGGCCTGTCTCCCTTTCTGCTTCTGTGTGTCTTGGTGTGTCACTGCAGGTCTGCCTGTCTCCCCGTCTGCTTCTGTGTGTCTTGGTGTGTCACTGCACGCATGTCTCCTCTTCTGCTTCTGTGTGTCTTGGTGTGTTAATGCAGGCCTGCCCGTCTCCCTTTCTGCTTCTGTGTGTCCTTGTGTGTCACTGCAGCTCTGTCTGACTTTCTGCTTCTGTGTCTCTTGGTGTGTCACTACAGGTCTGTCTCCTTTTCTGCTTCTAGGTGTCTTGGTGTGTCACTGCAGGTCGGCCTGTTACCCTTTCTGCTTCTGTGTGTCTTGGTGTGTCACTGCAGGCCTGTCTGCCTTTCTGCTTCTGTGTGTCTTGGTGTGTCACTGCAGATCTGTCTCCCTTTCTGCTTCTGTGTGTCTTGGTGTGTCACTGCAGGTCTGTCTCCCCTTCTGCTTCTGAGTGTCTTGGTGTGTCACTGCAGGCCTGTCTCCCTTTCTGCTTCTCTGTCTCTTGGTGTGTCACTGCACATCTGCCTGTCTCCCTTTCTGCTTCTGTGTGTCTGGGTGTGTCACTGCAGGCCTGTCTCCCTTTCTGCTTCTGTGTGTCTTGGTGTGTCACTGCAGATCTGTCTCCCTTTTTCCTTCTGTGTCTCTTGGTGTGTCACTGCAGGCCTGTTTCCCTTTCTGCTTCTGTGTGTCTTGGTGTGTCACTGCAGCTCTGTCTCCCCTTCTGCTTCAGCGTGTCTTGGTGTGTCACTGCAGGCCTGTCTCCCTTTCTGCTTCTGTGTGTCTTGGTGTGTCACTGCAGATCTGTCTCCCTTTCTGCTTCTGTGTGTCTTGGTGTGTCACTGCAGATCTGTCTCCCTTTCTGCTTCTGTGTGTCTTGGTGTGTCATTGCAGGCCTGTCTCCTCTTCTGCTTCTGTGTGTCTTGGTGTGTTACTGCAGGCCTGTCTCCCTTTCTGCTTCTGTATGTCTTGGTGTGTCACTGCAGCTCTGTCTGCCTTTCTGCTTCTGTGTGTCTTGGTGTGTCACTACAGGTCTGTCTCCCTTTCTGCTTCTAGGTGTCTTGGTGTGTCACTGCAGGTCGGCCTCTCTCCCTTTCTGCTTCTGTGTGGCTTGGTGTGTCACTGCAGGCCTGTCTGCCTTTCTGCTTCTGTGTGCCTTAGTGTGCCACTGCAGATCTGTCTCCCTTTCTGCTTCTGTGTGTCTTGGTGTGTCACTGCAGGTCTGTCTCCCCTTCTGCTTCTGTTTCCTGGTGTGTCACTGCAGCCCTGTCTCCCTTTCTGCTTCTGTGTGTCTTGGTGTGTCACTGCAGGCCTGTCTCCCTTTTTGCTTCTCTGTCTCTTGGTGTGTCACTGCACGTCTGCCTGTCTCCCTTTCTGCTTCTGTGTGTCTTGGTGTGTCACTGCAGATCTGTCTCCCTTTCTGCTTCTGTGTGTCTTGGTGTGTCACTGCAGATCTGTCTCCCTTTCTGCTTCTGTGTGTCTTGGTGTGTCATTGCAGGCCTGTCTCCTCTTCTGCTTCTGTGTGTCTTGGTGTGTTACTGCAGGCCCGTCTCCCTTTCTGCTTCTGTATGTCTTGGTGTGTCACTGCAGGTCTGTCTCCCCTTCTGCTTCTGTTTCCTGGTGTGTCCCTGCAGCCCTGTCTCCCTTTCTGCTTCTGTGTGTCTTGGTGTGTCACTGCAGGCCTGTCTCCCCTTTTGCTTCTGTGTGTCTTGGTGTGTCACTGCAGGCCTCTCTCCACTTCTGCTTCTGTGTGTCTTGGTGTGTCACTGCAGATCTGTCTCCCTTTCTGCTTCTGTGTGTCTTGGTGTGTCACTGCAGGTCTGTCTCCCCTTCTGCTTCTGAGTGTCTTGGTGTGTCACTGCAGGCCTGTCTCCCTTTCTGCTTCTCTGTCTCTTGGTGTGTCACTGCACATCTGCCTGTCTCCCTTTCTGCTTCTGTGTGTCTTGGTGTGTCACTGCAGGCCTGTCTCCCTTTCTGCTTCTGTGTGTCTTGGTGTGTCACTGCAGATCTGTCTCCCTTTTTGCTTCTGTGTCTCTTGGTGTGTCACTACAGATCTGTCTCCCTTTTTGCTTCTGTGTCTCTTGGTGTGTCACTGCAGGCCTGTCTCCCTTTCTGCTTCTGTGTGTCTTGGTGTGTCACTGCAGGCCTCTCTCCACTTCTGCTTCTGTGTGTCTTAGTGTGTCACTGCAGATCTGTCTCCATTTTTGCTTCTGTGTCTCTTGGTGTGTCACTGCAGGCCTGTCTTCCTTTCTGCTTCTGTGTGTCTTGGTGTGTCACTGCAGATTTGTCTCCCTTTCTGCTTCTGTGTGTCTTGGTGTGTCACTGCAGGCCTGTCTCCCTTTCTGCTTCTGTGTGTCTTGGTGTGTCACTGCAGATCTGTCTCCCTTTCTGCTTCTGTGTGTCTTGGTGTTTCACTGCAGGCCTGTCTCCCTTTCTGCTTCTGTGTGTCTTGGAGTGTCACAGCAGGACTGTCTCCCCTTCTGCTTCTGTGTGTCTTGGTGTGTCACTGCAGGCCTGTCTGTCTCCCTTTCTGCTTCTGCGTGTCTTGGTGTGTCACTGCAAGTCTGTCTCCCTTTCTACTTCTGTGTGTCTTGATGTGTCACTGCAGATCTGTCTCCCTTTCTGCTTCTATGTGTCTTGATATGTCACTGTAGATCTGTCCCCCTTTTTGCTTCTGTTTGTCTGGATGTGTCACTGTAGGCCTGTCTCCCTTTCTGCTTCTGTGTGTCTTGGTCTGACACTGCAGGCCTGTGTGCCTTTCAGCTTCTGTCTGTCTTGGTGTGTCACTGCAGGCCTGTCTGCCTTTCTGCTTCTGTGTGTCTTGGTGTGTCACTTCAGGCCTGTCCCCCTTTCTCTTTCTGTGTGTCTTGGTGTGTCATGGGAGGTCTGTCTCCCTTTCTGCTTCTGTGTGTCTTAGTGTGTCATTGCAGGCCTGTCTCCCTTTCTGCTTCCGTGTGTCTTGGTGTGTCACTGCAGGCATGTCTGACTTTCTGCTCCTGTGTGTCTTGGTGTGTCACTGCAGGCCTGCCTGTCTCCCTTTCTGCTTCTGTGTGTCTTGGTGTGTCACTGCAGATCTGTCTCCCTTTCTGCTTCTGTGTGTCTTGGTGTGTCACTGCAGATCTGTCTCCCCTTCTGTTTCTGTGTGTCTTGGTGTGTCACTGCAGATCTGTCTCCCTTTCTGCTTCTGCGTGTCTTGGTGTGTCACTGCAGATCTGTCTCCCTTTCTGCTTCTGCGTGTCTTGGTGTGTCACTGCAGATGTGTCTTCCTTTCTGCTTCTGTGTGTCTTTGTGTGTCACTGCAGGGCTGTCTGCCTTTCTGCTTCTGTGTGTCTTGGTGTGTCACTGCAGGCCTGTCTGTCTTCCTGCTTCTGTGTGTCTTGGTGTGTCACTGCAGGTCTGCCTGTCACCCCTTCTGCTTCTGTGTGTCTTGGTGTGTCACTGCAGGCATGTCTCCTCTTCTGCTTCTGTGTGTCTTGGTGTGTTACTGCAGGCCTGTCTCCCTTTCTGCTTCTGTATGTCTTGGTGTGTCACTGCAGCTCTGTCTCCCTTTCTGCTTCTGTGTGTCTTGGTGTCTCACTGCAGGCCTGTCTCCCTTTCTGCTTCTGAGTGTCTTGGTGTGTCACTGCAGGCCTGTCTCCCTTTCTGCTTCTCTGTCTCTTGGTGTGTCACTGCACATCTGCCTGTCTCCCTTTCTGCTTCTGTGTGTCTGGGTGTGTCACTGCAGGCCTGTCTCCTCTTCTGCTTCTGTGTGTCTTGGTGTGTCACTGCAGGCCTGTTTCCCTTTCTGCTTCTGTGTGTCTTGGTGTGTCACTGCAGCTCTGTCTCCCCTTCTGCTTCAGCGTGTCTTGGTGTGTCACTGCAGGCCTGTCTCCCTTTCTGCTTCTGTGTGTCTTGGTGTGTCACTGCAGATCTGTCTCCCTTTCTGCTTCTGTGTGTCTTGGTGTGTCATTGCAGGCCTGTCTCCTCTTCTGCTTCTGTGTGTCTTGGTGTGTTACTGCAGGCCTGTCTCCCTTTCTGCTTCTGTATGTCTTGGTGTGTCACTGCAGCTCTGTCTGCCTTTCTGCTTCTGTGTGTCTTGGTGTGTCACTACAGGTCTGTCTCCCTTTATACTTCTAGGTGTCTTGGTGTGTCACTGCAGGTCGGCCTGTCTCCCTTTCTGCTTCTGTGTGGCTTGGTGTGTCACTGCAGGCCTGTCTGCCTTTCTGCTTCTGTGTGCCTTAGTGTGCCACTGCAGATCTGTCTCCCTTTCTGCTTCTGTGTGTCTTGGTGTGTCACTGCAGGTCTGTCTCCCCTTCTGCTTCTGTTTCCTGGTGTGTCACTGCAGCCCTGTCTCCCTTTCTGCTTCTGTGTGTCTTGGTGTGTCACTGCAGGCCTGTCTCCCTTTCTGCTTCTGTGTGTCTTGGTGTGTCACTGCAGGCCTCTCTCCACTTCTGCTTCTGTGTGTCTTGGTGTGTCACTGCAGATCTGTCTCCCTTTCTGCTTCTGTGTCTCTTGGTGTGTCACTGCAGGCCTGTCTTCCTTTCTGCTTCTGTGTGTCTTGGTGTGTCACTGCAGATGTGTCTCCCTTTCTGCTTCTGTGTGTCTTGGTGTGTCACTGCAGCCCTGTCTCCCTTTCTGCTTCTGTGTGTCTTGGTGTGTCACTGCAGATCTGTCTCCCTTTCTGCTTCTGTGTGTCTTGGTGTTTCACTGCAGGCCTGTCTCCCTTTCTGCTTCTGTGTGTCTTGGTGTGTCACTGCAGATCTGTCTCCCTTTTTCCTTCTGTGTCTCTTGGTGTGTCACTGCAGGCCTGTTTCCCTTTCTGCTTCTGTGTGTCTTGGTGTGTCACTGCAGCTCTGTCTCCCCTTCTGCTTCAGCGTGTCTTGGTGTGTCACTGCAGGCCTGTCTCCCTTTCTGCTTCTGTGTGTCTTGGTGTGTCACTGCAGATCTGTCTCCCTTTCTGCTTCTGTGTGTCTTGGTGTGTCACTGCAGATCTGTCTCCCTTTCTGCTTCTGTGTGTCTTGGTGTGTCATTGCAGGCCTGTCTCCTCTTCTGCTTCTGTGTGTCTTGGTGTGTTACTGCAGGCCTGTCTCCCTTTCTGCTTCTGTATGTCTTGGTGTGTCACTGCAGCTCTGTCTGCCTTTCTGCTTCTGTGTGTCTTGGTGTGTCACTACAGGTCTGTCTCCCTTTCTGCTTCTAGGTGTCTTGGTGTGTCACTGCAGGTCGGCCTGTCTCCCTTTCTGCTTCTGTTTGGCTTGGTGTGTCACTGCAGGCCTGTCTGCCTTTCTGCTTCTGTGTGCCTTAGTGTGCCACTGCAGATCTGTCTCCCTTTCTGCTTCTGTGTGTCTTGGTGTGTCACTGCAGGTCTGTCTCCCCTTCTGCTTCTGTTTCCTGGTGTGTCACTGCAGCCCTATCTCCCTTTCTGCTTCTGTGTGTCTTGGTGTGTCACTGCAGGCCTGTCTCCCTTTTTGCTTCTCTGTCTCTTGGTGTGTCACTGCACGTCTGCCTGTCTCCCTTTCTGCTTCTGTGTGTCTTGGTGTGTCACTGCAGGCCTGTCTCCCTTTCTGCTTCTGTGTGTCTTGGTGTGTCACTGCAGATCTGTCTCCCTTTTTGCTTCTGTGTCTCTTGGTGTGTCACTACAGATCTGTCTCCCTTTTTGCTTCTGTGTCTCTTGGTGTGTCACTGCAGGCCTGTCTTCCTTTCTGCTTCTGTGTGTCTTGGTGTGTCACTGCAGATTTGTCTCCCTTTCTGCTTCTGTGTGTCTTGGTGTGTCACTGCAGGCCTGTCTCCCTTTCTGCTTCTGTGTGTCTTGGTGTGTCACTGCAGATCTGTCTCCCTTTCTGCTTCTGTGTGTCTTGGTGTTTCACTGCAGGCCTGTCTCCCTTTCTGCTTCTGTGTGTCTTGGAGTGTCACAGCAGGACTGTCTCCCCTTCTGCTTCTGTGTGTCTTGGTGTGTCACTGCAGGCCTGTCTGTCTCCCTTTCTGCTTCTGCGTGTCTTGGTGTGTCACTGCAAGTCTGTCTCCCTTTCTACTTCTGTGTGTCTTGATGTGTCACTGCAGATCTGTCTCCCTTTCTGCTTCTATGTGTCTTGATATGTCACTGTAGATCTGTCCCCATTTTTGCTTCTGTGTGTCTGGATGTGTCACTGTAGGCCTGTCTCCCTTTCTGCTTCTTGTGTCTTGATCTGACACTGCAGGCCTGTGTGCCTTTCAGCTTCTGTCTGTCTTGGTGTGTCACTGCAGGCCTGTCTGCCTTTCTGCTTCTGTGTGTCTTGGTGTGTCACTTCAGGCCTGTCCCCCTTTCTCTTTCTGTGTGCCTTGGTGTGTCATGGGAGGTCTGTCTCCCTTTCTGCTTCTGTGTGTCTTAGTGTGTCATTGCAGGCCTGTCTCCCTTTCTGCTTCCGTGTGTCTTGGTGTGTCACTGCAGGCATGTCTGACTTTCTGCTCCTGTGTGTCTTGGTGTGTCACTGCAGGCCTGCCTGTCTCCCTTTCTGCTTCTGTGTGTCTTGGTGTGTCACTGCAGATCTGTCTCCCTTTCTGCTTCTGTGTGTCTTGGTGTGTCACTGCAGATCTGTCTCCCCTTCTGTTTCTGTGTGTCTTGGTGTGTCACTGCAGATCTGTCTCCCTTTCTGCTTCTGCGTGTCTTGGTGTGTCACTGCAGATCTGTCTCCCTTTCTGCTTCTGCGTGTCTTGGTGTGTCACTGCAGATGTGTCTTCCTTTCTGCTTCTGTGTGTCTTTGTGTGTCACTGCAGGGCTGTCTGCCTTTCTGCTTCTGTGTGTCTTGGTGTGTCACTGCAGGCCTGTCTGTCTTTCTGCTTCTGTGTGTCTTGGTGTGTCACTGCAGGTCTGCCTGTCACCCCTTCTGCTTCTGTGTGTCTTGGTGTGTCACTGCAGGCATGTCTCCTCTTCTGCTTCTGTGTGTCTTGGTGTGTTACTGCAGGCCTGTCTCCCTTTCTGCTTCTGTATGTCTTGGTGTGTCACTGCAGCTCTGTCTCCCTTTCTGCTTCTGTGTGTCTTGGTGTGTCACTGCAGGCCTGTCTCCCTTTCTGCTTCTGAGTGTCTTGGTGTGTCACTGCAGGCCTGTCTCCCTTTCTGCTTCTCTGTCTCTTGGTGTGTCACTGCACATCTGCCTGTCTCCCTTTCTGCTTCTGTGTGTCTGGGTGTGTCACTGCAGGCCTGTCTCCCTTTCTGCTTCTGTGTGTCTTGGTGTGTCACTGCAGATCTGTCTCCCTTTTTCCTTCTGTGTCTCTTGGTGTGTCACTGCAGGCCTGTTTCCCTTTCTGCTTCTGTGTGTCTTGGTGTGTCACTGCAGCTCTGTCTCCCCTTCTGCTTCAGCGTGTCTTGGTGTGTCACTGCAGGCCTGTCTCCCTTTCTGCTTCTGTGTGTCTTGGTGTGTCACTGCAGATCTGTCTCCCTTTCTGCTTCTGTGTGTCTTGGTGTGTCATTGCAGGCCTGTCTCCTCTTCTGCTTCTGTGTGTCTTGGTGTGTTACTGCAGGCCTGTCTCCCTTTCTGCTTCTGTATGTCTTGGTGTGTCACTGCAGCTCTGTCTGCCTTTCTGCTTCTGTGTGTCTTGGTGTGTCACTACAGGTCTGTCTCCCTTTATGCTTCTAGGTGTCTTGGTGTGTCACTGCAGGTCGGCCTGTCTCCCTTTCTGCTTCTGTGTGGCTTGGTGTGTCACTGCAGGCCTGTCTGCCTTTCTGCTTCTGTGTGCCTTAGTGTGCCACTGCAGATCTGTCTCCCTTTCTGCTTCTGTGTGTCTTGGTGTGTCACTGCAGGTCTGTCTCCCCTTCTGCTTCTGTTTCCTGGTGTGTCACTGCAGCCCTGTCTCCCTTTCTGCTTCTGTGTGTCTTGGTGTGTCACTGCAGGCCTGTCTCCCTTTTTCCTTCTCTGTCTCTTGGTGTGTCACTGCACGTCTGCCTGTCTCCCTTTCTGCTTCTGTGTGTCTTGGTGTGTCACTGCAGGCCTGTCTCCCGTTCTGCTTCTGTGTGTCTTGGTGTGTCACTGCAGGCCTCTCTCCACTTCTGCTTCTGTGTGTCTTGGTGTGTCACTGCAGATCTGTCTCCATTTTTGCTTCTGTGTCTCTTGGTGTGTCGGTGCAGGCCTGTCTTCCTTTCTGCTTCTGTGTGTCTTGGTGTGTCACTGCAGATTTGTCTCCCTTTCTGCTTCTGTGTGTCTTGGTGTGTCACTGCAGCCCTGTCTCCCTTTCTGCTTCTGTGTGTCTTGGTGTGTCACTGCAGATCTGTCTCCCTTTCTGCTTCTGTGTGTCTTGGTGTTTCACTGCAGGCATGTCTCCCTTTCTGCTTCTGTGTGTCTTGGTGTGTCACAGCAGGACTGTCTCCCCTTCTGCTTCTGTGTGTCTTGGTGTGTCACTGCAGGCCTGTCTGTCTCCCTTTCTGCTTCTGCGTGTCTTGGTGTGTCACTGCAAGTCTGTCTCCCTTTCTGCTTCTGTGTGTCTTGATGTGTCACTGCAGGCCTGTCTGCCTTTCTGCTTCTGTGTGTCTTGGTGTGTCACTTCAGGCCTGTCCCCCTTTCTCTTTCTGTGTGTCTTGGTGTGTCATGGGAGGTCTGTCTCCCTTTCTGCTTCTGTGTGTCTTAGTGTGTCATTGCAGGCCTGTCTCCCTTTCTGCTTCCGTGTGTCTTGGTGTGTCACTGCAGGCATGTCTGACTTTCTGCTTCTGTGTGTCTTGGTGTGTCACTGCAGGCCTGCCTGTCTCCCTTTCTGCTTCTGTGTGTCTTGGTGTGTCACTGCAGATCTGTCTCCCTTTCTGCTTCTGTGTGTCTTGGTGTGTCACTGCAGATCTGTCTCCCCTTCTGTTTCTGTGTGTCTTGGTGTGTCACTGCAGATCTGTCTCCCTTTCTGCTTCTGCGTGTCTTGGTGTGTCACTGCAGATCTGTCTCCCTTTCTGCTTCTGCGTGTCTTGGTGTGTCACTGCAGATCTGTCTTCCTTTCTGCTTCTGTGTGTCTTTGTGTGTCACTGCAGGGCTGTCTGCCTTTCTGCTTCTGTGTGTCTTGGTGTGTCACTGCAGGCCTGTCTGTCTTTCTGCTTCTGTGTGTCTTGGTGTGTCACTGCAGGTCTGCCTGTCACCCCTTCTGCTTCTGTGTGTCTTGGTGTGTCACTGCAGGCATGTCTCCTCTTCTGCTTCTGTGTGTCTTGGTGTGTTACTGCAGGCCTGTCTCCCTTTCTGCTTCTGTATGTCTTGGTGTGTCACTGCAGCTCTGTCTCCATTTCTGCTTCTGTGTGTCTTGGTGTGTCACTGCAGGCCTGTCTCCCTTTCTGCTTCTGTGTGTCTTGGTGTGTCACTGCAGATCTGTCTCCCTTTCTGCTTCTGTGTGTCTTGGTGTTTCACTGCAGGCCTGTCTCCCTTTCTGCTTCTGTGTGTCTTGGTGTGTCACGGCAGGACTGTCTCCCCTTCTGCTTCTGTGTGTCTTGGTGTGTCACTGCAGATCTGTCTCCCTTTCTGCTTCTATGTGTCTTGATATGTCACTGTAGATCTGTCCCTCTTTTTGCTTCTGTGTGTGTGGATGTGTCACTGTAGGCCTGTCTCCCTTTCTGCTTCTGAGTGTCTTGGTGTGTCACTGCAGGCCTGTCTCCCTTTCTGCTTCTCTGTCTCTTGGTGTGTCACTGCACATCTGCCTGTCTCCCTTTCTGCTTCTGTGTGTCTTGGTGTGTCACTGCAGATCTGTCTCCCTTTTTGCTTCTGTGTCTCTTTGTGTGTCACTGCAGGCCTGTCTCCCTTTCTGCTTCTGTGTGTCTTGGTGTGTCACTGCAGATTTGTCTCCCCTTCTGCTTCTGTGTGTCTTGGTGTGTCACTGCAGGCCTATCTCCCTTTCTGCTTCTGTGTGTCTTGGTGTGTCACTGAAGGCCTGTCTCCCTTTCTGCTTCTGTGTGTCTTGGTGTGTCACTGCAGATCTGTCTCCCTTTCTGCTTCTGTGTGTCTTGGTGTTTCACTGCAAGCCTGTCTCCCCTTCTGATTCTGCGTGTCTTGATGTGTCACGGAAGGACTGTCTCCCCTTCTGCTTCTGTGTGTCTTGGTGTGTCACTGCAGGCCTGTCTGTCTCCCTCTCTGCTTCTGTGTGTCTTGGTGTGTCACTGCAGATCTCTCTCCCTTTCTGCTTCTATGTGTCTTGGTGTGTCACTGTAGATCTGTCTTCCTTTCTGCTTCTGTTTGTCTTTGTGTGTCACTGCAGGGCCGTCTGCCTTTCTGCTTCTGTGTGTCTTGGTGTGCTACTGCAGGTCTGTCAGTCTTTCTGCTTCTGTGTGTCTTGGTGTGTCACTGCAGGTCTGCCTGTCTCCCCGTCTGCTTCTGTGTGTCTTGGTGTGTCACTGCACGCATGTCTCCTCTTCTGCTTCTGTGTGTCTTGGTGTGTTAATGCAGGCCTGCCCGTCTCCCTTTCTGCTTCTGTGTGTCTTGGTGTGTCACTGCAGCTCTGTCTGACTTTCTACTTCTGTGTGACTTGGTGTGTCACTACAGGTCTGTCTCCTTTTCTGCTTCTAGGTGTCTTGGTGTGTCACTGCAGGTCGGCCTGTCTCCCTTTCTGCTTCTGTGTGTCTTGGTGTGTCACTGCAGATCTGTCTCCCTTTTTCCTTCTGTGTCTCTTGGTGTGTCACTGCAGGCCTGTTTCCCTTTCTGCTTCTGTGTGTCTTGGTGTGTCACTGCAGATTTGTCTCCCTTTCTGCTTCTGTGTGTCTTGGTGTGTCACTGCAGGCCTGTCTCCCTTTCTGCTTCTGTGTGTCTTGGTGTGTCACTGCAGCTCTGTCTCCCCTTCTGCTTCAGCGTGTCTTGGTGTGTCACTGCAGGCCTGTCCCCCTTTCTGCTTCTGTGTGTCTTGGTGTGTCACTGCAGATCTGTCTCCCTTTCTGCTTCTGTGTGTCTTGGTGTGTCACTGCAGATCTGTCTCTCTTTCTGCTTCTGTGTGTCTTGGTGTGTCATTGCAGGCCTGTCTCCTCTTCTGCTTCTGTGTGTCTTGGTGTGTTACTGCAGGCCTGTCTCCCTTTCTGCTTCTGTATGTCTTGGTGTGTCACTGCAGCTCTGTCTGCCTTTCTGCTTCTGTGTGTCTTGGTGTGTCACTACAGGTCTGTCTCCCTTTCTGCTTCTAGGTGTCTTGGTGTATCACTGCAGGTCGGCCTGTCTCCCTTTCTGCTTCTGTGTGGCTTGGTGTGTCACTGCAGGCCTGTCTGCCGTTCTGCTTCTGTGTGTCTTAGTGTGCCACTGCAGATCTGTCTCCCTTTCTGCTTCTGTGTGTCTTGGTGTGTCACTGCAGGTCTGTCTCCCCTTCTGCTTCTGTTTCTTGGTGTGTCACTGCATGCCTGTCTCCCTTTCTGCTTCTGTGTGTCTTGGTATGTCACTGCAGGCCTGTCTCCCTTTCTGCTTCTGTGTGTCTTGGTGTGTCACTGCAGACCTGTCTCCCTTTCTGCTTCTGTGTGTCTTGGTGTGTCACTGCAGGCCTGTCTCCCTTTCTGCTTCTGTGTGTCTTGGTGTGTCACTGCAGATCTGTCTCCCTTTTTGCTTCTGTGTCTCTTGGTGTGTCACTGCAGGCCTGTCTCCCTTTCTGCTTCTGTGTGTCTTGGTGTGTCACTGCAGGCCTGTCTCCACTTCTGCTTCTGTGTGTCTTGGTGTGTCACTGCAGATCTGTCTCCATTTTTGCTTCTGTGTCTCTTGGTGTGTCACTGCAGATCTGTCTGCCTTTCTGCTTCTGTGTGTCTTGGTGTGTCACTTCAGGCCTGTCTCCCTTTCTCTTTCTGTGTGTCTTGGTGTGTCATGGGAGGTCTGTCTCCCTTTCTGCTTCTGTGTGTCTTAGTGTGTCATTGCAGGCCTGTCTCCCTTTCTGCTTCCGTGTGTCTTGGTGTGTCACTGCAGGCATGTCTGACTTTCTGCTCCTGTGTGTCTTGGTGTGTCACTGCAGGCCTGCCTGTCTCCCTTTCTGCTTCTGTGTGTCTTGGTGTGTCACTGCAGATCTGTCTCCCTTTCTGCTTCTGTGTGTCTTGGTGTGTCACTGCAGATCTGTCTCCCCTTCTGTTTCTGTGTGTCTTGGTGTGTCACTGCAGATCTGTCTCCCTTTCTGCTTCTGCGTGTCTTGGTGTGTCACTGCAGATCTGTCTCCCTTTCTGCTTCTGCGTGTCTTGGTGTGTCACTGCAGATGTGTCTTCCTTTCTGCTTCTGTGTGTCTTTGTGTGTCACTGCAGGGCTGTCTGCCTTTCTGCTTCTGTGTGTCTTGGTGTGTCACTGCAGGCCTGTCTGTCTTTCTGCTTCTGTGTGTCTTGGTGTGTCACTGCAGGTCTGCCTGTCACCCCTTCTGCTTCTGTGTGTCTTGGTGTGTCACTGCAGGCATGTCTCCTCTTCTGCTTCTGTGTGTCTTGGTGTGTTACTGCAGGCCTGTGTCCCTTTCTGCTTCTGTATGTCTTGGTGTGTCACTGCAGCTCTGTCTCCCTTTCTGCTTCTGTGTGTCTTGGTGTGTCACTGCAGGCCTGTCTCCCTTTCTGCTTCTGAGTGTCTTGGTGTGTCACTGCAGGCCTGTCTCCCTTTCTGCTTCTCTGTCTCTTGGTGTGTCACTGCACATCTGCCTGTCTCCCTTTCTGCTTCTGTGTGTCTGGGTGTGTCACTGCAGGCCTGTCTCCCTTTCTGCTTCTGTGTGTCTTGGTGTGTCACTGCAGATCTGTCTCCCTTTTTCCTTCTGTGTCACTTGGTGTGTCACTGCAGGCCTGTTTCCCTTTCTGCTTCTGTGTGTCTTGGTGTGTCACTGCAGCTCTGTCTCCCCTTCTGCTTCAGCGTGTCTTGGTGTGTCACTGCAGGCCTGTCTCCCTTTCTGCTTCTGTGTGTCTTGGTGTGTCACTGCAGATCTGTCTCCCTTTCTGCTTCTGTGTGTCTTGGTGTGTCATTGCAGGCCTGTCTCCTCTTCTGCTTCTGTGTGTCTTGGTGTGTTACTGCAGGCCTGTCTCCCTTTCTGCTTCTGTATGTCTTGGTGTGTCACTGCAGCTCTGTCTGCCTTTCTGCTTCTGTGTGTCTTGGTGTGTCACTACAGGTCTGTCTCCCTTTATGCTTCTAGGTGTCTTGGTGTGTCACTGCAGGTCGGCCTGTCTCCCTTTCTGCTTCTGTGTGGCTTGGTGTGTCACTGCAGGCCTGTCTGCCTTTCTGCTTCTGTGTGCCTTAGTGTGCCACTGCAGATCTGTCTCCCTTTCTGCTTCTGTGTGTCTTGGTGTGTCACTGCAGGTCTGTCTCCCCTTCTGCTTCTGTTTCCTGGTGTGTCACTGCAGCCCTGTCTCCCTTTCTGCTTCTGTGTGTCTTGGTGTGTCACTGCAGGCCTGTCTCCCTTTTTGCTTCTCTGTCTCTTGGTATGTCACTGCACGTCTGCCTGTCTCCCTTTCTGCTTCTGTGTGTCTTGGTGTGTCACTGCAGGCCTGTCTCCCTTTCTGCTTCTGTGTGTCTTGGTGTGTCACTGCAGGCCTCTCTCCACTTCTGCGTCTGTGTGTCTTGGTGTGTCACTGCAGATCTGTCTCCATTTTTGCTTCTGTGTCTCTTGGTGTGTCACTGCAGGCCTGTCTTCCTTTCTGCTTCTGTGTGTCTTGGTGTGTCACTGCAGATTTGTCTCCCTTTCTGCTTCTGTGTGTCTTGGTGTGTCACTGCAGATTTGTCTCCCTTTCTGCTTCTGTGTGTCTTGGTGTGTCACTGCAGATCTGTCTCCCTTTCTGCTTCTGTGTGTCTTGGTGTGTCACAGCAGGACTGTCTCCACTTCTGCTTCTGTGTGTCTTGGTGTGTCACTGCAGGCCTGTCTGTCTCCCTTTCTGCTTCTGCGTGTCTTGGTGTGTCACTGCAAGTCTGTCTCCCTTTCTGCTTCTGTGTGTCTTGATGTGTCACTGCAGGCCTGTCTGCCTTTCTGCTTCTGTGTGTCTTGGTGTGTCACTTCAGGCCTGTCCCCCTTTCTCTTTCTGTGTGTCTTGGTGTGTCATGGGAGGTCTGTCTCCCTTTCTGCTTCTGTCTGTCTTAGTGTGTCATTGCAGGCCTGTCTCCCTTTCTGCTTCCGTGTGTCTTGGTGTGTCACTGCAGGCATGTCTGACTTTCTGCTTCTGTGTGTCTTGGTGTGTCACTGCAGGCCTGTCTCCCTTTCTGCTTCTGTGTGTCTTGGTGTGTCACTGCAGGCCTGTCTCCACTTCTGCTTCTGTGTGTCTTGGTGTGTCACTGCAGATCTGTCTCCATTTTTGCTTCTGTCTCTCTTGGTGTGTCACTGCAGATCTGTCTCCCTTTCTGCTTCTGTATGTCTTGGTGTGTCACTGCAGCTCTGTCTGCCTTTCTGCTTCTGTGTGTCTTGGTGTGTCACTACAGGTCTGTCTCCCTTTCTGCTTCTAGGTGTCTTGGTGTATCACTGCAGGTCGGCCTGTCTCCCTTTCTGCTTCTGTGTGGCTTGGTGTGTCACTGCAGGCCTGTCTGCCGTTCTGCTTCTGTGTGTCTTAGTGTGCCACTGCAGATCTGTCTCCCTTTCTGCTTCTGTGTGTCTTGGTGTGTCACTGCAGGTCTGTCTCCCCTTCTGCTTCTGTTTCTTGGTGTGTCACTGCATGCCTGTCTCCCTTTCTGCTTCTGTGTGTCTTGGTGTGTCACTGCAGGCCTGTCTCCCTTTCTGCTTCTGTGTGTCTTGGTGTGTCACTGCAGACCTGTCTCCCTTTCTGCTTCTGTGTGTCTTGGTGTGTCACTGCAGGCCTGTCTCCCTTTCTGCTTCTGTGTGTCTTGGTGTGTCACTGCAGATCTGTCTCCCTTTTTGCTTCTGTGTCTCTTGGTGTGTCACTGCAGGCCTGTCTCCCTTTCTGCTTCTGTGTGTCTTGGTGTGTCACTGCAGGCCTGTCTCCACTTCTGCTTCTGTGTGTCTTGGTGTGTCACTGCAGATCTGTCTCCATTTTTGCTTCTGTGTCTCTTGGTGTGTCACTGCAGATCTGTCTCCCTTTCTGCTTCTGTCTGTCTTGGTGTTTCACTGCAGGCCTGTCTCCCCTTCTGATTCTGTGTGTCTTGATGTGTCACGACAGGACTGTCTCCCCTTCTGCTTCTGTGTGTCTTGGTGTGTCACTGCAGGCCTGTCTGTCTCCCTTTCTGCTTCTGCGTGTCTTGGTGTGTCACTGCAGGTCTGTCTCCCTCTCTGCTTCTCTGTGTCTTGGTGTGTCACTGCAAATCTGTCTCCCTTTCTGCTTCTATGTGTCTTGGTGTGTCACTGTAGATCTGTCTTCCTTTCTGCTTCTTTGTGTCTTTGTGTGTCACTGCAGGGCTGTCTTCCTTTCTGCTTCTGTGTGTCTTGGTGTGCCACTGCAGGTCTGTCTGACTTTCTGCTTCTGTGTGTCTTGGTGTGTCACTGCAGGTCTGCCTGTCTCCGATTCTGCTTCTGTGTGTTTTGGTGTGTCACTGCACGCATGTCTCCTCTTCTGCTTCTGTGTGTCTTGGTGTGTTAATGCAGGCCTGCCCGTCTCCCTTTCTGCTTCTGTGTGTCTTGGTGTGTCACTGCAGCTCTGTCTGACTTTCTGCTTCTCTGTGTCTTGGTGTGTCACTACAGGTCTGTCTCCTTTTCTGCTTCTAGGTGTCTTGGTGTGTCACTGCAGGTCGGCCTGTCTCCCTTTCTGCTTCTGTGTGTCTTGGTGTGTCACTGCAGGCCTGTCTCCCTTTCTGCTTCTGTGTGTCTTGGTGTGTCACTGCAGGCCTGTCTCCCATTCTGCTTCTGTGTGTCTTGGTGTGTCACTGCAGATCTGTCTCCCTTTTTGCTTCTGTGTCTCTAGGTGTGTCACTGCAGGCCTGTCTCCTTTTCTGTTTCTGTGTGTCTTGGTGTGTCACTGCAGGCTTGTCTCCACTTCTGCTTCTGTGTGTCTTGGTGTGTCACTGCAGATCTGTCTCCATTTTTGCTTCTGTGTCTCTTGGTGTGTCACTGCAGGCCTGTCTTCCTTTCTGCTTCTGTGTGTCTTGGTGTGTCACTGCAGATTTGTCTCCCTTTCTGCTTCTGTGTGTCTTGGTGTGTCACTGCAGATCTGTCTCCCTTTCTGCTTCTGTGTGTCTTGGTGTGTCACAGCAGGACTGTCTCCACTTCTGCTTCTGTGTGTCTTGGTGTGTCACTGCAGGCCTGTCTGTCTCCCTTTCTGCTTCTGCGTGTCTTGGTGTGTCACTGCAAGTCTGTCTCCCTTTCTGCTTCTGTGTGTCTTGATGTGTCACTGCAGGCCTGTCTGCCTTTCTGCTTCTGTGTGTCTTGGTGTGTCACTTCAGGCCTGTCCCCCTTTCTCTTTCTGTGTGTCTTGGTGTGTCATGGGAGGTCTGTCTCCCTTTCTGCTTCTGTCTGTCTTAGTGTGTCATTGCAGGCCTGTCTCCCTTTCTGCTTCCGTGTGTCTTGGTGTGTCACTGCAGGCATGTCTGACTTTCTGCTTCTGTGTGTCTTGGTGTGTCACTGCAGGCCTGTCTCCCTTTCTGCTTCTGTGTGTCTTGGTGTGTCACTGCAGGCCTGTCTCCACTTCTGCTTCTGTGTGTCTTGGTGTGTCACTGCAGATCTGTCTCCATTTTTGCTTCTGTCTCTCTTGGTGTGTCACTGCAGATCTGTCTCCCTTTCTGCTTCTGTATGTCTTGGTGTGTCACTGCAGCTCTGTCTGCCTTTCTGCTTCTGTGTGTCTTGGTGTGTCACTACAGGTCTGTCTCCCTTTCTGCTTCTAGGTGTCTTGGTGTATCACTGCAGGTCGGCCTGTCTCCCTTTCTGCTTCTGTGTGGCTTGGTGTGTCACTGCAGGCCTGTCTGCCGTTCTGCTTCTGTGTGTCTTAGTGTGCCACTGCAGATCTGTCTCCCTTTCTGCTTCTGTGTGTCTTGGTGTGTCACTGCAGGTCTGTCTCCCCTTCTGCTTCTGTTTCTTGGTGTGTCACTGCATGCCTGTCTCCCTTTCTGCTTCTGTGTGTCTTGGTGTGTCACTGCAGGCCTGTCTCCCTTTCTGCTTCTGTGTGTCTTGGTGTGTCACTGCAGACCTGTCTCCCTTTCTGCTTCTGTGTGTCTTGGTGTGTCACTGCAGGCCTGTCTCCCTTTCTGCTTCTGTGTGTCTTGGTGTGTCACTGCAGATCTGTCTCCCTTTTTGCTTCTGTGTCTCTTGGTGTGTCACTGCAGGCCTGTCTCCCTTTCTGCTTCTGTGTGTCTTGGTGTGTCACTGCAGGCCTGTCTCCACTTCTGCTTCTGTGTGTCTTGGTGTGTCACTGCAGATCTGTCTCCATTTTTGCTTCTGTGTCTCTTGGTGTGTCACTGCAGATCTGTCTCCCTTTCTGCTTCTGTCTGTCTTGGTGTTTCACTGCAGGCCTGTCTCCCCTTCTGATTCTGTGTGTCTTGATGTGTCACGACAGGACTGTCTCCCCTTCTGCTTCTGTGTGTCTTGGTGTGTCACTGCAGGCCTGTCTGTCTCCCTTTCTGCTTCTGCGTGTCTTGGTGTGTCACTGCAGGTCTGTCTCCCTCTCTGCTTCTCTGTGTCTTGGTGTGTCACTGCAAATCTGTCTCCCTTTCTGCTTCTATGTGTCTTGGTGTGTCACTGTAGATCTGTCTTCCTTTCTGCTTCTTTGTGTCTTTGTGTGTCACTGCAGGGCTGTCTTCCTTTCTGCTTCTGTGTGTCTTGGTGTGCCACTGCAGGTCTGTCTGACTTTCTGCTTCTGTGTGTCTTGGTGTGTCACTGCAGGTCTGCCTGTCTCCGATTCTGCTTCTGTGTGTTTTGGTGTGTCACTGCACGCATGTCTCCTCTTCTGCTTCTGTGTGTCTTGGTGTG
The DNA here is from genome assembly GCF_031143425.1 of Pleurodeles waltl. Lineage (NCBI taxonomy): Eukaryota > Metazoa > Chordata > Amphibia > Caudata > Salamandridae > Pleurodeles > Pleurodeles waltl. The sequence goes on from NC_090446.1 coordinate 84,080,988, forward strand.
TTAATGCAGGCCTGCCCGTCTCCCTTTCTGCTTCTGTGTGTCTTGGTGTGTCACTGCAGCTCTGTCTGACTTTCTGCTTCTCTGTGTCTTGGTGTGTCACTACAGGTCTGTCTCCTTTTCTGCTTCTAGGTGTCTTGGTGTGTCACTGCAGGTCGGCCTGTCTCCCTTTCTGCTTCTGTGTGTCTTGGTGTGTCACTGCAGGCCTGTCTCCCTTTCTGCTTCTGTGTGTCTTGGTGTGTCACTGCAGGCCTGTCTCCCATTCTGCTTCTGTGTGTCTTGGTGTGTCACTGCAGATCTGTCTCCCTTTTTGCTTCTGTGTCTCTAGGTGTGTCACTGCAGGCCTGTCTCCTTTTCTGTTTCTGTGTGTCTTGGTGTGTCACTGCAGGCTTGTCTCCACTTCTGCTTCTGTGTGTCTTGGTGTGTCACTGCAGATCTGTCTCCATTTTTGCTTCTGTGTCTCTTGGTGTGTCACTGCAGGCCTGTCTTCCTTTCTGCTTCTGTGTGTCTTGGTGTGTCACTGCAGATTTGTCTCCCTTTCTGCTTCTGTGTGTCTTGGTGTGTCACTGCAGATCTGTCTCCCTTTCTGCTTCTGTCTGTCTTGGTGTTTCACTGTAGGCCTGTCTCCCCTTCTAATTCTGTGTGTCTTGATGTGTCATGGCAGGACTGTCTCCCCTTCTACTTCTGTGTGTCTTGGTGTGTCACTGCAGGCCTGTCTGTCTCCCTTTCTGCTTCTGAGTGTCTTGGTGTGTCACTGCAGGTCTGTCTCCCGCTCTGCTTCTTTGTGTCTTGGTGTGTCACTGCAGATCTGTCTCCCTTTCTGCTTCTATGTTTTCTTGGTGTGTCACTGTAGATCTGTCTTCCTTTCTGCTTCTGTGTGTCTTTGTGTGTCACTGCAGGGCTGTCTGCCTTTCTGCTTCTGTGTGTCTTGGTGTGCCACTGCAGGTCTGTCTGACTTTCTGCTTCTGTGTGTCTTGGTGTGTCACTGCAGGTCTGCCTGTCTCCCATTCTGCTTCTGTGTGTCTTGGTGTGTCACTGCACGCATGTCTCCTCTTCTGCTTCTGTGTGTCTTGGTGTGTTAATGCAGGCCTGCCCGTCTCCCTTTCTGCTTCTGTGTGTCTTGGTGTGTCACTGCAGCTCTGTCTGACTTTCTGCTTCTGTGTGTCTTGGTGTGTCACTACAGGTCTGTCTCCTTTTCTGCTTCTAGGTGTCTTGGTGTGTCACTGCAGGTCGGCCTGTTACCCTTTCTGCTTCTGTGTGTCTTGGTGTGTCACTGCAGGCCTGTCTGCCTTTCTGCTTCTGTGTGTCTTGGTGTGTCACTGCAGATCTGTCTCCCTTTCTGCTTCTGTGTGTCTTGGTGTGTCACTGCAGGTCTGTCTCCCCTTCTGCTTCTGAGTGTCTTGGTGTGTCACTGCAGGCCTGTCTCCCTTTCTGCTTCTCTGTCTCTTGGTGTGTCACTGCATATCTGCCTGTCTCCCTTTCTGCTTCTGTGTGTCTGGATGTGTCACTGCAGGCCTGTCTGCCTTTCTGCTTCTGTGTGTCTTGGTGTGTCACTGCAGATCTGGCTCCCTTTTTCCTTCTGTGTCTCTTGGTGTGTCACTGCAGGCCTGTTTCCCTTTCTGCTTCTGTGTGTCTTGGTGTGTCACTGCAGCTCTGTCTCCCCTTCTGCTTCAGCGTGTCTTGGTGTGTCACTGCAGGCCTGTCTCCCTTTCTCCTTCTGTGTGTCTTGGTGTGTCACTGCAGATCTGTCTCCTTTTCTGCTTCTGTGTGTCTTGGTGTGTCATTGCAGGCCTGTCTCCCCTTCTGATTCTGTGTGTCTTGATGTGTCACTGCAGGCCTGTCTCCCCTTCTGCTTCTGTGTGGCTTGGTGTGTCACTGCAGGCCTGTCTCCCTTTCTGCTTCTGCGTGTCTTGGTGTTTCACTGCAGGCCTGTCTGTCTCCCTTTCTGCTTCTGCGTGTCTTGGTGTGTCTCTGAAGGTCTGTCTCCCTCTCTGCTTCTGTGTGTCTTGGTGTGTCACTGCAGATCTGTCTCCCTTTCTGCTTCTTTGTGTCTTGGTGTGTCACTGTAGATGTGTCTTCCTTTCTGCTTCTGTGTGTCTTTGTGTGTCACTGCAGGCCTGTCTGCCTTTCTGCTTCTGTGCGCCTTGGTGTGTCACTGCAGGCCTGTCCCCCTTTCTGCTTCTGTGTGTCTTGGTGTGTCACTGCAGGCCTGTCTCCGTTTCTGCTTCTGTGTGTCTTGGTGTGTCACTGCAGATCTGTCTCCCTTTCTGCTTCTATGTTTTCTTGGTGTGTCACTGTAGATCTGTCTTCCTTTCTGCTTCTGTGTGTCTTTGTGTGTCACTGCAGGGCTGTCTGCCTTTCTGCTTCTGTGTGTCTTGGTGTGCCACTGCAGGTCTGTCTGACTTTCTGCTTCTGTGTGTCTTGGTGTGTCACTGCAGGTCTGCCTGTCTCCCATTCTGCTTCTGTGTGTCTTGGTGTGTCACTGCACGCATGTCTCCTCTTCTGCTTCTGTGTGTCTTGGTGTGTTAATGGAGGCCTGCCCGTCTCCCTTTCTGCTTCTGTGTGTCTTGGTGTGTCACTGCAGCTCTGTCTGACTTTCTGCTTCTGTGTGTCTTGGTGTGTCACTACAGGTCTGTCTCCTTTTCTGCTTCTAGGTGTCTTGGTGTGTCACTGCAGGTCGGCCTGTTACCCTTTCTGCTTCTGTGTGTCTTGGTGTGTCACTGCAGGCCTGTCTGCCTTTCTGCTTCTGTGTGTCTTGGTGTGTCACTGCAGATCTGTCTCCCTTTCTGCTTCTGTGTGTCTTGGTGTGTCACTGCAGGTCTGTCTCCCCTTCTGCTTCTGAGTGTCTTGCTGTGTCACTGCAGGCCTGTCTCCCTTTCTGCTTCTCTGTCTCTTGGTGTGTCACTGCATATCTGCCTGTCTCCCTTTCTGCTTCTGTGTGTCTGGGTGTGTCACTGCAGGCCTGTCTGCCTTTCTGCTTCTGTGTGTCTTGGTGTGTCACTGCAGATCTGTCTCCCTTTTTCCTTCTGTGTCTCTTGGTATGTCACTGCAGGCCTGTTTCCCTTTCTGCTTCTGTGTGTCTTGGTGTGTCACTGCAGCTCTGTCTCCCCTTCTGCTTCAGCGTGTCTTGGTGTGTCACTGCAGGCCTGTCTCCCTTTCTCCTTCTGTGTGTCTTGGTGTGTCACTGCAGATCTGTCTCCCTTTCTGCTTCTGTGTGTCTTGGTGTGTCATTGCAGGCCTGTCTCCCCTTCTGATTCTGTGTGTCTTGATGGTTCACTGCAGGCCTGTCTCCCCTTCTGCTTCTGTGTTGCTTGGTGTGTCACTGCAGGCCTGTCTCCCTTTCTGCTTCTACGTGTCTTGGTGTTTCACTGCAGGCCTGTCTGTCTCCCTTTCTGCTTCTGCGTGTCTTGGTGTGTCTCTGCAGGTCTGTCTCCCTCTCTGCTTCTGTGTGTCTTGGTGTGTCACTGCAGATCTGTCTCCCTTTCTGCTTCTTTGTGTCTTGGTGTGTCACTGTAGATCTGTCTTCCTTTCTGCTTCTGTGTGTCTTTGTGTGTCACTGCAGGCCTGTCTGCCTTTCTGCTTCTGTGCGCCTTGGTGTGTCACTGCAGGCCTGTCCCCCTTTCTGCTTCTGTGTGTCTTGGTGTGTCACTGCACGCCTGTCTCCGTTTCTGCTTCTGTGTGTCTTGGTGTGTCAATGCAGGTCTGTTTGTCTTTCTGCTTCTGTGTGTCTTGGTGCGTCACTGCAGGTCTGCCTGTCTCCCCTTCTGCTTCTGTGTGTCTTGGTGTGTCACTGCACGCATGTCTCCTCTTCTGCTTCTGTGTGTCTTGATGTGTTACTGCAGGCCTGCCTGTCTCCCTTTCTGCTTCTGTGTGTCTTGGTGTGTCACTGCAGCTCTGTTTGCCTTTCTGCTTCTGTGTGTCTTGGTGTGTCACTACAGGTCTGTCTCCCTTTCTGCTTTTAGGTGTCTTGGTGTGTCACTGCAGGTCGGCCTGTCTCCCTTTCTGCTTCTGTGTGTCTTGGTGTGTCACTGCAGATCTGTCTCTCTTTCTGCTTCTGTGTGTCTTGGTGTGTCATTGCAGGCCTGTCTCCTCTTCTGCTTCTAGGTGTCTTGGTGTATCACTGCAGGTCGGCCTGTCTCCCTTTCTGCTTCTGTGTGGTTTGGTGTGTCACTGCAGGCCTGTCTGCCGTTCTGCTTCTGTGTGTCTTAGTGTGCCACTGCAGATCTGTCTCCCTTTCTGCTTCTGTGTGTCTTGGTGTGTCACTGCAGGTCTGTCTCCCCTTCTGCTTCTGTTTCTTGGTGTGTCACTGCATGCCTGTCTCCCTTTCTGCTTCTGTGTGTCTTGGTGTGTCACTGCAGGCCTGTCTCCCTTTCTGCTTCTGTGTGTCTTGTTGTGTCACTGCAGACCTGTCTCCCTTTCTGCTTCTGTGTGTCTTGGTGTGTCACTGCAGGCCTGTCTCCCTTTCTGCTTCTGTGTGCCTTGGTGTGTCACTGCAGATCTGTCTCCCTTTTTGCTTCTGTGTCTCTTGGTGTGTCACTGCAGGCCTGTCTCCCTTTCTGCTTCTGTGTGTCTTGGTGTGTCACTGCAGGCCTGTCTCCACTTATGCTTCTGTGTGTCTTGGTGTGTCACTGCAGATCTGTCTCTATTTTTGCTTCTGTGTCTCTTGGTGTGTCACTGCAGATCTGTCTCCCTTTCTGCTTCTGTCTGTCTTGGTGTTTCACTGCAGGCCTGTCTCCCCTTCTGATTCTGTGTGTCTTGATGTGTCACGGCAGGACTGTCTCCCCTTCTGCTTCTGTGTGTCTTGGTGTGTCACTGCAGGCCTGTCTGTCTCCCTTTCTGCTTCTGCGTGTCTTGGTGTGTCACTGCAGGTCTGTCTCCCTCTCTGCTTCTGTGTGTCTTGGTGTGTCACTGCAGATCTGTCTCCCTTTCTGCTTCTATGTGTCTTGGTGTGTCACTGTAGATCTGTCTTCCTTTCTGCTTCTGTGTGTCTTTGTGTGTCACTGCAGGGCTGTCTTCCTTTCTGCTTCTGTGTGTCTTGGTGTGCCACTGCAGGTCTGTCTGACTTTCTGCTTCTGTGTGTCTTGGTGTGTCACTGCAGGTCTGCCTGTCTCCCATTCTGCTTCTGTGTGTCTTGGTGTGTCACTGCACGCATGTCTCCTCTTCTGCTTCTGTGTGTCTTGGTGTGTTAATGCAGGCCTGCCCGTCTCCCTTTCTGCTTCTGTGTGTCTTGGTGTGTCACTGCAGCTCTGTCTGACTTTCTGCTTCTCTGTGTCTTGGTGTGTCACTGCAGGTCGGCCTGTCTCCCTTTCTGCTTCTGTGTGTCTTGGTGTGTCACTGCAGGCCTGTCTCCCTTTCTGCTTCTGTGTGTCTTGGTGTGTCACTGCAGGCCTGTCTCCCTTTCTGCTTCTGTGTGTCTTGGTGTGTCACTGCAGATCTGTCTCCCTTTTTGCTTCTGTGTCTCTTGGTGTGTCACTGCAGGCCTGTCTCCCTTTCTGCTTCTGTGTGTCTTGGTGTGTCACTGCAGGCTTGTCTCCACTTCTGCTTCTGTGTGTCTTGGTGTGTCACTGCAGATCTGTCTCCATTTTTGCTTCTGTGTCTCTTGGTGTGTCACTGCAGGCCTGTCTTCCTTTCTGCTTCTGTGTGTCTTGGTGTGTCACTGCAGATTTGTCTCTCTTTCTGCTTCTGTGTGTCTTGGTGTGTCACTGCAGATCTGTCTCCCTTTCTGCTTCTGTCTGTCTTGGTGTTTCACTGTAGGCCTGTCTCCCCTTCTGATTCTGTGTGTCTTGATGTGTCATGGCAGGACTGTCTCCCCTTCTACTTCTGTGTGTCTTGGTGTGTCACTGCAGGCCTGTCTGTCTCCCTTTCTGCTTCTGCGTGTCTTGGTGTGTCACTGCAGGTCTGTCTCCCTCTCTGCTTCTCTGTGTCTTGGTGTGTCACTGCAGATCTGTCTCCCTTTCTGCTTCTATGTTTTCTTGGTGTTTCACTGTAGATCTGTCTTCCTTTCTGCTTCTGTGTGTCTTTGTGTGTCTCTGCAGGGCTGTCTGCCTTTCTGCTTCTGTGTGTCTTGGTGTGCCACTGCAGGTCTGTCTGACTTTCTGCTTCTGTGTGTCTTGGTGTGTCACTGCAGGTCTGCCTGTCTCCCATTCTGCTTCTGTGTGTCTTAGTGTGTCACTGCACGCATGTCTCCTCTTCTGCTTCTGTGTGTCTTGGTGTGTTAATGCAGGCCTGCCCGTCTCCCTTTCTGCTTCTGTGTGTCTTGGTGTGTCACTGCAGCTCTGTCTGACTTTCTGCTTCTGTGTGTCTTGGTGTGTCACTACAGGTCTGTCTCCTTTTCTGCTTCTAGGTGTCTTGGTGTGTCACTGCAGGTCGGCCTGTTATCCTTTCTGCTTCTGTGTGTCTTGGTGTGTCACTGCAGGCCTGTCTGCCTTTCTGCTTCTGTGTGTCTTGGTGTGTCACTGCAGATCTGTCTCCCTTTCTGCTTCTGTGTGTCTTGGTGTGTCACTGCAGGTCTGTCTCCCTTTCTGCTTCTCTGTCTCTTGGTGTGTCACTGCACGTCTGCCTGTCTCCCTTTCTGCTTCTGTGTGTCTTGCTGTGTCACTGCAGGCCTGTCTCCTTTTCTGCTTCTGTGTGTCTTGGTGTGTCACTGCAGATCTGTCTCCCTTTTTGCTTGTGTCTCTTGGTGTGTCACTGCAGGCCTGTCTCCCTTTCTGCTTCTGTGCGTCTTGATGTGTCCCTGCAGATTTGTCTCCCTTTCTGCTTCTGTGTGTCTTGGTGTGTCACAGCAGGCCTGTCTCCCCTTCTGCTTCTGTGTGCCTTGATGTGTCACTGCAGGCCTGTATCCCTTTCTGCTTCTGTGTGCCTTGGTGTGTCACTGCAGCTTTGTCTCCCTTTCTGCCTCTGTGTGTCTTGGTGTGTTACTGCAGGCCTGTCTCCCCTTCTGCTTCTGTGTGTCTTGATGTGTCACTGCAGGCCTGTCTCCACTTCTGCTTCTGTGTGTCTTGGTGTGTCACTGCAGGCGTGTCTCCCTTTCTGCTTCTGTGTGTCTTGGTGTGTCACTGCAGGCCTGTGTGTCTCCCTTTCTGCTTCTGTGTGTCTTGGCGTGTCACTGTAGGTCTGTCTCCCTTTCTGCTTCTGTGTGTCTTGGTGTGTCACTGTAGGTCTGTCTCCCCTTCTGCTTCTGTGTGTCTTGGTGTGTCACTGCAGGCCTGTCTCCCTTTCTGCTTCTGTGTGTCTTTGCGTGTCACTATAGGTCTGTCTCCCTTTCTGCTTCTGTGTGTCTTGGTGTGTCACTGCAGACTGTCTCCTTTTCTGCTTCTGTGTGTCTTGGCGTGTCACTGTAGGTCTGTCTCCCTTTTTGCTTCTGTGTCTTGGCCTGTCACTGCAGGTCTGTCTCCCTTTCTGCTTCTGTGTGTCTTGGCGTGTCACTGCAGATCTGTCTCCCCTTCTGCTTCTGTGTGTCTTGGTGTGTCACTGCAGGCCTGTCTCCCTTTCTGCTTCTGTGTGTCTTTGCGTGTCACTATAGGTCTGTCTCCCTTTCTGCTTCTGTGTGTCTTGGTGTGTCACTGCAGGCCTGTCTCCCTTTCTGCTTCTGTGTGTCGTGGTGTGTCACTGCAGGCCTGTCTTTCTGCTTCTGTGTGTCTTGGTGTGTCACTGCAGATCTGTCTCCCCTTCTGCTTCTGTGTGTCTTGGTGTGTCACTGCATGTCTGTCTCCCTTTCCGCCTCCGCTCTGTTTATCTTCACATCCACACAGCATATGTGACGTGACCCACGTACACCAGGCAGTGCACACACTGGGATATGTAAGGACCTTAGGCTGGAGACTGAAAAGGCTTCATCATTAGGCCTTGTGGACAAACCTCGCTCACAGCATCCTAAATTGTGCCAGGGAACCGGGATCCTTCTGCCCAGTGGACTATATTCATGAGGCCACGAGAAGCTGCTACACGTATTTTCGGTGATTTCTTCCTGTATCTAAGTTCTAGACTCTGCTAGTCTGCGAGTCTGGCAGAGCAGACATTCACCACTAGGGGGCAGTCGCCTCTGGTCCCTCATGAGACCCATGTGCAGTGATAGTTACTGGTGGCTGTTAACTGAATGCAGCACTCTATAGGCCCTTGCGGTCAATGCTGATCATTCTCTCATATCAGGGACGCTTGTCTTACTTCTGACCTGAGGGGGAGTTAGAAGGTGGGTTGCAGTTATTTTGCAGTAAGACCAGACCTGGTGACCTTTTATAACTACAGAGTGACTGTGGTCCAAACTAGAGGTCCCTTTGAAGTAAGCAAGGTCCATTCCAACGTACCTTTCCTCTGGCTATAATGCCCCTTCCACTCACACCCTGTCATTCTCTATCTTGCATTTGCCTCCTAATGCCTATATACCAATGACTGCCCCTCAAGACTAAGGCAGAGAGAGCCAAGCATTGAGATGATGCTGTTGCCACTTGCAGCGGATGAGATCAGACCCAGAGAAATCTACCCAGAAGCAGGAACCATATTGGGTTTGTGGACCGAATTCAATAGCACACCATGTGGTGGTCCCCGATCTTCCACCTTCTTGTTTCCTGTGGGGAAAGCTTCAGAGAGTACCCTTTGGTTGGAGCAGGCATTCCCCTGAACTTCAACAGTAGCGGTCTCTGGTCCTGAGCACCAGTTTTGCCTCCAGTACCCATAACTTTGGATAAACACTGGCACCGCAGAGTGTGTGTTTTTAATGTCTTTTGATTCCGGAAGATGCTCTCTACATTTGCATTGAGAAAGTTGTGAAAAAGTTGCAAGGCCGTGTTTTGCTGTGGCCCTCAGTACCAGTACTGGGTGCACAACTGTAGCGGTAACAAGGTTACTCTGCCCTGCAAGAAAGAAAAGGAAGTCCACATCCCCGAGCAGCGAGGACACATGCCTCCCTCTGTGGGCCAGACCTGTGGCCACAGTGGATAGAAAGCTGTGAGGTTGTGCTTGAGAAGAAGGCCCCTGCCCAAGATCAGAAGAGTGTCTGTTCAGTGTGACTCAAATGGAGTAACAGTGGCCTATGCAAGAGTCTCCAATGACTGATTCCCCCTTGCTGAGCTAGCTCCCTCTTTTGTCCACTTGTCCACCCATTACTTGCAGTCTGTCATTGGGCAACCTGAGCTCATGTCTCAGTTGTGTTAAGATGTGATTGGGTGATACGGGGTTACCTCCTGAGCCTCCACCCGGTCTCCCCTACTGGAGAAGGAACACAGGCATCCATGGGTCCTCAAGCTTCTTGTTCATCTGCCCATAGGACTCGGAAGCCGCCAGTGGGCCCTTACCCCCAACACCAGTCATACACCAACCGACAAGACAATTTAGTTTGATGGAAGAAGTATTTATTTTTATATATATATATATTAACAGGCCCGTCCGTTCGGGCCGCCGCGCCAGGAAGAAGAAGGCCGAGCCTTCTGGGGGGGCACTTTTATGCCCCCCCCCACTGGCTCGCGGCAGCCCAAACCGGTCCGGCACTGCTGCCGACCCACAACGTTCCTAGCGCGCATTACAGCCGCAGGCCAGCCCACGCACAACTAGTGCGAGGGCCGGGCCCCGGCGTCCCCGACCCCTAAGGGGCCGCGCTCCCCCCATGTTGGGGGGGGGGCGCTTTTCCAAGAGGGGCGCTCGGGTAACCCCCTTTCACTCAAACCTCTCCAAGAGTGAGGCACATCTTAAGATACTGGCCCCAGAAGTTATTGAACATTGGCAAAAGCTATGTTTTGTTCTAACCTGTGAGTTGTAATTTTTTTCCCTTCAATCCTACTAGCGCCTTAGTAATCATGAACAAGGTGAGCCTTGAGGTTTCTTTGGGCAGTGGTTCACTTCTGTGATTTGTGCAAACAACACACTCTGCGGCACTGACCCTGTGTGCTGAGTCACTTTGTAATAATCAGGTCGGGAACTCGAAGTAACAATGCAGTTACAAATCTTCTTTGTAGTTATAGTTGGTAATAAAACTGATCTCCCTGTTACAAGGGATCACTAACAGAAATCAGAAACAAAAATATTATGTCGATGGAACATCGTGTCAAAAATACTGAGGACCCAAATATCGAGAAGGTACGTGCAAATAGGTAAGTAACTCTTTAAGTATTTAAGTAGTTCTTAACTCCGCATCTACGTACCTTAAAGGCACATATATATCGTCAAGGTACATATGTCTGGTGCTATATATAGTAAAACTTTGTTTACCTATAGAAACTTACTTACACAATATTTTTGTCCTCGATGTTCTTGACACGATAGTTTGTTCCACAATATATTTGTTTTCTATATTCTGTCTAAACACCTTTACAAAAGACTTGCACCTATTTGGGAGACTTCCTTTTGTCCATGGCGGAATTTGCTTTAGGCAGTGTTTCTCTAAACCTGAGTCCAGTTATGTACCCCTGGAGCACTACCATGAGAACACAGGCCCTTATGCATGTGCACATTCTGCCACAGACAGAGTGAGTAAGAACCTTTGATACTCATGGTTTCCTTCGTCTATCGCCCTTCTGCTGTTCTAGGAATCTCAGTGCTTAATTTGGAAAAAAATAAAATAAAAATAAGAGCCAGGGCCCTCGTCAGGAGGCCTCTGTAAATTGCATCACGCGTTGCCCCGCCAGACCTGCCAATGACTGCACCAACAGAACGACTGATTATCACACTCTTAAAAGTATGACAATTCCAGGCCACCAAAGCTATGAAAACGGGCTGGGTGGTAGGTATTAGAAGTTTTGCGCTCATCTCTGAATTCGACTGACAGCGCTAACATGTGGCAGTCCATCATAAGCGCCGGTGTTGATAATTAAGTGCCGGTGACGAGCACCGGAAACCACTGGCTCAAATTAAGCACTGAGTAATCTACAATGTGATTAAAGATCTGTGCTTTCTAACTATAGCTTTGTCTGGATGCTGACCGTCAAATTTTGAATGTGTCATACATTATCCGAGCTCCCCGTCTCTCTACCTCTCTCTGTTGGCCTTGCTTTGTCTGTCTACCTCTCTCTGTTGGCCTTGCTCTGTCTGTCTACCTCTCTCTGTTGGCCTTGCTCTGTCTGTCTACCTCTCTCTGTCTACCTCTCTCTGTTGGCCTTGCTCTGTCTGTCTACCTCTCTCTGTTGGGCTTAGTCTGTCTGTCTAACTGTCCCTGTTGGCCTTGCTCTGTCTGTCCACCTCTCTCTGTTGGCCTTGCTCTGTCTGTCCACCTCTCTCTGTTGGCCTTGCTCTGTCTGTCCACCTATCTCTGTTGGCCTTTCTCTGTCTGTCCACCTATCTCTGTTCGCCTTGCTCTGTCTGTCCACCTATCTCTGTTCGCCTTGCTCTGTCTGTCCACCTATCTCTGTTGGCCTTTCTCTGTCTGTCTACGTCTCTCTGTTGGGCTTGCTCTGTCTGTCTAACTGTCCCTGTTGGCCGTGCTCTATCTACCTCTCTTTTTGACTGTGTCCCCCTGCCTGGGAGTCTGTTTCTCTATCTCCGTCTGATGGCCATGAACTTTCTGTCTGTTACCCATGACAGTTTCTTGGTTTCTGTAACTTTTTCTGTCTCCCCACCTTGGTACTTGTCGGTCTGCTTATCTTTATTTGAATATCCTTCCCTACTAAGGATGTCAGTCTATCAGTCAGTCAATCAGTCTTAACTGTTTTCCCTGTGCCTTTATCCATCAGTCAGCCTGCCTCGCCTACCTGTCTGGCTCACTGCCTGTCTGTTTCTATCAGTCTCTTCTTGACTGCTCATTTCTTGCCTTTCTTACCCTGTCTGCCTCTGGGCTTCTCTGTCAAACTCAGTCTCTGCCTTTTTTTTATATACCCATGTCGTTATCTGTTTTTTTTCCGTCCGGGTTGCTATGACTGTCTCCGTTTGCCTATCCGTGTTTGTCAACGTGTTTGTGTGTGGCTGGTTCTGCATTTCGCCGACTGCATGCCTCATTCTCGCTATCTCTGGAACGGATTCTCGTTCCCTGTGTATCTTCCATTCTACAAGTGACTTTCTGCCTGTTTCGAGCTTTCCCTGTTTCACTAACTCCCTTTTCTGAGTGTCTGTCTATCCACCTGGGTCTGACGCTAGTTACCTCCTCTTTCTGTCTCGGTTTTCTCTCTATCTGCCTGACCCTCCGCGCCGTCTTTGTCTCCACCCTCCAGACTCCTTGGGATGCTTTTGCATTTCTCCCTCTGTCTGTCTATATCTAGTCTGCCTCAGCTCTCTGCAGCTCTCTGCTCGCCTGTCTCCCGGATGTAGTTCTTTATCCGTCTCTCTCCCTGGTTTGCCTTATCTCTCTCCGACCCTCTCTGCCTACAGCCCCCTGTCCCTCTCCCTCTCTCTGGGGTGCCTCCGAGCCTGCTCGCTTCACCTTTCTTTGTGCTGTTGCCTAGCAACGCGTGCATAAGAGAGAGGAGGGATGAGGGGAGGAGGGAGCAACTGGAGTGTGGCCTGAGCCATCCCTCAGGCAGACAGGGGAGGAAGGCGAAGGCGAGGAAGAGGAGGAGGGGGAAGGAAGGACGGGAGGGAGAGACTCAAGAGCAGGCACGGAGCGCAGGCAGGAGATGGAGGGGGGCTGGAGGGAATAGGGAGATGCGACTGCTCAGGAGAGGGGCTCGGTTTCAGCCCGCACCGCTCACTTTACTCACGTATAGTAAAAAAAAAAAAACATTGGCAAAGCCAATAGGTTTCACCTTTGTCTTTTTTTTCTATGTAATTGGCTTACAAATATTAGAGAAATGTTATAATAATGTTTGTTTTAGTAAATAAAAACAAACATTATTATAACATTTTTCTAATATTTGTAAGCCAGTTACACAGAAAAAAGAAGGGCGAAAAGTATTGGCATGCGTGTTACAAGTAAGAAGACAGAAGAAGACTGAAGGCGGAAGAAGACAGAAGACGTGAGAAGAGACAGACGTGAGAAGACAGAAGAAGGCATGTGGTAAAGAAGACAGTGAAGACAGAAGACTGAATGCAGAAACAAACAAGCATTAGCAATGCAATGGGTCTCACATTTCTCCGAGTTAGAGCTATTAGCAGTTGTAAACTCCCAACCGGACTTTTCTTGCCACATTAAATGAAAAAAAAATTGCGCTATTGCGCTGCTACAGTTCACTCGTAGTGAAACCTATCGGCAAAAGTGCAACTATCTACGTAACCGGCAAGAGTGCAATTAACTATGTAATAGGGTCGATGTCATGCGAAGCACTCGACTTCTGCCAAGCAAGATCACGCTGCGAAAAAAGATAAAAAGTAGTCCACAAACATGACCCGAAACAGCGAGCCTCACATGTTTTCAGTACTTGGTCGCTGCGATCGAGGAGGGCTAACCACCGGAAAAGGCCTGACGTATGCACGCCTTCCACTAATGAAAGCAAGCAGATTTTAAAAGGCAAGCCCACGAACCAATGAAAGACACTGACGTGACATGGGCGGGGCTCCAAGCCCTTTTCTAACTACTACAGAGTCTCGCAAGCAATACGTATGCTAGCGTAGGCTTGACCCTAAAAAGACGAGCGGCATAGAAGAAAGAAGATGTAAGCAAAGTAAGAAGACAGCATGCTGGAATTAAAAAGAAGACAGCAACAAAGAAAGAAGACAGAGAATACAGCAGCGAAGAAAGAAGACGTCAGCGAAGACAGAAGACAGTATGCAAGAAGGAAAAAGAAGTACCTTCAGCGTCGCAGCCAGAGGAAGTACACTGGCAAGTGTCCAATAGGAAGTGTCCCGAGGGAGTACTTGGTCCACAGGCAACTCAACAGGAAGATCGTCGAAGAAGAAGACGACGACGAAGTGACATGAAGACAACATGCTGTCCAATCCGAAGCAGGTAAACCAGGGATATATTGGAGTACGCCAATGGTAAGTTCAGGTAAGTAAGGGGCTGGTTTCAAGCCTCTTCTAAGTTTTTTTTGCTAAAAAAAGATTTCGCAAGCATGCGCCAAAGCGTACGTGCAGGCAAAACCTGAAAAATGCCGAATTTAATGAGGCGAAGGTATAAAAATATGAATTTCTCTCAATAAATCCCAAATGAGTACATTTTGAACTATGGTTACCTAGCCACAGCTCTCGCATTATAACTTTGACAGATTTGTAACTACGGGAGGAGAACAGAAAAGGAGGCAGACTAAAGAGAAGGCATGGAGGAGGCAAAGGCTGTGCTTGGGGGCTCGCGGGAGACATGTGAGAAAAGAGCAGAGAAGCTGGCAGCACCCTGAGGAAGAAGAGATGGAGAAGAAGGCAGGAGAGTGAAGCAGGGGAAGAGAAGATGGGGCATGGGAAAGGAAAATAAACACTAGGGATGCCACCAAGCAGGGTATCCCAAGCAGTGTTTCTTGTTTTCAGTCACAACCCTTTATTATTAGGTGTGCAACTCTAATTAGTTAAACTAAGACTGAAAAAAACAGAATTTGTTAGGTTGCCTGTTGCCATAAGCTCTACCTTCAAACTAGTGTGCATCATACACAAAACAATAAATGGAAACAAGCATTGGCATAGCCAATAGGTCTTGCCTTTGGGACCTTATAAGTGTTGAACCATGCAGCACAGTAACAATCCCTACCCCTAAGGCTCTTTAATTTCATCTTCAAAGTTTTTCTGGTGAAGCCACAGTGGTGCAGGCGCTCGTCAGTTGCACTGGAGCACAAAAACGTTGACGATTAAATTAAAAAGCCTTAGGTTTAGGGATCAGCACCCTCGTGTTACTGTGCTGCCCAGAGTCTCACACATTTGGCAATAAAATATCACTTATGCACAAACTGAAGCCATGGAAATGTCACTCATAAGCAATATGAAAACTTGGCACCTATGTAAGGTGCGCATGTGTTCTCCATAGCGCAAAGCTTAAAAGCTCACTGGCATCTTCACATGTAAAATCCAACACTATACCAAACCACTTAATAAAAGGCATGTACATCTTATTAGATAGCGGCAAGTTTAATTTATGTATATAAACACTTTAGACAATGCCGCAAACTACTTTGAATAAAACTCATCTTGCCTGTTCCTTAAGAAATTAAGTTCCAGAAAAGCAGGCGATCCATACTACTACATCTAACTGGCACACAGTATAATCCACAGCCCCACTCCCAAACAAGACACTGGAAAAGAGGCCCCCTGGCCTTGACGTCACTCACTGACCACTAGCCAACCAAGATGGCCACCAAATCTCCCCGAGCGGCATCAGGCACTTTGCATCCTTCCAAGATGGCCGTTCCTCTCCAAATCAATGTCTCCATTTTGTGGCTCTTGGCACTCCACAGAGAGAATGCCTCAAAAATGAAAAATTTCCTAGCTAACGCGAAGGAAACTTTTAGTTCTATTAAGGACATGGAGGCGAGGATTATGCACTTCTTTCTTCACTTTTATTACCAACAGCAAGTTCAAAGTTCAAACAAGATCGAGAACAAAATAAAACTTCAAGCCCCATGATGCCCACAAGTAACCATAGCAACCCATAACCAATCCAATGTCCATATAAGTATATAAGTAACTGACGGGCACAGTCCTTCCTCTTCTTCACTGAAGGAAGTTAAGGAACTCGCGACCTCATTCACCTTTGGAATCACCTCCTACAAAAATAGGGAAGAGATCAGACACAGGAATAGATTCACATCCTAAGCAACACTCCCACAAGAATACCCTATCATGTTGATAAACAGGGAGAAAAACATTAAGAAAACATAATGCATAACAAGGTCATCACAAAGTGAATCACCAATAGCATACATATAATCAACAAAACCTCCACAGATAAAAAAAAAAATACCACTGACCTGTAAAGAAGGATCTCTTATAAGCAACAGGCTAGGTAAATCAACATCGGGTGGGTAATACTGTCACAGTATGAGGGAGGGATAATCCTCGCCTCCGTGTCCTTAATAGAATTGAAAGTTTCCTTCACGTTAGCTATGAAAGTTTTCATTCTATATCAGGACCGGAGGCGAGGATTATGCAAGTTCAAAGCTTACTCAGTACCAAAGATGCTGCTTCATGGATCAGTTTAAAATAAAATCTCTTGAAAACCGACTCCGAGGACCAATCCGCTGCATCCATGATGTCCTCCAATCTACCACCAACTTGAATAGCTTTAGAAGACATCGCCCCTCCAGTGGAATGATCCCCAAAACGCCTAATATCAATCCCAGCTTCAGACATGGTCCAGCGAACCCACCTAGCTATAGTAGGGGAAGCCACGGCCTTAAACGGTTTCTTGATAGTAATCAAGAGTTGCCTTTCTCCTGGAGGTCTATCCTCCTCCGTGACAGTTTCATAGGTCTGTAAACATCTAACCATGCATAACTTAGGGTGAGAATCAAAACTGGGATAAGAAACCAACCTGGTACCCGTTTTAGTCCGTCTAGAAATGGTAAAAGTAACCCCTTCGGGGGTGAAAACCCGGGCTGAAACATCCAAAGTGCGCTCATCTGAGACTCGCTTACAAGAAATGAGACACAAAAGCATCACCAGTTTAGCGGAAATCTGTTTCCTGGATAAATATCGATTCTCCAGCCAGGAAGAAAAGAAATTAAGAACCTTGTTAACATCCCATAAACCAGAATACCTAGGTTCAGGGGGCCGAGATAAACAAACCCCTTTCAACAGCTTACTTACCCAGGGGTGTTCCCCAACCAGAAGATTATTGATCGTATTGTGTCCTGCCGAGATAGCAGAACGCAAAGAGTTAATGGTACAATACGCCAAACCTGAGGTAAAAAGTTCAGCCAGAAAATTGACTATAAACTCAAAAGGGGTCCCCACGGGATCCACTTCCCTCTCCAGACACCAACGAGCCCATCTGTTCCAAGCCGATCTATATCGTTTGATGGTACCTGGAGCCCAGGACTATCTGATAAGGGCTGTAGCGTCCTGTGAAAGGCAGATGTTCTCCCAACGTCCCCTGAAATCCTCCAAGCCATGAGTTTGAGGTGTCCTTGGAGTACCAATGGATGAGGGCGACACAACGGGTCCCAAAGGATTCCCAAGGAACACAGTAGTCTGAGAGGAGCCATCCACGACATCTCCAGAAGAGTGGGGAACCACGCATGTGCTTTCCAAATCGGAGATATCAGAATCAGGGACGCCCACTGACGTCGGACCTGCACCGCCATTATGGGAATCAGTAGAAACGGAGGGAAAGCATAACTCTGGTCGTTTGACCAATTCTGCAAGAATGTATCCACTGCGCTCGCTCCCGGATCGGGCTTCCAACTGAAGTAAGTTTGGAGTTGAGCATTCCAACGGGAGGTAAATAGATCCACCGAGCAAGGACCCCAATAATCCATCAGAGACCGAAAGATCTCTGGATCCAATCGCCAATCGCTGGTATCCCTGAGATAACGGGAATTCCAATCTGCCATCTGGTTCTGAATTCCCAGAAGATATTCCGCTGTAACAGAAATCCGTCTCTGGAGGCAATAATGCCAGAAATCCTTCATCAGGTCCATCAGGACTCTGGACCGAGTGCTCCCCAGTTTGTTTATGTACTGGACAGCCGAAATGTTGTCCATACGAAGAAGGACACAACAGGATACCTTGTCGCGAGTCAGGGACTGAATCGCAAACGAGCCCGCTAAGACCTCGAGGCAATTGATGTGAAGGTTCAACTCTTCCGAAGTACACTGACCCCCCATGGAAATCTGACCACACCTGGCCCCCCAACCCAGTCTGCTGGCATCCGATTCTATCACTAGGTTGGGGAGAGAGCCAAAGATGGCTTTCCCATTCCATGCATCCATATGGCTCAGCCACCACTGCATCTCCGAACGAGCCTCCAAAGAGAGCTCCACCAGAGTTGAATATGTATGCCCCTTCCGGAGATGCGACGCCTTCAAATGTTGCAGGGCCCTGTAATGCAAGGGGCCAGGTAAGATCGCCTGGATAGAGGACGACAGAAGACCCACAATCCTGGCAATCTGCCGTAGGGAGGTCCTGTCCCTGCAGAGTATCTTGGAAATCTCCTTCTTGATCTTGCAGCCCTTGTGCTCCGGGAGCTTCAACGTCGCCGACGTATTGTCCACCACAAACCCCAGGAACGTCGTGGACTGAGATGGGCGAAGAGAGGACTTCTCTACATTGATCACAAAACCCAGGTCCTGCAACAGAGCAATAGTCATGTTCACGTAACACAACAGTTGCGACCAGGACTGATCCATCAAAAGGATGTCGTCCAGATAAGTAATCAGTCTGACACCCTGAGTCCTCAGAAACTCGACCACCGGTTTCAGCAACTTCATGAAGCACCAAGGTGCTGAAGAAAGCCCGAAGGAAAGACACCTGAACTCGTAAATCTGGTTCCACCATTGAAACTGCAGAAAACGTCATTGAGGAGAGTAAATGGGGACCGTAAGGTAAGCGTCCTTGAGATCCAAGCAGATCATCCAGTCTCCTTGACACAGAAGATCCCGGAGAAGATGGATGCCCTCCATCTTGAAATGACAATAAACCACCCATTCGTTGAACACCTTGAGGTTTATCACCAGACGAAAACCCTTGTCCTTCTTTTCGACTAAGAAGATATTGCTCAAGAACCCCCTCGGATGAAGAGGTGCCGGGACAACAGCCCCTTTGCCAAGAAGAAGCTGATCCTCCGCATCTATTAACTGGGAATCTTGAACCCTGAACCGAATGGGATGAGGTCAGACTGGCTGAACTGGGGTCCCGTAGAACTCTATGTGGAAACCCAACACAGTCTCCAAGACCCAAGGGTCGGAAGTAAGTTGCGCCCAATTCTCTACGAAGAGAGCAATTCTGCCTCCTAGTTAGTGAGGGGAAAAAACGGGGGTGCTCACCTGTGCTTCCTCCCTGAGAATTGGAACCTCCTCTGTGGAAGCTGGAGGAACGTCCTGTACCAGAGCCTCTGTTGGGAAAGAAGGCCCCTTGACGGCCATCACTCCAGCCATTGTTGTGTCGCCCTTGAGCTCTGGAGGGGCCTGTCTGCAGAAAGCGGCCTGAAGATCGACCCCTTCCTCGTCCGGCCCCAGCGAAAACCTTTCCAGGAAAGATCTTGCACATGGAATACTGTGCTTTGTCCAAAGCGGGGAAGGTGAAAACTAATCTCCCTAGCTCCTTCACGAAGGGGTCACCAAAGAGATTGCCTTGGGCTACCGAACCTCCCTCAGACACTGCCAATTCCCCTAATTTGGGGTCAAACTTGATGAAGAGAGAGAGACGCCTCTCTGTAAATATAGCACAATTGGCATTGCCCAACAAACAAACCACCCTTTGAGCCCATCCAGCGACCAGATCCGGCTGTAACGGCTCCCCTGAGGTCTTGGCCGAATCAGCCAACTCGATGATCTTGGTCAAGGGCCCCAGAGCATCTAAAAGTTTATCCTGACATGACCGCCAGGAACGATCAATCCCCTTCTTAAGGATCGCGCCTGTACTTGGAGAAAAAAGTACATAATTTTGGGTCCAATGAAGGCGTCCCAAACGCAGGCTTGGGGCATTCCGCCCGCGGACGGGCCTGAACTTCCTTCTCCAAAGGATGGCGGATAGCCTGATGGCGGATAGCCTTAGCAACATAAGCCGCCACTTTGAGACTGGGGATCCATTTGGAGGACCGGGGATGGTAGATGTCCCCCGGGATCGAACATATCAGAGTCCCAACCTTCTTCCTCAACACTAGAGGTGTTCTCAGATGGCACCAAGGTCTACCCATAATACAACCCTCGTCCGATGAGCCCTCATCATTGGAGTCACCCCCCACCGAATGGGGTGATCCCACGAAGGGATCCAGTGCAAGGGCAGCAGAGCTGCCATGCTCTCCAGGCAAAACATCCTCCCAGCAGGGTACAGGATCAAGCATTTGCGCACTCTTGCAAAAGGCTTCTCTCAACCTGGCGAAGCCTTCCAGGTGCCCCACGTCACGCTTCCGGGAGGAAGAAGGTGTCTTTGAGGTACCAGCCCGTGGGTCCAAATCTCCCAAAACACCTGAGGAATTGGACACCTTGTCCATAAGCTTATCTACCCTATCCTGCAGGGGTGCAAGGGCTTTCGCCACCGCCTGCAAAAGTAATCTGTCCATGCCTTTAGAAAGATGGCATTGGGGAGGCCAGACTTCCTCCATCCCCAAAGAGGGAGCATAGGCATGGTCCAGAAAAGAGTCCATGGAAGGAGTGGAGGAGGACATCCTAGACTAAGGAAAAATATCACAATACACCAGAAAACACTACAACACAAATAAAGGGAGTAAGGTCCGAGGGCCAGACGAGTCAAATATGCCACTTACCCCCAGGAGGGGTGTCAATGAGCAAAGGGGTGAGAGCACAATAAAATCGCCCAACCTAAATCAACAGGACAGCCCCCTCGCCGTGCTCAAAGAGTTGAAAAAATTCCCAGCAAGCACAGACCATAAAGGTTCCCCTAAGGGAGAGTAGAATACAGGGATGGACCTGCTCGTACCACCATGCGGTGTTGGTGAGGGTTGGGAGCCACAAAATCAGGAATCCCTGACGGCGGGCTCCTGAAAGGCTCTAACGCGATTGTAAAAGACAGCGCGTGAAATGCTGAATCCAACGATCGCAGAGGAACACGTACACGCGCCCCTAGCTGTGACAATGTGTCACCGCACCACACGCTCGGGTAAAAGCCTACCGCGCAATGAAAAGAATGTCTGGTATGCGAGGAATGCCCCTTGCGGACCGACAACAAACAGGCAATAAAGAACTAAGGCAACAAGGCAAGCGCTCCCAGCAAAGGGAAATCCCCGAACCCCGTAGTAAAAAACGAGAATGAGCGAGGACTTAACTGACGGGCAGCAATGAAGAAAGAGGAAGGACTGTGCCTGTCAGTTACTTATATACTTCTCGTTATGGACATTGGATTGGTTATGGGTCGCAATTGGTAAATATGTATTTCTATATAATGTGCTATGCTGTAGATTTTACCAGTTGTATGAACTACAAATAATCAAAGAATTCAGACAACACTGTTTGGATTTGAGTCCGTATTAAAAAAAAGGAACACATAAACTCTTTGCCCCCATGTGAATGTAAAGTAGCCAACGTAACAGTTGCTGACAATTCACTTGTGGCTTTGTGCCTGACAGGCCAACATGTTTTTAAATTAGCTCTTAGAATGCAAGATACGGTAATGTACAGAGAAATATTACATTTCTATTACAAATTACCACTTCGCAAGATGCAATCCTGTGTACTGAGTGCAGGGGGCTAGCATACTGTGTAATGACAATGGGGGTCATTCTGACCCCGGCGGTCTAAGACCGCCGGGGCCAGGGTCGGCGGGAGCACCGCCGACAGGCCAGCGGTGCCCCGCAGGGCATTCTGACCGCGGCGGTTCGGCCGCGGTCAGAAGAGCCAAACCGGCGGTCTCCCGCCGGTTTACCGCTGCCCTTAGAATCCCCCATGGCGGCGCAGCTTGCTGCGCCGCCATGGGGGATTCTGACACCCCCTACCGCCATCCTGTTCCTGGCGGTTCGCCCGCCAGGAACAGGATGGCGGTAGGGGGTGCTGCGGGGCCCCGCAAAGTATTTCAGTGTCTGCTAAGCAGACACTGAAATATGCGACGGGTGCAACTGCACCCGTCGCACCCCTGCAACCCCGCCGGCTCAATTCTGAGCCGGCGTCCTCGTTGCAGGGGCATTTCCTCTGGGCCGGCGGGCGCTCTTTTGGAGAGCGCCCGCCGGCCCAGAGGAAATGTCTAAATGGCCGCCGCGGTCTTTTGACCGCGGTGCGGTCATTCAGCGGCGGTACCTTGGCGGACGGCCTCCACCGTCCGCCAGGGTCATAATCAGGCCCAATATGTATTAAGCTAGCTTGTTACCAATGCATTGCACTGAATTGTCTTAGACAGGATGTGGCATACCATTTAGAGCTTCAAACTTTGGAACTGGGTAGCCGGGATCAAGTCTCAGCATTGGCAGTTCAAACAAAACAATAACAGTTTCAATTCAAGGAGCGGGTAATTGATAAAAAACTTGAATAATATGTAACATAAAGCATGGTGCCGAGCTGCGTGCAGAAATGATTGTGGCTGGGATTAAAAGCAAAACCGAAACCAGATGGGAGGAGGGGCCATCATTCTCTGTAACAGCAGGAAGTGTGAACGTAATGTGATGTCCAACAATAATGTTCCCTTAGTGAAATCGCCTGGTAGGGAACTAAGTACACAGAGAGAGAGACATTTTGAACAATGCACCAATAAAAAGGAAGCATTTAAGATAAGCACAACAAAGAACAAATGACGTTAGTGGGCGTGGTTAAAAGCCCATAGATAGAATGCAGCATGTCTTGCAGGTTAAAGATGAAACTCAAGAGGTACCCTCTAAAAGGGATGCTATGCTCCGGAATTACCCCACAAATTGTTTGGCTATACAACAAGAAAAGTGCCTGTGGTACTTCCTTCGCCGTCCAAGTTGCCAAACTATGGAATTTGCCCCCAGCAAATATACGAGCTAACATAAATGAGCTGGAGTTATAAGGATGCTGAAGATGTGGCTGTTCCCCACTTGACCCTTGGAGTATAAAACAGAGTAGGGATATTGCGATCATTAGAAACGGGGCATTACAATGCCCCCAAACCAACAAAGGTAACAGATCATGGATGGTAGAACACCAGGTTACATCTTAAGCAAAGGATGATGTCCGGCTTATAATATGTTAATCTATAGAGACCAAAACAGCAGCAATGAAATTGCATCAAATGTTTATAATCACAGATTCCAAAATATACAACTTTTCCATCAAATTTCTATTCTCACAGATTCTGAAATATACAACTCTATTTTAAAAGGCAAACTCAATAAAAATGTCCACTTGTAATTGTGCCCCATTCCATGACACCACATGTGAGCCATTACCAAAGCGCGCATGGCTGGCATAACAGACTTCTTTCATACCTCTAGTACAGTGGTTCCCAACCTGTGGTCCGGGGATCCCTGGGGGTCCGCGAAGCCTCCTCTGGGGGTCCGCGAAGGCTTAGAAAATTAAACAATATTAACAGATTAGGTCCCCAGTTTATAGTAATGGCTTAGTGGGGGGTCCCTGGACTCCAATAATGAGACAGTGGGTTGTCCACAGAAATCAAAAGGTTGGGAACCACTGCTCTAGTAGATGAATCTATGTCAGTTCATGTCTTCTCCTGTCCTACACTGTTTGATCTTACAAACTAAAATCTACTGAGCTGTTACTACCAGACTATCTGACCCACCCTGTGTTAGCATGATCCAAAATTCTCTAGCAAAACTATTGCCATCCAATAACATAATGTACTAGGACAACCAAACAACAGAATAATAGATATTCACACCAGTCCCTTTAATCACAGAGGTATAATTAGGAATACAAATTGATACATAACTACAGCGCCTTGATCAATAACAACCATTAATGACAAACTTCACTCTAGGGCATGCAACTAATTGGAATACCAACTTTAATAAAGTTGCTTCACCTACAACTTCAACACTTATAAATAACACTACAAATTAACTATGGTTATCCATAAGGTGCTATAATGCCCTGTCAGGTTTAGTAAGTATCAGCACAAAACAAAAGTCCAGGGCTGGTGTACCAGGAGAAACACCACATATCAGTGGTTCCTCTGCATCCTCTACTTGTGAAGCAGCCAACAGGTTTATCACAGAAACACCTCCTCTGGCCACCCACCTGTCACAGAGATGTGGGTTTCAGAGCACTGGAAGGCCTTCCTTATACACAGTTGACCCTATAATGCTTTTTTCTTTTCTGTGACTGCATTGACAGGCACAGTTCTTAAAATAGAGCCAAAACAAAAGTCTCTGCGTGGAAGGTACATTGGTTATTGTGGTAGAAGGATAGTGGTTGTCTAGGCCCGACTGTGATAACTCACGCTATGAGGATTGATACACAAACACACACACGCACATACACAAACACACACACAGTTTAGCATGTGTAGATGCAATGCAAGTTCCCTCACATAAGGGTAACATACAAACTTGGGTGTGGAGTAGCAGTGTGCAGGAGCAGCACTGATGAGTAACAAGTGGGCTGCAAGAGCTTTTCTGTTCATCAGCCAAACCACAATGGAGGAACAGCAGATTTAAGAGAAGTGAATGTGATTCCACCATACGGAAAGAGTCACTGTTTGATTCCTTTCACAAGGGACTTGCATCCTTGGCATTGATGCCGGGTCAAATGGCGAAAGTTTGAAAGGGATGCTGCACAGAGCCCTAAGCTTATCCCAAAAATGGCTGCCACTTAAAGAGTTCTCATGAGTTAGCCTGTGCGCTGTCTCTGATATGACACCCGATTGTTAGAGCATGAGACGACTTTGATGATGAATGGTTTCAGGATAGGCATAAAACACGGTCTCCAATATGTAGCTTCTCAGCTTCCAGTAGGTAGCTCTTAGACATGGATCCCAGTCTAATACATATCTCAGAGCACCTGAAACAGCCATGCTGCTTCCTGCAGTATCTTACCTTTATTACACAGTAATTACTATACCACACATTTACCATGCAGTACAAATATGTAATAAACTTTTTTTTAACAAAAAATAATTTATTACTTTTAAAGATATGTTTTGCTGTATTAATTTTATTATTTTTATGTAGTACTGCAAAATTTGAAAAACAATAATGGTGTATATTTGACAATGTTTCAAAAAACTTATATTTAAAAAAAAAAGTGTAAATACTTTTTTAGGTGTTGGATGTAAGGGGTTCAGGAGCCCAAGGTAGAGAGTAATTTTCTTTTTGGTCGAAATTAAATTTGTAATACATGTTTTTTAAAAAAAATTTATTACATTTCTTTAAATATAGATTTTATATATATATATATATATATATATATATATATATATATATATACACACACACACACACGTATATATATTAAACAGAATGTTCCCGAAATATCGAGGCTCTGTGTGGCGGTCTTGGCACGGGATCGGGAATCCCATTAATTTGCATCCAATGATTCCTTATTCATTTAAAGGAAAGAAACCAAGACACCTTCGGTAGTTGTAAAAAATCTTTTCACAGAAGCACAGAAAGACTTCCTCCCAATGCGTTTCAGTCTTGTTCATGGTTAATAAACGGTTTCAATTTTTACATTATTTCAAATATAAATTAATAAAATAGTTTTAAGAATATATGATTAGTCCAGTCATTTACAAAAATATATTTGTGTTTTATTAAGTTGTATTTATACTTAAAAGTAACTTAATATGCCTTACATTTTGAAATTAAGTTATACCAGCTTAAAATCAAAATTGCAACACATGCAGGCATTTATAATAATAATTGAACAAATATGAAAAAGTAATAATTTATTTATTCAATAAATCATTTTAATCTATGTAGATATTAGTTTCATATTTCTAAATATCCTTACTATAGTAAAACATTTTTACTTGTATAAAAACTTTTAAAAACTGTTTTGAAAACATTTTCCAACACTTTCCCATTTGTTTCTATAGTAAAATTAGTACTTTTTCTATTTTTTTCACCTAATCATTGTGTCTTTGTTTATTTTCTTAGTTGGTGGAGTGTTGTGCTCAAGGTCAGACTGGGTGGTGCTGCTATACATTTTCAAATTTTATCAGTGCATCTAGTTAATGAAAACCATTGCACGTATGCACAATAAAAACAAATACAATCAAACCATTACTCTTATAAGAAACAGACTCATAATATAAGACCATTACACTTGTATCTAGTTCAATAGACAAGTGTCATTTGATACTGGAAGGTTATTGTTTTTGCTCCCTGGCAAAGGGCTTGTTACAGAGTCTTGTTGTCAGCTGAGATTGCATCATCCAGGGCGTTCTCCATACCCTCCAGATATCTCACCGTATAGGTGATCAGAATTTGGTTGGCAGAATCTAGACAGATTACTGTGGCGTGTCTGCATATACGGACCCCCAGGTGAACCCACAGTAGTCTCAGAAGTCTACGGCGCTCCTTCAGGGTCCTGGGGCACAGGCAGAACATGTGGGGCACCATTTTGAGTGTTGACCCGCAGAGCCGGCAACGTCCGTCTTTTGAGGGCCGTCGACATGGACTCTCATGTATTCTTACTGGAGGATCCCCAAGCGATAGAGCAAGTACTTCCTCTTGATACTGTAGGTTAAAATTTCACCCAGATATGGCCAGGGAGCTAGGGTCTTATAACTGTTAAAAACTAGCCAGGAATGGTGCTTTTCTCGAAGGCTGTCTTATCTTCAGTGAGGGACAAAAACGAGAGACTGTTTGAGTAAACCACACTCCAGCCTTATCTGCGCTGGTGATGTATGCCCTGGGAGCTTGAAAATTTGCCTGTAGATACTGGCTACTGTAACGTCCAAGACCTTTGAGTCTGTACCGCGAAGTGCGATGCTGCCGTAGGCTAACGTGGGAACCACCTTAGCTCTTGCTACTTCTAGCAATGGGCTGAGCATATGCTTGTTAAGTTTTGTTGACAATGCCCGTAACCCAATGGAGAGTGCAATCCCCTTCTGTCTTATTTCTTCTTTATGTTTGAGAAAGGAACCATGATAGTCAAACAGGAGGCATAGATATTTGTAAGTTGCTGTTTCTTCAAGCGTGCTCCCACTTAGCCCCCAGGTTGTAACCCCTTTCAGGGATCTCTTGCCTATTATCATGATTTTTGTTTTTTTATGGTTGGCAGTGCAGGGGCCCCCCTGGCCAGCACCCTTGTGATGTGCAGAGAGTGAACATCGCGAGGGTGCTGGTCACCCCGCATCCTACAGCATTGCCGCCGGCTCAATTACAAGCCGGAGACAATGCTGTAGGCTGTTTCCTGCTAGGCCAGTGGACGGAAACTCAGATTTCCACCCGCTGACCTAGCGGGAAACTCTTAATGGGCCCGGCTGGGAGGTAGCCACTATGGCGGCAACCTCCCTGTCGGAAGTTCAGTGGACGGCCTAAACTGTCTGCAGAATTCGTGATGATGCCCTATATGTTTTGCTGAGTGTTTCAGGAATGTCAAAATCACTAATTTATTTGGCTGGGAGATAAACTTTACTTGACTGTCTTTTTCTACTAATTAAAAGTTTTAAATTTGGAATGGCAGGTATATCTCCACCAACACGAATAGGGATGTTTTTAGACTTCTCTCTTAGTACTACACCACAGGGCTCATGGGATGTGCTTTCTAGATTTTTTTCATTTATTAAAGATTTTCCCTAATCTCTAATTCTGTTGCAAAATCCAAGAGGTAATGCTCAGAAGTATGTTCAGAATATACCTCCAAAGTAACTACTCCACATCTGCTACGAGTAGAGAAATAATTTATAGATTTCTTATGAGCCCTGGATTAATTATGCCTGTCCTTACAGTATAGGTAACTGTTAAACCTGGCATTCTTGGCGTGGTTTTCCTCCTAACTTTTTGCCTTCAACGCTTCTGTTTGCTGACTTTGGGCCTGATTACGATGCTGGAGATCTGAAGACCGCCAGCCTTGCAGTGACTGTAGGACCGCTGCGGCTGTGGCAGACCAACCACCACATAACGAGGTTGGCGGGCAGACCCACCAACCTACCCTCGCCCCCACCAGGATCTCAGATCCCCACCGGCTGACGACAGTGCAGGTTGTTCTCCGCCAGCCTTTTCCTGGCAGTTCAACCGCCATGAAATGGCCGGCAGAGAACAACTGCAGGGGTCCCCCTGACCAGCACCCTCGAAATGTGCACTGTCTGCAGTGTGCATTTTGAGGGTGCTGGTACCCCCTGCGTTTGGCAGCATTGCCGCCGGCTCTATTATGAGCCAGCCACAATGCTGCTGCACCTTTTCTACCGGGCTGACCGGCAGAAACCTTGATTTCAGCCAGTGAGCCCAGTGGGAAAGCTGTAATGGGGCCAGCGGGGAGGTCACTAGCACGGCGGCGAACACCCAGTCTGAAGTTCGGCAGACGGGTGTTTCCGTCTGCCAAACTCCTCATCAGCCCCTTCGTTTTTTCTGGCTTCAGGACTCTGCGACTTTACCACTGTTAACCTAAAGTTCTTCTGCTCACTCTTTAAAACATGGTAGAATTGGCTTATACCCAACTGCCATATTTAATTTACTTATAAGTCTCTAGTAAAGCGGCACTACCTGTGCCTTTGGCCTGTAAATGAAATGCTACTAGTGGGCCTGCAGCAATGATTGTGCCACCCTCTTAAGTAGCCCTTTAAAGATGTCTCATGTCTGCCCTTGCAGCCAGTGTATGAAGTTGTAAGCTGCCATGTTGACCTTGCAAATAAATCTTCTGACAGGCCCAAACCTTCCTTTTTAATACATGTAGGCCATCCCAGGGTAGGCCCTTGACAAACCAGAGGTGAGGGTTCCGTGTATTTAAAATGTTGGACATACACTTTTTAGTTTTACATGTCCTAGCAGTGAAAAACTCTTTAATTCGTTTTACACTACTGCAAGGCCTAGCTCTTCCATAGGCTAACATTGGAATTACCTTATTACCTATGATAAGTGATAATTTCCAAATGGGAACAGACCACCTGTTAATGTTTGGTATCTTTGGAACTGTAATGAAAAATCCTCTCTCTCATGGTGAAATCGTTTTTTAAAATTACAATTTAGCCAGCACCTGGCCTATGCCATCTGTGACTCCTACCCTGCTAAATGGTGACACCTAGTACTGGACCCTTAGAAGCTGGCCTGAAGGTGTTCTGCCAGCCCATCTGTGGACTCAGCAGAACCAACATATCTCCTCTGTGGCGGGGCACAATCTCAAGCGGAACGGACGCGTCACCTCTGCTGCTAAGGTTCTGCCGACGAAAGGACTCTGTATCGACCCGGCAGCCTGCCTCGCAACCTCTGCCCATGCAAAGCTTTCCCAATGCAAGCCCTCGCATTGCCAATCCCTCATTGATGGCTGCCTTGATGACGACAAAGGTTTTCTCATTATAGCCTTATAGCTCTTTGGAACTGACGCATCGCCTCGACTGCGTGACACATCCTTGACATCTGACTTCACATCACAAGTCCTTGTCAATGGGATCCTTGACCACAATGCAGGACTTTGCATCACAGCTTCACCAACCCTCTGAACTGATCCATCACCTCTGCTGTGTGATGCATCCTAAGTACAGGACCTCACAATGCTCCATAAGCCAGGATTTAAGGAACTCTTGTACATAGGGCCTAACTGGGGTCCTGTAGCTGGTCCATGCTCCATCATGGTGGGCCTGACCAGTGACTTTGACCTAATCCGGCGCGACCAGATGTCCACAGTTGACGCTTTGTGATTTTTTGGAGCTATATTTACTAAAATCTTTAATATTACATACTCTTGTTTTGTTCATTACAATTTACTCTATCTTTCTAAATTGGAGTGGGATTTTTCTTGTGTTGTGTTTTATAACTTTTTGGAATGCTGTGTAAATACTTAATAAACCTCTAAGTTAAGCCTGACTGCTCTGTTCCAAGCTACCAGAGGGTTGAGCACAGGTTAAGTTGGGATTTACTTCTAACTCACCCTGACAAGGATTGTAGTTGCTGCTTGAGTAGGGTGTCAACTCCCCCCAAACCAGTGACCCAATTTCTTACAGTAACCCTTGCATGTTAATCACTGGTTCCCAATTTTTGAAAGTACAAAAATTCTCCATTTTAGAAAATATTTACAATATATAGAGGAAGCAAAACATTGTTGACAATTTTATTTCAAATGTATTCTTTGAAATTTTTATTTGCATTTTATTTTTTTACCTTACTGCATACTGCTGTGTTTTCTTCAATCTGTTAAGGATTTTAATAGTGTTTCTTGTGATAAAAAAACAGTATTGGGTATTTCTTGTTTAGATGGGGTCCTTCAATACCTGCAAAGTAAAACTTATGTTAGATACCTGTGGAGTTTACAGGAAAACATCATTTTGTAAGTTAGCTGTTATGTTAGTGTTAATATTTAAAGCATTAGAAAATGAATGGCTTTGTAATTTGTTGGTGATTTTTTAGATTCCTCCTGGTTGCTATTTTTGAAAAACGTGTTCGGAAACCTGTTGGTTTATGTTTAATGATCTGTAATGTGAAGAATTATTTGATATATACTAAAAATATGAATGAACTCTTTTTTTCTTCAATATTCTAAAAAGGGAAATATTTAGTTAGTTTTCCCTTCCTGTTTGTATTACATTAAAAAACAATAATGTAATATAGCGACTTGTTTACCTAGTTTAAACAATTTACCTCTTAATGTTTTGGCTGATTGTTTACTGGAAATAATTATATAGAAATTATTTATAAAATGAGTCTTTGAATGATAATCATTAAAAAATGTCATAATCTGTTTATCATTTAATATTAGCATTGGGTGTTTACATTTACCCGACTTTAGAGGTAGATGGAGCTGTTGTGAGCTCCTGCTTCATCGCTGGACATCCTCTCTCCAGGATGGTCACCAGAAGAGTGGTGACAGAGTGGTGTTCAGTCGCTTTATATGTGGTTTGACATTTTGGTGAACTTAATTGAAAAAATATGTCTGGGGATGTATATTTTATTTATGATTTAACTATGGATGAAACCTATAGTTGTTGGGGATGTATTTTTTGGTATACATTTCATTTTTCAAATCAATCACAAAATGTGGGCCATCTTGTTTGGGTTTGAACATGCATTTATCTTTTCTTTAAAATGTTTTACTATTTTTAACAATACCTAGCTATTAAAATGTTTTTGTTTAAACATGTGGTTAGAAAAACATGTTGTAAATTACAGCATAGTAAAAGTAAGTTACATATATTTACATTGAAATGCATGGTAACGCAGGGGCGGCCCCTCCACGTGTGTGCAGGAGCGTTGTCCCGCCCAAAAAATGCCCCCTAAACTGAAAAATAAAATGGTAATAGACTCTGTATATTACAATTTTATTTTTCAGCACCCCGTCCTGACCGAGTGTCAGGACGGGGTGGGACAATTGCTGCCAAGTGGCAGCAGAGAGCTGTGCACTTGTTTAAAGTCCGCATTTCCTTTTGGTCGGCCATCTTGCGACGGCCAGCTTGACATCCGCACGTTAAACTTCTCTAACCCAGCTGTCCAAGACAGCTGAGTGTGAGAAATCACAGGCCTTAAGAGGCCGCTCCCACCAATACTGAAGCTGTTTTCATGCTGATTCCCAGCATGAAACCAGCATCAGGATTGGCTTATGCAGTTTCCTGGATCCCGAGTCCGCCATGCGTTGGAGCTGGGAGAGACGGCGAGAGAAAAGAAGATCCTCACCAGGTAAGTGCCTTTTTTAAAAATGTTATTCTTATTGGATCCCTCCCCTGCTCTCCATTGTAAATACGAGCGAGCCAGCCGCCACTGTGGTAACAACTATTTGGTTAAAAACAGCATTGTAAACTACCACGTTGTACTTGTTTGTGTGGTAATGAGTATTTCTCACTTTCTGCATTGTGCAGGAGTCAGCCTCACTAAGTCATGGACCGTAAAAGTGGCAGAAAGCATTCTCATTTCCAAAGTCCCATGCACAAACAATGTGATTGACAGGCGCTGTGAGTCACATGCAGTGTAAGCTCTGCTCTTGGAGGAAGGATTTGAAGTTGGAATGTGCCAACTTAAAAATAATATCTGATGACCATGTCTGATTTGGTAACTACTGTAACAACGAGTACATTAGTAGCTCAAGATTATTTCTATTGATCAAAATTAGCTCGCATTATAGAAGAGGTTGAGACTTCTGACCTTAAAGGATACCAGGCTGACAAATTTCAATTAAGTGGTTAAGTCCATGGAGATAATAGGAGCTACATGAATAACCCATAAAACCATGTGGGACTAGGGTACACTTTATATCAAATAACAGTTTCCCAGTGGGATACTGTTTTTTATATATTGTAATGCATTTATATAGCGCTTACTACCTCTGATGAGACATCAAAGCACTTTTTGGCGAGTAGCACACTATTCTGGAACCCAAAAAGGATTAGTGCAGGGAACTATGAGTTAATTTCAGCGGTGGACACGCATGTCTGTTAGTTGGATTGAGCAGGATAATGGAAGGATACAAGAGTGAAGAGTCTAGAAAGTGTTACATGGGAGATCATATCTATAGTTCACAGGTGCCCAATCTCTGCACTGCGGCACCCCAGTGCCCTGTCAAAACTAGCCAGGGGCGCCACACACCAAGCACAGTTTGGGGGCCACTGCAGGGATAGTTATAAAGGTATCTCTGCTCTCGCTTCCTGCCCCTGGAATGCCCTGCAGTACCTCCCTCTGGCTAACTGCAGCCTTAATGGGTGATACAGAACCATTAGATGTCAACTCCCAGGTTATGTAACAGGTGCTTATCCGAAGCTAAACCGTTCAGAAGTGCTGCTCAAGTGAATTTCAGAAATCCCTTCATGCAATTTAACGTAAAACATTTTGTGCAATATAATTAGAATATGCATGTCAATTCTTATATCATAGGTAAAAAAGCAGGGAAAACTGAGTTATAAAGGCTATTAAGAGTTAATAACATAAATTTTATACACATTCACAAAAAATCAAAACTTAACGGTAAAGACACATGTAGTATAGCGTTGTAAAGGGAATTTGTCCTGCTCAGCAAAAAAAGCACACTCAGGCCTTCATGGAAGACCTCCCGTCACGGACACCTAATTCTGCCCCTCAATGGAGAACATAAACCCTTCACTCGGAATAAGTAACCCTAAGACAAACAGAGTTTAAAAAGGTGTCCAGTAAAGATGGATTGTTTGTACATAAATAATTTTGTCTTGGGCTCTTTGTTTCTCTTGTTAACAGGACCCTGCAGATATGAAGTTTATTACACAGCTAACACCTGTCTATACGAGGAACACCATAGGATACCAAGGCTAGTGACTGCGGTCAGATCTTGGCTGGATGGTGGCTAATGCACCACAGCCCACCCTCCACTGCAAACTTCTACCACACATGATACGTTACAGAGACAGGTGTATCGGTAAACTATTGTACAGATAGAGATTGTACCTAAGCGAGCCAGTGAAACAGCAATAACTTTTATAAATGCCACGTAATGCATGTCTGCAGTGTCTGGTCACCATAAAAACATGTAAATATTACCAATTTCAGCTGCGTACATGTGATCTTCAACCAACTGAAGCATGTTACCAGAGTGCTTAATCGAAGGCCCTTACATTTCAGTGTGATCTGTGCATGAAACAGGAAGCACCTCAGGCTTTATTAACACGGATTCTTTCTTAGAAGTCAATGAAATGATTTGCTTCCTTATCATCATCTTTCTTCCATTTATTATTTAATTATTTAATTCTTACTTTCCTCACTTAATTCTACTAGAAACAAAGCTTCTGCTTACTCCTAATGATACTCCTTCTTGCGCTTGCTTCTGCTACATACTCCCACTCTTAATTCTACATTCTCCTCCTTACTCTTAATACTCCTATTCTTACTCCTAGTGAATCCTTCCCACCTGCAATCGGTTCCTGCTCTGACCTGCATTTCAGCAAAGACAGAGATGGGAGCCTCAACTGCTGCAGCTTTGCATGTGCAACAAATGCAGGAATGGGAGCGGGCGCAGGGATCAGATAGCCATCCTGAAAGGTGCTCAGAGGCTCTTGCTGCCCTTCTTCTCCTTTAAGGAAAACAGTGACCTGCCTGCTGCTGGAGGAGGGGTGGCTTCCTCAGAGTCAGGTGTGTCCTAGGGAATATCATCTCCTTAGTGTCCTGGCGCTGAGACAGACAGATCGAATAAGAAGTTAATCCCACTGCAGCTTGGCTATATGTAGCACTCGGATGGCACCTGGGACGGACTTTTCCACTAAAGGCTCTCCTGCAAATGTAGCCAACACCACCCTTTCCAGATTGTTGAAGTTAATGCTAGAATTCCCCAGGAAATAAATATTTAAATTGGATACACACACTCACTGGGTGTGTCATATTTGTTGCTAAGGATTGGCAGGGATTTGCATTTGATTTCATTCCGTGTTATGCAGAGTATGATGCAAACTGCTGTCACTGAAAAAGATGCTTTCATGGTGGAAACGCGTGGGTTAAGGCTTTAAGGCCTGGAGTAAAAAGTAGAGGAGGTAAAGTGAGTATTTGTTGCTGATAAAGGAAGTGCTTGGGTACGCCACCAATAATGAGATACGATAGTTTAAATCTATGATTATAATACCTTCATTGCAATTATTTGGGGGGATTAAAAATTGAAGTACTCCCGAGGCTGGGCTGACATCCTCCCACCCACCCAAAAAAAGTAACAAAATGGAGAGCCGCGGCAAACGGCCAATAGGTTAACGGAGCCGAGGGTCGAAAAAGTTTTGAAACCACTTATATAGTTCCATGGAGAAACAGTACATCAATGGGAGACTGCATATGTGAATATCCTTGCTGGAGAGGCCTGCAGAGATGCATTATAGATGGTTAAACAATAGGAGTGTTCTTTTGTTTGAAGATCAGAAATGGTATTAAAGTATACAGTGATGCATCTTGTCACTTCTGTGCTTCCCGTACCCTCTTCATACAGCACTGTGAAAAGCCCAAACATCCAGGGACTGCACCCCTCAACACTAAAAAATAAAAATGAAAAGAGAAGACAACCGGAGTGGGATATGAGTGTACACAGTGCCAGGACAAATTTAGGAAGAGTGAACAGACCAGGCATGTACGAAATAAGAGGAACTCTCGTCCTTTTGCTCCTCAGGCTCCATACCTGTTCCCCTCTGCCTCTTTTTGCCCTATCTTCAATTTTGCCCTCTAGTCTCCAAGAGGAGATTATAGAAGACAAAAATGATTACACATGGTTCTAAAGAAAAGACGAGGCAGAGGGGAATAGGCACTGAGCTTACAGAAAAAAGAAGCAGTGAAAAGAAGAGCAAGTATGTAATCTAAAGAGACAGACAGAAGGACTAAAAGCGGATAATGGCATTTGAAAAGATAAGTGAAAGGGAAGAGGAAGGTGAAGTAGCAATATTATTGGTGGAGAAGAAAAGAGTGCAAAGGAGCCTGGAAAGGCAATGCTAGAAGGTTTGTAGTTGTGCTTATATCCTTGTAAGACCCACAAATGTCATCAGCATACAAATGTTCTAGGATAACAGAATCAGAAGTTGTTGAAAATGTCACACATAGCATGGCGACACCTTCACATCTATGTCTATTCCTATAGTTGGAGTAAAGCCACTTCTCCACAGTCTGGGTGACTGAAGAACACTTAGGGCCTCATTATGAGGACTGCCATGGTAGAGATGGCGGTCCGACTGCCACAACTTTGGCGGTCGGACCGCCGGATTACGAGTTTGGCGGTCGGACAGCCAGAAGACATAGATAGGGATGCATGGCTGCCAGCAGCTCCATTATGTTGCCCCCGCCAGTCTGGCCAGCCCCGTGGGGAACTCATGACTCAGCAGTCTTGGGATCGTTGGCCTGGCGCCTTTCGGAAGACTGCCACCATGGAGGCCCGGCGGTCTGACCGACAAACTCATAATGAGTCCCTTAGGCAATCTTCGTGGCACGTATTACTGATAAACCTGTAAACACATGAATTAGATATTACTGCAAGCAATACCATGTACTTCTCTTTTGGCTTTGACATACAGATGGTAGTAAAAGTGAATAGTTAAGTCTGTCTCTCGGACAGTGGTGTGTGTAGAATATCTAGTTCTGTGAGCACATTTTTCACTCACAATAAATATAACGTCCAAGCAGTCTTACATTTTTAGAAAAAAATATATAACTTTTGTTATTATTATAAAGCTTGGTAACTTTAACAAGCTTAGAGTTGATCATGTAAGTTCCAGGGAAGGCAAAATCTTCTCTGTACATATGGCCCCAAGTCTCCAAGACTGCAAGAACCAAAGTGTTTTTTTTTGGTCAGAAACTGACAGATTTCTAAAGGTACAAAAGCACAAACTGCGATTCGATAACACGTTACCGAATCACAGTTTGAGATGGCGATTCGGTATTTGGAAGGAGTGTGTTTAGGACATCTCTTTCAAATACCGAATTGCAGGTCACAAAACATTCATTTTTTACCGACACCTCAAAGAAGGTGGTCATCATTTGCAAATGGGAGGGGTCCCCATTATGAGTGTAAAAAAATATTTTTTAAGAGCAAGCAGTGAGTCCACTGCCCAATCTTAAAAATTGAAAATTCAAAGTTTTCTTTTTTCTTTTTTAAATGTATTCTGTTTTCCTTTAGGGAAAATGGTCTACATTTTCAAAGACAAGGTTTGGTTTACTAAAAAGCAAACACAGACACGGTGGGCTGCTGACCTCAGGAGGCCACAATCACTGTGACGGCTGTAATTCCTAATGGGTCCGAAATTGAGACCTACCTAATTAATACTGATGAGGTAGAACAATTTGCGATCCACTAGGAATCACTATTTAAAAGATGTACCTGTAAATTCCTAATTTTGATTTGTAAGAATCTCAATTCTAGATTTTTGTACACCTGACCCTTGGTCCTCACGGTGTATGATGAACTTGCCAGATCAGATCAGGAGTGTGAAGTAGGTGCAGGGGCTCACAGCTAAGTTCAAGAGTCAAGCTTGCAGAACATCTAGTTGAGAGAGCATATAATATCACTTACAGTAAATATAGGGCCTGATTACGACCTTGGGGGATGGGATATCCCGCCCGTAGTTTTACAATTTCCATACAATATAATGTAACTTATAACAGAGCGGACGGAATATCCATCATGTTTCTGACTGAGTACCCCATCCGCCAAGGTCATAATCAGACCCATAATGTTCATGCAATTGTACTATTCTATGGAAAATAGATAGAACTTTCTTTTAAGTCAGACAACATTCAAAGAACTTTTAAAAGTCTGAATGTGTATCTTACTATTTTATTTGTGCTTGTCAAGAGTTACATACGATAGTCAAATCAAAGTTACTAGATGTATGTGACCATAGCCAGTTGCAGCACCAGATTTTTACAGGTACTCTTGTTGCACAGTTCAATGACCGAGTCACTCTTTGTCAACTACAAAGCGTCTACAGATGATGCACTGAGCTACTCAGCACTACTCTGGTAGGGCAACAAGTGCACGGTCTTTCAGCCGGTGACAGCACAGTTTGGGGGATTCAAGTGTGAGCAGCAGTGGCAAAGGTACAGAGATCTACATTAACTGGCAGCCTCCTGACATCGGGAAACTTCACAGCAGTAATACTAGATGTGTGGGGCTATAATCTCAGATTGACATCAAATGTCGCTTAGGGAAAAGGATATGTACTGCAATGCATGGGTGTAGGGACATGACCCTCATCCATCCTTTGGTATGGCTGAAAAAGTGCATGGCAATGCATAGGTGAAGGCACAGAGAGTTCACATAAACATCAAATTGGCAAAAGACAGGGTACAGTGCAATGCAGTGGTGCACATACATGGATATCACTGAAGATGAAGACATTACCCAGTCAGTCCAGTAGGACAAGAGAAAGGCTGCAGGTGATGGCCAAGTGACCTTTATCATACTTGTGTCCGAATGAATTGTTCATGTGTGGCTGTTATTAGGCCGTAGCCTGCTGTGACTGGCTTGATGTCCATGGAAGGTCCTCCCTAATCCGATCAACTGTATGTGACCTCAATCCAGAGGCATGCACTTGACTTTACAAAAGTTGTTCAGGGCAAATTTATGGAATCAATAAAGCTTTAAGGTGGAGTGGGGACATGCAGTGAGGAAGGGAGACAGCAGCACTGGACCTCTAAATCCTTTCAAGCATCCTGCAACCATAGGGGATATGTATATCCAGAAGGGACCCACTGCCCCGGTGCATATCAACTTGCCTATGTGCTAAATCGAGTGTGTGCACACATGAAATTTTGAACAAATTAACCAGGGAGCCATTAGACAGTCTCACAGTTGGACTGAAGGGACAAAGGCCACTTCTACAATCATCTACCACCAATCATGAGTATTTTCAAGGTCGGAAAATTGAAGAAGTAGCTATCCAGGTTAAATGGAGTACCACCCTGGATGGACACCTACTATCAAAAGAGTCTAGCATTGTGCTGATGAGCAATATACAAACATCATGTAGAGTATGCATGCCTTCAGCTAAAGAAAACATACCTAGTCTACTGGCAGGATAGATGGAATAACAGGTTGTCATATGGGTTTCAGTTATAAATATATGCAAATCAGTTAGCTATGTCGTGAAAGGGGCAATCTAGTCCAAACTGCTAATCGCCTCTGAATTAATGCAAAAGCAGCCATTATTTTGCCTGTGGGCCTCATTCTAGCTTTTGTTAGTATAGATGTGGTTTGTGTACTGATTTACCTTTTGCGACAAACAATTACTATTCTAGATTACCTTCTGTATCTGGTGGCTCGGTCTAGCCTCTTTTCAGCTCAAAAGGGCCTTATTTCAGTAGGTCTCCTCCTGTGGGTCTGTCTTCACAAGTATCTAAGTTGCCTAATGTCCAGTGTGCATAGGTATAATTCGTTTTTTTCTATGCATTCTAGCTTGTGTATGTTAGCATTTACAATTAAATTACATGACTCCAAGTAGCACGAAGCAACGGGTGGTACAAAGCCAGAGAAATATTAAATGTTTGCTTTCTCAGGAAACTTGGAGTTGAAAACTGCTAACAACTGCAACAGCCATGACTCCAACTAGACTTCTTTCTCTGTGACATAATTCCAGGCTTTTTTCTCAGTGAACGAGGGGGACGAAGTTTTAGAAGAAACCCTTCTTCTGTGGTTCAAGTCTATTCTGTTTTCTCTTTCTGAGGACCCCACTCAATTCTGTTTTCCATCATGATTGACTCCCATTTCAGACTGTCTCATTAGGTCTTCATCCCCTTTTCTAGTATGTGTCTTAACTTCTTTCTCTGTACATCCTAAAGGAAATCTGCCTTTTATATGTGTTCACTCAGTATTTTTTGCCTGTTGCTGGGCACTATATTTTTCGTGTTGTTAGAACTCTGCACACTTTAACCTGGCTAACGAGTGGTAAAGTGCCTGCGCTTCCCCTTTAAACATGGTTGAAATGGCATATTCCTAATTGGTATATTTACCTTACCTATAAGTCTCTAGTACATGTTATAAAATGTACCAATTTCCTGGAAGTTAAATACCATTGGTTGACTGCAGCACAGATAGTGCCATCCACTACAGTGACAGTGCAAATCATGGCATCAGGCCTAGCACTGTAGCCTGGCTGTGGCAGTTCACACACTCTAAATTCGATTTGTCAGAATAAACCCTTTTGACATGTCAAAATCTCTCTTTTAAATATTAATGTCATCCTTATATAGGCCTTGAAGTCCACGAGGCAGGGTGCATGGTATTTAAAAGCCGGCATTTAGAAATTTAATATTAACATGTCCTTACAGTGACAAGCTCTCCAAAGTTAATTTTCAGTCTGGCAGGTTTAGCTGCCCTATGTAGAAAACCAGAGTACAGATGAAAATCCTGCATCTCGGTAATGGGACTAGCTAGAAAAAAACTGAACAACTATTTTTATTACCTGTCGAAATTCTAAATACATATTAGGGAAAAGTAACTTAGTTCCTGGAGTGTAAATCTGCATTTGCTCTCCCACTTTTGCAAGTCAGTGATTAGCATTTGACTAGATGTTAAAATGTGTGAAATGCTTTCTAGGAGCAAAACACAGGCACACATGAATAGGCAGAGGTAACTCTTCAGAACTTCACCAAATATGCAGGGTGGAGGCTATGAGCGTTCTTTTTGACATTACAGTGTCAAATCCTGCTGGAATGTCAGATCCTACATAACAGGTCTGCTGGGATTACATACAACACTTTGGGCACATTTGAAAGGCAGAGCACAGGATGGCAAGACAATTCTGGTGTATCCACTGTCTGATTGCTGGTGAGCCCTGCTTGTGCTACTGGACTTCTGTTTCTGGGTTTTATATATATCATGGGCACAGTTTAAAAGAAGGGAAACAGAATGCTAAAACGTTTTTTCTGTATCCACTGTCTGGTTGCTGGAAAACCCTCCTTTTGTTCTACCCCACTTCTGTCTCTTGGTTTACTGTGGGAACCGTGGGTACCCAAACTGTAATTTAGTGTTAGATGTGAGAGGACAATAAGACTACCATAATACATTCCCCATACCCATCTCCAGCCCTCAAAGCCTAAATTTAATGTGGGTTAAGACTTTTGCCATTTTGAAAATGCCAAAGTGTATAGGGCTGGCCGCAGAAACTTTTACTACATTGGGTATGGCATTACCAAGAAGCATTCACACCCACTGGCCCATGTCAACAATAAATGTGGCATCTCAGGCACCCACTTAAGAACACTCTGGGATCTGAGGAAGATCAGAAGAGGACCGAACCTGACGTCTACGACCTGAGAAGAGACCTAATGGACTCAACTTGCTCTCTCTTATGCCCGGACAAAGAAGTGGATTCCAAGAGTCATAAGGTTAACCTTTTGTTCAAGCCACAGGGATAGCACAAGCTATGAGAGGCCTTTCTTGCAAGTGGCCGGATGATCAGCAACAACTGGCCTTGACTAGGCCATGCTGTTGGCATCTCCCTGACTCCCAGTGAGTCTCTAAATGCTCCCCCCAGAGTTTCTGGGGGGCTTTAGAAGAGACTTCCTGTGCTGGAATAGGACTTGAAGGACTAAAGTCAGAAGGTAAAATCTTTGACCTGGATGAACCTGGTTAGTGTATCCAACCTGCCCCCAATCATGTTCAGTGTCAAATTGAGCCTAGGTCTCGGTCTATCACAACGACTGACTGCCATTGGCCCTTTATACTTCTTGCCACTATTCCTACTTAAAAAAAAAAAAAATCATATATTTGGTTCTGCTGATTGCCATTTGGTGTCAGTTTGTTTATTAATTACAGTGTTTACAGTTCACATTTGTGTTTTTGTTTCTTTGCTTGGACTTTCCAGTTTCAGTTTGTCTTCATTCCTTTGGCTGTGATCTCCTACTCTAGGCTATCTTCAATGCCTCCTGATTTGAGTTTATTTTTACAAAGGGAATATAGGGAACTGATTGTGGAGGGACAGTGCTTATTCAATTTGGGGAGATAAGGTGTGCTGTCTTTAAAATAAGGTGTGCTACCTTTAAAATCTAAGATCCATACAGGGAGCTCCAGACACTTCCTCCTACAAATTTCCAGGCTGGAATGCATAGGGAATGCCTCAAATGATCAAAAAATGTGGACTGTAACAGAGACAATCCAAACTTCTTGAGCGAGGTTCCTCTCACCTTTCCAGTAGCTCCCAGTGCAGGACAATATGGTGGAAGAAAATCTATGCACACACCAATAAAGTTTCTATTACCAAAAGACAATATATATGTGATTCGGTATAGGTAGATACAGTGCTGCACTGAACTGTAAAAATAGGTGTGCAGTGAAAAGTAAGACAAGTGAAAATAATATATATATATATATATATATATATATATATATATATATATATATATATATATATATATATATGTATGTCTGTGTGTAAGAAACATACTGTCAATTAGGTGTGTGTGTGTGTGTGTATATATATATATATATATATATATATATATATATATATATATATTATATTATATATATAGAATAAACATACTGTCAATGCGGTCCATATGACCTGCTTAAAACAAAGGAGCATTGCAAGAAGAAGACATCTTGTGATCATGGCAATGGAAAAGGGATGCCAGTCTTCGACTGTAACAAAAACATTACTTTCTAGCTGAGTAAATAATACGTCTCTTTGCTTGAAAGTCAAGATGTGAAAGTGAGACTGTGTTTCTTCATAAATGAAGCCATTAGTAAGCAGCTATGGAAAGACAACAGCCTTTTTGATCACTATTTGGACTCGGGCAAGGTCTATTGCCTGAATGTATATTACAGCCAGAAAACTACTCTGGAATTGCTGAAATGAAGGCCCGGGCGTTTGCTCTTAATAAAAAGAATCCAGCATGACTGGGCTACGGGGATCCACCAATTCTGTACACATGTTCTCGCAAATAACGCCATTTAAAATGCAGAAGGGCTCTGTGTAGGCACACATGTAAGCACAATAACACAGTAAACATTCAGGGGAGAAAGGAAGTATCATAGTCATGGGAGACCTTAAAAGTGTTCTCCGAGAGAGTCGGAAGACCATACTGCCACAGTTACAGTAAAAAGACTATGCCCTAAATACCTGCCACCAATAGTCAGCATCCCCATAAGCGGCTGAAAGGCCAGTAGTTACTGTCGGTAATTAGGGGGGTACACTTTAGGTGTACAACCACCGCAGCTTACTCTAGAACTCTGCTAGGGTTACCACAAAAACAGATGTGGAGCATTCCCAATTGCTTTTAGATGTGAGGCTTCAAGGAGCAGCAATCTCGCAATCCATATCCAACAGGACTGATGTCTGCTTTCAGACTTCTTCAAACCCACTGCCAACCTTACGCTGACAATACACTGGCCAGCAGGACACCGGGGTAAAAGGGAATGTAACAAGAGAAACAGGGTCAACTGATATTATCACTCTGTGGGAAACACAGCTGGGCTTTATCTGCACTTCAGGACTGCTAATATCTAAAAACGAGGTGAGACTTTTCTCTAACTGTCCCTATCACCTAACAGACCCTGTTAGTATCTAAATTTCAAACTATTTGTAAATGAATAATATAGTGTCTTCCTAGACGAGAAACACACTTATTATTTATCTAACATATGCAAATAATACTTTGAGCTATGTAAAGTTACTTGCAAACAATAACATAAAAGTTATACACTAATGTGCTTTGGTTTACATTCCTGTTGGATTATCTAGGCTGTTGCTCACTGCAAGTGCTATGGAAGTGCTTCGGATTGTCATTCAGCTCATGTTTACATAAATGAACTGTCTCTATCTGCCATCCCTGAAATGTGCAGCAGCTGCCGGCAGCACCTAAAAATGAAGAGGATAACCTTTACCTCAATAGGATGTATGAACTATATGATGAAAGGCAGAATCAAGTATCTGTTGAGAAAAGCCATCCTTTTGAAAAGAGGTTTTCCTGGGCCTCACAAATTTAACTGGGATTATGTGTTCAGTCATTATCTAGAACCACGCCGAGGAAATCTGACGAGGGGGGCGACCAAGGACCACAGGGCTCAAATATAAAATTGGCACGTCCTCTTGTTCTTGCAGTACGAACGGGTGTACAATGAAGCCTGGGAATAAACTGTCAACTCACTTTCATGTTTTCAAAAATGTGCACCTTACGAAAAGGAGCTAGCTGCCTCTTTAGACTTCCATAATATCACCAGCTGTGCAAACTTGCAACACCTTCAAAAAAAATTTCCCCCCTCACTTTAACTGAGATGGTTTATTTAAAACAACTGGCTTCACTCGCCTTAAAGATACAAGCAATTGACAGATGAAGGGAAACATCATGTCATCAAGAACTACTGGTTGTTTAGCTGGCCGTAAAATTTAAAACAGGTAAAGCGTTATGTCCAATTGCTTTTACTATTTGTTGTTCGATGCCCTGCAGAAAAAGCACAACAAAAAAAAAACTGTAGCATCCCCTAGCTCCGTTGGGGCGTGTGGCATCAGTTTCTTGGAGGGGTCTTATTTATGTTGTTGCTATTGTTAAAATACAAAGCCTGCCTCCATGCTGCTTAGGGCCCGAGGGAACACGATTCAAAAGTGTTTCTTTTCCCCTGACTGAAGATCGCAGTTGGCATGTTCTATCTGGCTTTAAGATTTGATCTAACAGCGGTGTTTTGGAAACCAAGGCTTGAGCCTCATCATTCAGTGTTTACTTTGAATTGCTTAATTGGTTACTTTGTTTTCCTGCTGGTCTGTGACACACTGTGCGGGTGAACTGGTTCACGGGGTCACCGCTCGGGTCTGTCTTCTGTTTCTATTGAGCCCTTTCTAGTCTGTCTTCATGTTCTATGCGCATGCGCTGTGATTCGTCTTCTATTTCTACGCCTGGGCTCGCACTGTAGTCTGTCGTCTGTTTCCGTGACCCGTTGTGCCTGTCCTCAGCTCCCGTGATTTTAGGCCCTCGCCGGAGCCTGCCTTCCGTTTCTTGTTCGGTGACAACGGAAAAGCTAAAGTACAAGCCATAAACGTTTAAAGCTCGGTTAGCGAAAAACAAAGGGGAGAAATGGGAATTATTGAGCGGAGACACCCGACTGCGGCTACCGAATGCAGGAACGCAGGATTGGGTGTGTAGGAGCGGAAGCTGGGAAAGTGGGAGCGGATGTGACGTAGGGCCAGAGCT
Organism: Pleurodeles waltl; assembly: GCF_031143425.1. Classification (NCBI taxonomy): domain Eukaryota; kingdom Metazoa; phylum Chordata; class Amphibia; order Caudata; family Salamandridae; genus Pleurodeles; species Pleurodeles waltl. The sequence continues at coordinate 84,125,044 of NC_090446.1, forward strand.
GCGATTTTGGAATGGGAGAACCAGGTTTAATCTCGGCGTCGGCTCGACATCTTGTGATTGTGGGCAAATCACTTACTCTCCCGCCTGCCTACAAAAAATGAAAGTGCCCTTGTGTGACGTAGCTGGTGCTCGTGTAAAGCGCTCCAATAAGTTCGGGTGTACGCTATATAAACGCGCAAAAAACAAAACAAAAAGTAATCTGTGGGGGAGGCACCTGGTAGAGTGGGTTTGTAACAAAGAGAGATTGGGTAAGAAAGTGAGGGAGCTGCAGGAAACAGTCAAGAAGCAGCGGTGGACGTGTCCGGCGGGGTTGGGGTATGATACCGTGAAAGGGAAAGACGAGTGGCGAAAAAAAAAAACACCAGAGGGAAAGACTTGGCAAGGAGCCGAGGGATATGGAGGAGAGAGATGGAGGTAGGAGTAAATAGAGGAGGGTGGGTGCTGAGGCCAAGGCGAGTCAGGGAAGAGCGCCTGGGAGAAGTGGGGAAATAACATCAAAGGTAATAATAAAAACACTAGGTTACTGGTCCGGAAAGTGAACAGGGAAGATAAGCCGAAAACTATTAAAAGAAGGGAACTGAGCAGGCCACGGTGTACCGATGGAAACTATCAGAAGGGAGAAAATGCAAGCGAAAAAAACAAAATGAGATTTTTGGGGGCGAAAAAACGACTTTCAGACGTGGGAGAAAAGAATCCCGATAATGGCTTTCATTACAGCGCCCACAAGCGAGATGGAGTGCTGTTTAAGATAGGCAACAGCTAATATTAAAGTGGCGCCTCAGAAGTCCCATAACAAAACCTTATACAATAAATCACACAATATCCTATCAAAACAAGGCTGCTGAACATTCAAATAATTTCAAAACACCACAAATTAATATCACAATGTAACCTCCCTCCTACAATATACTCTCATATTAGCCCCTCCCCCCGCCACACCGTTTTCAATTGGAATACCTCTCTTCCAACTGAAACCCTCTTCGAGTACCTCAGCGTGAGAACACACGGGTCCTTCAAGCAAGGACCCAGCCGAGGCATAACTGCGCCCTTCTAAATGACTACCCTCCGAATTATCAACAGGTAGATCTACTTCCTTGCATGAGCCATGTCATCTGCTACAGAAGACTCATCGACCTCCCCACCCCAATAGAATTATATCAGCCCCCTGGGGCTCCTCTTGGAAGAACTTAAAAGCACCCCTGCCTTCACCCACTCAAGATAATAGCCCATAAACGGATGAGAAAGGGACGCGGAGACGTGCACTGCAATGCGTTCGTTTTCTCGTAAGGAACATTATTTAAGGGAAAGACAGAAAATATCGCTCCAAGCTAACTACCCCCACTAGTGTGATTGAATCTTTATATGTTTATGTAAATATTTAGCATACAAGTATATATATCCGCCACTTCAGTAAGTTCCCAATACTCCCACCTCCGGATCCTCACAGAAATCCACGCCTGATTTTTCCTGCCGCAGTCTGTGCTCTCTGGCCTGCCAGCCACAGTCCTCCCTCCCTCTCGCACCCCCTCCTTTTCCCCTTTTGTGCTTGGATATTACAGGAACTAGTAGGGAGAGAGAGAAATAACATTGACAGAGGGGGAGACCATAAAAACCAAGCTAATCCAACAGTGGAGGGGGATGCTGGGAAAAAAAAGCTCTTACATTTCCCTGAAACAGTACCCAGAACCCTCACTTTAGGGCGGGGGCCGCCTAAAAGGAGGGGTATTTCAGACGTAGTGGAGCGAACAAACATTTTCTTGGATTTGTTTTAAAGGGGGAATGTGAGCACGTCCCTCCTCCCCTCTCCAAGGACCCTCCCCTGCACCCTTTGGGCCCCCTCCCTGACCAGGATAAGGGGGCAGGGAAAAGAAACGAAGGTGGAGGATGTAGGGGGAGAGAATTTGGAGCCAGGACAAATGAAAAGTCTTTCTCCCCCCTCCCCTGATGCATCAACGCACATACATACACATCTGTACATACATGTATGTTTTACAGAGTTGCAGCTACGTGCATCCTGCAAATATTGATTTTGTCGCTCCGGACATGAATGCAAGGATGAAGAGGAAAATGTGATTTTGGGGAGCCCTAGAGTCCCATCTCTGATGCCACTCCACCTTTATTCTGTGAGTAAACTAGGCGATCACAGACCTCCCTCCCCCAAAAGACAGAAGACCCACAAACTGAGGCTGACTTAAAGGTGCATCAGTCTTTTACCACGTGCCCCCCATCACTCACCCCTCTCCGACATTTTACCAGACCCTTTCTTGATGGAGGACCCAGCCCACTGGCGTTGCCCGTATCCTCGAATTGTGGGTGTTGGGGGGGCACGGTGCCATTTTTGGAGGGCGTGTTAAAGGGGCACCTTCCTTTCTTTTGATTCTTTGGCACCTCCCGGGCGCCGGCCATTTCTGGATCCTTCTCCAAGCGGCGACGGGAGGGGGAGTTTTGGAAGGGATCAGGCGTCATTTGGCGACTAGGATTGCGCCGCCACCCCCCTGTGAATATCCTGCCCCCACCCGGAAGGGAGAGGAAGGCCCCAGGATTATAGAATTCATTTTAAGTGACTTGCATCGAGCTCGATAGGAAGTCTGCCGCCGCCCCGTGAGATTCCAAATCCCCCAGGCCGCCGGTGGCGGATTGCAACGGTGGGGGCCACCCGGCCCCCATGGAGAGCCAATAAGCCCCCCTCCCTTGAGGAGCGCAAAGTGCCGCAGTACCTCCTCCCCCACCCGGAGTAAGGGAGAGGATGTCGGCGCAGGAGGTGTAGGACCAACCCCGGGGGCGGTGTTTTGCACCCCTACCCCCACACAATCTTCAGGTAAGTGATGGGGTATTTTAGACACGTTGGTCTGGAGGGTTGGCTGGGTCTAGGTACTTTATGTCACTGCCGTGGGTTGTTTTGGGGCAGTTTGTGTATGCATGACTGCGTTCGTGCACGTTGGTGTGTGCCAGGGAGTGGATGTATGCCACAGTACCAGTATTTTGCTGTGTGCATGCACACCACTGAATGTTGGCAAATTCAGTGATGCCAGAAATGTGTGCCATTGGGTGTGTGGCCCTCTGAAAAGGTGTGCACGACAGCTTGCTTTTAGTTTGAATCGCTGGTGCCTGTGGGTGTGTTAGTTTGCCTAGCAGTGTCTGTATGTTTGCATGGCATTGGGTTTGTTGGTCCCGAAAACCACTTTGCCTATTTGCATTTCACTTTCAACATGTGGGTGTACGTGTCTCTGAAGTGTGTGTTTGTGCAGTGTTGTCTGATCAGACACAAACCGTGCAGTGATTTACCACATGTTCTATGCATACATTGTTTTTCACCATTCTTGGAGTGCGTGCGTTCACTTTATGCAATGTATGTGTGCATACATATGAATGTGTGCCTCTGGTTGCGCGCACCCCCGGCCTTCCCTTCCCATGACACACACGTGCAATGTGTCTGTGCACGCGACAGTAGTGTGCCCTGCAAGAATAATGTTAACTGCTTGTTTGAGTGGCTGGTGAATGCACAGCTGTATCGAGTGTTATGCATGGATACATACGTGCACCCCTGACGTGTTGACACAGCACGGAGGAGTGTACACTGCTCTAGAGCTGTCTATAGCACGAATGCGTTTTACGACATCCCATGACGTTGTGTAGTTCACCTGTTTTGTGTGTGCACGTACGTCCTTATCTGAAGCAACGGACACTGTTGCAGACAGTGCCTGTACATCAGTGGCACTTCTATCTCGAGTGTACACTTGTGCACATTATGACTGGGTGTGCGTGGCATGGGTGACATCACTCCCGAGTGTGCATCGAATGCAGGGGTGCACATTGTTAGCACGGCGAACTGCTTGTTTAAGCCTGTACACCACTGGAATGCATACACTGCATGTAGAAGTTTGAACAACACCAGGGCACACGCAGACGTATGCAGTGTGGCGTGTACATCACTGCTGTATGTGTGCACTGTTCAGTAACATTAAAACAGATATGTTCATCATTGTGTGCATATTGTCTGGACCCTCCTTCGTGAGTGCATATGTGCAACTAATGGGTAACTATGCACTGCATAATAGCCAGACGCTTTTCATGCTTGTCATATCTACACATAAGTGACCACAATTGTCAACTTCACTTTATTGGTCAGAGTGCAGCCCAAAGAAAGTGCTTTAGATAGAAAAGTATGTAAATTATTGGTTAGTTTGCAGCATCATTAGCTTCTTACCACAGAATGCACGAGTACAGATTTTTAGTTAATGCCCAGTGTCCCAAAGATTGCATAATAGTGTCTTCAGGTCTGAAGGTTTGTTTATGAAGACACCCCTTGGTGTCACCCATTGCGACATACAGATAGTCTCTTCATCTTTGGAGAATGCTTGTTTACGTAATAGTAGGCTCCTTCCCTTTAGTGGCCTCCACTGTGACTAACTGCATCTTGAATCCTGGAAAAGGCTTCCTTATGGAGGATGGTTCTTTTCCCACTTGGTGTCACCCATGTGGATTTATCTATAATCTGTTCATCTTTGCAGAAGGCTTGTTTTTGTGTTGTTAAGCTTCTTCACTTTACTGGCCTCCATTGTGACCTATATATAGTCTGTTCATCTATGGAGAAGGCTTGTTCATGTAATGCTCGGCTCCTTCCAATTAGTGTCCTCTATTGTGACCTACAGCTTCCTGAAGCCTGGAGAAGGCTTGTTTATGGAAGAGGGTTCTCATGCCACTTGGTGTCACCCATTGTGACTTCGATATAGTCTGTTCATGCCTGGAGAAGGCTCGTTCATGCAGGTGTAAGCTCTTTCTCTTTATTGGCATCCATATTGACAATCCGAATCATGAAGTCTGGAGAAGGCTTGTTTCTGAAGAGGGTTCTCATACCACCTGGCGTCACCCATTGTGATCTATATATAGTCGGTTCATGCCTGGAGAAGGCTCGTTTATGATGTGGTAAGCTCCTTCCCTTTATTGGCAGCCAGTGTGACAGTCCGCATCTTGAAGTCTGGAGAAGGCTTGTTTCTGAAGAGGGTTCTCATGCCACCTGGTGTCACCCATTGTGATCTATATATAGTCTGTTCATGCCTAGAGAAGGCTTGTTTATGTAATGGTAGGCCCCTTCCCTTTAGTGACACGCATTGTGACCTTCAGTATCTTGGAAGTCTAGAGAAGACTGCTTTATGGAAGAAGTTGCACTGCCATTTAGTGTTACCCATTGTGACCTATAGACAGTCTGTCCATCTTTGGAGAAGGCTGGTTTATGTATAAATCTGCTGTCCCTTAATGTCCCTGTTGTGACCTGTTGCATGTTGAAGTCTGGAGAAGCTTTGTTTTGGTAAGGGGGATTCTGCCCCTTAGTGAGCCCATTGCTGCATATGTCTTTACTACTAAAGAGAACAATGGTTCCTTTTTTGGGTTGGGGTATCCTTACCTATAGCACACGGTAGCTGACCAATCATGTAATGGTTTCATGCAGTGCTGTGATTTCTATTGGCATATAGTGCAATATACACTTCAGGTGAGACACCACAATATGTTTGAATGCAGGTATATTCTCATAGTTTCAACCATACAAAGCACATTTTTTTGCACAGACAATTTACACATGGTGATTGGGGTATACATAGAACCTTGTGCTTTTCACTGTCACCAAATAATACAATAGCTACGTTTGTCTTCTTGGGTGAAGGGGGAACTGGGTTCAACCACCCCCACCTTGAAGGAGGCATACCACTATCCCCTTATACACTTAAAAGGTAACGCTCAGCACTCCAATACTCGTATCTAATCAAACATAAGTCTCCAAATATCAAGAATGATATATATTCACCAAATTGAATCCATTCAGGTAAACCATGAAATGGTCCATAGTTCCAACTCTAGGAAAACATCTTCTTTATTATTCTCAAATATTTTTGTAAATTGATTGTAGCTTGTAATGCACAATAAACTAGCAGCCATCACGTTTGATTCTCTTGGATTTTCTTCCTGACTGAGTTTAAAAATCAATGGTGTGGAATAACACAATTACTGGGGTGCAACATGGCTCTTTGTCTTACAATTAAGTTAAAACGACCAGTACAAGGTTTTGCAAATCAGTGAATACACTTGAAATGGCCTTAGATTTCTGCAGTAATACATACAGGGTACTATCCTGGAGATTTCAAATCCTGTGATGACTCTTTCCATGATTACAAAGTGATTTATTTTTTGATCTTGAGTCCTGAAGAAGTTCAGAGAGAACGAAACGCGTTGACTGCCAGTTGGTTTTGTAGTACAAGCTACAATCATTTGGTGAAAATGATTTGAGAATAAAAAAAGAAGATGGTTTTCTAAAGTTGGAACTGTGGATAGCCATGATTTGCCAGAATGGATTCAATTTGCTGATTATATTTTAATCTTGATTCTGATTACTTATGTTAGATTAGATATCAGTATTTGGGCACAGAGCATTATCTTTAGAGAATACACATATTTTAATCCAACATAACTAATAAGCCAAGGTGCTACAATGATTAACAAAGTTATCATCACAATGCTTAGTGTAGTGAGTAGTGTATAAAAATAGATAAACACGAGTAGAAAAAGGATGTCAAACACACAGAAGCAAGCATATATATTTTATACAACACTGTTGTGTACTAGATATGTCAGTAGAGAGGGGACAGTTCCATTTATTAAAACAATGATGCCAAAGTTTTAACCCTCGTGGCAGATTATGCCGGAGTCATCCTTAGGACAGTGTCAAAGACAATTGTAAAGTAGCAACTTCAGGTAAATGATGGAGAAATATATTTTATTTTTAGTGATAGAAACATTGGCATTCAATAGATTTGGATAAAGTGTAATTTAAATAAAAAACTGCTTAACTATTTTATTGGTGCAATGTTCATCATAACCACGTAAATTATCATGGCGTGAAGAGTCTTTTACACTTCTAAGACGAAGACCGAATGGCATGTGAGTTTAGAGGATCATTTCAGTTGATAAAGCTAAGCTCTTTGTTGCCAAAGAGTTGCAATTTATAATGGTATGTGGGTGGAATAAAGACCAGTTACCAAGGAAGCAAAGTAATTCAAGTCTTTGAGAGGCATAGTTTTAAACACATGCAAGAAATGACCTTATTTTGAGCATTATCAATAATGTTGTAAGAATTTGGATTATTGTTTGTGTATAAATGCCCCCTTCAAGGAATAATCACATCCCTGGTCAGGTTGAACCCTTTTTACTCTGTAAAATAACTTGAGCTCAACCTTCTAGTGGGTATGACAAGGCAGACAGGCTTAATGGAGGGCAATGTGTAAAGTATTTCTGAAGTATCAAAACAGTAATAAAGACGAATTGCAGAACAATACATATCCCAAAATGAATTAAAATGGAGTAAAATTTAATAAACAAAATTATATCAAAATGACAAAATCCAATAAGAGGAACAGGAGATATGGATTTTTAAAGTTTTAAGTAGAACTAATGCCAAAAAGCACAAAACATCAATGATACATGATACACTGGGACATAGGCATAATTTGAGGCTGAGGAAAAGGTTTCCTGCAGCTTGTTGTCTCCCTTTAGCCACAATTGAGGTAATCCAACTGACACCTGCCACCCTCTTCTTTGTCGTGGGCATAAGAGGGAGCTGGTTGAGTCCTTTAGGGCTCCTCTCAGGTACACAGAGGTCCAGTCCTCTTCTAATCTTCCAGAAAGTGTGCTAAACTGAGTGCCTGGAGGTGCCATATTTACGCCTGACACCAGCAAGTGGGTGGCAATGACTTCTGGGCACACCTTTACCAGTGAGGTAAAACATTCCATGGTGAACTCAAGCCCCTTTTGCAGCAGTTTCTCTTTGCCTTATTGCAAACATATCTCCCAACATTTTCTAGACGACAAAAGTCTTCAGCCACACTGAACATGGTATCTGAGGACTAGGGGTGTGTGTGGGGCATGGGTTGCCAACCTTTTCTGCAAATGGGGCTACTTATGTTCAATGAAAATCATCCCAAGTGTCTTAAAAGCGACCACATCAGAGAAGATTATATTAGTGGCCACGATTTGCAAGATTACCAGTAGTGATCACCTTTGTATAGGGTTGCCAGCAGTAATGTGAAAAAGAATGTCAGTTTGAAATTACTCTATGTAGAGAACACATAACAGCCATAACTGCAACACCAAAGGTACCACGGCAATGAAAAGGCTAATAAGTCTTCCCAAATGTTGCATGCTCTATTACTTTAAATATAATTTGTAAATTCAACCACTTTTCTACAAACATCATTTCATGAGTTTAGAAAATATACACATTTTTGTTTCAAATCCACTCTTTTCAATTGTGACATACCTATATTAATTCAAAAAGCAAAACTTTCTTATTTAGCAGCTCAGACTGCACTGAGGAGAAGTACTTAAAAGTAGCTGGGGAGCTTCTAGAAGCTCTCTGAATTTACTTGTTGGAGAAGGCTTGTGTAGGTAGTGTACTGTTGTAATCCTAGTGTCCTCACACATCTAAAACTAAATCCATTGTGGAGCAGATACTGTACCCGCGTCAAATCCAGAATCAGACTTCTTGTAGGACATAATCTCAGTCATTCAGAAACTAGACAGGGGATGCCCAAGGATTATCTTGCCATCCTGTCCATCTCCCTTTCAAGTGCTTCCCAAGTATTATATGTAAACCCAGAGATAGAAGCCTGGTAGGGGGAAAGTAGGGCCCTTTGGCAGCCAGACAGGGATCCACGAGAGATGACTTGGCAGCCTATTATTTCCCTTTCACTGCACCACAATTGTTACATGTGGCTCACCGGACCTGTCAAGAGAAAATTGACACGGTGCTGTCAAAATGAGGTACACAGACGGCACCCTGCATATGCTCCTGAGCTCAGAAAAGTCATCTCTACCCAATCAGGTCAGCCTGGCATTTCACACATTTTTCACATCTATTCAAAGCTAGTCATTTGGTGGGAAAAGCTGGAGAGCCAATGCAAATTAGCCTCCAGGAACGTCCGCAGGGAAAAGGTAGCTTTCTAAAAGTTACTTTCCTTCATATTTATAAAAAGTCCAACATCACTATTGAATTGGCTTTTTATTTACTTTTGAAAATAGTTGTTTTAATTATGTTTCTAGCTGATCCCATTCCCAACACATATGATTAGAATTTTGATATGCACTGTGGTCTTCTTCATGGTTTTGCTAGGACTGGCAAAGTGAAAATAGCTCCTAGGGCCTTGTCTCCGTAGGGGAACTGTAACATTACATTAATTTTCTACACATCCCACTTTTAAGGACTATGCACTCTACTTTGTGGGTTGCAAGGTGTTAGACCTGGCATCTTTTGGTGTGTTTCCCCAGTCTTTTTGCCTTCTGTCCTCCTGTTTTTAATGCATGCAGGACTTTGTTTTTGCTGGTTTATTGTCTCTGCGCACTGTGCCACTACTGATCAGTGCTAAAGTGCAAATGCTCTCTATGTAAATTGTACTGGTGATTGGTTTATCCATGATTGGCATATTTGATTTACTGGTAAGTACCTACTGTGTGTGCCCAGGGTCTGTAAATCAAATACTACTAGTGGGCCTGCATCACTGGTTGTGCCACTCACATGAGTAGCCCTGTAAACATGTCTCAGGCTGTAGTGTCTGTGTGTGCAGTCTTGCACTGCCAATTCGACCTGGCAAGGGTACCCGCTTGCCACACCCAAACCTTCCCTTTTAGTACATGTAAGGCACCCCTAAGGTAGGCCATAGGTAGTCCCAAGGGCAGGGTGCAGTGTATTTTAAAGGTGGGATATGAACTAATGTGGTTTACATGTCCTAACAGTGAAATACTGGCAAATTCATTTTTCACATTTGCAATGCCTATCTCTCTCATAGGTTAACATGGGGGCTGCCTTCAATTCCCTCAAAGTACAGTTTCCCTTTGAGAGCAGGTCGAGATAAAGAGTTTGGGGTCTCTGAACTCACAGTTTAAAAATACATCTTTTGGTAAAGTTGGTTTTTAGATTGTCAGTTTGAAAATGCCACTTTTAGAAAGTGGGCATTTTCTTGCTTTAAGGTTCTGTGTCTTTGCCTGCTTCTGTATGCCATTTCTGGGTCAGACTGACAGTTGGCCTGTTTGTGAATTCCCTCCAGACAGTGACACAAAGGGAGCTGGGGTGTAGCCTGCATATCCTGATGGGCCATCTGGGCTAGAGTGCAGGGAAACGTGGTCACTTACACCTGAAAGGGCTGTGCTTGCCCTCACACAATGCAGTCTCCAACCCCCTAGTGTGTGTCTGGGGCCAGGCCTGGGCAAGGCAGGATCTTGTCAACAACAGAACTTTCTTTTGAAGTTTGGCTGCTTCAAAGGCAGAACTGGGTATAAGTGGACCCAAAACACCAGATTTTTAGAACACTTCTGGATCAAGAAGAACCTCTGCCAAGGAGAAGAGCTGAAGGAGGAGTACTGCCCCTTTTCTGGGTGAGCTCTTCTGGGTTGGCCTGCATTTGCTGCTTCTCCCTTAAAGAGAGCAAAGACTGAACTTTGCTGTGTATCCTGCTTATGAAGTTTCTCCAAGAGCTTGCCTCCTGTTGGAAGTCTCAGGGATATCAAAGACTTCAGCTTCATCTGTCTACAGCACTGTGAACTGTGTGTTTTGTGATGCAACAGAAGAAAACCCCTGCCACGTCGTTAACAACCCCACTGCCTGCACCGTGACCCGACGCCGCCAGATTGAGCCGTGCCTCTCGTCGCGCCAGGTAACCCTGGTCTCACCACCGCCGCCACCTGATGCTGTCACTGAGCCGCTGCTTGCACTGTGACTTGTGGGCCCCACAGTCCGCATCACCTTGCTCGCACCGCAGCCTTGACATCCCTGATGCTGCTGCTCCACGCTGACACCTGTGCCGCAGCCTGCTCCGTGGCCTGTGGACACCGCTCGTGAGGTACACAATGCATTGTCCCGTCCTGCACTGCAGCCCTGGTCAACCGACGCCAGTGCCATCAAGTCCAGTGTCGTCAACAGATGCCCCTGTCTGCACCGCAACCCACTTTGGGCCTGCAGATGACAACGCTGCCTGCACCGTGACCTGGAGACAATGCACTTTGCACCCCTGCGCTTCACACCGCAGCCCTGGTCTCACTGACACTGCAGGACGCCGTCACCGAGCCACTGTCTGCACCATGACCTGTGGGCACCGCATATGGCATTGTCCCGCTTCGCACCTGACACCATCCACACCAGCGCTCCTGACTTCGTCATCATCTCGGAGTTCATTCTGCAATGTGTGTGACTTCAAGGGCCCGATGACCCCTGCACCGACCCTCAGAACCGACACCAGTGATGCCGCACTTCGGATCTCATCGCGAGGATCACGACACCCTGCATTTCCAAGTTACTGTTTGGAGGTCTTCCTGACACCATAGCGGTCCCGCGACGCCACGGACGGCCTGAACTGTTGGATTTGTTGGTCACGGTGTCGTGATAGGCCCAGATGGAGCTATCAACTTCAAGGATTTGTATTTTTAAGTAATTCTTGCAAAATTCATATCTTTATTACTATATGTTGAATTTTTCTCGTTTTGGTCTTGTATTACATAGATAAATATTGGCAATTTTGTTTTTATAAAATTGGTGTTGTGTCCTTTTGTAGTGTTTTCACTGTATTACTGTGTGTTATGTGCAAATGCTTTGCACATTGCTTCTGAGATAAGCCTGACTGCTGGGCCAAGCTACCAAGGGGGTGAGTCGGGGTTATCTGAGCGGGTATCTCCTTTATCCTGACTAGAGTGAGGGTTCCTACTTGGACAGGGTGCAAACCGACTGCCAACTAGAGACCCTATTTCTAACACAAGGCTTAAAAAAAGGGTGACTTAATATTTAAAAGTGAGATTTTACCTGCCAAACGGGATTATATTGACAGTTGGTGGTGTATGTATTGCACTGTTACAGTTAAGCTGCAGTGACAGGCCAGAAGCCATATTTGCACTACCACTGTAGTAAGTGGCACTATAGGTCATGCAGTCCACTAGTGGCATTTAACTTGAAGGTCACAGGTAGATATTGTAACATATGCTAGAGACTAATAAGCACGTTAACTATACCAGTTAGAAGCATGCCAATTCAGCCATGTTAAAAGGGAGCACAGACACTTTACAACTGGATAGAAAGGGTAAAGCGCAGAGTTCTACCACCAGTAAAAAACATAAAAGGTCGAGCAAAAGATGTAAATTCTGGGGTGACCACGCAGAAAGGGAGGATGTCCTACAATTATGACTTGTGTAATTGACTTACGTATGGTGTGTAATAGAACAAGGGACACAAGTAAGAATCCGGATGACCTCACTGGTCACGAAACGGCACATGAATTCGGACAGAGCAATATGGTAAAGCATTACTTATTGTGTGGCGCTAAAGCACAACAACTAACAGTTAGTTCCCACCTAACCTGTGTTTCTTCACACCCTGAATCAATCAAAAGATAATTATTGACCCAACATTATCCTAATCTATTTATTCAGTTTTCATATTTTTTTAAATATCTTTTTATAAAATTTCAGTCTAAAGTATAACGTGCATCATTACATAATACTACACAATCATTTCATTTTATACTCCTACCACAATCACAAACGGATCAAACCATTACTAAAGCATTACAAACCCCACTCACCTCATGCATTTCACGTACGTACCATTCGTTCAAACTCAAACACACTTAGCCACACGGTCCCCAAATAAAGTCCTTAATGCTCCAACACAGAGACAAGTACTTCTTTGTCTACAGCTGTTCCCTCACAGCTGGGAGACTCCGCAAACCACTCTGAGTCAATTTGAGTTTGAATAAATGATACTTAGTGTGTGAGGTGAGTGGGATTTGAAATGATCTAGCAATGTTTTTATCTTTTTTTTTTTTAATAAGATGAATGTTATATCATGTAATGATGCACTTTATACTGAAAGTTAATACAAAGTTATACAAATTATGCAGATTCAATAAATGTATTAAGAATAATGTTGGGGCAGTAATTTTCTCTTGACTAATTCAGGGTGTGAAAAAATACAGGTTCAACAAGAAATACTCTTTGTTAATTGTTATGCTATTTCCCCCATTTCCCAAACCTAAAAAATAATACGGGTGGCAGGGCTTTCTTCTTCATGTGGGTGATTTAACCACCATCTTGGAGAGGAGCTTTACAACACAGTCAGTCAGGTTGAGATTTAAAAGTGTCTGCATAACAGCAGCACAGCTTAGTTTCTCCAAGGTGAAGGTTAAACTAATCAGGAGGGAGAGAGAAGCTGGGAGCTTAATCAGCACAGGTAGGTCATAAGTTTGTTCCACCATCTGTCGATAGACAGGTTCATAAAGAACGCCTGATTACTACCAAAAACAAGACCAATTTGTTTCCAGACTACTGTAAAAACAGCTGCCGATACCCTGTATCTTAAAGCACAAAACTGAGTGACTTGCCATTGACAAATCCAAAAGGGAATTTGGTTGAGTTGTAAATTATTCAGGCCCTTTTGATAGAAACTACTGACTGTGTGCATCATACGCATAACGTAATCAAGTAGTGATGTGTCTGATAAATGCGTATCTGAGCAATAGCAGGGCTTGCATCTTAAGGTAGGTTACAGTCTCTAAAAACTATAATTCAGTACCATTTAATAGTTGTAATCACAACAGTGAGACAGTTGTGCACAGTCTAGCTTTTTGATCCAAAATAGAGAAAAATTATACACAAACATAAGGACCAAGTGCAAGGGAAAGTAGAGTAAAGGTTTGTAACATGATATTTTGTGCAAAATAATGCACCTCGTTGAGGCCTGATAGGCAGAGTCCAATTGGTCAATCCACTGACACTCACTAAACATTAAGGATTTTTGAGTTGCCTTTATGTGGGTTCAGGTATTTTTTTTTATTTTTTAGATAACTTGTCATTTTAAAGCTTACTTTGTGTGTTGATGCAGTTGGAAGTGGTGGACAAGGGGAGCATTTGGTGCTGTACATCTTATACTGCATTTATGCTGTGCAATCCGAACTCAGACTCGTTGTTTTGTTTTCCAACATATATATTGAGCTCGCACCAAACTACATATATGATATTCGCAGAATTCTAGTTCAAATGTGTCCGTAATAAAACATACATCCACGTGTGCCAAGACTTTGTGTTTAATGTGGTGTTGCAGGAAGAAACATGCCACATTTGTAGTGGCCACTTATTTTTGGTAGACCCCACAATTCAGTAATGGTTGTAGATGGTACATTTTTTACTTAGGATTTTTACAAATAAACTAGTTATGTTTTTGCCTCTTTTCATAACAAACATCTGGAGTTCTAATGATTTATCTAGCTATTTCACCCTTGGTCTGTGTTCGTTGACTATATTTTAAGTTCATTACTTGCTGGTTTGAATGTGATAACAAAAGTGAAACTGTTAGTATTGTCAGACTTTTTCTGGCCTCTAGCTAGATTACCTTGGGAAAGAACCACCCTTGATTTTGTGTTCTATGTAGGTGGTGTTTGGGGTAATCTCATGTGTGTAAGCGATGGGTCAGTTTGCCATATTCAGTAAAATAGACTTTTGTTCTGGTATAATGGCGATATACCCTTTAAAACAGATCAAAAAGAAGATAGTCACGGAGGGTAGAGGGATGAAAACCTGTATGTCAGTGTAGGGTTCCTTTTGGTTGATTTTCTGTGCAATATTGTACTCCGTTGCCCTTCAGATTGTAGTATTTGAAAATCTCGACGATTAGTGAATTTGATGTCAATTGACTTAGTGAATTGAATTAAGTTGCATTAAGTTGATAAAGCCAGTCATAAAAGGTATTCAATTCAGAGCGATGACCATTCCAAAACATTGTCCATATAGCGACCCAGAGGATTATGTTTTGCTTGAGGGGATTATTATGATTGAAAAGATTTTATTTCTTTAAATGGTTCATATAGAGCTTGGCTAAATTCGGACAAAACGTTGCACCTATTGCCACCCTTTTTATCTGGATCTAAAATTCATCTAGAAGTTTGAAAAAAAAGTTGTTGCAATTTCATGAAGATTTTTAATGAAGTTTGTAGTTACCTCAGCAGGGGTGGGTCTGGTATTAATGATTGTATATATGACTCATATAGCATCTGCTTGAGGTATATTGTGCCTGGATTTCAAGGGTCGGCAGGATTTGAGATTGGTCTTTAAATGGCAGGTCTTCAGTATATATGACAAAATAAGTGCAGTCCCTGAAATATGTCAGGATTTGAGATAGAAGTGGGTCGATGAGGGACAATGGTTCCAAGACACACGTTCCAGAACTCACATCCTGGTATGATCGGGCAACTTGATGTATTAGTATGGTCCTTATGAATCTTTGGAAGTGTGTGTGTATATGTATATATATATATATCAGATGTGCATGCAAAGGGTCAATTTAAAAATCAAACTCCTTGTCACAAAAGAAACCCATTTCTTTTGGATTGATTGTCAATGTGATGATCTCCAATCTTATCTTTGGACAGGGATATCCATTTACGTGGCGGTTATGGTCAGACCTAGATGGCTGTCTCAGTACGTCCTTACTGTAGATGCATGATTCTAAAATCACAATCACACCTCCATATCTGCAGATTTGTTGGTAATGTCAACGTACTTGCTCAGTATTTCTGGTGGAGTGAATACCATGGGGTTGTAGGTGGGTGTAAAACGTGGATGGTCTAAAAAAGAAGTGCAGTATGATTTTGCCAAAGAAGTTGTGTAGTTCTAGTGTCATATTAATAAACAATCAGATCTGTTAGTTAATATGGACTTTCAATTGCTATTTGTGTGGTGGTGAGATGAAATTTAGAAAGATTGAAGATAGATACTATGTTAGGGTGTATACTCTGGGAGAATTTGCACCTGATTCGGCTTTTCCCTGATCGGAACTGCCCCTTGCCTAAAAAGAGTTTATGGTGGCATAGTGTGTCCTAGTGAGGGGAATGTTGGTTTGGTGTTAGTGCTTGGTCCTGCATGTTGTTCAATCTCTAGATCTGAATGACTGCTAACTGAGGATTTAGAAAAGGTGACAAATCTAGATTATTGGAGTTTATTCTCATGAGAGGGCACACCTCGTGTCGAGGTGTGGTAGAAGTAAATTGCTAAGTACAGAAAGGTAATGTTTTTGTTGTAATTTGGAATGCTTTTATTCAATTTGGTGGTCTTGCTCCATAAATTGATGGCTTTGAACTCTGTTTGATTTTTCTAATTTGTTTAACGATTCTTGAGCATGAGATAACATTTCACCTCCAGTATCTTTGTCAAAGTCTGCAATTACCTTTGAAAGGCATTATACTTGCCTAAGTATGCTATCTGTGCCTAAAACCGTCCAGTGTCTTAAACATCTAGCTGTGGTCACTTTGTTAACTTTGTTAGCTAAGGTCATCTGTGGCCTCCTACAGGAGAAAATAGTATGTGGTTGTCTGAACAGATCCCTGCACAGAAATGCAACACACCTGCCCCATAATGAAAACTTAAGTCATGTTCATGTCGGCTGGAACAAGTGCCCCAAAAGTACCTTCACTGAGTTCAGATTATAGAAATCGAGATTCCAATACATTTATTGTGTAGGGATCATCAATATGTTTTTCTCTGATGAAACCTATGTTTAGTGAGATGTATACCCCTTTTTGGTCATTGACAAATATGTAGTCCAAGCTGGAGAAAGGTAAATTGTCAGGTCAAGCCTACTTCATTTGGGTCACCTTTGTGTTGAGTTCTAACAAAATCTGTGTTCAATTAAGAAAGGGAACTTTGTCAGAATGTTGTAAATGTTATGTAGTGGGTTCACCATTCATGGTGGTAACAGCTGCCACATGCAGAACTATGTTCCTCTAGGTTTGGGGAAAGTGTGGCTAAATCACAAAACATACAATCCTCTAAGGAGACCCATATTGTTTTCAGTTCTGGAAGAGTTCAGTTCAGAGAGAGTGAACACATTCCGAGAGGTTTTCACTGGCTTAGGAGGGGTTATAGGCCTTGCCTGCCTTAAATGACCAGGTTTTGTTCAAGAGTGGCGAAAGCTATTTTCATACCTTGGGAACGCATATGACAAAGCTCCATATATTGTTTTCGGATTCAAAGAAAGCTGTGTGGAGTGTGTGGAAGTACTTGTTGTTTTCAGTTCTGGTTAAATCTTTGTTCTGTGAAAGGGAACACCTACCCATTAGAGGTGTACCCTACACTGTGTGGAGAACGATTTGGAGGCAATCCAGAGACCTATTCTTAATGGAGAACTGGAGAAGGCTGTGTTTAAGAAAAAGGGACATGAAATACCAAGCTGTGAAACCCATAACATAAAAGGTCTTGCAAAAGCTGTGTTTAGTACAGTAGGGGTTTCTGACCTGCAGTAGGAGGGAACATCTGTCCATATAAAGGTAATAGGTTTCCAGATCTGTTGAATTCCTTGTAAAACAGTGGAAGTTGCTGGCTACAGGTCCCTTTGATGAAATACACTTACGCTGTGTTCTGAGTTCAGTATAATGTAGTTTATATGTATAGTAAATTAAAAACAGAACAGGCTTATTTTGTAGTTTTTGCAGGTTATTCCACAGACATAAATATTTTCAGTAGTCATATTTTGAAAATAAAGGTTCTAGCTCACACGTATTTCACCCTGGGTTGTACATCATGCTTAGGCCTTTCGCAAAGCCAAATAATAACAGAAGAAAACAAAAGATGCTATAAGATAAGAAATATAAATATGTGTAGCATGCTTGGAAGCACCGCAGACATGGAAACAATACTAGCCTGTATGCGTCTGTCACAATCATGCATGCTCTATTGTTATACTAAGAAGACTGAAGACTATGGAGTTCTTTTATTGATGTACACTCTATCATATGGTTAAATTGAAGGGCTTGAAAAAACTTTATTTAAATTTTGAATGTGGTCCTATAATAAACAAATGCTCTCTAACATGTAAAGTATATACCAGGTTTCTATATTCATTGACTTTGGAAGTGATACCTGTTATCACATGAATTGTTTAAGATTCAGAGTTGTGTGTTTTGTCCTTGCTATGAGGTGAAAGAGCCAGAGAGTTAGGATTAGGACAGAAGTTACAAGCCCCAATAGGTAACATGTCCTTCCAAATCTTTAGCTTATGTAGTTCTCCTAAGGTCGGTCATTAGATGGTAGATTTAAAGTTGGAACGGGATGGGGGGTGGGAGGACTGAAATTGATATGTATATCACTTCAGCATTAACCTAAATTGCACACTGTTTTAAAACACAGATTGAACACCGATATATTCTACACACTTCTGACCACTGAGTTGACCATCATAGATTTGGAAGTTTTCTACACCCTAACCTTCTGACTGACATTGCTTCTGTCAAATGTACTGCATTCAAACTCTAGAATTACCCTTCTCATTCAGATGAAACTAGTCCTCCCATCAGGCACTATTTACCAATTTAGCAGAGCAAATATAAAGGAAGAAATATCAAGGATGTGTACATAAACAAAGATTCTTACCAACAAGCATCACCATAAAAAAACATAGTGCTCAAAATCTGAAACAGAACTCTGCGATTAGTGTAGTCCACCTGCACACATCTTTCAGAAATTGTAATGACCTTAAAGTTGTTCAGTAATCCTGATCTAGAATATCAGCACACAACATACCAACCAATAAAGTGGTGATAGAGATATAGCCTCACTAACAATAACAACAGTAACAAAAACAAGACGTGGCCATGAGCCCTTGATATGACCCTCTGCACGTAAATGTGTTTATATTTGAAAATAGTACTATGACTTGACTTTTTCAAGCTACTCATCCTATCAAATTTAATGGAGGGTGCTGTATAGATGCCATTTTGATTTGGTACGGGACTACAACTCTCCTCAAAGAATAAATCAGTAAAAGACCAAGAGTGACTCTAATGTCCAACCTGTAGACCACAGACAGATTTATAGATCTGGAAATTAACATGAAAAGCAGTCCTTTCCTGTATGGGACAGAAAATCAGCAAAGCCCATAAATTCTGTTGTCCATCTAGAAATTTGCCATGCTAAATGCCAAATCGTAAAAATACCAAAAGATGGCTTTCTATGTGCCAAATTGACTGTTTCTGAAGAAAAAGTATCTGTTTCAATCAATAAGTTTCAAAAAGAGGAATACTCTACAATACACTGAGGACGTGTAATCCAAGGTTATATCACAGACCGAAAACTGTTTTGTAACAAAAACCTAATTCCTAAAGAAAACAGTGTCATCAGTCAGGTTCATTACCATGGTCTGCAAAGGATGCAATAACATTTGCAAATCAGCCTAGAAAAATTACCACTTCATTTAAGATAGTCTCAACCTGTCCGAGCTCCTACTAATCATTGCATTGTCACAACCAAATGAGATCTGAATATAAAGGATATCTTGTGACTTTATAAACCCCTGGACTAAACCAAAGCTGCACTTCACCAAACTATGAGGATTTTACGTGTGTCACAACTGCTTACTATGGAGGTTAGGTTTAAATAGATCATGAAATTCCCTTAGAGAGAGAGTGTTTTCCCATAAATAAATGTATTAATTGGTAGTAAATATGTGGTGTACATGGTTTTGCCCCTGCCGTCTAAATGTAAAGATGCAAGAAAACAGTGGTAACATTTACAAATGTGGCAGCACATTTTCTCTTGAGAAATAATAATTTGTAAATTACAATCTGCATAAAAAGCACTTCACCATCATTGTGGTAGAAAAATAGTCACAAAAACAGAGGTGAGGCCCACCAGCTTCAGCTGAGCAATTCAGTAATTCTGTTGCCAAAGGTACTACGTGGTTTGCACAAGGATGCAGAAATGCACTATTGGTTGCTTCAAGATCAGTATTGCGTCCAGCACATTTAATCAGGCGTTTTTTCCTATGGTTCCATCCTAAGAACCTTATCATATTCCTGTCCTCGTCATGCAGTTGCATATATGAGATTGTTTTTCTATTTGAGGCACCCGCCCACCACCACCACCCCAGTCCCTTCTCTGCCACTCCTGCGCCCCAGTTCCTGTTCTTTCTTCATATATCTGTTCTTGCAGTTTAATTTATAGACCCTAGCTGTTAACGCAGTGATCACCTGCTGTGCATACCCAATGCACAGCCACGAAGATCCACAATCGTATTCACTGCAACTATAACATATCTCCTAGACATGACCCAGGGTTCTTACTCTATGTTCCAGTCCGTGACTCTGCTCATCCTCAAACCTTTTTAACGTTTTGTGACAGTTGAATACACTCCGACTGAAGAGCCCACAGTAACCCCATGAGCCTTGAGCCTGTAGTCAGCCTAACTTCTCTGTGCTTTACCACCATGACTACTTCATTTTCTTCCTTTACCTAGGCCAGCTTTAACTTTCTGAAAGTTAACCTGAGCGGTCTCGATGATGGACAAATGCTGCATTTCATTTCCTGAAAGCGAACCATTCTCACACTGATACAATATCTTGACATTCATTTACTGAAGTATCTGCCTATTTATGGACTTGTTTTCACAAAGCATTCAACTTCCTGTTTGTTTGTTCCAGAGTCTGTGGAACCTTATTTAAACCTACTGTCCATCCCCTGTCCCCAAGAAAGCAGCCTTACTTTTCCGCCCCAACAGTAGTACTTATTTTTACATGCATACGATGTCTCCTGCTTGCACTTGAGCAACCAGACTAATTCCCCAATGAATACACTGCCCACAGCAGGACTACATCTTCTGACTAGTGCCCTTCTCAATTTTACCATTTTCAGTTCAGGTGAAGCTAGATATTACCTATGAAAATCCTAATATATTGTACCCTATCACCACAGAATTGACAAAGAGCAATTCTGAATATCAAGCGCTACCTCTAACAAAGACAATTCTGTACCATCAACTGACCTAGTTTTAAGTGTTGTTGTTTACTATAAGACTATGTCAAAAGTTTTAATAACCTTTTCTAAGTTTGTGGGAACTTTTTCAGGAGTCCCTAGCCAGTCATGGGTTACTGGCCTTAGATGGATAGATTTAGGGCTGGTTGCCCCTTCTGGGGTTAACATTACTATTGTTTCCATACTGAAGCCCTGTGGTGCCTCACTCTCTGTGGAGCCGCTGTGAGCAATCTATTGTTTACTCAGGAAGGTGGTGTGAGATTAGAGACTCAGAACACACCAAACAGCAATTAACAGTCAATAATTCTTTGGTCAGCCAGTACTTTGATTTACCAGAAGAAAAGTACTTAATTGCACTATCCGCACAACTATAATAACTACACAGAGTCATTATTTCCTTCCAAGCACCACTGGATCATTTGGGTCAGGTTGGTGCCTGCTGTATTGATGCTTGTTTGAGTGAATCTCATCAGGGTGGAACCTCACTGCATGGCCTGCCCTGCAGTGAGGCTCTGGCTCAGCTGCTGAAACCCGCGAGCAGTGCTGGTGCCCTCAGAATTCCAGTGACAATCAGCAGCGCACACACCAGCCTGTTCAGTGTGTGGTGGAGTTTGTGGTTAACGGGATTTTGATACTTGAGTTTTCCACAGGCCCATTTGCAAAAATCCCTTCACCCAAACAGGTTCCCACCTCTGGTCACTGCAGTGGCCTCCTCTGGCTGTTGTTTAGAGTTCATTCTGCCCTTCAGTTGCTTGTACCAGAGTTTACCATTGTTTTTGGGGACTGCCTTTCATTTTAGTTCCAAAACGTACATTCAGTCTTGTTTGTCACACTGGTACGTATTGTCCACTATGACTGTAATCAATCAGTCAGTGATTTGTAAAGCGTGACTAATCACCCGTAGGATCTCAAGGCGCTGTTAGTAGGCATGCTGCTCAGTTGAAGAGACAGGTCTTGAGGTCCTTCCAGAACTGTTTCGGTGATGTGGTCTACCTGAGCTTGAGAGGTAGCGTGTTCCAGGTCCAGGCAGCTAGGTAGGAGAAGGATCTTCCTCCTGCTGTGCTTTTCTAAACCTTGGTAACGGCTGCAAAGGCGAGCTGGGAGGAACGGAGATGTCTGTTGGGTACATACAGGGAGTGCAGAATTATTAGGCAAATTAGTATTTTGACCACATCATCCTCTTTATGCATGTTGTCTGACTCCAAGCTGTATAGGCTCGAAAGCCTACTACCAATTAAGCATATTAGGTGATGTGCATCTCTGTAATGAGAAGGGGTGTGGTCTAATGACATCAACACCCTATATCAGGTGTGCATAATTATTAGGCAACTTCCTTTCCTTTGGCAAAATGGGTCAAAAGAAGGACTTGACAGGCTCAGAAAAGTCAAAAATAGTGCAAGAGGGATGCAGCACTCTTAAAATTGCAAAGCTTCTGAAGCGTGATCATCGAACAATCAAGCGTTTCATTCAAAATAGTCAACAGGGTCGCAAGAAGCGTGTGGAAAAACCAAGGCGCAAAATAACTGCCCATGAACTGAGAAAAGTCAAGCGTGCAGCTGCCACGATGCCACTTGCCACCAGTTTGGCCATATTTCAGAGCTGCAACATCACTGGAGTGCCCAAAAGCACAAGGTGTGCAATACTCCGAGACATGGCCAAGGTAAGAAAGGCTGAAAGACGACCACCACTGAACAAGACACACAAGCTGAAATGTCAAGACTGGGCCAAGAAATATCTCAAGACTGATTTTTCTAAGGTTTTATGGACTGATGAAATGAGAGTGAGTCTTGATGGGCCAGATGGATGGGCCCGTGGCTGGATTGGTAAAGGGTAGAGAGCTCCAGTCCGACTCAGACGCCAGCAAGGTGGAGGTGGAGTACTGGTTTGGGCTGGTATCATCAAAGATGAGCTTGTGGGGCCTTTTCGGGTTGAGGATGGAGTCAAGCTCAACTCCCAGTCCTACTGCCAGTTCCTGGAAGACACCTTCTTCAAGCAGTGGTACAGGAAGAAGTCTGCATCCTTCAAGAAAAACATGATTTTCATGCAGGACAATGCTCCATCACACGCGTCCAAGTACTCCACAGCGTGGCTGGCAAGAAAGGGTATAAAAGAAGGAAATCTAATGACATGGCCTCCTTGTTCACCTGATCTGAACCCCATTGAGAACCTGTGGTCCATCATCAAATGTGAGATTTACAAGGAGGGAAAACAGTACACCTCTCTGAACAGTGTCTGGGAGGCTGTGGTTGCTGCTGCACGCAATGTTGATGGTGAACAGATCAAAACACTGACAGAATCCATGGATGGCAGGCTTTTGAGTGTCCTTGCAAAGAAAGGTGGCTATATTGGTCACTGATTTCTTTTTGTTTTGTTTTTGAATGTCAGAAATGTATATTTGTGAATGTTGAGATGTTATATTGGTTTCACTGGTAATAATAAATAATTGAAATGGGTATATATTTTTTTTTGTTAAGTTGCCTAATAATTATGCACAGTAATAGTCACCTGCTCACACAGATATCCCCCTAACATAGCTAAAACTAAAAACAAACTAAAAACTACTTCCAAAAATATTCAGCTTTGATATTAATGAGTTTTTTGGGTTCATTGAGAACATGGTTGTTGTTCAATAATAAAATTAATCCTCAAAAATACAACTTGCCTAATAATTCTGCACTCCCTGTAGTAGGCGAGGTGACGGTTGAGGTATGTCAGTCCTATGTTGTGCAGTGCCTTGTAGGTGTGGTTCAGGAGTTTGTATGTGATGCGCTTGTTGACTGGAAGCCAGTGTAGGTCTCTGAGGTGGTAGGAAATGTGGCTGTGTTAGAGAATGTCCAGGATGAGTCTGGCTGTTGTATTTTGGATTCTTTTTGTCTTGATCTTAGTTTCTTCGTGATGCCGGCATAGAGTGCATTGCTGTAGTCCAGTTTGCTAGTGATGAGTGCATGGGTGACTGTCTTCCTAGTGTTGGAGGGTATCCACTTGTAAATCTTTCGGAGGGTGAGGAAGCATGATGATGAAACGGCGTTGACTTGGCGAGGTCATAGATAGAGAGGGGTCCAGGATGATGCCCAGATTGTGTGTGTGTGGTCCGTGTGGGTGGGGGCATTGGCCACTGCTGTGGGCTACCAGGAGTCGTTCTAGGTGGAAGGGGTGGAGCCAATTACGAGGATCTCTGTCTTGTCTGAGTTTAGTTTGAGGCAGCAGGCTTCCATTTAGGTGGCGACTGCTCTCATACCTTTGTGGAAATTTCTCTTGCCCTTGGCACAGTCCTCGGACAGGGAGAGCAGCAGTTAAGTAATGTTGGCATAGGAGACTATGTTTAGCCCGTGTTTGAAGATCTTGGCAAGCGGGGCCATCTAGATGTTGAAAAGTGTAAGGCTGAGTGAAGTTCCTTGGGGCACTCTGCAGCATGTGTCTTTGGGTTCTGATGTGAACAGCAGTAGTCTGACGCTCTGTGTTCTTCTGTTGAGACAGGACCTGATCTAATCCAGTGCTATATTTCAGATGCCGGCGTTGTGTAGTCTAGCGCAGAGGGTGGAGTGGGAGACGGTGTCAAACGCAGCGGAGAGGTCAAGGAGGATGAGTGCGGCAGTGGCTCTGGTCTTGAAGCGTATGTCATCGATGGCTGCTAGGAGTGCTGTTTCAGTGCTATGGTTGCCTCTGAACCTGGATGTAATGGGGCGCATGAGAAAACAAGCAAACATTGTTAGGCACTGCTATCTCCCTAAAAGTGTATGTGTATATCACATGACAGGCTTTGACATTAGCCCTTCAGTACTAAAAAAAAAAAATCAATTTAGATAAACCCAGCTGGTATTATTTTGTTTTCACTATTTATCAATTCCAAAAAAATCAAAGGAATCAAAGAACTTGAACAACCAGTGGGCCTACAGTAAAAATTTTCTATCACATCATCTCAGGCAAGATTTTCAATCACAGGGTCTCAGGAAACTTTTTCGTTATGTGGTCGAAGGCACAATTTGCAACCAGAGGGTAACAGACAACTTAAGCAGCCACTGGATCTTGGGAAGTTTATTAATTCACAGGGTCTCAGGCTCGTTTGGCAATCAGATGTTCTCAGGCGAGTTCAGCAGCTATTCAGTATCTGGATAAAAGTGCTGGTCCCAGGGAAGTTAAAATATAACATGCTTGTTCTTTTTGATGTAGCAATTGAATTCGTTTTTTATTTTTACTCTAAAAACATAAGATCTTGAATCGTTGTATTATATTATTGCGGAGAAAGGGACAGCAAATTAGGACATGAAGGCAGTGGCAGTACTCTAGAAGTCAAACCTCATTCGAGATACTTGTATTACTCAGTAATCATGTCACGAGGAAACTCACTTCAATGGAGGGGGTTATACCCCAGAGTTTATCACTTCAAGATAGAAGAACTAACCATGTTGTAAACTAGCTAGTGGTTGTGTAGTAGAAGTAAAACTTTATCCGCTTTCCTTGTTTAACACTGTAGTTGAGAGACAAGGAAACTGACTGTAATGGGTGTTCCACCTTAGAGCTGCAGTGTCACCATTAGACACAAACCAACCATCTCATAATCTAGACGTCTAGCCACGTAGCCTCTACAGTGCAAGTGAAAACCTTGTTTGCGACCCTCTTTTCGCACAGTAACTTTGCAGCAAGGAAGGTAAGGTTAATTAGGATTCTACCTTAAAGTTTAAGCTTTATCTCAAGATGCAAAGCAACCCAGAAAGCCAACTGTATAGTAATAAACACCAATAAATGAGAATGCAGACTCAGAAGCTGAGGCAAGGGCATGAACTATGATATCCCAAGCAAACAAAACTCTCACAAGCTGTTTGGCTGGGGCCCAAGATAGTCCCAGAAGCAGTCACAGGTGTTGCCGCTAATCCGCAGGGTAAGATCACAGCACTGTAGGCGTAAGGGTAGAAGACCACCATGGATGTGATCCCTCATAAGCCAAGATTCACAATGTGCACTAGAGGGTCCAAGGATATTCCTTTAACTGTAAATCTAACCCTTACTCTATGGATAACAATGGATTACGTGCACTGCCAGTTAAAGGCAGCTGCTGCAAAACTAGAAAATGTGAACATGGAAAGGGACTTAATCTAAGGTGGGCAAAGCGGCCAAACATTATGCTGTCTTCAAAACTGTTAAAAAAAAATTCAGACTGACTTGTTTTTAGAAAATTTTAAAAATATGGGTTAAAATCATTCTAAACGTTATTTTTGTGGGAATAAACCCTGTCCACTGGTATCGTTTTGTGAAGTCCACAATACTGTCACAATTTTAATGTTTCACAGCTTTATTTGTGGTGCCTACAAAAGGCAAGTGAGAATTGCCATGCTTTGAGGGACTGTAGTAGGTTAGTATGATATGCTTCTAATGCCAGAACCTAGATGTGGCAATAACAGCATTAATGGTCAATATTTGTAATGACTATTAATTTATTGTCGATTTAAATAGGTTTTATAAGCTGCATTAAGGTTCAATGGCCCACTGTTTCTAAAGATCTGGTATCAACACTTTCATCAATCTCGATTTCCATTGATTTGAGGTGGAAACAAACATAGTCACACTGGGTGAGTTGAAACACAGCGGCAGGCAAGCATAGCAAAACTAAACAAAATAATGCTGCATGAAAGTAAGCTTACAGGCAAACTTGTAAACCTGGTTTCCAATATTGCGATACACTGAATGTATCCACAGAGGGAAGTAAGCACATGGGGGCTTTAAACAAGACCACACCTTGTCAATCTTAATAAAAAGAGCATTGAGGATGTCTGGTTGTAAACAAAAGCACATATTGTATAAATCTTAACTCCAAAGCATATTCATAAACAGAGATTTCAGAATGAAAATAAAGGCAGACTTCCTTAGACGCAGTGCCACTTGATTTTGGAAACATTATTTTGCGATTTAGGGTTCTCCTCGGCCTGTTGATGCTGTTGGTGGTATGCTAGTGCAGACTGTATCATGTGGGCTTTCTCATTCAAGGGGTATCCAAAATGGTTCAACGGGGAGCAGGATCTGAAAGCAGACTGACAAGTTTAAGTATAGCCGGTGTCATGCAACTGAGAACATTCTCTATTTTCATGAATCAAGGCAGACATGTAAACAAGAACTAAGGAATGCAAGTAAGGACACAAAGTGTGCCAATGTAAGAACAAACTGAGATTGAACTCACAAACATTGGTATGCCTATAAAACTAGAGACATGATTGTGTACACAGGAATATAAACAGGAGGATATACAAACAATGAGGCAAGGGATTAAATCAGTCTAGTCGTAAATGGATGAGATCAAACCTCCCCAACAAAATCTGGCAACGCTTTCTGGGTCCGGAGCAGTGTGCTTCTCTGAAGGCTTAAACTTGAGTGTGGTGGTTTTCTTTGCGGACAGCTCTATACTGGTTCCGCTCCACCCCATAAGCAGAACTTCATACACTTGCAGACTTGGTCATAGTTTTTTTTAATAGATCAAAGGCAAGGTCAACTCTTATTTTTTTATTCTCTTGTATATGTCTTGGTTCATTAGCATGATATTTGGAGTTCTTGATTATTACATTACAAAGTACAAGCAGTTATTCAAACGTCTACAAAAACATTGTCACTGGAAGCTGACTTCTCAGGACCTAGGTGTCAAAGAACCTTTTTTAATTTGGTGTTGTATATTTCAAATCATCTTCTCAGAATCAACGAGCAAGTTAAAGATTTCAAGCAAATATGAATATGTTTGTAAACTGGACTTGGTGATGTTCTGTTTTAAGTAGTATTGGTAAATGACAAATCTTTCCATGCAATACTTCTTTAAGCGTCAGTTTTGTGGTCTTTGCTGTACATCATTTTTTGTTGTGTGGATTACTACAGAAATCTTACATGGTAACAAACTGTGAATCTACCAATTTAACTGACGTTCTTAATTCCATTCCTGACACCAATACATATATATCTTCACTACTCCTCTCTTGAATTCAAGAAAGGACTCTGATACATTTATTTAATGAGTTGTATCTTATATGTAAATAACTACAGCAAAAATAAATGTGCACACTTAAAATCGCTATGCCAGACTTCACAAAAGTAACTTGTAGCTTTATTGAATGTTTGTTTTTCCAGATTTGAATAATAGTGCTTACGTGTTATATAAATGTTATAGGTGTAGTGTATGGATTTTTAAATTATTTTTTTTAACTAAAACATCTATTCAGTGAATGTGAAAACTAGTGCCTTATACTCCTCCCCCAAATTCAATAACTTGTGGCTCATATAAGCAGCCAATCCACAACAGTTTGACCATGAGTGCTCTGAATGATTGGTTTCCTGCTCTATATGCAGCCACCTATGTCAACTGCAAATTTCGCAAGAAACGTAAGCCACAGTTATCCTGTTGCCTGCTATAAATTTGGACCAAAAATTATTTGTCACTTTTCTCCCATTGGGTGGCTATTAAAAAATAGTTATATTAAGCAACAAGAAATAATTACATTTGGAATCCCCAGCATATATTGACATATCACCTACAGCAATGGTTTAGAGATTCAACTAATAACTGTACATAAGGCAATATTTTCTGTGACATGGTATCTTGCCTTCCATAAAACACAGCTTTTGGGCACAAACTATAAATATACAGCTATCAAACTGGGCAGAGGAAATCTGAATGCCACTTCATGCCACTGGCTATCAATATGATTTTCTGTTTTCAAAGGTGTATTATCAGCTTTTCTTACACATTTCCTGATCCTCCAGTCATTTCTGTGTATTATGAGTCCCTTGCAGCGCTAGATATGGTGTGTTAACGATCCTTCTCTGACATTGTCTTTCTGCCAACCTCATTTTCTCAAAATGTAGACCACAAAATAAAAAGTGTACTAGGGTACCAATGAGTAGATTTCTGTACCTTGCAAAAGGGGCTTTGGTGCCACAATAATAAAAAAACACTTTAGGTTGTACCTAAGGTTCTGTCTCAGTTAGTAATGTTCTTGATATCTTAATATAATGCCGTCAGCTCTTTTTCATACCTCTTGACCATATGGTTGAGGATCTTGTAGCCTAAGCCAGCTGTGACCGTGCCAATCCTGGCCTCATCTAGCACTACAGGGAGTGCAGAATTATTAGGCAAGTTGTATTTTTGAGGATTAATTTTATTATTGAACAACAACCATGTTCTCAATGAACCCAAAAAACTCATTAATATCAAAGCTGAATATTTTTGGAAGTAGTTTTTAGTTTGTTTTTAGTTTTAGCTATGTTAGGGGGATATCTGTGTGTGCAGGTGACTATTACTGTGCATAATTATTAGGCAACTTAACAAAAAAAAATATATACCCATTTCAATTATTTATTATTACCAGTGAAACCAATATAACATCTCAAAATTCACAAATATACATTTCTGACATTCAAAAACAAAACAAAAACAAATCAGTGACCAATATAGCCACCTTTCTTTGCAAGGACACTCAAAAGCCTGCCATCCATGGATTCTGTCAGTGTTTTGATCTGTTCACCATCAACATTGCGTGCAGCAGCAACCACAGCCTCCCAGACACTGTTCAGAGAGGTGTACTGTTTTCCCTCCTTGTAAATCTCACAATTGATGATGGACCACAGGTTCTCAATGGGGTTCAGATCAGGTGAACAAGGAGGCCATGTCATTAGATTTCCTTCTTTTATACCCTTTCTTGCCAGCCACGCTGTGGAGTACTTGGACGCGTGTGATGGAGCATTGTCTTGCATGAAAACCATGTTTTTCTTGAAGGATGCAGACTTCTTCCTGTACCACTGCTTGAAGAAGGTGTCTTCCAGGAACTGGCAGTAGGACTGGGAGTTGAGCTTGACTCCATCCTCAACCCGAAAAGGCCCCACAAGCTCATCTTTGATGATACCAGCCCAAACCAGTACTCCACCTCCACCTTGCTGGCATCTGAGTCGGACTGGAGCTCTCTGCCCTTTTCCAATCCAGCCACGGGCCCATCCATCTGGCCCATCAAGACTCACTCTCATTTCATCAGTCCATAAAACCTTAGAAAAATCAGTCTTGAGATATTTCTTGGCCCAGTCTTGACGTTTCAGCTTGTGTGTCTTGTTCAGTGGTGGTCGTCTTTCAGCCTTTCTTACCTTGGCCATGTCTCTGAGTATTGCACACCTTGTGCTTTTGGGCACTCCAGTGATGTTGCAGCTCTGAAATATGGCCAAACTGGTGGCAAGTGGCATCGTGGCAGCTGCACGCTTGACTTTTCTCAGTTCATGGGCAGTTATTTTGCGCCTTGGTTTTTCCACGCGCTTCTTGCGACCCTGTTGACTATTTTGAATGAAACGCTTGATTGTTTGATGATCACGCTTCAGAAGCTTTGCAATTTTAAGAGCGCTGCATCCCTCTGCAAGATATCTCACTATTTTTGACTTTTCTGAGCCTGTCAAGTCCTTCTTTTGACCCATTTTGCCAAAGGAAAGGAAGTTGCCTAATAATTATGCACACCTGATATAGGGTGTTGATGTCATTAGACCACACCCCTTCTCATTACAGAGATGCACATCACCTAATATGCTTAATTGGTAGTAGGCTTTCGAGCCTATACAGCTTGGAGTAAGACAACATGCATAAAGAGGATGATGTGGTCAAAATACTCATTTGCCTAATAATTCTGCACTCCCTGTAAGATTCCCTTTACATTTTCATGCAGCGTTGATGCTATAAGCTTCAGCCACTACTCAAGCAATATAATTTAATTTTTAAGGCAGCGATTCGGTGTGGCTGTTAATGCCCAATTTACATTTTAGTAAAATGATGGGAATGTGAACATCTACGCAGAACAGGAGCTTTAGGAATCTATTTTCTGGTTGAGCAAAATATCCAGTTGGCCAATCCCATAACTGCATCCTATATTGCTGTAATAGCGGCACTGTTCAAGTGTGCTTCAAGAGTTGCTGCCAACTTCTAGCGAATCTTCTGATGTTCTTTTTCTCCCCCTCCGTGACTAGTGTCATAGCCAGCTTATTCTTTTAAACTGAGCCCTTCTCATTACCATTATAGCATCACTATTTCTTACTATCACAGAACTGGGCAAATCTTGAAAGAGTTTGTGTAGGTAATGGTTAACAGGGACTTAGGCGTCAATCTGTGAAGAGCAGAATAGAAACTGGAACCACCCACCCCAGGGACCCAATATTGCATTTAAATATGCAGCAGCTAAGGTAAACAATACCAGTACACACACTTGGAGCACATCTTGTAAGTGGATTCTCTCGCCATTGCATATTTGATTACTGCAAAGTTACCTTACCTAAGGAGTGGACTTATTCTATTATAGCTGGACTCATCACTTGTTGTGTTACGGGCTTTCATAGGATGTTGAATCTTGGAACCAACCAGTGCCAGTGCCAGTTGCAGGGCTTGTTTCATGCCTGTGTCCTATTTAGTCTAAATATTATCTTTTGATGTTCACCCTTCCTCTGAAGAGCAAATATTGGACTGTGGAAATAATGTTTTTTTTAATCTGTTATACAATTCTGTGTTTGAGCCAGCAGGGTTTGCCAAATACACTCATTGTGGTATCACTAGGTAAACTGGAGCGTTGTGTATCAGTCACTTCTTAATTTCTCAAGAAAAGTAAGTTGCAGCGCCCTCTTCAGGGGGCCACTGCACCTCGCCCCGCCAGCTTTGCAAATGGTAATATCAACACAACTACTATCACACTCCTACAAGTGCTTTAATTCAGACTATTCCTTGACCCCAAAGTTATAAAAATGGCCTGTGCAGCAGGTATAATTATTTTGTAATGTTTATTGAATTAATAAACAGCCATTGT
This sequence comes from Pleurodeles waltl, assembly GCF_031143425.1. Taxonomy (NCBI): domain Eukaryota; kingdom Metazoa; phylum Chordata; class Amphibia; order Caudata; family Salamandridae; genus Pleurodeles; species Pleurodeles waltl. The sequence continues at coordinate 84,156,666 of NC_090446.1, forward strand.
TGTGCTCATCTATAAATTGGACAAAGCTGCACCATGTCGCAGACTTTCATAAGTGCCGGTACTGACAAGTGCCAGTGCTAAGCACTGGAAAGCACCGGCACAAATAAAGCACTGGTATCAGGTAAGGCCTATCACCCTGTTCAGTAAAGGAAATACTTTATCACCAGTTCATAATGAAAGGTCAAAGTCAACAAAGCTAGCATAATAAAAACTGAGAGTGGATAAGGACCCAATAGTGAGTCAGAATTACAGACACAAAGAAGCACATGGTGTAGGCCATTGGCCTTAATTGTGGAATATTTAGGGCTCCTTCAATTTCCTACATATATGTATGTCAAACACATCAGGAAGAGCAATATCAACCTATAGAGCGAAGCACAGATTTTATGCTCTCAGGAAGGAATGTAAGTGGAGAAAGAGGAATGTAAACCCTGAGGGAGCACTGTCAACAGAGATACAGTGATAATAGTCACAGTAGGTGCAACACCGGCTTTGGAATGGAAGCACAAGAACAACCATGAAAGATGTAAACCCAGTACAAATATATGAACACAAGCACACATTGGATTGCACTATAGATTTATTTGGTGCTTACTACATCTGAAAAATCATTCAGTCGCTTTGCGGACACCCAGAGTTGTTTTGTAATGTTAGTTGTAAATGTTGTCATTAGTTGTGTATTAGGCACTTTTATTAGAGTTTGCATTCCAATCAGTTGCATGTACATTTATAGTCTAAAGGACAGTTAGTTGTTAATTGACCTTGACACAGACACTTTCGCTATATACAAATGTGTATTCTTAATTGTGTCTCTCATTAAAGGCACAGGAGGGAATGTGTATTATTCTGTTGTTTGTTGTCCTAGTACACTCTGATACTGGATGGCATTTATGTTGTTGGAGACTAGAGTTGCACATATTTGGGGTCGTGCTCAGAGTTTATTTTGAGCCAGTGATTGCAGGTGGGGCTCACTGGCACGCATTTCTGGGAACTGACACTCATTTTTCATCAACAAATTTTGATCCTGAGAAAGGGAGAGATGTAGAAATATGGAAAGAAGGGGGGAATAGAATGACAGTGGCAAAGAGAGAAAGCAGGGGTGAAAAGGGACCAGCAAGAGTGAGATAAAAGGGAGAGAGTGTCTGATGGTGAATTAAAGAGACATGAGGTGGAGTCAAAAGTGTGCAGCATTGGTAATTGGCACCCCGACCTCAAGAGTTCCTGCTGCGGGTTTCTAAACAAAATCTGGGCCCCATTACTTATTATTTCATAAATTTTGCTCTGGGCATGCACATGCAGCCCTGTTTTAGTGAGTCTGGTGTGAAGAGCTCAGTATGATTTTATTTTGGAAGTTCACATAGTAGGGATAGAAGATGTGGCCCGACATGGATTCAGTAACAAGTGATATGTGCTTACATTGATAGGGTATCTTTTGTACCCCCTCTGGAGGAACCCCCAATAACCTACAGCCTCTTTGTTGTACATAATGACAATGATTTTTATGTTGTGTGCTCACATGGCTTATATTCAGCCATTTCCAGGTAGAGAAATTTACATACTGTGTATGTATCTGTGGAGAAAGTAAAAATCATCATAGGTCAAGGGAGTCTGCTATGTAACTTTACATGAGTTTTGATAGTTGTTTCAAATTCTCCTTTCACTTTTACTTATGGCTACATTTTCATCACCACACCTAATTTTATCCTTTATTTTGTGCATTAGTGTGTGAAGCTGTGTGATATTACCATCCATATCTGTATTAGTCTTTTTGTTTCATTTAGTTCCTAATTTATAATTTCTTACTGCTTGCTCATCATTCCAGTTATCATGAATACTTCTTACACTTACAAAAAACGTAGCCAACTCTTTGTATTTCTCTCTCGATTCTTTTCTATTAGTTGATGGACTTTAATTTTAAAAGGCCTAGACCATACACCCCATTCATGTTTGCCATTTTTACATCTTAGTTGTGATGAGGTTTTCTCTAACAATGTTTTCAAACTCATTTGGTAAAACAAAGCGAAGAAACAAATAGTCAGTAGAAGTGTGCATTTGCTATAACCGGTAAAAGTTTCAACGGGTCCTACCTTAACCACAGATTAAAATATTTTATGGAAGATGTACAATTCTTTGAATTTTTTTTTTTTTTTACTATTTTGGGAAACAAAGAAAAAAAACTTGTTTTCGGAATTTCATCTTAATATCTGGTTTCTGGGATGACAAATAGGTAATATCGGAAATTCCAAGCTTCATTTTCTGTTGAAAGATACAAGAAAGGAGGCCACTGTTGTAGTTGTCTTAGAATCTGCACAGCGGCAGGCAGGGTAGGGGTGACGTTTTATTAAAGTGCAGTGTGAACAGAACTTCAGTAATAGGAAATGGTTCTGGGAGCGTCAGTGTGACGTATAGTAATTTAGCAAGAATATTGTATTGGGAAGATTGAGACTGACTGGGATACAAGTTATGCATCCTTGTTGCTCTTCAGCTTTTACTCCTTCCTGCATTCCTTAGTGGTACCAATGGCTCTACATACAGGGGCATGGAGAAACAATTATTGAACTCATACAGCTGTGTGTCTTTAGACAGAAAGAATTTGGGTTCACAGATCCTCAGTATTGGGTGATTCAATTTGGGGGCCGCATACACTATCTGATTAATACTATGAACCTCCCAGCAGTGTTGTGTCTCTGCCCCTCTCTTAATATCTCCCAGAATGTAATCAAGTGCTCCTCATCGGGCAGGGTGTATCACTGCTAGCAGGGCCCTCAGGTGATACAGGATTCAGAATTGTATTAGATCCAAATTAGGAAGGTGTTGTATTTTGCCGGTTCTATATATTAGGGATTGTGCTTCTAGTTATAAGCCATATTTCCAGTCCTTTGGGTACTTGTCTGGCACAACTATAGATGGAGACAGGATTTTTTTTACTGTGTCATTCTTACAAGTTTTAAGATTTACGCAGTGGTTCCATCATTCTTCACTGTTGGCTTTGGTTTGTATTCTTTGTTTTGTTTTGTATTGTTTGTTTTGTATTCTTTGTTGTGCATTCTTTGTTTTGTTTCCTATTCTTTCTTTTGTATTCTTAGTTTTGTTTCGTATTCTTTCTTTTGTGTTCCTTGTTTTATTTTGTATACTTTGTTTTGTATTCTTTGTTTTTCTACGGTGCTTATCTGCGTATTGCATGCACTTCACTGTCCACATTAAGGCTGTTTTCTTCCGTACATAGTTTGGTGATCCAGTAGCACCTCCAGATCCCTTAATGCTTTTGTGCGATCACCTCCTCTTCTGTTCTGCAGCACGTGATTTAGCCCAAACAGCTCCAGATTGTTTGTGTGTATTTACGGCATCCCATATATTATTTCAATAATGAACATTTTGTATCCTAATTGTCAGTTTTCTTCTTGAATGTGATTCTTCAGTGTCCGTGTTATGCTGCCACTGTAGATCATGGGCGCTGTAATATATTTACAGTCGGATTTGCATTTTTTGTTTTTTCATGATTGCTGTCAAATCAAAGTATTCCTTTTTGTTGACTCCACGTTTGCCGACCAAGCAATAAGCACAATACATTTTTCTTAACTTTATATGGAAAGGAAACCAATTTTTGTTGTATTACTGCTTTTTGCAATAACGTGGCTGAGCACAATATATTTCTAAAATTTCAGAATTTTCTCCCCATACTAGTCTAATAATAGTGTAGTTTATTAGTTGGGACCATATCTTATGCAACATTTTCCAGTTACTTTAACTTCTGGATTTGTAGTCTGTGATTAGGCTTACTGATTACTGTTGTGGTTAATTGTATTTGTAGCATTCGTTCTAGTGAATTTTAGTAGCAGCAAACTTCACCTTTCCACCGTATGTCATTGTTAAAATCCTTTCATCAGTACTCCATGGTTTATAGTCTCTTTCTTGGAATCTGTCTTCACAGTGGTTTGTTGTTCATTTTTGGTGGATGCCCTGCAATTTATTTTTGTCCTTAAGTGTTCCCTCACAGGAATCTTGTAAATTTTTGAATGTGGATGTAAAGTACAAGCTTTAATGCACACATTAACATTATTTTCTTGTCTGTTTGATATATAATTGTAATTGTTGCCATTTCTTGGTGAAGTCGAATGCTATGTCAGCAATTTGCTTTATTCGTTGCTTGGTGTCCATGTTTGAATATTTTTTTAATTTGCAAAAGTTGAAACAACATTGAGTATGCCCCTAGGACATTCCACATCATCAAATACCATAAGTTAAACACCATCTAAGTATGTCATTTATGAATGAGTGATCTGTGTCTGCCAGTGCCCATTCCCTCACTAATAAGCCTTTTAGGAGGTTGTTGTAAGAAGAAACCTTTGTTTCTCCCATGACCATGCTCAGTTCCTGTAGGTATGTAGAGGTGAACTCAAGCATCTGTTGCATCCTGTTGCTATGCTGCGTGAACCTGTATTTATTTCATTCTAGTTTTAGATCAAGGACCCAGCTTGTGAAACCGTTCCCCCACCTGGAGGGAGGGGGGGAGGTTCCCAGTTTGTGGACATTAGGCAAGGTGGAGTGGAGGGGGTTTACTTTTTGAGTTAAGAACTATGGTCAGGTAGTATCCAGTGGTATGTTATGATGTAACCAAATCATTCATCGCGGATCCTTCAGTTCTCCAAGAGGTCAGCATGTGCAGAATTTTACAGTTCTCCTATTTCAGTTGACAGGCTATATCTTAAAGATTCCCAACTCCTCCTTTTTTGGATGATATACAGGTTATAGTGCTGATGGTTTTCTTTTCCTTTGTCAGTGGTTCTTAATCTTTTTATTTCTGTGGCCCCCCACTTAATCGTTTCTGAAACCCGTGAACTGCCACTGGATCTTTGTTGGAATCCGGGGACCCACAGTGAGTTATTGCTAGAAGCCAGGGACCCCATCCTAAGCATATTCGAAGGTTTGTACCACAAACGAATGCACTACAAATACAGAAACAAGCATTCATCAAACAAATACACAAACATGCTGAAACATTATATTTAATTTACAAACAAATATAAAATAAATTACATGTTCATTTTGACTGGAAGGGTGGAGCTTTTGTAAAAATCAATTGAGGCCACTCATCAACCATACCGGGTGCAATGCAAGGGAGACTTGATCCAGATTCGAGTCCCACCCTTTATGCAATTCCTCGACTGTGAACTCCAATGAAGAGTTGATTGAAATCGACACAGATACATGAATGTAAACATAAAAGAAGTACTTTAAGAACAGGTGAATGTATGTACACTAGACTGAGAAAACGTACGAAGGGCCTGGACTGTAAACACGAAGTCTGAACGAAATCATTGTGGCTGGAAACTGGAGGGAACGTTAATGGAAACCTTGAGGAAGGGACAAACTGGCAACAAGTTTGTGTCTTTGTAACAAAACATAGCTGAAACCATGTAACCGAGATAGAATAAAGAATGCCCAGTTGGAGGAATATGAACCAAAGCATTGAGCTAGAAATGCAGATGACTCATGAATGTTTGGAAGGAATGGAAACACAGTGAAAGAAATGTAAACATGTATATGCAAATAAGGCCCAAGTGTAAATGCACTGCAGTTGTGCGCATACTGCTGAATACTATCAGAGACAAGAGATGGTTTGAAGCCTGTGGAATGTTAACAGGCAGGGATTGTACGCACTGAAGAAGAAATGTATAGATGTATGTGTAAACAAGGGCACGTGAATACACTACAGTCGTTCACACACTGCTGAACAGTGTGCTTGAGGTTGCTGGAAAGGTGACAGGCAGGGATTATATACAGTGATGACGGAATGTAAACATGGATATGTAAACAAAGTTTTCAGGTGTAAATACAATACAGTCGTACACAGACTGCTAAACACAACCAGGCACAGGAGTATGCAAGAAATCACTTGCTCCAGATGGTACACACTGATGGAGAAATGTAAACATGCATATGTAAACAAAGGTACGAGTGTAAATACAGTACAGTTGTACACAGAACCAGGCACAGGAGTATGCAAGAGATCACTGGCACAGGACTGTACACAGTGATGGACGAATGTAAACATGCATATGTAAATAAAGGTACACAGACTGCTAAACACAACCAGGCACAGGAGTTTGCAAGAAATCACTAGCTCTGGATGGTACACACTGATGGAGAAATGTAAACATGGATATGTAAACAAAGGTACGAGTGTAAATACAGTACAGTCGTACACGGACTGCTAAATACAACCAGGCACAGGAATGTGCACACTGATGGAGAAATGTAAACATGCATATGTAAATACAGTACAGTCGTACACGGACTGCTAAATACAACCAGGCACAGGAGTGTGCGAGAGAACACTGGCACATGACTGTAAACACTGATGGAGAAATGTAAACATGTATATGTAAACAGTGGTACGAGTGTAAATACAGTACAGTCGTACGCGGACTGCTAAACACCACCAGGCACTGGAGTGTGCAAGAGAACACTGGCTCTGGGTGGTACACACTGATGGAGAAATGTAAACATGCATATGTAAATACAGTACAGTCGTACACAGACTGCTAAATACAACCAGGCACAGGAGTGTGCGAGAGAACACTGGCACATGACTGTAAACACTGATGGAGAAATGTAAACATGTATATGTAAACAGTGGTACGAGTGTAAATACAGTACAGTCGTACGCGGACTGCTAAACACCACCAGGCACTGGAGTGTGCAAGAGAACACTGGCTCTGGGTGGTACACACTGATGGAGAAATGTAAACATGGATATGTAAACAAAGGTTCAAGTGTAAATGCACTACAGTTGTACGCAGACTGCTAAATACTACCAGGCACAGGAGTGTGTGAGAGATCACTGGCACAGGACTGGACTGACTGTACACACTGATGGAGAAATGTAAACATGCATATGTAAACAAAGGTACAAGTGTAAAAACAGTACAGTCGTACACAGACTGCTAAGGACAAACAGGAGTGTGCAGATGTCACTGGCACAGGATTGTACAGTTTGTAGGCACTGAACGGAGTGCAAACACAAAATGAAGAAAACAGCGGGAGTGTTATAAGTATGTCTTGGAAATGTTGCTACCTGTGACCTCAGATGAACTTACTCCAGCCTTGTATCTGCCAACCTTCTGTGTACCACCTGACCCTTTGCAGTTCCTGCTAGCCCAACCACTGGCCACGCCACACCAGATTCAGTAAACGTTCAACTCTCCTCCTTTACTGCATCCCTTCCTTCCGACTCCCCTTCTGCAATATCTCCCTTATCCCCTTCTCATGAATCACGGCCATTCACTGGCCCTGCAACCCAAGTCTGCTGGCCCCCTGTCTCCCTGCTGACTTTCCTCTCCAATCTTTGGCTGCCCCAACCTTTAAATGGACATCTCTCTGCCTAACTAACCCCCTCGGATCCTCTTTGCTCCTCTAAGGTGATGCAAACTCCTGACATCATCTTCATTACCTCTGCCGTCCTAAGTCTACTACTCTGTGAGCTACCATCTCCTCTTGAAGAATTGTGGGATTGAAACTTGACTGCTTTGTAGCATTTCCATCCTAGTGCAGCTTCGCTGTAATCGTACTCGTCCCACGTCCGCTCTTCCTTCAAGATGTCCCCCAAGACTTTGTCCTGGATCCCCTTGTCATCCCTCATAGCACCTCTTTGAATGGCAGTGGTACCCAGATCCCTCTAATTTCCTTTGTGGGTTGGCAACATATTTTTAGCACACACAAAACTCAGAAAGAGGAGGTAAAATTTGAAACCAAATCCACTCCCTCTGTTGGAAGACCCTTAAGTTTGTTTAAAATGTTACCTCTTCTTTCCTTTTTTGTATGTTAGGATCTTTGGGAGGACGAGGGAGGAGGGATACTGCTCCCCCTTTTCTTGTGTGAGTGCAGCCAACATATTTCAGCCCTGTCCTTCACTCTCACCCTAATTTGCTGCCTCATCCCTACTACTACAAACCTTGTAGTATCTATGGATAATAAGATGAAGCCGGTGTCCAGGAGCCATCTCCTCACTTCCAGCTTCGAGAGGCCTCAGAGCAGACCTCCTCCTCCTTCTGGATGTGTCATGACAATTAGCCTGGCCCAATTACTCCTCTTTGAGAACTTATATGTACTGCCTTTTTTAAATTCACGCCTGCCCTTGTTCGTTACTCACCAGCTACGCCCTCGATTCCTCCTCATACAAGCAATGACCGCACCTGTTGAGTACTTATTGTTAATCACCATGTACAGTTTTTGTTGTCTGGACATTGTGTGCAGTCTGACAGAGACGAGTGGTGAACGCAAGTGTGGAATGTACATACTAGGCACAGGGAGGTGTTTTAACCTGGAGGGTGATTCACACAAGGGGTGTGGAATGTACGCACCGAGAGAGGACGTAGAACTATGTGTGCTATGGACACAGACGTAGGAGCTGAGTTAGAGTTTGGTGCACGTGGTTACTCCGTCACAAACGGGACAGATATCCCATCCGTCGTATTACGATCCCATTATAGTCTACGGAACTTGTATGGAGGTGGACCGAATATCCATCACATATGTGACAGTGGAACTCCTCCACCAAACACTGAATCAGTCCCTAAATGATGCACACTTAGAGGCACGAGCATGCACAGTGAAATATCTGATGGGACATGAAGCTGAGAATGTAAACACACGTTGTTGTAAATACAGATCTTAGTGCAGAACTCCCAGACGGAGGCTGGTGGACAGAAACTGAAAGAAAGCAGTGGGACCAGTAGAAGGTACATGAACTGAGGGACCGGATTCCAAACACAGACAGTAACGTAGGCACAGGAGTGTAAACACAGTGCAAGAAATGTGAACAGAACCAATGAATGCAAACTGGCGCTACATCCATATATTTGAGTTAATGAGAGCTCAAATACATGTAAACAAAACTACAGATACAAACACACTTAAAATATACCTATAAACACAAGCACACGAATGTAAACATAGATACTCAAATGCAACACGAGCATGGGATGGAAGCAGAGTCACAGGACTGTGATCACAGACTCCAGGTCCAGGGTGAGCACAGTGTTGGTATTCAAATACAGGGAAAGGAGCATAGGTGAAGTCATGTAAGCATAAATGCAGAAGAGAAAACTCTACAAAGGAAAGATAATATACACAGAAAAGGTCATAGACGAGGAATAATAGGGATTGTGCCGCAAGAGATATAGAAAACCACATGCCCTGTCCCTATCTCCAGTTTCTCACTCTCCTCCACACTCCCAAGGTATCCTTAGTTTGTTCCCCCAACGTAAACCATATTCCTATCACCCCCTCTCTTACACTGTGCTGCTGCTCTGTCTCTCCCTCCCGTATCCCACTTCTCTTACTCTCCTGCCGCACTCCACTGAGAATATTCCAGGACAATAATGAAGCCAATAACGACGAGTGGCCTTCTTGTAACATTATTTTGTATATTTCCATGATGGCAGTCCAGCTGCATGGAGCCGCAAAGCAATGGCCATCTTGGAATTATACCTTTTAATAATCCAAGGCAGCTTTCATGTTATACCTAGGTGCATAACAATAGTATTTTGTTATACCATTCCAAGATGGCTGTCACATTGCATGCAAATGTGAAGGCTGTCTTGGACTTCAACCAAGTTCAACCAAGCTACGCTCCAAAATAGTTCCCCACCAAAAGTAGTTTTGGCAGTTCGTTGGTCGCAATTCTAGAGACGTTGTCAAAGCAAGAATGATTCACTGTGCCAGTGATTGTTTTTGTTGTAGGAGAATTGCTTAGTGTGTCAGCCCTGCAGTTGATCAAGGAATGGCTGGACAAAAACGGATTTAAAGCCTGAAAACACAGAGATACTTATCGTGAGTGAAAGCGGGGACCTTTGTCGAGGTGGGTAGTGGTTCCTGGAGATAGGTTCGGGTCCTTCTATCGGAAGTGCTTGAGTCTATTTTATTTATTTATTTAGGATTTATTCACAGCACAACTATCACTCCTCAATGGAGTCTCTTGGCTCTGGCACTTGAAAATAAGAGAGTTTTTAATATTGCTACCATAGTTATTGCTGGAACAGCCAGGTTTTAATGGCTTTTCTGAATTTTAGGACGTGAGGCTGAGTGTGAATTTCAATAGGGATTTTGTTCCATACAATGGCACCCTGGACCTTGCAAACTCTGCCACCCTATTGCTTCAATCTGGTTTTAGAATAGAGAAAGAGGCGCTGGAGTGCAGTGTTCTTGTATATTGTATCTGTTCTTTAATTTATTTGTTTAAGATGAGAGAGTTTACCATAGTATATTATGTGCATAATGCAACAACACTTGAATTCAGTGTGCTTCTGTACGAGGAGCTGGAGTTGTTTAAGCAATGATGCAATTAAGTCAAATCTTTTTAAACTGATAATAGTTAAAACAAGAGTATTTTTATTTTTTTGTAGACAACCAATGTCTTTTATTTAGGAAGACCCAGATAAACGGAGTATCCAAAGACCAGCCTCAACACAAGAAAAGCATGTGCTGCTATGATCTTCATGGAGAAAGGCAGGCAGAAAAAGCATGATTCATCTACGAGTTCTGATCTGATAGTGGCAAGATTGGATAATATTGGCAGGTTGGGTGTTCAGACTTAAATTTGAGTCAACACTGTTGAGACTTGCTTCGGGCACTCTGAGGGAGGGTAGCAAGGGTGAGTTCTCCCAGCCATTGATTTTATGGGAGACCTGGAGGATTTCTGATTTAGGCCAATTGAGTGATTAAATTGGATTTCATCCACTGTGTAATTGCATTCACAATTGCCTGAACTATGGTAGTTACGTTGTGAGGGCCTTTACTCAGGTTGATCTCCAATTGTGTATCATTGTCCTAAATATAGGCAAAGGGGCCCATGTCAAGTAGTAGTTCTCCCAAAGGTTAGACATATACGTTTAACTGAAGAGGAGACGGTGATAGTGAAACGTTGGGGGACTCTACATTGAACAGGGATTAAGCCAGATAAAAATGTGCCTATTTGGACTGCCCGACATCTCCCCAAGATAAAGGACTTGAGACATTCAAATGCCTTTCCTATGATCTTGAATTGATTCAGGCAGTACTGGAGAATAGAATGATGGATGGTGTCGGAGAGGGCAAAAGATTTAGAAGGGTAATCACACCAGACCTCCCACATCCATGATCATCCTGAAGTTATCTGCTGCAGTTGTGATGTTTGTTTCGGCAGAATGGCATGGATCGACGCCTGTTTAAGATGAAACCTGAATGTTATGGCAGCCAAAGAAAGGGGATAGTTGTTAAATTACATTTTTTTTTCTGTGAGCTTCGCCAGAAGGGCTAAGGGGGAACTGAGCCTGACGTTGAAAGGTTCTGAAGACTTGTGATTGGTCTTTTTCTGTATGGGACAAATAGTGACTCTCCTGAAGTCCCACAAGAATGTTCCAGTGGTGACGGAAGTGTTAATGACGACGGTGATGTAAGGAGCAAAAACACAAATTGAGCTTTTGTAACATGAGCAGGGCAGATATGGCAGTGGGCCTGAAGGCTTACTTGTACTTTATGTAAACCGCCTTCCTGTGTGAGGTGTGTAGCTAAGGTGGCATTTGAGAAGATTTGCATCAGTGACTTGTGTTACTAATTTGTGCTAATGGTTGTAAATGGTCGTAATGGTCGTAAAAAGACTCTAGGATGATCCTGATTCCATCACAGAAATATAAGGAGATAGAATTGTGTAGTTCTTGTGATGATTCAGATGGTTTGTGGTTTTTAAACTGGTGAAGAAGAGGTTCATTTGCTTAACCAGGATGCCTGGTTTGTTCCGTGGAGCCCTTGTTTGAACAGTGTTGTCTTTTGGCTTTTCTCGTCATAATGGTATATTTTCACATTTGCCTTAAATACTTATTTTTGACCTACTGATTGTTGAGCCTTCTCCATAGTATTTCTAGATTTTTCAGAAGTTTTTGGTTATGAGCTTTTCTTAACCCTTGGGTTTTTAGGGTTTTGTGGTTGATGTTATTAGTTTTCCCAGCAGAGATAGTGCTGAGCCTAACTTTCTCCAGGAAAGTCTTGTTGAATGCATCACCAAAATGTTTTTCTAATTACATATTGATATGTCTATAGGGTAGCTAGAAGTTTAAAACGTTGAATGAAGAAGAGTATTACATGATGGGCAGACAAAACTTGGGGATAAGGAGTCTACAAAGGAGATATCAGTGACTGAAGACCAGACCATATCAAGAGTATAGCCTTGTTTGAGGTTAGCTCCTTAAACTACAAATTAAAGTTCTAAGGTTCTGAAGCCCTCACAAGCTGTTCTTTCAGGGCCAGGGTGGTGAGAAATGTTTTCGCCCCATACATTGAAGTCGCATAAGCTGAGAATTTGCAGATAAATGGTACATGCATTAATGCTGAGCTCTTGTAGCCAACTGAAGTACTCTGTTGGGACATTAGATGGATAATAGCACAACTCGTAGCCTACACTTACTCAAGGACCCTATCTAACTCCAATAATAGTCTTTCGGTGCAGTGGAACTGCTTATACTGACAAGTTTTAATTTTAAGGTTATCTTATAATATCACACACCTCTCCCTCTCGAGTCCTTCCTCTAGGCTCTCTTTAGGTCGTAGGTTATCATTGACTGGAAAGGGGTCTTCTAGTATGGGGATACAGTTTGTACTTAGCCAGGTTTCTATAAGAACCATCACGTCTAAGTTATCGTCTCTTATCATTGCGTTGATAAAGACTATTTTGTACTGCAAAATGTACATTATGAATGGCCACTTTCAGCTGGGAAATCTGTTCTGTATTAGGGAAATTGGGTAGTGGAGTAGGTTCTTTATTTTCACAGAATATTCCTTCTTTGACTCATTTATTTTTGACATCTTCACTCAAGATATTCTTCAGCAAGATCATCTTGAGAATGTCCTTAGCTTTAGTTGGGAGACCGGACTCGAGTAGAATTTGCTGGGCGGTGCAAGTGGTTTCCATGTGGAACTGATGGAGCAGATTCAGCAGCTTGTAGCTGCGAAGACCTTTATTTTTGGATCATTTAAACTACAGCACCATTTAATATGAACATGACTCCCTTCTGATTTCGGAAAACAAAGCATATTGGAGGTACATAATAAATTGCCCCAGAGTAAGAGCAGTAACATAATGAGTAGATGCAAGAGCTTTATGTATTTTTAAAATATTTGGGTCGTGCCACCGCTTCTCTAGTATGGGTTGCTTAGAACATGTCTGTCCAAAGCATTTTCAGTGCAGGTTAGGTGGTACTGTTAACATTTATCAAAGATTGTAGAAGAGTATTACTTGCATACATGAGGGCATGGATGACAGGGCAGGAGGCACTAGACACCCATACTATTCCATCCGTTTAAAGGTTCATAAGATAGCAAGGTCATGGGGTAATTAATGTAAGTATGTAATATCATGTAGTATCATCAGCTGTGTAGTTGATCCAGCCGTATGTGATGTTACTGATCGAAGGTGCAATTGATTATAGCCTATGTGAGGCATACTTTATATCTGTGATCCTGTTTTGTGCGATGGTGTTGTGTTGGTGTTGAAGTTGGGGCATACGTTACACCATCTGCTCACTAACATTTTGTCTCATACTGCTGTAGCTCTCAATGTGGCTTTAGTGCCAGGGACAGAAGGCTTGCACAGACTAGCAATAGTAGGATCCTATCCGTTGATGATGTATGGCGCCATTGAGTGAACGTCATGGATGTTTGCCTTGTCCCACTTGGGGGTAAGGTTTCTGGCATAAAGATTGAGGTTCCTGCTCTCTTTTGATTAAGATCAACTATTTTCTTGTTCCAGAAGGAGTTGCAACAGACAGCTATATTCCAGTGCAGAGCAAGGGCTCGCACCCGCCCCTGCTGAAGAACACCCCCTTAGACTTGGACAGCCTCCAAGGCTGAGGGGTTGCTGGGTACTTTATGTTTTCGTCCATCCGGGCTGAGAATGGGGGCTTGGAACCCGGGAATATGAAAACGCGTCAAAACAAGGACTCAGTAAGTAAAATAGCATGAGTGCATTCAGTGTTTTGTGTCCATAAAGTGTGGTATGGGTATGTTTCTTTATTCAATATTAATTTTTATGTTTTTTTAAGTATGTGTGTTTGCTTTAATTTTTTTTGTGTTTCTCCCTGCATGCACATATATATTTTTTTTAATCTGTGTTGTGTTTTCTTATGTTGTTGTTTGAAAAGTGGGATGAGCAACTTGATATTTAATAATCCAGTTTAAACAGAACCAAAAGTGAAAAAAATAGACAAACCTATGAAGATGGGAATATGTTTTTGCTGAGTGTTGTAAGGTGTTTAGCTGTTTTTTTTTACTGCTTTGTGTTGGAGAGGGCCAATGCTTGAAGTCTTTACTTTGCTGAATCTGTGTGCAGTGCATTTTGTTTACGTGGGTGTCTTCTACTCTGTGTGTGTGCGTGGTGTGGTCCTGCTTCTGTGATGTCAAGTGTGTGTTTTTCTGTTTAGGGTGTGTGTTACGGAATTCTAGTTAGGTTTTTTTGTGTGTGGTACTGTGCCTCTGTTAGCAAGTCTGTATTTTTGTGAGTTTGTTTTGTGTGCCTATACTTTGTGTATCTGCGGTCTGTGTTTGTTTTGTTTATACTGTATGTATGCAAAAGAAATGAGTGTTAAGTAGATCATTGATCTTGCTATATGTTTCTTGTCTTTACTACATATACTCTTGTGGCTCGGTTTCTGGTCTGTTGTATAGCTCTGGTTTTAACTCCTGTTCAATCATCATTGTAAAAACTCAAATCTACAAAGAACAGAGACCAGCTTAAGAAAAAAAGAATTGTAAACAAACGGATATGAATGCATGCAGAGAAGCAAAAAGATGGATAAAGTATTAGAAAAATAAACTGTCAGAAAACAAATAAAAATACCTGGGAGATCCTAGGGGCGAGGGATTAGATGAGGCTGATACTATATAGATGGGGAGGAGCAGTTGAAACATCATTATTTCCAATCCATCAGTATATGTATTTATTACGTAGTGCTTGACATGTAGGAGTTAGGGACTGACAGTCTCATAACTTCGGGAGAGGAGGCCGGAGCGCTTAATCCAAATGTTAAAAAATGTAAATCTGCAGAGTTTCCACACCTATTGTTTGTTATGTTATTTAACAGAGTGTGTCTCTGCATTGCCGCTAGTATGTCCTAAAAGTGCTGTCAAGGCTTTCTACTCACCCACCCTGTCCTCAAGGATTCTGGCATGGACTGGAGCCTGTTTCCTGATGATTTACGTAACATCATCTTTCATATATATGTTAAGATGTAAACCTTTTGTAGTTGTTGGGGTTGTTTGGTGTGTTTGCTCACATACTAAATGGGAAAGCGGGTATGTGCATTGTTGTCTAGTATGTATTTTCAGGATTTGATAATATGGTGTGCAAGTGAAAGCCTAGGGTAGCCTACAAAAGGTTATAAACAATAACTATTACAGAAAACAAATCTCTAATGGAAAACAAAGACAAACTCAGTTTTCCTTCTCTACTCCCTCCAGTCCGTTTCCTCGTCCTCACATTTGCTCAGCTGTATATATAAGCATCTGAAAACAGCAGCTGAACTTCTTAAAGTATCTCCTCATGACAATCCTCTGGTCCGAATGCTCTGCACCCTCAAGTGTAAGCACATCTTTAAGATAACTGACCCCGCTATTTAGTATTCTAATAATCGCAGTGGACTTAGTGTGACTTTTAAGTATTTATCAGGGGGTTTCCACTACTACCAAAAGCATTTTTCTTCATGCTTTAGTACCAAACTAAAATGTTCCTGAGCTAGTATTTACCGCAGTCTGTAGAACCACTGAGTAAGGTTTTGGAGGTTCTGTCTTCTTCTAGTGTGTAGGTAATTTTGCCTTGGCTGCATCTGTGGATTGTCCCAGGAGAGCGCTGTTAATGATGTGCACTACGTCTGAGTTTTCATCGACAAAACCTAAAAGGATTAGCCCTTCATCTTCCGGCACTTGTTTCTCCAAGATCTCTTTAATGCAACCAAGTAACTTTTTCAAAAATATCTTTGGCTTGGCAGCTTCACCAGATGGGTATCATTGTACCTTTTAATGTCCCATATCTTCCACAATTAAAGTTTGCTTCTGGGTGTGTGTGTATACTGTGTAGCCTTTCTAGGATCATATACCATTGATAAAGGACCTCACAGGGTATTTCTCTGGAGAAAATATTTCTAAGGAGCTTCTGAATATCGTTCTAGACTTCTTCAACTCTTTTAGGGATTTCTGTGTTTAGGACTACATTCCTTTGTTTGTTCTTCTCCCAATATTTTGTACAATCCTGACACCATTCCTTTAGACCCGTAATGTGTCCTTACATTTTTTTCAAGTGAAGTCAACTCTGTTGTGGCCATTGTCTTGTTCATGAGGTGTAAGGCTCAGAGTTGCAGGTATTTCTGCCTTGCTGCCTCTATGAGGGCAAAGTTAATTTTAGATTGCTCAGATTAGAATGTTTAATTTGTCCCCGACTAAAACGGTCAGAAATTACTCTACATACGTCATCTTGCCATCTCTTAACGCTCTCTGCCAGGACCTGCATTGTGAACGCTGTTATTTATGGTTTCTTTCTAATAGTTTCTGCGAACGCTTCTGTGGTCAAAGCAAAGAGGAAGGGTGCCAGGGGCCATCTTTGTCCGATCCCTATGTGTAAGTTGACTTCTGCTGCCCATTAACTCTTAATTCTTTCTTGGGGTGCTCTATAGAGCAGTAGTTTTCATGTTAGGAGAAATTCGCAAATGCATAGGCCAGGCCCTAGGTAATCCAGACAATCCATAGAATGCTTTCCGCATTCAGACTCTAAGCGATGGGTATGCTTTCTTTGAGGCCTTTTCCACCAGGTGAGCAATTTGCAAGATATTGTCTAGCCCTTACAACCCTGAACAAATCCTACTTTTTTTCTGCATCTATTAGATATGTCTGTTTGTTAGTATTTTGTTGTAGATCTTAACATATAGACTTAGAGCTACTGGTCTGTATGAGGCACATTCTGCCTGGTCCTTTCCTGGTTTAAGGATGACTGTTACATCTGCCTCTCTCATTAACTGAGTTACTCCGCCCCCTTTTTCAAAACGATTAATTATATGTGTCAATAATTTTTCATCTGTTGGAGGAAGGTTATGTAAAATTGTTTGGAGATGCCATCTGGGCCCTAGGCTTGCATCTTTCATCGGAGTCCGAGCTTTTGAGATTTCTTTTGGGCTCCTAACTCATCAACTTCAATTTGCAGGATGCCCTGTAGATGACACCGCTTGAGGTATTCAGCTATTTTTACTTTACTTTTTTCCCTGCCAACAGAGGTGTTGGTAATAATCTCTTAAGGTAGCCCTATATCCAGCAGTGGTGGTCACCAAAGTATTTTATTTATTATTATAATATCATTCGCCTGCCTTCGCTTTCTGAAATCACAATCTTTTAGCTGGAAGAGCACCTACTTTGTTTCCCCTTTAATTAACAAGCTGCCATAATTTTAATAGTTTGAGCGACATCTTAATACATCTTTTCGGTTAATTTGTCCTTTTATCTCTGTAATCTTAATCTTGCCTGTTCTGAGAATTTTATCTTGAGCTTCCAATTTCTTCAGCTCATTTTATTTCCTTTTTTTTTTTTTTAAAGTCTAGCCTCTCTTTTGAGGGTCTAGCAGTCATTGAGATTGCTCTCACGCCTCTTTCCTCATGGAATCTGTTTGTCTCTGGAAGGGTGCCCTGATCTGATGTTTATATAAAATAGCCCCTCAATTGCTTTTGAGATCTTTGCTCTTTTAGCAGAATCTGGGCTCAAAGCAGGACCTGTTGTCCAGGGATGTCTTCTTTCTGCCTTCACACTAGTGGCAGCTGAAGTGTAACATGAGCATGTTCGGAGACTGAAATCTTCACAATCTTGACTGAGGGAAGGGAAGGTAGCAGTCCTTTAGAAATGAAAAGAAAATTAGTCCGGAAATAAATCCTATGTATGTTGGAATAGAACATGGAGGTGATATTGTCTGTGCCATGCATCCACTAGCAGCCACTCCCTGACCTTATTGTTCTGAGCTACTGAGACAGATCAAGCTACTCTTTCAGAACTACATATCTCTCTATATGTGAAGCCAACGCCAAATTGAATTCTCCACCCTGTATCTCTTGGTCTTCAACCACCTTGATAGTGTTTACTAATACAATTTCTAAGGAACCTATCTTGCCCTATATTTGAGGCATAGATGTGGATGAATGTTTTATTTTTAGATCCTGTTACCATTTGTACTCTAAGGAAGTGGCTTTCACCATCTTTAAGGATACTAGTGACATTTCTTGACAGTGAACTCTTAAGCAGTATCTAAACGCCTGTGTTCGTAGTAATGGCCTCAGCCCAGAAATGTACTGAGTATATCTTATGTCATCATCTAAATTTGATAGGAATCTGTCAAGACGTTACTATCAAGGCATTTCATGCTACTGCTGCTCTGAGTGTCCGAAGTGAGCATGCTATTTGGAGCCCTCTCCAAAACCTACCCTCTAGCATCATTAAACTTAGCCAAAATGGCCATTGGTCTAAAAAACTTTTCTTATGTGTTGGTCTCATCTCAGTGTAAGTTACCACACAACCTCCTGTTGTCATTTCAGTTACTTTAATCAGTTGATCGATCTTTGTGTCTGTACTATGGCATCACCAAGGCTGCATGGAAGGGCCAAAGGGAGGATGTTAGTCCCAAATCAACTTCTCCCTTTATCAGTGACTTCTTTCTTGAGGGCCCTCCCCCATGTTATTTTCTCCAGTGCTCCTCTGCTCTACCAGTGTGACTGGTTGTGCCTTGTGTTCCACACTTCATGCAGGGGTTTCAAATCCTCAGACCTTCTTCTAATTCACTGACTATTCTCTTTCCCGTTTCAGCACTTGCGTCAGAGTCTCTTCTTTGTAGTAACCTGGTTTCTGAAATATCATTGAATAATGGTGCCTTACTTTCTATAAATAAAACCTGTTCAGATTACTGCATCCTCACAAGATTGTTTCCTTCTGCCTAAAAACTCTCATTGTTTGCTACATTATCTCATGGTCTGGCACCATGCTTTTTTGATTGTTTTCCTATGTTCTGTCCTCTCACACTGCCTACACAACCTTCTGTGGAGGGATTTAAGAGTTTCTTAAACAGATCTGAAAGGCAAGCATATATGAAAAACCCCCTCCATAGGTTTAAGATTTCTGTTACTAATGTTATCCACCCGGATCTGTTTTTAAAGTCTTCACATTTTCTTGTATGTATTGCATTTTCAGTTCTAGAGTTGAGACAAAGGTATGAATGAGCTGTTTGACTGCTCTCTGGAGTCCGTGATTTCTCTAGGATTTCCAACCTTTGTT
Organism: Pleurodeles waltl; assembly: GCF_031143425.1. Classification (NCBI taxonomy): domain Eukaryota; kingdom Metazoa; phylum Chordata; class Amphibia; order Caudata; family Salamandridae; genus Pleurodeles; species Pleurodeles waltl. The sequence continues at coordinate 84,175,992 of NC_090446.1, forward strand.
TAATTGACACACTGTCACTTTTTAACTCTGCAATATCTTTTTTAATTTTACTTTTTCGATTGGATATGCCTTCTGCCAATGACTTCTCCTGGCTTCCTCTCAGGGCTGTTTGGTAGTCCTTTAAATCATCTTTTTTGAGTCGGGCGGCCATGGTTCCTCACGTGTTGTTGAAGAATTGGTCTGGGGAGCCCTTCCCTATAGTTTTGTAGAATTTGGGCATTCAGATTTCAATGTTGACAGTCCACATATTTCTTGCTGTATCCCAGCTACTTTTGTCACGAGTGACTCTGGCAAACGTTGTACTTTAAGTCAGCATATTAATCTCAGTTTAAGGGATGTATTCATGCCACTATTTCTAACTGTGTGCTGGTACAACAATATCATGCTCAAGATCCAACTGTGTCCAGGATGAGATGTTTGTATGTGTCCTCTGCTCATACCTATATTGCAGGGGTCACCCAATGCCCGTTGTGTTCTCTGACAGAGCATCATATCAGTAATCCTGTTATGTTGTTGAAGTTCAATAAATGAGTGTGGGACCTCCCTCCACTTAGGAGATGACCTAATCATGGCTGTGTTGTGATTCAAACCATTGATGGAGGGATCAATTTTAGACACTTATATTGATTCCTGGTGTGATAGATGCATGTTAATGTTGCCCTGTAGGTGACTGCCCTGCACTTTACGTTTGGAGTCTCCGCCATGATTCTGCTTCTAGTAGCTACCCCCAGGATGGTGCAGAAGGCTCTGCAGCCACTTGGCCAAGAGTCAGCAACCCTGACCACCAATGACTAGACTCCCGTGCTTCAGTCCATCTTCAGTGGCCCATCCTGAGGTTCAGAGTAGACACACCATCTAGGTTCGTCCGCTGCCCTGTCTTTTTGGTTGGCCACTGGGCCCCAAACCCCACTCCCTAAGAATACTCCCACACCCCTTCAGCGCTCGCTAACCCTCCAAGAGGGCAGGTGAAGACTTGCCTCTCACCTGCAGCAAGGCCGATGTCTGGTCTTGTGAATAGATCCCTACTCAGCACAGCTCTTTACTGCCTAACCATTCGGGTGGCTGGGAAACCAAGGATACCTCCAACATCACTTGTGCCTTCCTCTTCGGCACTGAGGCACAGCTGTCACACTAGAAACGCTATCTTGATTGGACTCAGCCACCGATGGAGACTCTTTGGTGCCTGGATTTCTGCACCCAATCAATCATTCAAACATTTATAAAGAGAACCACACCTATATGAAAACAAGTTTTCTGAAGAATAGCCCCCTAAGATCTTTACTTTGGAATTCAAGTGAAGGCTTTAATTAAGCAAGGAAGGAAGGGAACATGTTTGATGGAATTCAGCAAAGCTTTGCACGGAGCGCAAATGAAAACTTCAGTTTTCTCATTATTAATTTGTAACCATTTCTTTCTTGGCCCAGGCCTCAATAATAATCCACCATCTTGGAAACAGACCATAGTCCTTCTCTGGATGGCCACATGTTTGCAGTATTTGTTTACCATTAACCTATTTTTGAAATTGTACTTTATAATATCTGACGGTGCCAGGCAAGGGTTTATTGTATATGCTGAAGAGGCAGTGATAAGAAGGTGAACTGAGGAAACATCCACTCCACCAAAGTGGATTTGGAACACAAGTCTGCCATTTAAAGATCATTTGCTTTACTAAGTGTGAAGTCTTAGCTTTGTGGGAATACCAGTTCACTTTTGTGTGGTGGTTTCTTAGGGTTATGTAGACTTTTTGACCGATTCCCACCCACCTGACTAAACGCCCTGGAGGCTTCTCCCACTACTTTTGAATGAGATTTTGCCTTTGGTCCTCATTTTCCGAAAATTATGAAAACTCAAGCATGAAGTTTATTTCTCTCTAATAGAAGACACGTTTGTAATGTCCTCTCTTTGTGCTTATTTCTCATTGCAATGGAGATCTTAGTTGAATGTTTCTCTTTATCGACTTCTTTTTATTTATCGCCTTAGAACCACTTTCTCAAACAAATCACATATTCACTGAAAACGGATGTAAATCCTCTTGTCAGTATGTGCATCTGGCTCTACCTCCAGACCCCAGCAATAGCCTTATCGCCAATACTAAAAAAAAGTATAATTAACTCCTCATTAATTTATGCTCACAGTTTGAATAAAAGAAAAAAAAACATTTTCCTCTGGATATCCAGTGCTTATCCAGTGTGCCAGCCAAGTGCAAACAAGAGCTAAATTAGACCTGGTTAATATTTTGGAAGTATTAACATGCCTCCTTGAAAAGTGTGAACTCTGCTTCTTGTGATAGAAAGAAGGCAATCCATCAAAATGATTGATCATTCATAAAATTCCTTGGGGAAGGACAATCTTGCAAGAGTGATATGAATGAGACTGGCAATAAACCAAAATCAGGGGCAGTTTTAACCTTCCTGATTCTGAATGTTACCACCAGGCTTCCTTCATTTAGTGAGTGACATGCTGATGTCCACACGAGACTTAGATGTTTGATCTACCATGTTTTACAATGGAAATGAGCCTTTTCTAAACCCATGCCACTGATCGCACGCCCAGTGATTAACCATGAAAAAATTGTGGCTCTCAGATTTGCCATAGGGTAAAAACCCTATTCTTAAATGCATTGGCCTGTATTAAAATCAGAAACTCCTGTTTCAAGCGCATGGCACTACTAAGTTCCTAATTCTGAGGTGAAATGTATGCTGAAAAAAATGTTCTTCCCTTCCAAAGTGCTGAACTTGGTAAAGGGACATCATGCACAGAACATCAATCACATTCACTCAAAAATAATCCTGAAAATCCCTAAATTTATGTCATCTGTAATGTATGGTGTAGTAGCTAGGCAGCTGTGGGGGAAGAGATGTATTAAATCTAATTAGGGAAATGTGAGAAATCTGCGATAAATGGGGAAAGATTTGTGAGACAACTTTGGATTGATATGTGGGGTAAATAACAACTGTTTGACATGAATGTAGTAAGCAATGACAGATGTTTTGACAAGCGTGTACCCAAGGATGGAATTCTGAGGGATGTGATTTAAGGAAAGAAAGTTAACAGCAGAAGCGTATGAAAGTAGGACTGCTAATTATGAATGAGCAGCGTGAGGTAAAAGGATAGGAAATCACTATTGTAATTTGGTTAATACGATCCTTATACATTAAGCATATTTTGATGTCGCTAAAATTGTATTTTAGTATCTTTTGTATCACAATGGAGATTATGAAAACACCAAAATTGAATACATGTTTGTTAAATTTATGAGCTAATTGAAATAACAAAAGAAGTTATGATCAAAGTGATCCAGTTGACAGTGTAAGTGTGAGGGAATTGAGATCTAGGGACAGACATCAAGAACATGTGGTAACTGGCATAATCTCTATGAGTAATTTTAATGAAAGGAGTGAGAAAGGCGAGTAGCTTTTATAACCCAATGTGAGGAAAACGAGTTAACCAATGATACAAATTGTGAGAAAAGAGGTAAGTGGTTGAGAAGGGGGTGAACAAAGGCAGGTGGCTAGTATGACTGGTATGAGGAAAGGGAGGTACCTATTGAGAAGTGTGAGGAAAGGGAGGTGACTGATGAGGATGAGCATAAAAGGAACCAAAGACCCAAGTATGAAAAGAGGGGGGTCACTAACAAACCATGCGTGGGGAATTGAGGGGAACTGGCGACACATATGTGAGAAAAGGGAGGTACTTAATTACACAAGAAGGTGAAAAAGTAAAGTAATGAGAAGTGTGAAAAAATGAGGGTAACTAATAAGACAGGAATGAATAGAGATAACTGATGAGACGAGGATGATCAAAGACAATAACTAATGAGACAAGTGTAAGAAAAAGGTGATAACTAGCAACAAATACCCAATGTCACAAGTGGACAAAAGATGGGAAGCCAGTTATGTAGGGAGGTGTCTAATAATTCAAACAGTGAGGAATGTTGTTTAATATCAAATTTCTTCCAATGTGAGATGTCGATGAGGAGCGGGAGGAAGAAGGAAAGCCCTGGACCGAGAGAGGAGCGGCGCTCAAGGGGGCGGGCCTCACCTGGAGCCATCAGCACTTCGAGCAGCGACAGCAAAGCCGAGAAGAACAGACAGAGCAACAAGGTACAGCTGCCGTAGGGAAGGGCTTAAGGACATTCTTACCTGCACTGTATAGGTCATATCAACCTTCACTTATACTGTTTTGATAAATATGTTATTCACAATTACACTATTTTGGTGAAACAAACATTTCCTTTCCAGTCTCTGGATTAAGTTATTGTTTACAGAGCAATGTATGCATCAAATGAGTGATTACTTTGGCAAAGTTTGGATAAAGTGACATTACCCTCTAGAGCCTGGTAATTACTAAAGATTTTCACAGCGTCTTTGGTGTGCTCAAGTGCTACATTGATTTCAGAATGGTGTGGGTCATGGGGTGATGTGGTCTCAGTAGCAGAGAAGCGTGCCCATGGTGTGGTCAGTGAGTCATGGAGTTATTTGAGGGTTTCATTCCATATGTTCCTTCCCTAAATGATGGCTCCAGTATCTGGAATAGAGAAATAGATTTGACAATACTCTGTTGTGGTGTATCAGAGTTCCTCCTCTACCAGCCCCTGGAGCCTTCGCTGCGTGCTCTCCCTACCTTTTGTGACTTAAGTGTACAAAGGACATAACTTGAATTGATTGAAACAGTAGTAACTGTCTTATCTGTAAACGTTAGCAGTGCTTAGAAACCGGTTCAGTTACGGAAGTGAGTAGCAATATATTAACAAAGTGCCCTAACAAGGACACCCAACAAGGTGGGCAGACGCAAACACCCAACCTCCGCCGCGAGATGTAGTCCAGTGGAACGCTTAACCATAGAATTAGGGGACTTCAGGTTGAATCCTTGCTTTGCCTCTTTACCGAAGTATGCTGGTTGTGCACTGTGTATTAAACAGCTGGGTGGATTCCCCATCATAGTGGCATTTCTTAGGTGAGAGTACTGCCTGTGTCTCAGCATCGGGGGGAAAAACCCCTCAAACTTCAGTTGCTCTGTAGTGAGCAAGACTGAAATTATTGAAGCAGAAGCCTTGGGGCCAGATTTACAGTTTGGCGGATGGGGTTGCTCCTTCACAAATGTGACGGATATCGCGTCCGCCGTGTTACGGTTCCATTATATCCTATGGGAATCAGGTCCCTGGTTTTTAATCCCAGCCTTCCCTTGAAACAACACCCAGTCTCCTACTCCACTCACTAAAATTCAGGGTACTGGGAAAATGATAGACCGTAATCCTGCTTTGCAGTCTTTGTACTCCTGCTCAATAAAATTACTTGGGCAGATCATGTTCTTCATATTCTCCTTCCCTTAATCTGCCATTGTCTGAGAACTTCTAAACAGGCACAAAGCAGGAAGTGAACACTTTGGTCAAAATAATACAAAAACATTCTTTGGAGAGCACTTGATAGTGTGCATTTATATATGACTGCGTTTAAAACACAGTTAATTAAGGCCTCCTATCCTTGAATATTTAAATGTCTTGACAACCCAATTAGTTCTAAACTCTGTCTTTTAAGAAAGGATGTTTTTATATTAGAATGATTAGCAAACCTCGCACATTTCTTTCTTGTGGACAAGGCTCTAGCAGTTACAAAATTGTATTTTCCATTTTTTCAATAAGTTCAGTGGCTTAAGTTATTTGTGTAACAAGCCCCTAACCCCCAGTTGACTCAGTTTGCCTAATTTTTAGGTTTTATGGTATCCCGCCTGTTGGAGTAGGGCACCTGCTGGTTCAGGTCACTTCCCTATAGGCGCTCAATGTGTACTTTCTTAGGGTGTCCAAACATGAACATGCTCCCTAAGGTGACTAGTGCAGGGCACATTCAGTGGTTCCTTTCCTTTTACTGCAGTTAAAGTGTAAGTAAGTGATAGACATTTGTTTGACCTCCTTTCTGTTCATGCTCAGTCCAGTAAACAGCAGTTCAGTGTTTGCTGTGCAACAGAGAGCCACAGATAAAGGTAAGCTGACTGCAGGCAGCCAGGGGGTCGTCCATTGAGCAATCCTGATCTAGTATGTGTTGATGAAAGCCAATATTTAGTTCTGAACTGTCTCACTTAAATTATCATTTAAATGCATTTTAACATTTATTTTGCATCAGGTTGTTAAAATTGAAAGTTACCTTAATGTAGAGCTCGAATCAGCAATTTCCTCAACAGAGCGGAAAACAAAATACAGTGTACTAGCACTGCTTTTAGATAAACTCAGAATTTACTTCTATTTGTAGGTTTAAAAATATGTAAGTGAGAATAATGGTTTCTTGGTGTAATTCTACAGTGCAGTTCAGTTTGCGACCACCTGCCAGTTGTTTTTTTCAACTGTGATTGTGGCCAGAATGTCTGTTTACCTCTTGCATACCTCCTGACCCAAAACTCCTTTTCTCTCTTCTACCTGTTTCTCCTTCCTGTTGTCTTTGGGTCCACTAACATGCTTTTCCTCTCACATCCTCCCCCCTTCTGCCCTTGCCCCCCACTTCTTCCTGTCCTTTTTCAATCTCTTTCAGAAAGGGAGACCCGAGGACCCCTCTGTCTGCAAGAACAACAAGCGTGACCGTCAGAAGGACACCTCAGAGAGCGAAGGGGAGGGGTCTAAACCCCCCAAGAAGAACAAGGCAGAGGTGGGTTTATAATGACTTTTACCATCTGTGCTTTTAATGCAGAAGCTGCCTCCCCCTGTCCCACGGCCACTCATTTGAGGCAGGACAAGCAAAAACAGCAGAAAAGGCAAGATGGTAGACAGCATCCAAAAATGTCTCAATCTCTCTCAGAGAGAGAGAGAGGAATCAGTTTATCTTCATGCTTAGATAGGCTAGACTGGTGGAAAGCACGAGTGTGCTCAAGTATTGAACATCTGCTTCTACGTAGGCAGGCCTAGCTAAAGTGTTGTTTTCTGTCCTCTAGTTTGTATCGAGTGGAAGCAACCGATCAGTGAGTTATCATTCTAATGGTCATTCAGAGTTTAATGGAGAGGGTATTCTGCCACTTTTCTGTCTGCCAAAGTGACTGTCTGCCCACTGTATGTAGAGTATGGCTTTGCAGCATAAACTCTCTTCTAAATTCACATGCTTTACATAATTCTGCCTTCTTTTGTTTTGCTCCGGAAGTGCCTTTGCTTTCCTAGACTTTGTTAGCTTTTGAGTGAGAGATCATATAGGTGGAACCCTTGTGCGTCTTCGTCCATAATCTCACAAAGCCCTTGTGCGTGCCACCATCTTAGATTATTGGGGCCCAAGTGACATCAGGGCTTCGGCCCAAGTACCGCACATGGACCACGATATTTGGGGTGTATGTTCTGATGTGCTTTTTGTCCTGTTCACAACCACCAAGATTCTCATAATGTCTTGAGCAGAAAAATAAGTGACTTGCGCAATGGGGGAGAACTAAGGTGTCAGTAATATTAGGTTTTTTTATTTGTTTTTAAAAAACAAACCCCAGCTTTGTTTTTTAGATTGGTAAAACCAAAAAGTATTGCTGAGTAGCCACCTGAAATATGAGGGCCTTTCAGTAAACTTAAAGTGCCCCCTGCGGAGCTACTTTTTAAAACACCTTTTGCTTGATCCCCTAGCTGGTCCGCTAGGTTGATGCTAAACAGCCCCTAACACCTTTTGTTCTTTTACAGCAGTAACTCTTTGCGTTCTGTGCAACAGGGCAGGTTTTTATGAGCCTATTTCTTTTGCAGACTTATACTACTTTTTGCACAGCCTTTCATTGAGTAACAAACAGTCGCGGCTCGCTTCAATCAAAAGGAGCTGGCGGGTGCGGCACGCAGGAGGGAAAAGTGGGGGTCTAAAATGTATTAAAATTAAATAATAAAAAACATAAACACTTACCTCTGCCACGTTGGTCCACGCTGTGCTCCTTTTCCCTGCTGGCTGCAAGCAGGCACAGGCTCCTAGCCTGCCCTGCGGCCCATCCTGACGCTGCTCAATGCTCAAAGCAGCATCAGGATTGGCAGGGCGCTCCCAGGCCGACTGGGGGTCTGTGGAGGCTCTCTCCAGCCCGGCAACTGTGTTGCTGGGCTGGAGAGACCCATTAGCACGTGTGTTTGGCCAGCCAAACATACATGTGCAGTAAGGAGGAGTGCTGAGCACTTCCCCCACCCCCTCCCCATTGCTTCTCACCCCTGTGGCCCCACCCCTTTGACAGCGAGGGGATGCAGCTTCTGCTGCTAACGGGGGGCGGCACTCCTCCGCCCTAAAGGAGGAGCTGCCCCTGGTAACAAAATCTTTACGTTTTCCTATTACTTCTGTTTTTTGCTTTACTGTCAATATACTAACTGTGTACTGACGAAAAGAAGACCAGTTACACCCCTTGTGACAGTATTACAAACTGCCTTGAAATGAATCTGGAACTGCATCTGCTTTTGCATTTGGAAGCGATAATCCAGTCTGCTGTCATGTAAGAGGGAGTCTGATTGGTCGCAAAATGTAACAACAGTTGCTTCTGCTTGGCGAATGATCAGGCTCTGCCTCCTAGTGGCAGGATTTTGAAGTACCCCTTGAGAAACCTGCCCTACTTTGGTTTGTGTAAACACAGAAGAGAGAACAAACTGAACTCTCTAATGGCAGAGACTGAAGTCACTATTTCTTCTTGCTCGTGCAAACAAAAGTAACAAGATCCTGCTTTCTAATGGCATAAAGTGAGTAAAACTGCTGTACGAACAAAGATATTTTTTTACTTGTCCACGCATATATGGGTCGGAGCGGGGAGTTGTCAAATTCTGGCCTAGAGTGGAACAAAAGATGTAGATGGAACTAGAAACAATTTTTGCTTGTCCATTTCCAGTATCTCCAGAGTATTGAGCCATCAAGACTCCCTTGCATGCAGGCTTCATCACCTAACATGTTTGTGACATCATTGAGGGCTTATGGGTTCTGCACATGCCCTGTGACTTGACCATTGTGGTATATGGCAAAGATGATGAGGATCATGGCAAGGTTTTGATTACAGTTTTAGCACATGTATCTGATAGTGAGATCCTTTTTGGGGTTGGCAGAATTTGATTGTAGGTTTGTCAATAATTTTTCCAGCTTTGTGTTACCTTTATGATATGTACCAAAGAGGAGCACCAAGTTTGTTTGGTCACTAGATTGTGAAACCACATTTAATATCGTCAAAAGATTGAAAAAATGCCTACTCTTGTTCACTTTAGTGTGCGGAGGAATATAATCTTAACCATGAATGTGCATTTAAGAGGCAACTCTAACAGGCATGGTTGAGTGGCACCCAGCAGTGTGAAACTCTAGATGTGAGGGTACTTGCACCAAAACGACTTGCATAGCAGCAGATGTTCGAGCTTAGATTGGATGAGGAATAGAGTGTGTGGAAATGTATTTGGAAGGTCTGTGATGTGGTGCGGGCTAAGAGGCCTGGGCATGTGTAAAAGAGAAGACCCAGGTCCATTGGTCCTTTTACTACTATTAAAGCTCAAAAAACTTCATTGTGGTGGACGTTGGTTCAACTTGGAGCATATCAAGATTTGTAAAAGTTCCAAAGCCATATACTCCAGTTGCTGAATTTAATCATTTTCCTGCCGCCTCTGCGGATGTTATTTATCCTCACACATTCCAAACCCATTCCAGGAGTAAAATGAAGTCGGTGTGTTGGAGGGGATATGGAGATGTGTTGTGACTTACCTTTCTAAACTACCCGACTAAAGTGACGTAATTGGAACCCGGTGAGGTCATGTGGAATAGGGAGAGCTGCGGATTCCAGATATGGCAGTTGGAGGGAACAATCTGTGCCTACAGGGGTTGGTGATGCTGACACCTGCATTATTGTGATTATTAAACTTCAGAATAATTCCCCAAGAGTTTTGCCTCTTCTGTGGGGCAGCATCACAACACTTTGTTTGTCTTGTGTCATTCTATTGTGGTTTGTTTGTGGCGGACCAGGGAATTGTTGGTTGCGGATGACCCATTTTGTGAGAAATGAAATAGTAAAATGCATGATTGATTCATGAGCAGAAGTGCTGTTCATGAGTACAATTCAGACTTCAGTATCAACTGTTGATGGACAAGAAAATGTCAGATTTTCTTCAATAAAAAGAAAAAAAGGCCCGAAAATGAACTCATGATATCTTACAGATAAATGGTGCACAAACCATTAACAAGTGTAAGTAAAAACAGGACAAGAAGTGCAGGGCAATTAGAACTGACCTTTTGAGGGCGCATTGTCCGAATGCTGTGGCAAATCAAATCAAATCAAATCATTAACATTTATAAAGCGCGCTACTCACCCGTGCGGGTCTCAAGGCGCTAAGTTGGCAGAGTTGGTGCTGCAATTTGTTGTGGCAAACAGTCGGGTTACTTGGGTGTGGGGGTACCATTCTGTGCTGTGACAGGACTCTGAAAACAGTCATGGTCCCACCAGGGTGTGGTCTATCTCACTGTGAAACAAGATGCCCAGGAACTCGTGATTCCTTGTTCTAAGATTTCTAATGGGGCCTTCTCGTATAGCCAGAAAACACTTTTTCTTTCTCCGGTCATGCATCTCTAGCATTATTAAACAATGTGCGTCCTGGAATGTTCTTTGATAATGGTTAGGTTTTTAGATATATTGTCATAATTTTTAGAATGTGGGAGAAGCATTGAGATAGTGACGTAGATGACTCCTCATTGCCCTCTGGTGGGAGCAGGCGGTACTGCATCAGAAGCTAACAGTTTGCAGTCCTGTCCTGCAGCAGAGCTCTTTCATAGCCTTCTCTCTGCTCTGCAACTTGGATAGATTTATTATGCATTCCACTTGCCATTCTCTGTCTACGAGGGCCTAACTTCTTTACCAATCCTTTTCTCTGTCATCTCTCCAGCAACAGCCACCAGAACTTCCTCGGCCCCCACCGCCATGCTCCCCCTCTGACGTTGACAGTCTGGATGGGCACAGCGTGAACGACGATGCCAGCAGTGACCCTCGGGACATTGACCAGGACAACCGCAGCACCTCGCCCAGCGTCCACAGCCCAGGCAGCGTCGAGAGTGACTCCGACTCCTCTGTGATCTCCCAGGGACCCTGCAAAGCCTACCCCCCCCTTTTCTCCCCTCCGAGCCCTCCAACAGCCTCATCCATTCCTTCTGTGTCATCATCGTCTTCTGCATCCTGTCCTACCCAGCACCTAGGTGCATCACCCTTGGCAGACCATGGCACCGTCCCAGGCTCTAAGCGGCAGGAGGGTGGGATCTTTGCATCTCTGGGGGAGCCTACGTTGCCTCAGGGTCAAATGGAGCCCCTGGCCCCTCGAATCTTTCAGACCCAGCCCTCACCTCTGCCTGCTTCCCACATCACTCCCACGGTGTCACTGCCCCAGTCACTCCCCCATTCGCAGATGTATGGGGCCAGTGTCCTTCCTGGAGGCCATACGAATGGCAAGACTATGTCCCAGGGGCGAGACCAGCATCCCCCTGTCAAGTATCCACCACCCACTACCCCCATCTCGCTGTCTAACACTTTGAATTCCCAGAAGCCCCATGGAAGCTCCCCTGTCCCTTACCCCCATGTAGCACCTAACCTTCCACCTCCCCCAGCCCTCCGTCCTCTCAATACGTCCCCAGGACTAAGCCAGCCCATTCCCTCCGTGCACCTTCCTCCCTCGCAGGCTGCTGGAGGGCCTTCACAGGGTCAAGGTGGGGCATCTTCAATGCCCAGCATGCCTGCTCTCCCCTCTTCTGCTGCAGGGCCAGAGAAGGGCATCCCAGTGGGGAACCAGGCACACCACCACCCACAGTCTACACCTGGAGTGGTAGCTGGTCCTTTGAGATATTCTTATCCTCCGAGTGGCTCTTCATCTCAGTACCCACCCGTTCAGGCCCCTCCAGGTCACACAGCGCCCTATGGTCATGCCTACCCTCCTTCCAACCTCTCAGTTTCCAACCAGCCACCAAAGTACACTCAGCCTTCAATCCCATCACATCCTGTCTGGAGCCAAGGCCCATCCTACAACAGACCACTACCCCCTAATGGCCACCCCAACTTCCCTTCTGTTTCACACGCCCAAGGCCCCCCACCCTCAGGTGGGCAGCCACCAACGCAGCAGCAGCCTCAGCAGCACCCACAGCCTCAGCAGCACCCACAGCCTCAGCAGCACCCTCAGCCACAGCAGCACCCTCAGCCACAGCAGCACCCTCAGCCACAGCAGCACCCTCAGCCACAGCAGCACCCTCAGCCACAGCAGCACCCTCAGCCGCACCCTCAGCACCCACAGCCTCAGCAGCAGCTTCAACAGGGCCCATCCCAGCCACACCACCCACACCATGCCTTCCCCACTGGACCTTCTCAGACCTCTGTGGGCTACTCCCATGCCATGGAAGGGCAGCATGGACATAGCAGCCAACAGCATTCTCATGCCATGTACAACAGCCAACCCCACCACAATCTGATGACCGCCTCTCCAAGCCCCTCCACCTACACTCTCTCACCATCACTGTCCTCCTTGCGGCCCTATCCCCCCCAATGTGGCAACCACAATCAGGCCTCCTATAGTCAAGCCACCCCACCCACTAATCAGACCATACCCAGCCAAGGCCACTACCCTGGCCCATCCCACTCCGGTGGGGTCCAGAATGGCACCTATCCTTTCGTCAACCAGCCTCCACCACCGCAGCCACATCCTCCATTGCCGCACTCTCATGCCACGGGGGGTTCTCTGGGCAACACCCATATCCCAGCCCCAGTAACAACAGCCCCTGCCACTCTTCCCTCAGTGATTGCCACTGCAACGTCTGCAGCGCCTATACCACCAGTAGCCTTCAAAACAGCATCCCCTCCTGTGGCTGTTATCTCTGGACCAAGCACCTTCAAGAGAGCGCTGTCCCCTAGCCCCACCCAGCAGGCTCTGCCAGCTTATAAGGTAGGCGCTCCTAACAACACCCTCGGGACTGTGGCAGGCGCTTCTGGATACCAAGGCATTAACCAGTCTGGTTTCAAGCCCACCACCCCACCATCAGCAATGCCTCCTTTCAGGGCAGTTACACCACCAACATATAATGGAGCCTCCCCACCCATGCTTCCCCTCGCGCCGCCTTATAAGCCTGTCACGCCGCCTTACAAGCCAACCACTCCCCCTTACAAGCCAACCACTCCCCCGTACAAGCCAACCACTCCCCCGTACAAGCCGGTCACGCCACCACACAAGCCGGCCTCGCCAGCAGCAGTCCACAGTGGGAATGCCCCACTAATTGCCCACAATGGAAGTGGACCTGCCCCTTCCCAGCGGCCCATCAGTCCTGTGGATGTACCTCCACCACTGCCCATGATGCCTGCAGCACAGATAAAGCAGGAGCCTGTGGAAGAGTATGAGCCAGTGGAGAGCCCAATGCCTCCTCACCGCAGCCCCTCCCCGCCACCAAAGGTGGTGGATATGGCCAGTCATGCGAGTCAATCGGCCAGGTAAGGAGACCTATACTTCTCTCTGTCGTATGGTGCCTGGTTATTTTAAGAATGGACCCAAGATGCACTCTCAACATCCACACACTACACTGACATTTGTTTAACTTACCTTTTTTTCTGCTTCCTTTTTTCTTTCTCCTTTGCTTCACTGTTTACTATAGTATTTGTTCTTTATTTTCTTCTGTCCTCCTCGCACTGTGTATTCTTTGCACATTTACCCTTTCTGTTTAGGCTCTGTCTTTTTACTCTTTACTTTTCTTTTCCCTATTTTTCTGCCTTTTCCCTCTTAATGATTCTTATACGTGTCTTTCACTTAGTTCGCAGCTCTGTCTTGCTGCAGTCCCGCATCTTTCACTTTCTGACTTTCCTCCGATCTTTCTTAGTCATCTTGAATTTGCTATTTCTATGTGCTTCTGTGTTACTCTATATTGTACCGTTCCATTGACATCTCTTTACTTGCTCATGTCTGTTTGTTGTTTTAAGGTTCAACAAGCACCTGGACCGAGGGTTCAACTCCTGCTCTCGGACCGATCTGTATTTTGTCCCTCTGGAAGGTTCAAAGCTGGCTAAAAAAAGGGCCGACCTGGTAGAGAAGGTACGGAGGGAGGCAGAGCAGAAGGTGCGGGAGGAGAAAGAACGTGAAAGAGAGCGCGAGCGGGAGAAGGAGCGAGAGCGCGAGAAGGAGCGCGAGCTGGAGAGGACGACGGTACAGTACACTCAGAACCATACAGTTGCAACAACTCTGTATAACTCACCCAACAATATAAAGTACTTTAAACTGTGAACAGGGGCAGGCATAGAGATGAACTAGGTTGTGAAATTTGCTTCTCCTAAGTTTCTTTAACAAGAAGTTAGGTGTCTTCATTTTGAGAAATAAAGATCTTGATAAAGTGTGCACACTTAGCTGGTGCATTTTCTATCTTTACATTTTGGGTCTTTTCTTGGGTGATCAAAGTACAAGTATCCTGCACGAAGCAACACTCCACAGTCAGCACAGGTGTATAAGTAGGATTAGGTCCAAATTCCTTCTGCTTTCTACACATAGCTAAAGCCAGCATAATGCAATGAAACTAACAAAGATGCTAGAAAAAAAGTAAAAATAACATATATGATGTAAGATGTGAGAGTTGGCAGCCACGTGAAGCATAGGGGAATAGTCTGTTATTGGGCAAAGTAGAGTTAAGCATCACCCAGTGTGATATACAGTGTTCATAGATTTTCCCTGTGCCATCTATCCAGAGGTGGTTCATTAGGAAAGTAGAGAATTCTTCAGCACCCACAAGCAATTTACTTTCGACATTGATAGAAATATAACTTAATTCAGTGGTGAACTATTAAAGACATATCAGATTGATTAGGGTCTGAGGGCTAAGAAAATGGAAACACAGAAGAACTGAGGAGCAAAACAAGTAGGCACAGAGGAAACCTGCTTCTCTGGCAACGAGAAAAGGGTAGAAACAGAGTAAGAGAGAGAGGGCCACAGAGCTAGAGAGTGCAAAAGGGAAGTAAGGACAGAGAAAGCAAGGACTAACCTGGTATGCTGGGTATAGTAGGCCAGAAGCCCACAGCCATCAAGGCCTATGGTGGTAATGGCTTACTCTGTTGATAGCCCAGCAGAAAAGAACACTGCATCACCATATCAGTGTGGTGGCAAGGAAAGTCGTTTGGAGGCTCATGGGTAAACACACTCATGTAGTTCTGGGATTGGCCAGACCCGTGCTGCCTATAGAAGAGATGGGCAGGTCACAGCTGCAGGCAGCTGCCTTGGGTGGAGGAAGTCAAGCAGCATGCCAGGAGGAGAAAAAGAGGGATTGCGTGATAAAAAGAAGAATAAGAATCAGGATAAGGAAGAGAAGGCAACATGCACTTAGGTCTTCATGAAAACAAGAAAGAGGGACATAGAGAAAAATAAATGGGTGAGAGGAAGCCACATGCAGTCCTGGCAAAGGAGAATGAAGAGAAAAGAGATTCCGAGATTCCGAGCGAGAGAAAAGAGTGAGAGGACACATTACCTACTATGTCAAGTGTAGGGAAGTTTCTCTTTTTGACACCCCCAGACACACACACACTTTTTGCCTGGTACATGATCTGATTTTGATTGAAATTGCTAACTAGCTCCCCAGTCCAGAGCTCTTTTCCAAAAATGTACAGTTGTTTCCCCAATTGTCAAAACCTTTAGCACCCTCTGTAAGTCCCTAGTAAATGGTACCACTGGTACCTAGGGCTCAGGGTACTAAAGGATGCCTTTAAGGACTGCAGCACAAACTGTGCCACCCTCAGGGACCCCCCTCACCACGCACATGATAGGCTGCCATTGCAGGCTGCATGTCTTGGTGCCGACAAAAATGAAAACACAACATGGCAAGCAGTCTGTGTGCCTTCTCCCCTAACACTGCATGCAACATATGTAAGTCTCCCCTCTAGCAGGCCTTACAACCCTAATGCAGGGTGCATTATATTACATGTGATATCTGCTCTGTCTTTGTCAGTTCTCGGATACATAGTAACTAGGGCAGGGTGCATTATATTACATGTAATATCTGCTCTGTCTTTGTCAGTTCTCGGATACATAGTAAGTAACTAGGGAACCCATTTTAAATGCATGTGCTGGGCACTGGTCAATACGAGTTGAAACCTTACCAGCCTCTGGTGTGCTCATGGACTGGTTTCTACGAGCCTGCCACCTGAGTCACCATTCTGGACTCCTAGAGAGAGAGCCTTCTGCTCTCAAGAGGCCCAGAACAAAAGCCCCTCCGGGAAGAGGGTGTAACATCCCCTCCCACAGGATGACCTGCTGATTAGCCTTCCTAAGGCGGAAAGCCTCAAAGGGCTGCCACCATTTGAAATGCGAACCTGTCTCCCGTCACTGGAGAGGAAGACACCCCTAAGTTGGGCAAGTGCATGGTGGACATGCTTTTTCAGAGAATTCTAGGACAGGGTTATACCCACTTCCCACTGGAAGCTGTCATGTAGGGGACATAGTGGTCCAAGGGTCAGTAGCCCATTGGCTGCTACCCTACACATCCCAAACACGCCTAAATTCAGTGTTCGATGGCATATGTTGCTGCAGATACACATGTTTAGCACAGTCCGCTGCCTGGTGTTGGGCTCGGAGTATTACAAGTTGTTTTTCTTCGAAGAAGTCTTTTTTGGTCACGGGACCGAAGGACTCCTCCCTCTTCGGCTCCATTGCGCATGGGCGTCGACTCCATCTTAGATTGTTTTTTTCCGCTGTCGGGTTCGGACGTATTCCTTTTCGCTCCGTGTTTCGGTTCGGAAAGTTAGTCAGAATCTCGGAAGAAAGCGTCGGTATTGTTCCGTTCGGTATCGGGATAGTTAGGTACATCGACACCGATCATCGGAAGACTTTGGGGTAGCTTCGATCCCCCATCGGGGCCTGGTCGGCCCGACCGCGTGCGACATCGAAGCCGATGGAACGGACCCCGTTCCGTTTCTGCCCAAAATGTCACAGTAAGTATCCTTATACAGATCAGCACTTGGTCTGTAACTTGTGCTTGTCCCCCGAGCACAAGGAGGATACCTGTGAGGCCTGTCGAGCCTTCCGGTCCAGAAAAACACTCCAGGACCGAAGAGCCAGGCATCTACAAATGGCGTCCACGCCGACAAAACAACGTTTCGACGACGAAGAGGAAACATTCTCGGTTCCGGAATCAGAATCCGGAGACTCCGACGTCGAACAACAACAACAAAGAGTGAGTAAGACGTCGAAAATAAAAAGCATCGAGAAGACAAAAGCCCAGGGGACGCCACTGCCAACAGGCCATGGCTCGACCCATAAAACCGGCGAGCCGTCGAAGGCACCGAAAAAGGGCACGCCCATAGCGAAGACACCCGACTCCGGTCGAGGGACCGCCATGGAGCAACCTCGGAGCCGAGATAGCGGCTCCGAGAGGCAAAAACAAGATGCCGGCACCGAAAAACATCTGTCGGTGCCGAAGCCGAAAAAAGATTCTCTCTTGGCGCCGAAAAGTTCCACACCTCCATCCTACACAGAGGAACAAGGAATAAGTGGCCAGATGCACAGATTTGGACAAGAGCTCCAAAGTGTAGAATCAGACTACACACAAAAGAGACTGTACATCCAGCAAGACACAGGGAAGATATCAACCCTTCCCCCAATAATGAGAAAAAGAAGGATCGGATTTCTCAAGGATGACGCACAACCACAAGCCAAAGTGGTTAAAAAAGTCACGCCTCCGCCCTCTCCACCACAACAGGCATCACCGGCACAAACACCGCCACAAATGCACTCACCAGCGCAAACTACCATAAGTCAAGATAATCAGGATCAAGACGCTTGGGACCTATATGACACCCCAGTGCCGGACAATGATCCCGATTCATACCCCACAAAGCCGTCACCGCCAGAGGACAGTACCTCATACTCGCAACTGGTGGCTAGGGCAGCAGAATTCCACAATGTCCAACTGCATTCCGATCCTATAGAGGATGATTTTTTATTTAACACCCTCTCGGCTACACATAGCCAATATCAATGTCTCCCAATGCTACCAGGGATGTTACGGCACGCAAAACAAATTTTTGAAGAGCCCGTAAAATCAAGAGCCATCACCCCAAGGGTGGATAAGAAATACAAACCACCACCCACAGACCCAATGTTTATTACTTCGCAGTTACCACCTGACTCCGTAGTAGTAGGGGCAGCTCGCAAAAGAGCAAATTCCCATATATCTGGCGACGCCCCACCTCCGGACAAAGAAAGCCGAAAATTTGATGCGGCAGGAAAAAGAGTAGCATCACAGGCAGCCAACCAGTGGCACATCGCAAATTCTCAAGCGCTGCTGGCCCGATATGACCGCGCACACTGGGATGAGATGCAACTTCTCATAGACCATCTTCCCCAGGAATACCAAAAAAGGGCGCAGCAAATAGTTGAAGAGGGACAAACGATCTCAAACAATCAAATCCGCTCTTCAATGGACGCAGCCGATACTGCAGCGAGAACAGTCAACACTGCTGTCACCATAAGGAGACACGCTTGGCTCCGCACTTCAGGCTTCAAACCTGAAATCCAGCAGGCTGTTCTTAATATGCCCTTCAACGAGAAACAACTTTTTGGCCCTGAAGTGGACACAGCCATTGAAAAACTTAAAAAGGACACAGACACGGCCAAAGCCATGGGCGCACTCTACTCCCCGCAGAGCAGAGGCTCTTTTAGAAAAACTCCATTTAGAGGGGGGTTTCGTGGCCAACCCACAGACACCACCAGCCAACAAACAAGAACCACACCATATCAGGGTTCATTCCAAAGGGGAGGTTTCAGGGGATATAGAGGGGGTCAATTCCCAAGGAGTAGGGGAAGATTCCAGACTCCAAAAACACCTCCACCTAAACAGTGACTTTCAAGTCACACAACCCCTTCACTCAACACCAGTGGGGGGAAGACTAAGCCAATTCTACCAATCTTGGCAGCAGATTACAACAGACAATTGGGTATTAGCAATAATCCAACATGGCTATTGCATAGAATTCCACAAATTCCCACCAAACATCCCTCCAAAAACACGCAAAATGTCACCACATCATTTAGAACTTTTAGGACTAGAAGTTCAAGCACTACTGCAAAAGGATGCAATAGAGTTAGTACCAGTACAACAAAAAAACACAGGAGTTTACTCCCTGTACTTTCTAATTCCAAAAAAAGACAAAACATTAAGACCAATATTAGATCTCAGGACACTAAATACCTACATCATATCGGACCACTTTCACATGGTCACACTACAAGACATCATTCCACTGCTCAAACAGCAAGATTACATGACCACATTAGACCAAAAAGATGCGTACTTTCATATACCGATACACCCTTCTCACAGAAAGTACCTAAGGTTCGTATTCAAAGGAATACATTACCAATTTAAGGTGTTGCCATTCGGAATAACAACTGCACCAAGAGTATTCACAAAATGTCTAGCAGTAGTAGCAGCACATATCAGGAGACAACAGATACATGTGTTTCCTTACCTAGACGATTGGCTAATCAAGACCAACACAGTAAAAAAGTGCACAAACGACACCACATATGTCATACAAACCCTTCACAAACTGGGTTTCTCCATCAACTATACAAAGTCACACCTCGAACCGTGTCAGACACAACAATATCTAGGGGCAACCATCAACACATCAAAAGGAATTGCCACTCCAAGTCCACAAAGAGTGCAAGCATTCCACAAGGTAATAAGTGCTATGTTTCCAAACCAAAAGATACAAGCAAAATTTGTGCTAAAACTTCTAGGCATGATGTCATCATGCATAGCCATTGTCCCAAACGCAAGACTACACATGCGACCCTTACAACAGTGCCTAGCATCACAATGGTCACAGGCACAGGGTCAACTTCAAGATCTGGTGTTGGTAGACCGCCAAACATACCTCTCGCTTCTATGGTGGAACAGCAACAATTTAAACAAAGGGCGGACATTTCAGGACCCAGTGCCTCAATACGTTATAACAACAGATGCTTCCATGACAGGGTGGGGAGCACACCTCAATCACCACAGCATTCAAGGACAATGGGATGTACACCAAACAAAATTTCATATAAATTACCTAGAACTGTTAGCAGTATTTCTAGCGTTAAAAGCCTTTCAACCCATAATAACACACAAATACATTCTTGTCAAAACAGACAACATGACAACAATGTATTATTTAAACAAACAAGGAGGAACACACTCAACACAATTGTGTCTCCTAACACAAAAAATATGGCAGTGGGCGATTCACAACCACATTCGCCTAATAGCACAATTTATTCCAGGGATCCAAAACCAACTAGCAGACAACCTTTCGCGAGACCACCAACAAGTCCACGAATGGGAAATTCACCCCCAAGTTCTGAACAAGTACTTTCAAATTTGGGGAACACCCCAGATAGATTTGTTCGCAACAAAAGAAAACGCAAAATGCCAAAACTTCGCATCCAGGTACCCACACCGCGAATCACAAGGCAATGCTCTATGGATGAGTTGGTCAGGGATATTTGCATACGCTTTTCCCCCTCTCCCTCTCCTTCCATATCTAGTAAACAAATTGAGTCAAAACCAACTCAAACTCATACTGATAGCACCCACATGGGCAAGACAACCTTGGTATACAACTCTACTAGACCTTTCACTAGTACCGCATGTCAAACTACCCAACAGACCAGATCTGTTAACACAACACAAACAACAGATCAGGCATCCAAACCCAGCATCATTGAATCTAGCAATTTGGCTCCTGAAATCCTAGAATTCGGACACTTAGACCTCACACAAGAATGTATGGAGGTC
The DNA here is from genome assembly GCF_031143425.1 of Pleurodeles waltl. Taxonomy (NCBI): domain Eukaryota; kingdom Metazoa; phylum Chordata; class Amphibia; order Caudata; family Salamandridae; genus Pleurodeles; species Pleurodeles waltl. The sequence goes on from NC_090446.1 coordinate 84,196,712, forward strand.
ATAAAACAAGCTAGAAAAGCTTCCACTAGACACTGCTATGCATCTAAGTGGAAAAGATTTGTTTGCTACTGCCATACCAATCAAATCCAACCATTGCATGCCTCTACGAAGGACATAGTGGGATACTTACTACATTTGCAAAAAGCGAATCTCGCTTTTTCATCTATAAAAATACACCTCGCAGCAATATCTGCTTACCTACAAACTACTCATTCATCGTCTCTATTTAGAATACCAGTTATTAAAGCATTCATGGAAGGGCTAAAAAGAATTATACCACCAAGAACACCACCAGTTCCTTCATGGAACCTTAACATCGTCTTAACAAGACTCATGGGTCCACCTTTCGAACCCATGCATTCCTGTGAAATGCAATATCTAACGTGGAAAGTCGCATTTCTCATTGCAATCACATCCCTCAGAAGAGTAAGTGAAATACAGGCATTTACCATACAAGAACCATTTATTCAAATACACAAAAATAAAATAGTTCTAAGAACAAATCCAAAATTTCTACCAAAAGTAATCTCACCATTCCATTTAAATCAAACAGTAGAATTGCCAGTGTTCTTCCCACAACCAGATTCCGTGGCTGAAAGGGCACTACATACATTAGACATCAAAAGAGCACTAATGTACTACATTGACAGAACAAAGCTAATCAGGAAAACAAAACAACTGTTCATAGCTTTTCAAAAACCACACATAGGAAATCCAATCTCTAAACAAGGCATTGCTAGATGGATAGTCAGATGTATTCAAACATGCTATCTTAAAGCCAAGAGAGAATTGCCTATTACACCAAAGGCACACTCAACCAGAAAGAAAGGTGCTACAATGGCCTTTCTAGGAAACATTCCTATGAGCGAAATATGTAAGGCTGCAACCTGGTCTACGCCTCATACATTTACTAAACACTACTGTGTAGACGTACTAAATGCACAACAAGCTACAGTGGGCCAAGCTGTACTAAGAACATTATTCCAAACTACTTCAACTCCTACAGGCTAAACCACCGCTTTTAGGGGAGGTAACTGCTTTATAGTCTATGCTAAACATGTGTATCTGCAGCAACATATGCCATCGAACTGAAAATGTCACTTACCCAGTGTACATCTGTTCGTGGCATTAGTCGCTGCAGATTCACATGTGCCCTCCCGCCTCCCCGGGAAACGTGTAGCCGTTTAGAAGTAGATCTTAAATCTTAAACATTTGGACATTTGTAAATAATTATTTTAAACTTTTTATGTACATACGTATTCACTCCATTGCATGGGCACTATTTATAGCAAACAACTCCATCCTCACCCTCTGCGGGGAAAACAATCTAAGATGGAGTCGACGCCCATGCGCAATGGAGCCGAAGAGGGAGGAGTCCTTCGGTCCCGTGACCAAAAAAGACTTCTTCGAAGAAAAACAACTTGTAATACTCCGAGCCCAACACCAGGCAGCGGACTGTGCTAAACATGTGAATCTGCAGCGACTAATGCCACGAACAGATGTACACTGGGTAAGTGACATTTTCAATTTAGGGGTGCTCCTGGCACCAGAGAAGCAGATCCTGATGACCTGCGAAGACCAAGGACACAGAAGAGCCACACAAAGAGGAGAAAAGAAGCAGCCCACCTGGTACCAACCCCGCTGGCCTGTCTTCATCCCTCATCAAAAATCTGCACTAAAGTCCACTTGTTCTGGAACTGTGACTTCAGAAGCCTGGGAGGACTGCCTGCCTTCGAAAAAGCCTCAAGACCTCCCATGAACAGCGGACCTGTTCCCCAGCAAACTTCAAAAGAAGGGACTCTGAAGCCTCTAGAACCACCTAAACCCTGCACCTGAAGTCACCACTACACTGCCTGTGACCCAAGATGAAGTGTTCCACTGGTGCCAACAAGGTTTCCCAGTCCTCCAGAGTCTGAGTCCATTGTGGTTTCAGCCCTCATGGACTCCCCGACAATGCCTGCAGCCTCTGCACGCAGCCTCATTCTACCACAGCCGCTCAGGTTAGAAAAACCCGACACCTACGGACATCTCTCCACCTGTTGTCCCGGAGCTGCAAAGAAGAGGACCATAGGTGCCTACCTATGCCAGAGCATCATGAGGCCGAAGCCCCGCTGTTGGTTCAGCCCGACTGGCATCCTGGCCAAAGCCTGCAGCCTCTTTTCACAGTGACCGATCCCTATAGGAAGGTATTGGCCATCCAATGCTGTTTTGCACTCTGCACCCGGCCGCCCCCGTGCCGCTGAAGGTGTACTGTGGGTGCTAAATTGGACCTTGCCCACTACTCACCTTAACTCCTGGAGATTGATCCTGCAATTCGCTGTACTCTACCTGTTTGCAGAATTTGTATTTCCCCCCCTTAGGGTAACATTGAAAAAATCAAAAACTGTACTGTGTCCACTTTTTAAAGTGAAAAGAATTCCTATTTAAAAACGTACTTACTGGAACTATTTTTCTCTGATGCCTAAACATATAACGATACTCGCTATTTTTATAAATTGGTGTGGATCTCCTTTTTGAGTTGTGTCTCATTTATTGGCTATTGTGTGTATTTGTAAATGTCTTGCTCTTCTCTGTGTTAAGCCTAATACTGCTCGACCACACTACCCCTAAATAGGGCACTTTGGGATTGCATTGGAAGCCCTGTCCACTCACTGGGGGAACCCCTGGGTCCTTTACACAATATTCACATAACACATAAATAGCCAGCTTCCATCATCAAGCCTATAGATGGCAGGGCCGCAGAAACCATAGCAGGCAGGGGTGCAAGAGGGAGAGGGTTTAATTTAAAGTAAGGCATTAAAGTTCCTGGAGGATCGGGCATAGGGGCAAAATTTGTCCTGGATGGGGAAAGAAATGTCATTTAGCATCACTCCCGGGGTCACAACCATGTGGCCCTGGAAGCTAATTTAATACTCTGCATAGGCCATAGCTGCAGCACATCAAATACTTGCCTTTTTAGGAGCTTCACCCTCTTTGGGAAGTTCTGTGCCTTTGGCCAGCAGCAGTCACATTTGAGATAAAGCCACTTAAAAAATGTCTTTGAGACTGGGATTATTTTATGAGTTTTTTTATTTTATTTTTTTACTCACTTTAGGTTCCTAACAAGATTACTGCTGATTATTTGTATTGTCTCACACACACACACAGTTCCACACATTATATTGGGATTTTTTTCTAAAAGCAGAGATAATGTAGCAGAGAAGGTACCCAAAACCTGGGGGGTACTTGTACAGTGCATGGTGCTCGCAAAGTTGTGGCCGGCGAAGAGAACAGGAACCCCTTCACAGTGAACACAACTGAGAGCCCCTGTGCTAATCTGTGTCTGATGTTCCTCCTACAATGTAGAATGGAGGTTCACTGGGATTGACAAAGCATTGAATGTTCGGTGGTCCCACCTGCTGATCCCCAGATGTTACTAGTGTTCTACCATCTAATATTCTTGCTTATTTTAATATATCTTTTATTTTCTTCTTTCTTAATACTGCAGAAGATGTGCCAGGAGAGCAGGGTGGCAGAGTGCCAGCAGCTCAGCGTTGTATCGCATAGACCCACCTTTGAACAGGGCAGTGCTGTTGCTACAGTACCCCCTTATCTTGGACCGGACACTCCTGCACTTCGTACTCTCAGCGAGTATGCCCGTCCCCATGTCATGTCGCCCACCAACCGCAACCATCCCTTCTATGTACCACTGGGTGCTGTGGACCCCCTACTGGCCTACAACATGCCAGCCATCTACGGCAGCGACCCAGCTGCCCGGGAGCGTGAGCTGAGGGAACGGGAGGCTCGGGAGAGGGAACTGCGGGACCGGGACCTGCGGGAACGGTTGAAGCCTGGCTTTGAGGTCAAGCCTGGTGACCTGGACCAGATGCACCCTGTGCCCAGCAGCATTGAGCACTTCCAGCGCCACGGCACCCTTTCACTTCCTTCTGGACCTGGCTTGCATCCGTTTCCTTTCCACCCTGGGCTAGGGCCCCTGGAGCGCGAGAGGCTGGCGCTGGCAGCCGGGCCAGCTCTGCGGCCGGACATGTCTTATGGAGAGAGGCTAGCAGCAGAGCGGCAGCATGCCGAGAGGGTGGCGGCACTCAGCAATGACCCACTGGCGCGGCTCCAGATGCTTAATGTAACGCCTCATCACCACCAGCATTCGCATATCCACTCACACCTACATCTGCACCAGCAGGATGCGATCCACGCAGGTGAGATGTACTGCTGTGCTTGGCCACCATGCAGAGGGCTCACTGTTATGACCATTGTCCACAGCATCTCTTTTTTTTCAGTCTGCTTCTGTTTCCATCCATTTGAGTTTCTGTCTCCTTGCCCTGGTTGACTGCTCCGCATTCTTTTTTTGACCCTTGCCTGATGAACCGTAATTCTTTTTCCTTTTCTCTTTTCCTTCTGTCTTCATAACTGTTTAGGGTTTCTCCTAGTTTGTCTTTTTCAGGCAAATGGCTGGGGGTGGGAGTGTGGGTAGAGAGGTTACCCCTCTCTTGCCAGAGACTTTATCTGCTTACCATATCCTTTCAAGGGTTGGTTTTGGAATGCCTTTTGCTGCGGACAGAGGGCTGTTGTTAGGATAGCAGAACAGTTCTCTGTTCGGGTATCGTTGATAGCCACAGTCGTGGCAGAACATTTACCATGTTTGTGGAGATCTTGGGCACTGTAGCAAAATAATTTTTAAGAGGACTTAGTGCCACTAGGGGTAGCCTTATGGGATAGCATGACACCACTTCCTGCCATCACATAACTTGCCTCTGAAAATAAGTTGTTTTGCTATCCAGATCTCTTTATTAATAAACAAAGGTTCGATGGCATCTGTCGCTGTAGATACGCATGTTCTGCAATAGCTCGCCATCTGGTGTTGGGCCGGAGTGTTACAAGTTGTTTTTCTTCGAAGAAGTCTTTCGAGTCACGGGACCGAGTGACTCCTCCTTTTGTCTCCATTGCGCATGGGCGTCGACTCCATCTTCGATTGTTTTTTTTCCGCCATCAGGTTTGGACGTGTTCCTGTCGCTCCGAGTTTCGGAACGGAAAATTGGCTAATTTCGGAAGATTTTCGTCGGTATTGTTGCGTTCGGGATCGGCGTACTTTGATTCCACACCGCATCGAAGATCGAAGAGCTCCGGTGCCCTTCGGGGTAGTTTTTCGATCCTCCGTCGGGGCCTGGTCGGCCCGACCGCGTGCTGAAGAACGCCGATGGAACGGACCCCGTTCCGTTTCTGCCCCAAATGCCACAATAAGTACCCTTACACAGACCAACACTTGGTCTGCAACCTGTGCCTGTCACCTGAGCACAGCGAAGACACCTGCGAGGCCTGTCGTGCGTTCCGGTCCCGAAAAACACTCCGAGACCGTCGAGCCAGAAGACTTCAGATGGCGTCCGCACCGACAGCCCAACGGGAGTTCGAGGAACAGGAAGAAGAAGGTACCTTCTCGATCCAAGACTCAGACTCCGAAGGATTCGACGATACACAAACCGTGAGTAAGACGTCGAAATCCACTCAGAAGAACATTTACAAGGCCCAGGGGACGCCACTGCCACCAGGCCATGGCTCCACCCATAAATTCGGTGACCGCCCGTCGGCACCGAAAAAGGCCCAAACAGTGCCGAGATCGTCCGACTCCGGTCGAGACACCGGCACGCAGCCATCTCGGGACCGAGAAAGTGCTGGAGACAAGCCTCGACACCGAGATGCCGGTGCCGACACGGCTCGACGCCGAGACAGCGGCACCGAAACAGATCGACGCCGAGAGGTTTCGGCCCCGAAAAAGAAAAGAGTCACCTCGGAGCCGAAAAAACACGCAGACAGGGTTTCGATGCCGAAACAAACTGCAAGCGACCCAGCTTCAGGCTCTTATACAGAAGAGCACTCGATAACCTCCCAAATGCAGAAGCATAGGTTTGAGGAAGAGCTGCAAGCAACTGATGTGGACCATACGCAAAAGCGTATCTTCATACAGCAGGGGACAGGAAAAATAAGCACCCTTCCCCCCATTAGGAGAAAGAGAAGGTTGGAGTTCCAGACGGAACAGACACCACAACCAAAAGTGGTGAAAAGAGTTACCCCACCACCCTCTCCTCCGCCTGTGATTAACGTCTCACCAGCACAAACTCCATCACACTCCCCAGCTCACACCACCATGAGCCAGGGTGACCAAGATCAGGACGCATGGGACCTATACGACGCCCCAGTGTCAGATAACAGTCCGGAGGCATACCCTACAAAGCCATCTCCACCAGAAGACAGCACCGCGTATTCTCAAGTGGTGGCTAGAGCAGCACAATTTCACAACGTAAGCCTCCACTCAGAACAGGTCGAGGATGATTTCTTATTCAACACCCTCTCCTCCACCCACAGCTCCTACCAAAGCCTGCCTATGCTCCCTGGTATGCTCCGGCACGCAAAAGACATCTTTAAGGAGCCGGTCAAAAGTAGGGCAATCACACCAAGGGTGGAAAAAAAGTATAAGGCGCCTCCTACAGACCCGGCTTTCATCACTACACAGCTGCCACCAGACTCTGTCGTTGTAGGAGCAGCTAGGAAAAGGGCCAACTCTCACACATCTGGAGATGCACCACCCCCAGATAAAGAAAGCCGCAAGTTCGATGCAGCTGGTAAAAGAGTCGCAGCACAAGCTGCAAACCAGTGGCGCATCGCGAACTCCCAGGCACTACTTGCGCGCTATGACAGAGCCCACTGGGACGAGATGCAACATCTCATTGAACATCTGCCCAAGGACTTACAAAATAGGGCAAAACAAGTGGTTGAGGAGGGACAGACCATTTCCAACAACCAGATCCGCTCCTCCATGGACGCTGCAGATACAGCTGCACGGACAATTAATACATCTGTAACTATCAGAAGGCATGCATGGCTCCGAACGTCTGGATTTAAACCAGAGATTCAACAAGCAGTTCTCAATATGCCTTTTAATGAAAAAGAACTGTTCGGTCCAGAAGTGGACACAGCGATTGAGAAACTCAAAAAAGATACGGACACTGCCAAAGCCATGGGCGCACTCTACTCCCCGCAGAGCAGAGGGAATTACAGCACATTCCGTAAAACGCCCTTTCGAGGGGGGTTTCGAGGTCAAAGCACACAAGCCAGCACCTCACAAGCCACACCGTCCAGTTACCAGGGACAGTATAGAGGAGGTTTTCGGGGACAATATAGAGGAGGGCAATTCCCTAGAAATAGAGGAAGATTTCAAAGCCCCAAAGCCCCTACTACTAAACAGTGACTCACAGGTCACTCACCCCCTCCACACAACACCAGTGGGGGGAAGAATAGGCCATTATTACAAAGCATGGGAGGAAATCACTACAGACACTTGGGTTCTAGCACTTATCCAACATGGTTATTGCATAGAATTTCTACAATTCCCTCCAAACATACCACCAAAAGCACAGAATTTAACAACACACCATTCCAATCTCCTGGAGATAGAAGTGCAGGCACTATTGCAAAAGAATGCAATCGAATTAGTGCCAAACACACAAATAAACACAGGAGTTTACTCACTGTACTTTCTGATACCAAAGAAGGACAAAACACTGAGACCAATCCTAGACCTCAGAGTAGTGAACACTTTCATCAAATCAGACCACTTCCACATGGTCACACTACAAGAAGTATTGCCATTGCTAAAACTACACGACTACATGGCAACTTTAGACCTCAAGGATGCTTATTTCCATATACCAATACACCCATCGCACAGGAAATACCTAAGGTTTGTATTCAAAGGAATACATTACCAATTCAAGGTACTGCCTTTCGGATTAACAACCGCACCAAGAGTCTTTACCAAATGTCTAGCGGTAGTCGCTGCACACATAAGAAGGCAGCAAATACATGTGTTCCCATATTTGGACGACTGGCTAATCAAGGCCCATTCGTTCAAACAGTGCTCAAATCACACAAATCAGATCATACAAACCCTCTTCAAACTAGGGTTCACCGTCAATTTCACAAAATCCAAAATTCTGCCACGCAAGGTACAACAATACCTGGGAGCCATAATAAACACATCAAAAGGAGTAGCCACTCCAAGTCCACAAAGAATTCAAAATTTCAACACCATCATACAACGCATGTATCCAACACAAAAGATACAGGCAAAGATGGTATTACAACTCCTAGGCATGATGTCATCATGCATAGCCATTGTCCCAAACGCAAGACTGCACACGAGGCCCTTACAACAATGCCTAGCATCACAGTGGTCTCAAGCACAGGGTCACCTTTTAGATCTGGTGTTAATAGACCGCCAAACTTAACTCTCGCTTCTGTGGTGGAACAACATAAATTTAAACAAGGGGCGGCCTTTCCAAGACCCAGTGCCACAATACGTAATAACAACAGATGCTTCCATGACAGGGTGGGGAGCACACCTCGATCAACACAGCATACAAGGACAATGGAACGTACATCAAACAAAACTGCATATCAATCACCTAGAACTTCTAGCAGTTTTTCAAGCACTAAAGGCTTTCCAACCAATAATAGTTCACAAATACATTCTCGTCAAAACAGACAACATGACAACAATGTATTATCTAAACAAGCAGGGGGGGACGCACTCCACGCAGTTAAGCCTGCTAGCACAAAAAATTTGGCATTGGGCAATTCACAACCAAATTCGCCTAATTGCACAGTTTATACCAGGGATACAAAATCAACTCGCAGACAATCTCTCTCGAGATCACCAACAGGTCCACGAATGGGAAATTCACCCCCAAATTCTGAACACTTATTTCAAACTCTGGGGAACACCTCAGATAGACTTGTTTGCGACAAGGGAGAACGCAAAATGCCAAAACTTCGCATCCAGATACCCACACAAACAATCCCAAGGCAATGCCCTATGGATGAACTGGTCAGGGATATTTGCTTACGCTTTTCCTCCTCTCCCTCTCCTTCCTTACCTGGTAAACAAACTCAGTCAAAGCAAACTCAAACTCATATTGATAGCACCAACTTGGGCAAGGCAACCCTGGTACACAACGCTACTAGACCTATCAGTGGTACCCTGCATCAAATTGCCCAACAGGCCAGATCTGTTGACACAGCACAACCAAAAGATCAGACACCCAGATCCAGCATCGCTGAATCTAGCAATCTGGCTCCTGAAATCCTAGAATTCGGGCACTTACAACTTACCCAAGAATGTATGGAAGTCATAAAACAAGCAAGAAGGCCATCCACCAGGCACTGCTATGCAAGTAAATGGAAGAGGTTTGTTTGCTACTGCCATATTAATCAAATACAACCATTACACACAACTCCAGAACATGTAGTGGGTTACTTGCTTCACTTACAAAAATCTAACCTAGCTTTCTCTTCCATTAAGATTCACCTTGCAGCAATATCTGCATACCTGCAGACTACCTATTCAACTTCCCTATATAAAATACCAGTCATTAAAGCATTCATGGAGGGCCTTAGGAGAATTATACCACCAAGAACACTACCTGTTCCTTCATGGAACCTAAATGTTGTCCTAACTAGACTTATGGGTCCACCTTTTGAACCCATGCACTCCTGCGACATACAGTTCCTAACCTGGAAGGTGGCATTTCTCATCGCCATTACTTCCCTGAGAAGAGTAAGCGAGATTCAGGCGTTTACTATACAGGAACCTTTTATACAACTACACAAAAATAAAGTCGTCCTAAGGACCAATCCTAAATTTTTGCCAAAGGTTATTTCACCGTTCCATCTAAATCAAACAGTGGAACTTCCAGTGTTCTTTCCACAGCCAGATACCGTAGCTGAAAGGGCACTACATACATTAGATGTCAAAAGAGCATTGATGTATTACATTGACAGAACAAAAAACATCAGAAAGACTAAACAACTCTTTATTGCATTTCAAAAACCTCATGCAGGAAACCCAATTTCAAAACAAGGTATAGCCAGATGGATAGTTAAATGCATCCAAATCTGCTACCTTAAAGCTAAACGACAGCTGCCCATTACACCAAGGGCACACTCAACCAGAAAGAAAGGTGCTACCATGGCCTTTCTAGGAAACATCCCAATGCAAGAAATATGTAAGGCAGCCACATGGTCTACGCCTCACACATTCACCAAGCACTACTGTGTAGACGTGTTATCCGCACAACAAGCCACAGTAGGTCAAGCCGTATTAAGGACATTATTTCAGACTACTTCCACTCCTACAGGCTGATCCACCGCTTTTGGGGAAATAACTGCTTACTAGTCTATGCAGAACATGCGTATCTACAGCGACAGATGCCATCGAACTGAAAATGTCACTTACCCAGTGTACATCTGTTCGTGGCATCAGTCGCAGTAGATTCGCATGTGCCCACCCGCCTCCCCGGAAGCCTGTAGCAGTTTGGAAGTTACCTTCAATTATTTATATATGTATCATCTCAACCTTAAATAGGTGCATACTTAGTCACTCCATTGCATGGGCACTATTACTACAATTCAACTCCTACCTCACCCTCTGCGGGGAAAAACAATCGAAGATGGAGTCGACGCCCATGCGCAATGGAGACAAAAGGAGGAGTCACTCGGTCCCGTGACTCGAAAGACTTCTTCGAAGAAAAACAACTTGTAACACTCCGGCCCAACACCAGATGGCGAGCTATTGCAGAACATGCGAATCTACTGCGACTGATGCCACGAACAGATGTACACTGGGTAAGTGACATTTTCATTACTTGGCAACTTTCTAGACTGTATTGTCACAATGTTTTACCTCAACTACTGGTCCTGAATAAAGTTTCCATATTGTGCTCCATTTTAAACAGTGAACAAATATAGAAGCAAAACTGTGGCCCAGTGAAAGGTATCAAATGTAGTGAACCAGTGTTACAGGTTAATAACTTTTTCTGCACTGGAAAAAGATGACTGTCAATGCATCTACCCTGTCTGCTTCTCTGCACTCTCAACACTAAAGATCTTTGGTCTCAGATGTACCCTTTGTTTCATGTGTGTGTGACTTCTTCTTCTCCTTGTATGTTAGTGAAGAATAAAGGAGATTATCTGGAGGAGTTTAGCTACACTGTATTGTGGCAAAGTGCTTCATGTCCCTGAGAGGTAGCAAAACTAACCAATTTGTTTCGGGATCCTGAGGTCCCTTATTGGATTGCATGGTTGAAACAGGGTGCTAGTTGTAGAGTGATGTGTGGGAGACATTCTCTAAACATAATGTGGCATTGTCGCAGTGCCTAAGCGTGAAGTTGTGTGGAAAAGTGTGATACTACATGCTTTACTCATTTAGATAACTACACCTTTTTGTGTTAAGATGTGGGAGAAGCCTTGTTTTAAGTGGATTGTGAGCTGTTTGCAGGTGTGCAAAAAGGTTTTATCTTGTTATTTTTCTTGCCAGCGTCCGCTGCAGTGCACCCTTTGATTGACCCGCTGACTCCAGGATCCCACTTAAACCGCATTCCTTACCCTACTGGGACCATGCCGAACCCTCTTCTGCCTCACCAGTTACATGAGAATGAGGTGCTTCGCCACCAGCTTTTCGGTAAGGTGTTCTTGAGGTAAACTATGTTTTGAAGAGTAAGGTTTTGCAGCACAAATCTTTCCTAGATTTGCATTCTGTTCATTATTCCGCCATCTGTTTGTTTTTCTTCTTCTTCTTTTGGGGCGTCAACCACTAGGTGGGAATACCCCCCCCCCCCCAATTCTTGTCAGTCATACACCCACAGTGCCCTAGTGCGTAATTGCCGTCATCGGATTCTTTTTTCCACTGGAGATCTCCAAGGAAAGTGGAATGGTGCTGAAGAGCATTGAGGAAAATCATGAAGAGCAACAGCAGACATCGCGGAGAACCAAAAACACAGATAAAACAAGAAATCTCAGGTTTTTCTTTTGGGCTTTGGCCATGTTGGTCAGAGAATCTATGGCTCTGGGTAGGAGTCTTTGTGAGAAATGGAAAAAAAACACTTTAGGTTCCTGCCCAGCGTGCCACTACAAGCAAAAGGACAAACACAAGGTTGTAACCTCTGCCTACCCAAGGACCATAAGCATGAAGGGTATAAGACGTGAGGAAGTTAACCCCAGGACTCAACGTGAAGAAGAAACAGAGGTAGGCACAATAAGTTGTGATGCAGTCACATGCTAACTAACCCCCTCTGAAGATTTGGGACTGTTGAATGACAAGAAAGGGACAGAAGTGTCATAGGTTGAACTGTTGAACTTTGGAAAAAAAAATCCCACCAAGACACCTAAAGACCTCGAAAATAAAAAATGCATGTCCACAATTCTTAATCTTCTCAGAACGAGTAAGCCAATAGCTTTGGATTCTAAGCTCTGGAAAGCACCCTAGCGACTGAAAACCTTCGTTAGTCGAATGGAAACTGGCTCAGTCCCAAAAGAATATCGAAACCAGGTGAAGAAAAAGGCTTTGAAGAGGAAGGAGATTAGGATCCCGAAGAGGAAGTAACTCACCGCCGAACACCGGGCGCTTGTAGTAGAGAGAAAAAAGCACCAACTTGAGCCTCAAATGACAGTGATTATTCAAAAGACAAAGCAATTTGATGATGTTCGCAATTGGTTTACAACTCCAGCAAGAATAGGGGAGACTAGAGCAGGGTGTGTTTTAGGCTTCAGAGTCAACAGAGAGGCCTGGCAGGATCTTGCCACAAAATCACAAAGAAGGCATAGACTAATTTCCCTCAACACCATCATCTCTAGATGACATTTCTATCCATAAATGTAATTAAGAGAGCAACAGACACATATAGGTTAGTATTAAAAGAAGAAAAAACAGAGGCATGTTTCCTGCTAGAAATCTTACTGCCTTCACACAAAAAAGAACCGCTATCTGCCTATGTGGCCAAGCTTGCTGGACAAGGGAATGGACTGTCTTCCAAGGCCTTCATGCCATGGGTGGAGAAGAAATACAGGTACCCCAGAACAATGCTACTGCAGAATCCTACATAGCTTCTACAGCCAAAAAGAGAGCCAATGCCTCAACATATACCGGCCCACCGCCAGACGGTGAAAGTAAAAGAATAGACATGGTGGTGAGGAAAACTGAGATAGGAGTCGTTACGCAAAGGGGAATAGCTAACTTCGGAGGCCTGTTCAACCAGCATAGATTTCAGCAGTGGGAAGAGATAGAAGATCTAATGAACACCTTCTAGATCAATTGAAGAAAATAACAAAGGCTGGTATCCAACAGGGAAAGTCAGTTGTGGGTACATGCCTTTAATTCTGATGAATACTTCTTACAGCAGATTACCCACCATGTGAATACTCCCAGGTGCCATACTGATCCGAAGATTTTTCTCATTATTGCTTCCACACTTTGGTAGGTGGTGACAAGCAGTGATGTTGGAGCCACATATAGGCACCATCCACTTGCATTGACGTCAGTTCTTCTTTTCTGTTCGCCTTGAGAACGACTTTCTTCTCTACAGTGTGTAAGGACCATGTGCCCCCTGAAGACCGCTGGTTTTAATCCTTGCAGGGACTATCGCAAACGGATGTCTGAGACAGACCCCCACCAGATTTATCTCTGGTGCCTAGCATCTTTACATGACTCCAATGTTTTTTAAGACTGCACCCGGATGAAACGCAAAGGGATCCAGTACTCAAAGCCAAGCTCTGTGTAGCCAAATCCTGTCAGCTGGCACATAAGGGCTGGTTCTGATCAAAGTCCAGGATACAGACCTGTTCCCATTCTCAGGGTCCTTCCAGTGAAAGGTCCTCTTGCCATTCCAAGTCGTCAGGCAAGTCCAGATTGAAAGACAAGTCTTAGAAGTCGAAGCATGACTCTCACTCTGTTACTTTCATCAGGAGAAGCCACCTGGATGTCAAGGTGCCTCGCAGTCTTGGTCCTTGATTCCACAGCTTATACCGATTAAACCAGGGTTCCTGGGTATGTTGGCGACCTCGCAACAAGTTGAAGCCTTCAGGAAGGGCATGTTGCCAATTTTTGGCATCCTTCGAGCAGAGGAGGAGTAGGTGGATTCATCCTCAACTCAGTCTCTGCCATCTCACCACACTGGGAGGTCCACCCTGATTCTGGGGCCAACACCCAACCTCGAACCCAGCTCCACAATCTTAGCTGATTTCATGCACGTTTATGCCCACATAGATGTCACTGGAAGAACCATTACTTTATCGACCTTGTGAGCGAATTTGACACAGTCTTGACCAAAGTCACACCCACCACAACCTCAGATGCAGTTTGTTCATCCTCTGTTTCAGATGAACTCTGCCTTTGCCTAGAGCACTACACATTCCTTTTGTTTCTGATTCTGAGTACGGAGATGAAGCATCTCACTGTTACGATGAAGAAAATCTGTTCATGGGCCTTTATGATGCCAGTGGGTTGAACTTCCCCCTGGCATCTCCCCAGAGGAATTAGCTTTGTTTGCTGTTGCATTAAGGAGGGCTGCTGAAGTTTTAGACTCCGAACTTCCATATGTCTAAGTAAAGCCTAATGTCCTATTGAAAGTCCTGCAACCTGGACAAACTTTCACAGAACCACTTCTTCCTTTTAATAAATACCTGATGGTCACACTAATGGGCACTTGGGCCACTCCTGGCTCTTGCCCAGGAGCAAACAGACAGGTTGTCGGATGACCCAAACATGCTCATGGGACTCTCCCTCCCTTCTGCAACATCCTATGCCTGAAGGCCTGGTGGTCCGGGCGTCAACAAGCAGACTCAATCTTTCAACACTAACTCATTCCCTACTACGCCTCCTGATAGGGAATCCAAATGTGTAGTGATATTTGGAAAGAGAATGTTCTCTTCATCTAGCCTCTTCCTCCACTTAGTGAGGGCTAGTTTCCTCCTGGGGGGTTAGTCACATGAGTTGTGGAATATGGTCGGTGCGATCTTGCCAACGGACCCCAAAGAACTCTGTGCCAACCTTGAGCAGCAAATACAAGATGGACAAGTCACAGCGAAATATATCATCCACTCTGGGCTAGACAGCACTGGCGTCTTGGGAAGAGTAGTTGATACCAGCTTGGTGCTTTGGCACCACACGTGGATCCACATGCTTTTCATGTGATCTTCAAGTGTCATTGATGGACATGCCATTTTATGGCACCTGTATCTTCGGAGACAAGGTAGACTGAGCCCAGGAGCACTTCAGAGAAAGTAGGGCCACAGCACACTACATTGGCCTTTCCACGCTAGTGCCCCTGTCTTTCAAGCTGTTTTCAAACTGGAGAGGCTTTGGAAGAGGCTTAGCAGAAAGACAATGTGAAGATCCACCTCCAAAACAGGAGAGACTGCTAGCAAAGTCCAGCCCCCTTCCCTCTTGTCACGCCACCAAAATACTTTAGCTTGCCCTCGTTCGCTTATGGTCATTCTGTTGGGGCAGGATAAGTAATTAACTCCACTGGAGGCCGAGCATTACATCCAACAGATGGTACTTCAGATAGCCCAGCAAGGATATGTCCTACCATATATTTCCACCCGCCACATATTCCTCCTACACCAGAACGGCTCAGATGCACATTCCGGCTTTGCAGTGCCATTTCACATCTCAGTGGGCTCATCACCAAGTGCAGGTTCCATTCAGGTTCAGGGGGAGACTGTAAAAGGCCTGCAGTGGTGGCTGCA
Source organism: Pleurodeles waltl (assembly GCF_031143425.1). NCBI lineage: Eukaryota > Metazoa > Chordata > Amphibia > Caudata > Salamandridae > Pleurodeles > Pleurodeles waltl. Next base: position 84,212,285 of record NC_090446.1, read on the forward strand.
CGACTGCAATTGGACCAGTGGCAGACCCTTCTCCTTACTCAACCAAGATGGTAAACCGCCTGGCAAAATCTTTAAACCCCAGGGCAGACAAACTCAGGTTTTTGAGGCATTGCAGGTCACAAATCGCAACAACTTGCAGAGGTGAGGCAGGGCATCTTCCTGCAATGAAGAGTGCCCAAGCTAGATTTCTTTGCCACCGCAGAGAACGTGCTGTGTCAACACATTTGCCCATTGGAGTTCCCAAGAAGTCTCTCTCTTGGAGACTCATTCCTCTAAGAGTGGAGCACTGAGATCCTGTATCCCTTCCTGCTGCTGCCACCTCTCCTGCCCAAGTTCTGAAGAAGATGAGGAACAACAGAGCCCATGACTTCCTAGTGACTACGGATTAGGTCACGTGAGTATGGTACCCTGAACTTCTGGGTCTGAGTGTAAGAAATTAGGGTGTTAATTGAGGGAATACCTACCTCAAGTAATAACCACAACCCTTCTCAGGGTGAACCCTTTAGGTCAGTGGTTCCTAACCTTTTGACTTCTGTGGACCCCCACTTTATCATTACTGGAGCCCGGGGACCCCCGCTGTATCTTTTTTGGAATCTGGATACCCCCCCACCACTGAGTCATTCTGAAAGGTGGGGACCTAATCTGTTAATATTATTTAATTTTCTAAGCAGTCGCGGACCCCCTGAGGAGGCTTCTCGGACACTCAGGCGTCCCGGGACCACAGGTTGGGAACCACTGCTTTAGGTCACTAAACTAACCAGAGCTCAGCCCTCTGGTAGCTATGGATAGAATAGCCAGTCTTAAATAAGAGGCAATTTTTAAAGTATTTAGGCAGTGCAAAAACAGAAATAAAGTTGCAATGCAAACCAATAAAGACCCTAAAACGTATTAGAAAAATAAGGGATGAAATTTAATAAACAAAATGACACCAAAATGACAAAAATCAAAAAAGGGTAAGTGGTGTATGAATTTTTAATTTGTTTTGTCGAAATAGCACTAGTCAGCACTAAGTATCAATGATAGTCAACTATAGCAGTAGAACAGGACCTAGCCACAATTTGATGCCGACTGTAATAGAGCACAGGCCAGACACACCAACTAGGTCCGTCCTGGGGAAAAGATGTTACATTCTGACATAGGGGGTGATTCTAACCCCGGCGGCAGGGTCGGCGGGAGCACTGCCGACAGACCGGCGGTGCCCCGCAGGGCATTCTGACCGTGGCGCTTTGGCCGCGGTCAGTGCAGGAAAACCGGCGGTCTCCCGCCGGTTTTCCGCTGCCCGTTGGAATCCTCCAAGGCGAGGGGATTCCGACCCCCCCTACCGCCATCCAGTTCCCGGCGGTCCGCCCGCCGGGAACCGGATGGCGGTAGGGGGGGTCGCGGGGCCCCTGCAGTGCCCATGCCACTGGCATGGGCACTGCAGGGGCCCCCGTAAGAGGGCCCCTAAATGTATTTCACTGTCTGCTGCGCAGACAGTGAAATACGCGACGGGTGCAACTGCACCCGTCGCACAGCTTCCACTCCGCCGGCTCGATTCCGAGCCGGCTTCATCGTGGAAGCCTCTTTCCCGCTGGGCTGGCGGGCGGCCTGAAGGCGGCCGCCCGCCAGCCCAGCGGGAATGTCAGAATTACCGCCGCGGTCTTTCGACCGCGGAACGGTAACCTGACGGCGGGACTTTGGCGGGCGGCCTCCGCCGCCCGCCAAGGTCAGGATGAGGGCCATAGTCCTTTAAGTCCTTATCAACCACAGAAGTACACTTCTGAACCCCCCGCCCTCCACACAGGATCTCAGGGGAGACATTTTGAACCAAGACTGTACTACTGCTATGAGGCTTATCATGGCCATCTGTTAATAAATCATACTCATTATTGCGAAGACATATAGAATTAGTCATCATTGTTTACTCTGTCAGTTCTTACAGGCACTTGCCCTGGTATTTGCTTGACCCGACTACTTCCATTCTCCATTGTTACATCATTCATATTAGCCTTGAGAAAGTCCAGAGGACAAAACACATGTCGGCTGCTGTTCTGTTGAAGATGGTGTCAAACTTTCATCTGAACAATAAATCAGCACTTCGATCAACCAGGAACAATTAACCGTTGGGCTTGTCTTAACACTTACTCAGTGTGTTCTGGTATGCGTGAACGTAGGCATTTAGAGGCTCCCAGGGTGGCAAGTAGAGGTCATCTGGAGAGTTCAGTTCAGGTCCAGTTGTCACTAACCAGTTGCAGGAAATTGTCTTTGTAGCTTGTTTTGTCCCTTTAGCTTTAACAGGAGGTCAGTCGTATAATCATTGGGAGTCCAAGGTTCTATAGGGAGAGTAGGTCTTCTGCGCTGTTCTCAGGTCTCAGACAAGTTCTGATTTTCCATAGGTCTGGGAGTGGTCTAAAATGAGAGCCTGGAGATGATATATCTATTCTTGGCATTAGCTAGTGGGTAGGAATGCCCGATGCGGATGCCATAACCAATGGGTTTGTGGTTCCATGCGCTAACCCTATATAATTTGGCCATGTTTAAGATAGCAAATGTCTTTAGCCTCACTAAAACTAGACTTGGAGGCCTGGGGATGTATATTAGGAGTGTACAATGGTAATTCTAGTACCCTCCGACATCTAAGACAAAACTCCATTTTGAGTTAGGATCCGTACCCACAATAACCTCAGGGACTGGAGTCTGGTAGAGCAAAAGTTGAGTTTTCAGCAACCGGACAGCAACCGGACAGTGCATACACGAGAATTGTTTTGTCATCCTGCTCTTGCCCATTGAAATGCACCCCATTTATGATTTGTAAAACCCCAGCAGATCTTTCAAGCAATGTTTGCCACTCCAGCAGGATGCTACACTATGATGTCAAGAAGAGGTCCACTGTGATTGGGGCCTGAGTCTGGCTGAGGTTGGAGGGGGGGGGGGGGAGACAAAAGAAGGGTGCAGGCCTGGGTGTTGGCTACATCTGCTTGGGACAGGGTAGGTAATTTTGAAGTTAATGAAGTTCCTTCACCTAGCCCTCATGCCATCCCATCAAGGGCACAACACCTCCTCCCCACACCCAATGCCTGTGTCCCTGTCCTGAGAGAAAGGTCACACCTCAGTCTCACTTATTCAATTGCTACTTGCTGGCTGGTAGAGCAAAATGCAGATTAACTTCTAGGGACTTCAGGTTGGGAAAATGTAACGTTCTAAAAGTGCCTATTCTTTAACAGATATGGGAAAATTGATTTTACCATTAAATTGGATTTTGAATACCTATTAAAAAGTATTGCTGAATTATTTTTATAGTTGCTTCCAAACTGAAATGATCATTAGATGTGGTAATGTAGCCCAGTGTTTTCCTATGGAACATTTAGCCTTGCTACTGTGAAAATAGCTTTTGGGCCATTCTCACTGTAAGGACATGTAAACAGTAAATCATAAACATTTACATGTATTACTTTAAAAAACAATACACCCTGTCTTACGAGCAAAAGGCCTACTTAGGGGGTGACTTTATTAATATTTTCTAAAGGGTTTATTCTGAAAGTTGAATTGGTAGTGCAAAACTGCACAGCTGGGCCACAATAGTAGGTCTGGACACAGGTTTGATGGGTCACTTCAGCCCACTAGTGACATTGAACTTACGGGCCATGGGTACACCCTGCTCCACATACTCGGGACTTGTAGGTAATTAAAGTATGCACCAGTACTTCTGGTTAGCAGGAGTAAAGTGTGCTGAGATCTGTGGACAACAAAACTAGTGTTCAGCAAAAAGGCAAAAATTCTAGAGTGACCCGGAGGAAAAGGCAAATTTCCAGCAATGAGCATCCCTCCTCCAATCAGGCTGCCGCTTCGGGAGGATCTTGTATCACAGCAGCAGGGTCTTTGCACAGAAATTGTGCGGCAACAGTTTGACTGCCTTAAGTCCCCCCTCCTAAATTACGGATGTTATTCTGGTGGTTAGACATCCAGCTACAAAATCTGTTTACACTTGATGCTGGGACAAGTTGGTGGCCCGGTCCAATTCCTGCCATACAGACCCATCATAGGGAAAGTTGGTATATGTTTTGCTTTTTGTGCTGTCAGTAACCCAGCAAAGACTTGCCATGGCACAGTTAAAGGTTACTTGACACTTTTGGCTTTTTCACATTTTCTGATCCAGCCACCCTTGTTTAAATCACCTGTTTTGCATTTCCTTTAAAGCTTGGTGTAAGGAAATGCCTCCTTGGCATGGTTGCCCCCTGACTTTTTGCCTTTGCTGATGCTATGTTTACAATTGAAAGTGTGCTGAGGCCTGCTAACCAGGCCCCAGCACCAGTGTTCTTTCCCTAACCTGTACTTTTGTATCCACAATTGGCAGACCCTGGCATCCAGATAAGTCCCTTGTAACTGGTACTTCTAGTACCAAGGGCCCTGATACCAAGGAAGGTCTCTAAGGGCTGCAGCATGTCTTATGCCACCCTGGAGACCTCTCACTCAGCACAGACACACTGCTTGCCAGCTTGTGTGTGCTAGTGAGGACAAAACGAGTAAGTCGACATGGCACTCCCCTCAGGGTGCCATGCCAGCCTCTCACTGCCTATGCAGTATAGGTAAGACACCCCTCTAGCAGGCCTTACAGCCCTAAGGCAGGGTGCACTATACCATAGGTGAGGGTACCAGTGCATGAGCATGGTACCCCTACAGTGTCTAAACAAAACCTTAGACATTGTAAGTGCAGGGTAGCCATAAGAGTATATGGTCTGGGAGTCTGTCAAACACGAACTCCACAGCACCATAATGGCTACACTGAAAACTGGGAAGTTTGGTATCAAACTTCTCAGCACAATAAATGCACACTGATGCCAGTGTACATTTTATTGTAAAATACACCACAGAGGGCACCTTAGAGGTGCCCCCTGAAACTTAACCGACTATCTGTGTAGGCTGACTAGTTTTAGCAGCCTGCCACAAACCGAGACATGTTGCTGGCCCCATGGGGAGAGTGCCTTTGTCACTCTGAGGCCAGTAACAAAGCCTGCACTGGGTGGAGATGCTAACACCTCCCCCAGGCAGGAATTGTCACACCTGGCGGTGAGCCTCAAAGGCTCACCTCCTTTGTGCCAACCCAGCAGGACACTCCAGCTAGTGGAGTTGCCCGCCCCCTCCGGCCAGGCCCCACTTTTGGCGGCAAGGCCGGAGAAAATAATGAGAAAAACAAGGAGGAGTCACTGGCCAGTCAGGACAGCCCCTAAGGTGTCCTGAGCTGAAGTGACTCTAACTTTTAGAAATCCTCCATCTTGCAGATGGAGGATTCCCCCAATAGGGTTAGGATTGTGACCCCCTCCCCTTGGGAGGAGGCACAAAGAGGGTGTACCCACCCTCAGGGCTAGTAGCCATTGGCTACTAACCCCCCAGACCTAAACACGCCCTTAAATTTAGTATTTAAGGGCTACCCTGAACCCTAGAAAATTAGATTCCTGCAACTACAAGAAGAAGGACTGCCCAGCTGAAAACCCCTGCAGCGGAAGACCAGAAGACGACAACTGCCTTGGCTCCAGAAACTCACCGGCCTGTCTCCTGCCTTCCAAAGATCCTGCTCCAGCGACGCCTTCCAAAGGGACCAGCGACCTCGACATCCTCTGAGGACTGCCCCTGCTTCGAAAAGACAAGAAACTCCCGAGGACAGTGGACCTGCTCCAAGAAAAGCTGCAACTTTGTTTCCAGCAACTTTAAAGAACCCTGCAAGCTCCCCGCAAGAAGCGTGAGACTTGCAACACTGCACCCGGCGACCCCGACTCGGCTGGTGGCGATCCAACACCTCAGGAGGGACCCCAGGACTACTCTGATACTGTGAGTACCAAAACCTGTCCCCCCTGAGCCCCCACAGCGCCGCCTGCAGAGGGAATCCCGAGGCTTCCCCTGACCGCGACTCTTTGAACCTAAAGTCCCGACGCCTGGGAGAGACCCTGCACCCGCAGCCCCCAGGACCTGAAGGACCGGACTTTCACTGGAGAAGTGACCCCCAGGAGTCCCTCTCCCTTGCCCAAGTGGAGGTTTCCCAGAGGAATCCCCCCCTTGCCTGCCTGCAGCGCTGAAGAGATCCCGAGATCTCTCATAGACTAACATTGCGAACCCGACGCTTGTTTCTACACTGCACCCGGCCGCCCCCGCGCTGCTGAGGGTGAAATTTCTGTGTGGACTTGTGTCCCCCCCGGTGCCCTACAAAACCCCCCTGGTCTGCCCTCCGAAGACGCGGGTACTTACCTGCAAGCAGACCGGAACCGGGGCACCCCCTTCTCTCCATTCTAGCCTATGTGTTTTGGGCACCACTTTGAACTCTGCACCTGACCGGCCCTGAGCTGCTGGTGTGGTGACTTTGGGGTTGCTCTGAACCCCCAACGGTGGGCTACCTTGGACCAAGAACTAAGCCCTGTAAGTGTCTTACTTACCTGGTTAACCTAACAAATACTTACCTCCCCTAGGAACTGTGAAAATTGCACTAAGTGTCCACTTTTAAAACAGCTATTTGTGAATAACTTGAAAAGTATACATGCAATTTTGATGATTTGAAGTTCCTAAAGTACTTACCTGCAATACCTTTCGAATGAGATATTACATGTAGAATTTGAACCTGTGGTTCTTAAAATAAACTAAGAAAAGATATTTTTCTATATAAAAACCTATTGGCTGGATTTGTCTCTGAGTGTGTGTACCTCATTTATTGTCTATGTGTATGTACAACAAATGCTTAACACTACTCCTTGGATAAGCCTACTGCTCGACCACACTACCACAAAATAGAGCATTAGTATTATCTATTTTTACCACTACTTTACCTCTAAGGGGAACCCTTGGACTCTGTGCATGCTATTCCTTACTTTGAAATAGCACATACAGAGCCAACTTCCTACATTGGTGGATCAGCGGTGGGGTACAAGACTTTGCATTTGCTGGACTACTCAGCCAATACCTGATCACACGACAAATTCCAAAATTGTCATTAGAAATTGATTTTTGCAATTTGAAAAGTTTTCTAAATTCTTAAAAGTCCTGCTAGGGCCTTGTGTGATAAGTCCCTGTTTAGCATTTCTTTTAGAGTTTAAAAGTTTGTAAAAGTTTGAATTAGATTCTAGAACCAGTTGTAGATTCTTAAAAAGTATTCCAACTTTTAGAAGCAAAATGTCTAGCACAGATGTGACTGTGGTGGAACTCGACACCACACCTTACCTCCATCTTAAAATGAGGGAGCTAAGGTCACTCTGTAAAATAAAGAAAATAACAATGGGCCCCAAACCTACCAAAATACAGCTCCAGGAGCTTTTGGCAGAGTTTGAAAAGGCCAACCCCTCTGAGGGTGGCAACTCAGAGGAAGAGGATAGTGACTTGGAGGAAAATTCCCCCCTACCAGTCCTATCTAGGGAGAACAGGGTCCCTCAAACCCTGACTCCTAAAATAATAGTCAGAGATGCTGGTTCCCTCACAGGAGAGACCAACACCTCTGAAATCACTGAGGATAGCCCCAGTGAAGAGGACATCCAGTTAGCCAGGATGGCCAAAAGATTGGCTTTGGAAAGACAGATCCTAGCCATAGAGAGGGAAAGACAAGAGATGGGCCTAGGACCCATCAATGGTGGCAGCAACATAAATAGGGTCAGAGATTCTCCTGACATGTTGAAAATCCCTAAAGGGATTGTAACTAAATATGAAGATGGTGATGACATCACCAAATGGTTCACAGCTTTTGAGAGGGCTTGTGTAACCAGAAAAGTGAACAGATCTCACTGGGGTGCTCTCCTTTGGGAAATGTTCACAGGAAAGTGTAGGGATAGACTCCTCACACTCTCTGGACAAGATGCAGAATCTTATGACCTCATGAAGGGTACCCTGATTGAGGGCTTTGGATTCTCCACTGAGGAGTACAGGATTAGGTTCAGGGGGGCTCAAAAATCCTCGAGCCAGACCTGGGTTGACTTTGTTGACTACTCAGTGAAAACACTAGATGGTTGGATTCAAGGCAGTGGTGTAAGTAATTATGATGGGCTGTACAATTTATTTGTGAAAGAACACCTGTTAAGTAATTGTTTCAATGATAAACTGCATCAGCATCTGGTAGACCTAGGACCAATTTCTCCCCAAGAATTGGGAAAGAAGGCGGACCATTGGGTCAAGACAAGGGTGTCCAAGACTTCAACAGGGGGTGACCAAAAGAAAGGGGTCACAAAGACTCCCCAGGGGAAGGGTGATGAGACAACCAAAACTAAAAATAGTAAAGAGTCTTCTACAGGCCCCCAAAAACCTGCACAGGAGGGTGGGCCCAGAGCCTCTTCACAAAACAATGGGTACAAGGGTAAAAACTTTGATCCCAAAAAGGCCTGGTGTCATAGCTGTAAACAGCATGGACACCAAACTGGAGACAAGGCCTGTCCCAAGAAAGGTTCCACTCCAAACTCCCATCCAGGTAACACTGGTATGGCTAGTCTCCAAGTGGGATCAACAGTGTGCCCAGAGCAAATCAGGGTCCACACTGAAGCTACTCTAGTTTCTGAGGGTGGGGTGGATTTAGCCACACTAGCTGTCTGGCCGCCTAACATGCAAAAATACAGACAGCAACTCTTAATTAATGGGACTAGAATAGAGGGCCTGAGGGATACAGGTGCCAGTGTCACCATGGTGACAGAGAAACTGGTTTCCCCTGGCCAATACCTGACTGGAAAAACTTACACAGTCACCAACGCTGACAATCAGAGAAAAGTACATCCCATGGCAATGGTTACTTTAGAATGGGGAGGGGTCAATGGCCTGAAACAGGTGGTGGTCTCCTCAAATATCCCAGTGGACTGTCTGCTTGGAAATGACCTGGAGTCCTCAGCATGGGCTGAGGTAGAACTAAAAACCCATGCAGCAATGCTGGGTATCCCTGAACTGGTGTGTGTGAAAACAAGAGCACAATGCAAGGCACAGGGTGAACAAGTAGAGCTGGAGTCTGGAAGAATGGCCCAGCCTACCAAGAGAACAGGAAAGTCAGTTGGGAAACCAACTGCAACACAGCAAAAGAAAAGGAACCTCTCTTCTCAGGAAGAAGTTCTGCCCTCTGAGGGAACTGAGCCTTTGGAGCTTGAACCTTATCAGGTTGAGCTCTTAGGCCCAGGGGGACCCTCAAGGGAGGAGCTGTGTAAGGGACAAGAAACCTGTCCCTCTCTTGAAGGCCTTAGGCAGCAAGCTGCTGAAGAGTCCAAGGGCAAGAAAAATGGAACACATAGGGTCTATTGGGAAGATGGACTCCTGTACACTGAGGCCAGAGACCCTAAACCTGGTGCCACTAGGAGAGTGGTAGTGCCTCAGCTGTTCAGAGAGTTCATCCTAACATTGGCCCATGACATTCCCCTTGCTGGACATTTGGGACAAACCAAGACGTGGGAGAGGTTAGTCAACCACTTCTACTGGCCCAATATGTCCAACATGGTTAAGGAGTTTTGCCTCTCCTGCCCCACCTGTCAAGCCAGTGGTAAGACAGGTGGGCACCCAAAGGCCCCCCTCATTCCACTTCCAGTGGTGGGGGTCCCCTTTGAAAGAGTGGGTGTGGACATAGTTGGTCCACTAGAACCTCCCACAGCCTCAGGAAATATGTATATCCTGGTAGTAGTGGATCATGCTACCAGGTATCCTGAAGCTATTCCCCTTAGGTCGACTACTGCCCCTGCAGTAGCCAAGGCCCTCATTGGTATCTTTACCAGAGTGGGTTTCCCTAAGGAGGTGGTGTCTGACAGAGGTACCAACTTCATGTCAGCATACCTGAAACATATGTGGAATGAGTGTGGAGTGACTTATAAATTCACTACACCTTACCATCCACAAACTAATGGCTTGGTTGAGAGATTCAACAAGACATTAAAGGGCATGATCATGGGGCTCCCAGAAAAACTCAAAAGGAGATGGGATGTCCTCCTGCCATGTCTGCTTTTCGCTTACAGGGAGGTGCCACAGAAGGGAGTAGGATTCTCACCCTTTGAACTTCTGTTTGGTCATCCTGTAAGGGGACCACTTGCCCTTGTTAAAGAAGGCTGGGAGAGACCTCTCCATGAGCCTAAACAGGACATAGTGGACTATGTACTGGGCCTTCGCTCTAGAATGGCAGAGTACATGGAAAAGGCAACCAAAAACCTTGAGGCCAGCCAACAGCTCCAGAAGTTTTGGTATGACCAAAAGGCTGCACTGGTTGAGTTCCAACCAGGGCAGAAAGTCTGGGTTCTGGAGCCTGTGGCTCCCAGGGCACTCCAGGACAAATGGAGTGGCCCTTACCCAGTACTAGAGAGGAAGAGTCAGGTCACCTACTTGGTGGACCTGGGCACAAGCAGGAGCCCCAAGAGGGTGATCCATGTAAACCGCCTTAAGCTCTTCCACGACAGGGCTGATGTCAATCTGTTGATGGTAACAGATGAGGATCAGGAGGCAGAGAGTGAACCTCTCCCTGATCTTCTGTCATCAGACCCAAAAGATGGTACAGTAGATGGAGTGATCTACTCAGACACCCTCTCTGGCCAACAGCAAGCTGATTGTAGGAGAGTCCTACAACAGTTTCCTGAACTCTTCTCCTTAACCCCTGGTCAGACACACCTGTGTACCCATGATGTGGACACAGGAGACAGCATGCCTGTCAAGAACAAAATCTTTAGACAATCTGACCATGTTAAAGAAAGCATCAAGGTGGAAGTCCACAAGATGCTGGAATTGGGAGTAATTGAGCGCTCTGACAGCCCCTGGGCTAGCCCAGTGGTCTTAGTCCCCAAACCTCACACCAAAGATGGAAAGAAAGAGATGAGGTTTTGTGTGGACTACAGAGGGCTCAATTCTGTCACCAAGACAGATGCTCATCCAATTCCAAGAGCTGATGAGCTCATTGATAAATTAGGTGCTGCCAAATTTCTAAGTACCTTTGACTTGACAGCAGGGTACTGGCAAATAAAAATGGCACCTGGAGCAAAAGAAAAGACAGCATTCTCCACACCTGATGGGCATTATCAGTTTACTGTTATGCCCTTTGGTTTAAAGAATGCCCCTGCCACCTTCCAAAGGTTGGTGAATCAAGTCCTTGCTGGCTTGGAGTCCTTTAGCACAGCTTATCTTGATGATATTGCTGTCTTTAGCTCCACCTGGCAGGATCACCTGGTCCACCTGAGGAAGGTTTTGAAGGCTCTGCAATCTGCAGGCCTCTCTATCAAGGCATCCAAATGCCAGATAGGGCAGGGAACTGTGGTTTACTTGGGACACCTTGTAGGTGGAGGCCAAGTTCAGCCACTCCAACCCAAGATCCAGACTATTCTGGACTGGGTAGCTCCAAAAACCCAGACTCAAGTCAGGGCATTCCTTGGCTTGACTGGGTATTACAGGAGGTTTGTGAAGGGATATGGATCCATTGTGACAGCCCTCACTGAACTCACCTCCAAGAAAATGCCCAAGAAAGTAAACTGGACTGTGGAATGCCAACAGGCCTTTGACACCCTGAAACAGGCAATGTGCTCAGCACCAGTTCTAAAAGCTCCAGATTATTCTAAGCAGTTCATTGTGCAGACTGATGCCTCTGAACATGGGATAGGGGCAGTTTTGTCGCAAACAAATGATGATGGCCTTGACCAGCCTGTTGCTTTCATTAGCAGGAGGTTACTCCCCAGGGAGCAGCGTTGGAGTGCCATTGAGAGGGAGGCCTTTGCTGTGGTTTGGTCCCTGAAGAAGCTGAGACCATACCTCTTTGGGACTCACTTCCTAGTTCAAACTGACCACAGACCTCTCAAATGGCTGATGCAAATGAAAGGTGAAAATCCTAAACTGTTGAGGTGGTCCATCTCCCTACAGGGAATGGACTTTATAGTGGAACACAGACCTGGGACTGCCCATGCCAATGCAGATGGCCTTTCCAGGTTCTTCCACTTAGAAAATGAAGACTCTCTTGGGAAAGGTTAGTCTCATCCTCTTTCGTTTGGGGGGGGGGTTGTGTAAGGAAATGCCTCCTTGGCATGGTTGCCCCCTGACTTTTTGCCTTTGCTGATGCTATGTTTACAATTGAAAGTGTGCTGAGGCCTGCTAACCAGGCCCCAGCACCAGTGTTCTTTCCCTAACCTGTACTTTTGTATCCACAATTGGCAGACCCTGGCATCCAGATAAGTCCCTTGTAACTGGTACTTCTAGTACCAAGGGCCCTGATACCAAGGAAGGTCTCTAAGGGCTGCAGCATGTCTTATGCCACCCTGGAGACCTCTCACTCAGCACAGACACACTGCTTGCCAGCTTGTGTGTGCTAGTGAGGACAAAACGAGTAAGTCGACATGGCACTCCCCTCAGGGTGCCATGCCAGCCTCTCACTGCCTATGCAGTATAGGTAAGACACCCCTCTAGCAGGCCTTACAGCCCTAAGGCAGGGTGCACTATACCATAGGTGAGGGTACCAGTGCATGAGCATGGTACCCCTACAGTGTCTAAACAAAACCTTAGACATTGTAAGTGCAGGGTAGCCATAAGAGTATATGGTCTGGGAGTCTGTCAAACACGAACTCCACAGCACCATAATGGCTACACTGAAAACTGGGAAGTTTGGTATCAAACTTCTCAGCACAATAAATGCACACTGATGCCAGTGTACATTTTATTGTAAAATACACCACAGAGGGCACCTTAGAGGTGCCCCCTGAAACTTAACCGACTATCTGTGTAGGCTGACTAGTTTTAGCAGCCTGCCACAAACCGAGACATGTTGCTGGCCCCATGGGGAGAGTGCCTTTGTCACTCTGAGGCCAGTAACAAAGCCTGCACTGGGTGGAGATGCTAACACCTCCCCCAGGCAGGAATTGTCACACCTGGCGGTGAGCCTCAAAGGCTCACCTCCTTTGTGCCAACCCAGCAGGACACTCCAGCTAGTGGAGTTGCCCGCCCCCTCCGGCCAGGCCCCACTTTTGGCGGCAAGGCCGGAGAAAATAATGAGAAAAACAAGGAGGAGTCACTGGCCAGTCAGGACAGCCCCTAAGGTGTCCTGAGCTGAAGTGACTCTAACTTTTAGAAATCCTCCATCTTGCAGATGGAGGATTCCCCCAATAGGGTTAGGATTGTGACCCCCTCCCCTTGGGAGGAGGCACAAAGAGGGTGTACCCACCCTCAGGGCTAGTAGCCATTGGCTACTAACCCCCCAGACCTAAACACGCCCTTAAATTTAGTATTTAAGGGCTACCCTGAACCCTAGAAAATTAGATTCCTGCAACTACAAGAAGAAGGACTGCCCAGCTGAAAACCCCTGCAGCGGAAGACCAGAAGACGACAACTGCCTTGGCTCCAGAAACTCACCGGCCTGTCTCCTGCCTTCCAAAGATCCTGCTCCAGCGACGCCTTCCAAAGGGACCAGCGACCTCGACATCCTCTGAGGACTGCCCCTGCTTCGAAAAGACAAGAAACTCCCGAGGACAGCGGACCTGCTCCAAGAAAAGCTGCAACTTTGTTTCCAGCAACTTTAAAGAACCCTGCAAGCTCCCCGCAAGAAGCGTGAGACTTGCAACACTGCACCCGGCGACCCCGACTCGGCTGGTGGCGATCCAACACCTCAGGAGGGACCCCAGGACTACTCTGATACTGTGAGTACCAAAACCTGTCCCCCCTGAGCCCCCACAGCGCCGCCTGCAGAGGGAATCCCGAGGCTTCCCCTGACCGCGACTCTTTGAACCTAAAGTCCCGACGCCTGGGAGAGACCCTGCACCCGCAGCCCCCAGGACCTGAAGGACCGGACTTTCACTGGAGAAGTGACCCCCAGGAGTCCCTCTCCCTTGCCCAAGTGGAGGTTTCCCCGAGGAATCCCCCCCTTGCCTGCCTGCAGCGCTGAAGAGATCCCGAGATCTCTCATAGACTAACATTGCGAACCCGACGCTTGTTTCTACACTGCACCCGGCCGCCCCCGCGCTGCTGAGGGTGAAATTTCTGTGTGGACTTGTGTCCCTCCCGGTGCCCTACAAAACCCCCCTGGTCTGCCCTCCGAAGACGCGGGTACTTACCTGCAAGCAGACCGGAACCGGGGCACCCCCTTCTCTCCATTCTAGCCTATGTGTTTTGGGCACCACTTTGAACTCTGCACCTGACCGGCCCTGAGCTGCTGGTGTGGTGACTTTGGGGTTGCTCTGAACCCCCAACGGTGGGCTACCTTGGACCAAGAACTAAGCCCTGTAAGTGTCTTACTTACCTGGTTAACCTAACAAATACTTACCTCCCCTAGGAACTGTGAAAATTGCACTAAGTGTCCACTTTTAAAACAGCTATTTGTGAATAACTTGAAAAGTATACATGCAATTTTGATGATTTGAAGTTCCTAAAGTACTTACCTGCAATACCTTTCGAATGAGATATTACATGTAGAATTTGAACCTGTGGTTCTTAAAATAAACTAAGAAAAGATATTTTTCTATATAAAAACCTATTGGCTGGATTTGTCTCTGAGTGTGTGTACCTCATTTATTGTCTATGTGTATGTACAACAAATGCTTAACACTACTCCTTGGATAAGCCTACTGCTCGACCACACTACCACAAAATAGAGCATTAGTATTATCTATTTTTACCACTACTTTACCTCTAAGGGGAACCCTTGGACTCTGTGCATGCTATTCCTTACTTTGAAATAGCACATACAGAGCCAACTTCCTACACTTGGTCCATGCCTTTCTCTCTAAGTCTTTTGTAATGCTGCAGTTGGAGCATAATTTGATCCTCATGTTCCTGATGTGTACTCTGTTTGAGCCGATGCACAGTTGTCCTTTACGTCTTCTGACTCTCAAAACAGTCTTCCTCATAGCGATAACCTCAGCTTGTTGCATGAGTGAGCTACAGGCACTGTTTATCCACCATGCACCACCTTTTTCTGGACAAACTGATGTTGCAGACTAGAGCTGCGTTTTTGTCAAACCTTGTGACCCCTGTTCTTGTCTGACAATACATGATTCTTCCGGCATTCTTTGCTACGCCTCACCTCTTAAAAGAAGAGGAAAGACTCCACCGCTTGAATCCGAAAAAAGCTTTGAACGTTTACATTGATTGTACCAAAGACCATCGGATGGACCATCAGCTGTTTGTGGGGTTCACTGGAGTAAAAAAGCATGAGAGTGAAGAAAATAGATATATCAAGATTGGATAGTCCTCTGTTTGTAGATCTGCTACTCAATGGCCAAGAAGCAGCCTCCAGAAAGTCTGAGAGCTCATTCGGCTAGAGCCAAGGCTGCAACCATTATGCCTGCATGCAGGGTACCTCTTCTGGACATCTTCTAGGCTGCGAATTGGGCATTGTTGCACATGTTCCCAAAACACTACAGCCTTGACAGCAAAGTCTTGCAGGAAGAACATTTTGCCCGTTAGGTCCTGCAAGATTATTTTTGTTCCAGTTTGAGTGGGGATTTTTTTAAATTTATTTTATTTTTTGCAGGTTCACCCCCACGTTTTGCCCCCACTTTTCGATGATTTTTAGATGCTGGTGTAATGGATCTGCACACTTGGGTGCCCAGTGTATGTGCTATGAACCCTAAATCTGTTTACCAGTGGGTACCAATTGGCTTATCTCTGAATGATAAAGGTTACTTACATGTAGATCCCTAGTAAAGGTACTCTGTGTAAGTAGGCCTGTAGCTTAAGGTGTATTTAGTAAACTGCAGCACTAATTTTGCCTCCACTAAAATGTCAAGTAAAGATTTGCTTCTAGGCCTGTTCTGCATCCTAGATGCCAAGTAAAAACCTATCCCAATTGAAAATCCTAATTTGATTTCTTTGTTCCTAGTATATGATACTCGGCGTACATAGGGCCTGTAAGCTATGGTGCCTTTAGTGGATTGCAGCACTGTTTTTGCCACCACTAAAATGGCAAGCAAAATTTGAAGCACTGTCAAGTGAAATCATTTTCACAAGCTCAAGCCTCCCTATTACCTTTAAGTTACTCCTAAAGTCTACCACAAGTGCCCAGAGAGCATAGGGTGCATGGATCTAAATAGCAGGCCATGTATATTCTTGTGTTTTACATGCCCTGGGAGTGTAAAATCTCCAAAGTTGATATTCCCTATTGAAAAGCTGGTAGCCTCATCCGGTATCAATGGCTGACGTTTATTAAAAGTGTAACTTCCCAATGGGAGTGGCCAGAAGGAGGTTTCAAATAAATAGTTACATTAAATCTACATTATTTCAAAAGTCGGACGTCACTGGTAGCCTTCTGTGACTGGCCCAGCAGCTTGTAGCTGCCAAGCCTGCTCTGTGATTAGGTGTCATGTGTTCTCAGGAACTAAGAACAAAGGAGCCATCTGCTTGGTGGAGTTTTCCTCTCTTGTAGCATAATGGCTGCGGAATGCCTAGTGGGCTAATTACACTTCAAATACAATTTGCCCCTGGAAGAGCAGATGTCACCCAGCCAGTGCCTGTCCAGTTTCTTTTGCAGGCCAGAGAGCCTGGTTGCAGGTTAAGTAAATTAGGTGTTATCCTGAAAAGGAGGTGAAGTCCCCAGGTAGCCACCCCTCTGGGGTGGGCTAGGGAACTCCACATGGGGAAGGAAGGATCGATCTGGCCATGTAGGTAGTGGGCAGAATAGTGCATTCTAAGATAGTTTCACCCCTTTTTTTTTTTTAAATGAACCCTGCTGGTGCATCCTGTGGGAGTGATTCCTGACTCCTAAGTGGTGTCCCTGATGTCCTGGATCCCTAGAGGCAAGTCAGAGTCGACTCCTCCCTCCGCCTAACCCTTAAAGCTGGGTCTTAGAAAATTGTTCAAGGATTTTAGCTGGGCGAACTGAGAAAAGACCAGGACCAACCTGAAACCCGCCTAAGGTGCATCGCTAGTCAGATTCAACTATCCAGTTTGCCCCGCTGGGAGCAGTTCGACAACCAGAAAAATTTCGAAGTCCCCTCGTAGAGGATTTCAGCAGGACCCACGCTGGGTAGCAAACAACTGACGACAAGCCTTGCTTCGGATCCTGCAAGCCAGCCTATCTATTGACGAGAAAAATCCTACAATACAAAGACAAAATCTGGAACCATCAAGAAGTGAAACACATAAATGTGCTAGACCTCAAGACACTCTTTCTGTGGCATTGAACACCTTCCACATGCATATTGGTGTGATGACAGTTTAGATCAAAACAAACAACACAATAGTGATGTTCTCCCTACAAATAAGCAAAGGGGGACAAGGTTGCCTGACCTGTCCAAACTTGCACAGGAAATATGGAAATGTTTAATGCAAAGCTACATGACATTAGTAGCCATACACTTGCCAGGCCTAGAAAACGTAGAAGCCAACAAGTAGGTACCTCACATGAGTGGGAACTCAAACAGGAGGTAGTGCAAGAAATATTCATGAGAAAGGGAATATACTTGTTTCCAAAATATACAAGAGCAGGATGCCAAAATCTAGGATCCGGATATCTGCACCATGTATCCTAAGAGAGTGACCTATTGATACACTGTTTAGGGAATTTGCATACACTTTCCTACGATTCCAAAGATAGCGTTAGTCATAAGTGCAAACAGAGAACCATGACACAGATAACCCCACTGTGGTCCAGACAAACATAGTTTCCATACCTAGCAGAGATAGCACTTGGCAGAATAATAAAGTTAGCTGCCCTGAGGAACTTGCAAACGATACAGTAAAGACAGGTAAGTCATCTGGAGCCAGACAGCCTCAGCCTAGCAGTACGGCTTCCGAGGACTTGGAATTTAGACACCCAGGACTTTCCCAAGGATGCAGTGAAGTTCTGAGAAAGGCTAGGAGACAAATAACATATGTAATACAGACAAATGTAATAGATTCATCCACTGATACACGAAACAGAGAGATGGACTCATAACCTACTCAGGGATACTACAATAATTAGGTACCTAATGCACCTTTTAATGAAACACTTTCATATAGTCCATAAAGTTACATCTGTCAGCTGTAGTAGCGCGCACCAGAGGCATTATAGGAAAGAGTTTCTTTACCACACCACCTTTAAACGTTTCCTAAAATGGTGGCAAAGTCAAGCTCAACACCCACACCCAAGACGCAACAACACAGCTAATGAAAGCACCATTTCACGTCTTGCACAAAGCAGGACTCAAATTTCTGATACTGAAGGCAGCATTCCTGATTGCCTTCACATTGTTACACGGAGTCAGTGAGTTACAAGCACTCACAATAGAAGTATCATACTTAAAAATACACAAGTGTAGGAAAGTACCATCTTTCTAGCACAACTACCCCCACTTTTTGCCTGATGTCATTATGTTTAGACTGCAATTCACTGGGATCCTGCTAACCAGGACCCAGTGGCTATGCTGTCTCCTCTAATTTGGTTGCTTGGTAACTTTCTTGCCCCACAATTGGCATACTGGTGCACCCATGTAGGTCCCTCGTATATGGTACTTAGGCACCCGGGGCATTGGTACTTCAGGGGTCTCCAATGGGCTGCAGCATGTATTGTGCCACCCATAGGAGCCCAGGCAAACTGTATCTGCAGGCCTGCCTTTGCAGCCTGTGTTAAATGGTGAATACACCCGTGCACCCCGATGTAAGGCTTGCCTTACATCGCGGTCGCTGCACTTATGCACTGTAAGTCACTCCTCTGGTAGGCCCTTCAGCCCAAGAGCATGGTGCATGTTCCTAAGTGTGAAGGTACTCCTGCATAAGCAGAGTACCCCTACAAACACCAGACTCCATTCTCTGGGCTTTGTAAGTGTGGGTAAGCCATTTTAAGACATGTAGTGGACACTGGTCAGTATGAGTAGTACAGCTACATAACGGTTTCTCAGAACCTAGGCATGTTTGGTATCAAACGAGTTTGAATCATGCAACAACACCAATTCCAGTGTTATTTGCGTGATACCATTTACTCTGCAGGTTCCTTAGAGGATCCCCCAGATCTGCCTGTACAGCGTTCCAGGGTCTGTCTGGAAGCCCACACTGCTGAAGACACTGTTCTGCCCTCCTGCTGCTCATCCAGCTTGAGCAGGGGGAAGGCAGAACAAAGGGTTACCTGTAGGAAGGAGGTGTGACCTCTTCTCCTTTAGAACTAGGTGTTTCTGGTCTGGGGTTGCCTGGCCTCTGAGCGCCTCTAGATGGCTTTAAAGGGCATATTTGGTGCCCTCCTTGCATAACCCGGCTTGCACCAGTTCAAGAGCCCCCGGTTCCACTCTGGCACGAAACCACACAAAGGACAGTGAGTGACCTTCCCCATCCACCTACTCCCATAAGGAGTTGCACAGAGCTCTGCTAGGTGGCCAGGGGGGTTCTGCCATCTTGGAAACAAGGTAGGCAGAGGCCCCTGAGAGCATCTGACTGATTAGGCCAGATAGATGATGTCCCTGACTCCCTCTGATAAGTGGGTAACTTCAAAAGAGTGACCAACCCCCTTTTAGGGATACTTAAGGGCTCCCAGAAGGTGGGTCCTCAGTTTTGTCGAGCAAGACCCTACAAGGAACTCTATGCAAGACATCTGCTCCTGGCCTCTGGAATTGCTGCTGGTCTGCGTTGGAGCGAAACAAGTCTGCTTCTGGTGGGAAGGCTCCCATTGCAACATTGTTTCTCCAGATCTTTCAAGAATTCTGCAATATCCAAGGCTGTGCATCCTCCAGGGTCACAAGTACTTTGTTTCCAACTGGAAGCACTGCAAGTAGACCTCCCCCATATGTAGTAGTGGTGTAACCAACTGAACTTCTTGTAAGTGTCAGATTGTAGAAAGAACAATTCATAGATTTAGTGCTGTTTGGAAAAATGTGCTCTACTATCTCAGGGCAACAAAACGTGTGCTACTCAAAGGAGCACATACATCTAAGGCACAAACCAGAAGAGTCCACAACACTCAATGATTCGATATAAGTCCAAAGAAGAAACAATCATGTAGATCTCAGTCCTTATGTTGACTTTATTTCCCGATGAATAAGTGAATCTTCTTTACCAAATCCTTCAGTCAGTCATTACAGTAGATAGATCAATCCTTGCTTGTCAGATTGTACAAAAACCAATCAAATCATCAATGAACAGGCAACACATGTTTCGTCACACCATGTGACTTTTTCAAGACTGTAAAGTATAAGATATATGTACAAATAAATTACATTAGTATCTTGTAAAAACATGACATACTTTTAGGACAGCCATATTCCAACACCGCAAAAGATAGTGTGCCAGAGGATACGAATGGGTTTAATTATCACGAAGATCACCATCCACAGTGCACCACAAAATGTGTAAAAGAACCCAATCAGAAAGTCTTAAATGTGTTTTCAAAGAAAAGAGGAAACCTAGAAGCACAAAGGAATCTTTCTTGGAGTGAATGAGTTACTCCCCTGCATCTGCAGGCACCTCAAGACAACGTCAACTGGCTGGTAAGGTCTGCTGTCCCACGGACATCGAAAGGCTCTGCATAACAGGTGGTAGTTCTGTGGCCTCCTCTGGGTCTTGCCTACCTTCTGACCAACTTAGGAGACGGTGGACCCCTGCTTCTGTCACTTGACTGGAACCCTTGTGCACTGCGACTGTTGTTCTTGCCAAGGCTTGTTAGCTCTTCCTCCTAGAGATCTTCGAGCACTGAGAAGCCCCAGCCTTCAGCACTGTGCAGTCTGAAGATCAGCCTCCGTTTTGCAACTCCTGCAACATGGGATTTTGTTTTGTTGTGCTGCTGTGGCCTCCTTCTGACTCCTTGCGTTGAACACCTGTGGGTCACTCTTGGGGCACCGTCGACGTCTGCAGACCTCCCTGTGTACTGAGGGCCAGCCCTGACTCCCCCTCAAGGGTAGAGTCTCCTGGACCTTGCTGGTCCCCAAAACTTGCAAATCCATCTTCAGCACCTGCTTGCATTTGCCTGTGCTTGTTGGTGGCCTTGCTGGTCACTGACCCTCCTGCAATCCAGTGACCGACGTGGGACAACTCGTAGGCAACTTTAGGATCTTCTGCAGCTCCTGGACACTGCAGCTGGACTTCTTCCTTCACCAACCTGCAGGAACTTCACCTCTAGAAGGGTGGGCATTGCCACTTGCTGCACCTGGGCACCTCCAAGGGTGCTGGACTCTGTCTCCTTCTTTTTCAGGTCTTCTACTTCCAGAATCTGTCATTGGGTTCCACCGGCCTGGTCCACGGGTCGCGACAGCAGCTAGACAACCGAGGCCTCCAATGACTTTAGCAAGGTTTTCCAACGTCCTTTCACCTCTATGCATCCGGGTCCCCTGGTGTAGGTACTCCTGTCTTCTGAATTTCCTTGGGTGGAGACACTCTCCAACCTTCCTCCTGTCTTGGGGATTCCTTGGGGTCCACTGGGAAGGGTCGTGAAACTCACTAATTCTAACTGCAACTTCCTTGTGTTAGTCTATGGTACGACCGGGTAGATAACCACTCTGCACCCGGTCGCTGGGGACACTTGCTGTACTTCCCTTTGTTTTTTTGTTCTTCCCCAGCCTCTAGCTAACCACAACACTTACCTTGGTTGGGTTCACTATTTCACATTCCACATACTTAGTATATGGTTTTGCCACCCCATATGGCCCTGTACATTTTATGTTATTTTGTCTTGCTAATTGGTGTATATATTGTGTGAGGATGTCTCCACAAGGGGATATACCAATTCTAATTTAGTAGTTAGTGCTGTAGTAAAGGATCCTTTACTTTTGCAACCCTTGTGTGGGAGTTACTGTCTGACTACTGTGGTATTGCAGGTGCTATCTGGACACCTAACACTATCACTAAGGGTTGCCTGGACTCAGTATAGGGGGCCACACCATAGGTGTACACCATATACTGAGCCAGCCTCCTACAACAAGAACAAGGGTAATCATGAGGACAAACCAATGGTTCCTGCCTAATATCCCTTTTCCACATTAAGCAGTGCAGTTATCAGCATGTTTTCAAAAACTGAAAACACTGGCAGAAAAATCCCTTCAAACACTAAATGTCAGGAGAAAATAATGTATTACCTGTAAGAAGCAGCCCGGTGCAAGGAACGAGAATCAAATCTTTGTCTCACTTGCACCAGCAAAGTAGGGTTTCCCAGTCATAAAAGGAACCATCACCAAATGGATAGTGCACATCATACCAATATGCTACGAGGTAGAAGAGCTAGGGCTGCAGTATACATACATGTCAAAAAGGGTTTTGCAAGTTAAAGAATGTTCTGGATTCACACATGATCCTCCAATTTCCAGATGTGAGAGTTTGAGCAAGAGGTGAGATGTCAGTACATAAGAATATAATAAAATGAGAAACCAAGAACAGCACAAGTCATGAAAAAAGATTCTGGAGATGACATGCACTGAGGATTAGTGGTCTTGCGTCTGACATTACAGAATGGCTACACCCAGCTACAGGTCAGCCCCCCAAAAACGAAATAGGGACAATTCCGGACACAACCACTAGATGGTAGAATAATGCTAATCATGTGAATTCATGAAGTTCTTCAAGCTGCAAACTTAAAACATTTCTATTATCATTTTCATCTACAATCTACCTCTCCATCGGTTTAGTGATCCATGGAGAACAGTGTCTACTGAATTTTGGAGAGAGCTCAGTTACTATGTTCATTCATTCCTTAGCATGATATAAGTGATTCTGCTTTTGTGTTAAACAATTGTTAAATGTTTTTTTTAATGTATATTTCTATCCTTACCCATTTTTCTTTCTTGTTTGTATCTTCTGTTTCTTTCTCTCTTTGCCCCGTTAGTGTCTGTCCCTATCCATGTGATTCCTTTCCTCTTCTTTTTTCTTCTGTTCTTTTTTCTCCATCTTCTTTTTTTTCACTACCTCTGTCTCTCTGTACTTCGTCCTTCCTCAAATCTGTCTCTCATCTTGTCCCTTTCACTAATACATTCCATCTCTGTATCTTTCTCCTTCATCTTGCGTCTCTCTGAAGACTGACTCCTTCCACCTTACACACCTCATCGAACTAGACTTCCTTCACTTTTTTCATTATTCTCTTCTTTCCCTTTCAATCCTGTTTTCAACCCTCCCCATATTTTTTTAATTCCCTCCATTCTGTGCCTCGATTGCTTATTGTCCCATTAGTACCACTGCTCATGTTGCCTCCTCTGACTCTGTTTAATTCTTTCTCCTGCAGCAACTCCATATCGTGATCTCCCGGGCTCGCTCGCAGCCCCAATGTCGGCAGCACACCAGCTGCAGGCCATGCACGCGCAGTCGGCTGAGCTCCAGCGCCTTGCTCTGGAGCAGCAGCAGCAGTGGTTGCATGCCCACCACCCTCTGCATGGTGTGCCTCTCTCTGGGCAGGAGGACTACTACAGGTAACACCGCTTCTCCCAAATCTTTGTGTGCACCTTCTACCATCTATCTTTGTCTCATCCACCTGAGTATGTAGCTCCTACTGCCATGGTGATCCCTCCTCCTTCCTACTCCTCGGCATGGTGATTGGGTGAAATTGAGGCAGAGTGTCTGATGGAATTAGGAATTCTGATATGATACAGCATGCCACACCAATAGACTGCCTAACACTGTGGACATTGCCCACCCCAAACCCCCGACCAACACGGTCTTTGCATCCTTCCTCCAAAGAGCCATACTTCCCATCGCTATATTCTTCCCAACCATCCTCCAAGCCTCTTGGTCCCTCTTCTCAGCCTTCTTCTTTCTGTGTCCCTCTTTACACACTTCCCAGTCCAGCCCTTTTTGTCTTACTCCAACCCCACTTCCATTCCCTCTTTCTGTGTGTCTTTCCTTCACTTTGCTCTGTGCTAATTTCTTCTCTTTCTGCCTTGAGGGAACACGTGGAAGTGGGTAAAGAAAGAGATCAGGACGATAAACATGCATGGATGTGGTGCTGGCACTTTGGTGGCACCCAGTAGGTGGAGGATGTCCAGTAGCAGAAGGGCTGTTTTACAGCATGAGATCTCTTCAAGATTGACATGCTGTGCATAATTTTGCCATCTAGCGGTTGGATCTGGAAGTATTCTAGTATAAAACCTATTTCTGTGTATGATGGGTGTCGACATAGGCGTGAGTATGACATTTGTCAGATTCCCCCACTCCCCTCCCCACCAAAACAAGGTAATTCCCTGCAGTCTCCCTCACGGTGGAACATGTCTCTGCCAAGGCTTGACCACCATCCGTGTCCTGAGTCTCCTGACTGTGAGTGTACTAAACACATATGGGTTTTCTATGGGTCTGTGCTCTCCACAATTGATGAACTAGATGCAGTGCATTTTAAAATGTGCAGTCCAGCTGAAAGTGAAAAGGTGGTTTAGGGTACTTTTCTTTTGGACGCAAGAAACTCTGTAAACTGCAAAGATAAAGATTTGTAAGTTCTAGGACCCTTCGCAGTGGACCCCGATGAAACCCCAAGACAGGAGGAAGTTTGGATAACACAACCATATGTTTTCCACATATCCCCAGGTTCCTATTACTCTGTGCCAAAAGTGGCTGTCCCTGTTCATTTGGCTGGTAGAACACACTGAAATACTATTGTCGGATTTTTTAAAGTTGTTTTTAAACATTCCCTATAGACTCTCCCGCTCAAGAACACATCACTCCAGAGGCTTTACCCCAATCTATGTTACTCTGTGTCACCGGAGCACTTAAAGTACCAACCATGTTTGGACTTTTATTGAGTTTACAGTGTCCACTGTCGATGAACTGCGTGCAATCAATTTGGGAAATAGGGAAAGCAACTGGAATTTAAATGCCCACTTAAGGTATCTGCCATTTGGTTGGAAGTATCACCAATGGGGCTGTATGGAAACTTGTCACAATTGTAGAATTTGAAGTTCTACACATCCTAAGATTTAAATTGCGGTGTGTTAGTGATCCCTTGCCCTTAATGACTGAACAGCAGGACACAGAATTGATTTTTGTCAGTAAATATGGAAATCCATTTCAGTGTTCCTCAGGCCAAGAAATATACCCATTCAGGATTTAACTTACTTCTGTATTCTCCTGGGTCTCTGAAGTTTTGGGGGTACCATACATGCGTTGGGTTTCAGTTAGTTTGAGTAGGGTCAGTCAGTCCTGGAGAGCCGTGTCCATGCCAGATTTGTAGCATATCCACATTTCGAAAAGAGATGTTTCAGAAATCTACATTTTTCTAAATGTGGATATGCTAAAAATCTGGTATGGACCCGGCTTTCCAGGGCTGACTTTGCAGAACCCTGCCCTAGACACAAGGCAGTGTTTTTGAGGAGGGATCTTCTGTAGATGATGGCTGCACTATGTGTGCCTGGGTCGGACCCAGGAAACCCTACCAATGCCAGAGTTGTCTGAAAAGTAGAGGCATATGGAGAATTGAGGTGATGAAGCTTGAATGTATTGCAGCACATTCAATTACCCGGATTGCCCACAAATGTCAAAATATTGGTAAAGAACATCACAGTTTCTTCCTTGTTCTGTGACGGAAAACTCCTAAATGTCCAGCGAATGGCAAAAGTCCCACCATCCCACATTCCCACACATCTATTGCTAAAACCAGTACCCCACATCTGTTGGTGGACCTATTCCACAAGGTAGGAATGACCCAAAAATATGAGTGTATAAAGACCATTTTAATACTACCCTGGCTTCATAGGGTCAGTCTTGTCCTAATCATCTCCGTTATGATACACCCGCACACGAGAAATACTACTTTTGTGAGACCCTTGGAAATGTAACTTATTCTATTACCTACAAATTCAGAGCTTTAAGCCAAAGTAAGGTGCTTGTGGGCATTCTAGATAGGAAACAATGATGGCGTCCATCCAGGTCTTGCTACCCAGGACTCCCCCAGATGTGTAGTTATCAAAAACGTCTTGGTTTGGTAGGTTTCCCCAGGTTCTGGCTGTCGCCTGCCCACATACTGCCATTGCCCACATACTGCCATTGCCCACATTCCAAAAAGCAACTAATTTAAAGCTCCTTTCTAGCACTTTCCATGGTCTCCTTTGTGGGGCATTTCTTTCCCCAGAAAGTAGGCCTACTCGAGACATGTGATCCATCGTTTTAATCAGAAATTTTGGAACTCATGGTGTTTAGATGCTTGTTAATATTTATTGAGTTTCCCTCTAGTTTTAGCATCCTTTCATAAATCAATGTCACAAAAACCATATTGTAAAAAACGTATCACCTAAATCGATCGCTGATTGAATACTGGGTGATTGACTGTTTATTCACATTGTCACTTCACATACCTTGGGAGCAGACCTACTATTCAGACCTGTTACGAGAGAGATGTATTTCCCTGGGCTTTTCAGGCAAGTTAGCCCAGAGCTAGGTGATAACCATTCCAAAGTTGTTAATTTTGGCCTCTGAAATAAATTAAGGAAAAAAAGACAACCTATGTTTGTCTCTAACCTGGGACATAGAGCTGCGTGTCTGTGCCTCAGAAAGAAAAGGAGCCTGGTTGAAGATTTTGTTGTCCTTGTCAAGGGCTGGAAGCAAAGGATGTCTTTTAAGGCCTCTTTTTGATTGTCCGAGGAAATGCCGACGCCTCCCAGTAGGCATGTCGCTCCTCTGTGCAGGACAGTGAACATGAAAGTTGTCATGTGTCTTCCTCAGATTATCTCATTTGAGAGGGGGAAAAACATAAGGGTTAAAAAATAACCTCCTAAAGACAATCTTATAGCTCTTGATTGTAAATGAAGCTTAATACTGAAGAGGCTAGCCGGGATTCAAGTTCCATTGCATCAGGGAAGAGAAAAGAGTCACCCGGCACACCAAGAACTAAAATCCAATTGAAGTTCCAACTGCTAGAGGCAAAGGTCTGGGACAAAAATACTGGCAAGCTGTAAAAAAATGCAACAGAGGATGAGGGAACAATTGTTTTGCGACCGATCAATCGTTTCAAACCGATATCATACAAAAATACTCTGTTTCACCTTGGATTGGGAACCACATACAATATCCCATGAACAGAACACCATTTTGGATAGGGCAGATTATCACACTCGTACACCTTCCTTTTCCCAATCTTTTGGTGTTTGTTTGGCAGCACTGACTTCTGCAGGCCCACCACCACCCTGTGTGGCTGAAGCTCCTGGCTGTTTGTGGTGAACCCCTCAGGGTGACTGAGCACAGAGACGCAAGAACAGACAAGGCAGCGAGGATGCCCACCCATGCACTGAGCATGGCTTTCACCAATGCTTTTGTCCCACAGACTGTCAAGCACTTCTTCCTCTCCTAAATAACTGCAGTTTCTGGTATAATGTTAGTGCTCTGCACAGATGTAAACCTCTTTCTTGGTGCTGAAGTTTGTGTGCCTGTACCCCAACAAACAACGCCATGACTCCTGCCATTTTTCTTAGCCTTTGGAAATATCGAAACAGGTTCAAACTCCTTGCTGTGGTACAGACCGACTTCTCCTTTCTCTCACAATACGTCTCTCTCAGTGGGACGCATTGTGGGAGAAGGAGGTTTGTGTTTGTACCTCAGCAAGGAGCCAGGCGATGTTTGGGTTTTTTCTTCAGGCAAGAAAATAATCAGTGTCTGACTCCTTGCTGGGTATCAGAACTGTGAACCCTGCCAGCCTCCTGCCTTTCAGTGTAAAAATATTTAGAAAGCAGTCTGTATTAAAGAGGAACTGACCATCAAGAGCAGATAAATACAGGACTACTACTCTCAGAAATCCTGCACACCTGACCCTCTCAGAAATCCTGCACACCTGACCCTCTCAGAAATCCTGCACACCTGACCCTCTCAGAAATCCTGCACACCTGACCCTCTCAGAAATCCTGCACACCTGACCCCCTCAGAAATCCTGCACACCTGACCCCTCAGAAATCCTGCACACCTGACCCTCTCAAACATCCTACACACCTCCATCCAGTTTATGTTCTTCTGACCAGCTTCATGTTCATACTTGGTTCCCAGTTTCAGTGCCCCATCAACATGCATTTTACAACTCATTCCTCCTTAGTCAATTAGTCAAGGCATAAAAGACCCATCATTAATATATGTCACATCACATTCCACCTCATTGATCTCTTCCACACCACTGAGTCCTGGTGCTGGTACCAAAACATGCAATCAGCATGAACATTGATTTTCCCCGGTACTTTTTACATTTTGTAATCAAATGACTAGTTTTTCAACCAGTCTGTCTAGCCTTGCAGTCAGCACTCTCCCCAGGACACAACATATCAAAGTTCTGTAGTCCATTAATGTGATCCTTGTTCCCACAAAAATG
The DNA here is from genome assembly GCF_031143425.1 of Pleurodeles waltl. Lineage (NCBI taxonomy): Eukaryota > Metazoa > Chordata > Amphibia > Caudata > Salamandridae > Pleurodeles > Pleurodeles waltl. The sequence goes on from NC_090446.1 coordinate 84,240,369, forward strand.
TCCATTGATGCTCAGCTGCCTAACCCACAAATGTGCAAGAACTTCCTTTTACATCACTGAATAATTTCTTTCAGTTTTCTGCTGCGTCTTTGGTCCATGGGACACTGCCCATGCTGTACTTGTATCACGCTGAAGTACAGCACCCGCACCACAGTCAGTGGCATCTACCACAGCTGTAAACCCCATCCCACTTCAAATTATTTCAAACCTGGCACTTGTGTAGTATTATGTTTGAGAGATACAAATGTCTCCCTCCATCTGGGCAGGAGTCCATTCAGTTTTTTAATTCTTTTTTTAAATTATTCTCAAATGGGCCCCTGGCTAGCATAATTTGCTAAGAATTTGGTGTAAAATTCTTGAGACCAAGGAATGACACAAGTTGATCTTTAGACGAAGGCACAGGAGCATCCAAAATGTTTTTGTATCTGATCCCACTTTTTGAGATACAGCCGAATTTACATATCCTAAATTACATACTAAGTGCTTTTTCCTCTAACAACTTCAAAACAGTCCTCAAGTTTACATCATATTCCTTTTGAGGCCTTCCTTTAACCTGATTGCAACCTTGGAATGTGAGGGCCCCAGACACTTCTTCCAGTGTATCCCTCATGAGGCTTTGAAAAACGAAGGCAGTGGTAATCAGCCCACATGACATTCTTCCGAACTGAAGTAGATATGCCCTCTCTTGTGATAAAAGGCATTGAGGGCTTAGAGATTTCCTTGAGAATCACTTGGTGATAATTCTGTGCCATGTTGATCCACCATGGACAAAAACCATGATGATGGTTCCACTGACTCAATAATAAGTTTGTTACACAATTATTTCAAGATATCCTTCAAATTCCCCCCAATATGTCAGATGAACCTTTCTCATTGTGTCATAGTTTGGACTCTTGCTCTAGGCAAGACTGCTGGTTCGAGGATGACAGTACTTATGTTTGTAGGTTACTATGCCTATCCTACAACAAGTTGCAACTGTAGTCCCACCCTTCCGGGTCACTAGCAGTACCTCACCAATAACCCAAACAGTTAAAGGTGATTTGTGGCAGCCTTTACGCATGGACTCGGCAGTATGATATCTCAGTGAGTGTCGTGGTTATGCGGAGATTACCCCTTTCTCACAGATATCTCATGTCTCAACCATACGCAGGCAATGACGAAGACTCAATAATGTTTCAATAGTTTTTATTTGATACAATGCGGTAAATCGCATTGGCTGCAATGATTAAGACAATGAACAGTGCCTGAAATAGAATTGTAAAGACAAGAGTCATAATTATGAAGACTCCCACCATCTTACGTTAGCATAAGTATGGAGTATGTCCTAGTACCCTATCATGATAGGTCTAACCTTCTACCTAGAGGAGAGCTGGGTGTGTTAAACCTAATCTGCCAACGCCGTATCCCTGGAAGGAGCCCCCAACCCTGGTTACCTTGAATGAGGTCTCGTGCTCAGACTTCGGAAGAACACGAAGTCCGGGTCAGCGTCAAGGCGACGTGCAGCATCGATAGCAGCGATGGTATCCGGTCGGAATCCCTCTCACTATCTCTCTAAAGTGTGATGTTTTTATACAGATCTACTTGGACCCCTGACGTAGGTTGTTCCAAAACAATAGATAACACCGCATGCTTGGGATGGTAATTTCTAATGTGAGCACCTACAGTTTGTTTGTGTTAGTTGCATGAGTGGACTCCTTAGTGCGGTGACACTGATAACATAACTCTAAACAAAAAGGCCTAACGATAAACAAGGCAGCCATCTTAGAAGAGTTAATTAAATAAATGGTCTAAGATAGAGCAAGCTAAGTAGGCTGAAAGTCACTAGGTGATGGGGGCACGAGTCTGCAAGCCAAAGGCTAAGCTAACTCCTGTACTACAATCGGTTGCCTAAACGGAATGCATCATCGTTCTGTATAATACAATGGATGATCCTTTCATGATTACCAAAGCTACTACTGAACACAGTACTAAACTCCTTCCTCTCTGACACAACCTCACAGCATCATCCGTGTAATAAACCACCTTCGCATCGATTCATTACCAGCACCATGCAGCTGATCAGTCCTCAACGAACCACACACCACAGTGATTTTGGATGCCTTTCCAGACTCGAAATGGATTAATGATCCTGGTTCTCTATGAACATTTGGATGTTATATCACACACTTTGAACTATTACGGACAGTGAATACAAGCCTTCAGAAAGCCCCAGCCTTACAGGCACTGTAACGAGGCGAAATACGTGTTGGCCGTATCAACCTGATGTGAATGGAATATAGGATAATGCATACTAATTATGAGAAACACAATAATAAAGTACATTTGAACATACAAACATCTACATTGCCAACTGCTTAATCTTCTAAGATATAACATATTTCTGACAATCTCACTTACCCAGTGTAGAATTTACATATGATTTAAAAGACCAGACAGTCAGCTGAAAAAGTAAAGCCCTTCTTGAATCACCACATAACCCGGAGTATTCACTCTGGGATCTAACCTAATACCCAACCACCCTTTGTGAAGCCAACCCAAAATGGAGTCCCCTTTCTCTGGAACACCTTCTCTCTCATGCTTTTCCCTTGAAAATCCCAAAATATCATAGAATGTTTATCTTATCTCCTGTTCCTACTCGGTCTTGTGCTACTGCTCGAATGATTTATTTTCCCTCTATAGTTAGCGTACCACATTTTTGCTCAAAATGGTGTGATGCACGCATGAGTCCACCATTACTGCAATGTCAAGCATATCCATGTAAATATTACACTGAAGTAGGCCCTTGCACCTACCTCCTTAAATCGTCAGACAGACGTACTTCAGCACTGAAAACACAGGCCGCCCGATACGTTTCATCCATTACTGCATTTTCCTTTCTTCCTGTAACACACTGGCACACTCTGGCATAATGTCACCTTTTGGTACACTTGTTGCCAAGTTTAGCAACAATAACACACAACTTTGAGTTACCCAAAGTCCCTGAATTGCCACACCTATAACTAATAAATTTGGTTGTTTTTCTTTTTTAAATTAACTTTTTTCGTAGCATGTGTTGTTGTAAATACACATGCTCTTATTAGACGACATGCGTAGCCACATATCTCTGGCTTCAAGCCAGAAGCTCAACAAAATCTGCTTAACTTGCCATTTGATGGCAAACATCACTTCGGAACCTCAAGTTGACCAAAGGTTGGAGAAGTTAAAAAGATACAGACACAGCAAAAGCCATGGGTACGCTTCAAATAGCAACCCCAAGGGACACCTTTCAGAGACTTCAGTATTGAGGAAGTGTTGAACCACCCCTACGGGTACCCCTTCATCCTACCACAAGCAGCAACAAAGCCAAACCAATTCCATCAAAGGCATGTTCCAGAGGGGGGCATAAAGAAACACCACAGCAGGGGCAGAAGTAAATGAGGCACTGAGAAAGGAGCCTCTGCTAACAAACAGTGGCTCCCCCTCTCCCTCCCCAGACCATCTAACACCTGTCAGTGGCAGGCTTCAAGATTTCCAACCTGGTGGCAGGAAATCACAACAGATAGTCGAGTACTAGGCATGCTTCAACACGGATATTTCTTAGAACTCATTTCAGAACCGCCAAATATATATACGCCAATGCAAACATAAACTAAGCAGTGAGCACCAACATCTGCTACAGGAAGAGGTTCAAGCACGACTTTAAAAGGGCACTGCCGAGCTGGTACCCCAGAATCAGCAGGCTTCTTACTACACTTCCTCATACCAAAAAAGGACACTTCGCTCAGAGTCGTCCTGGACCTCAGGCCACTCAACTGATACATCCTGTCAGAACACTTTCACATGTTAACACCACAGGATGTTATACCTCTACTTCAAAAAGGCGAATACATGGCTGTGTTAGATCTCAGAGACGCCAACCTCCACATTCCTTTTCAGCCCGTCCACCAATATTACCTGGGTTCGTGGTAAACATTGCCAGTTCAAGGTATTTCTATGTAGTGTCACCACTGCCCCAAGGGTATTCACCAACTGTCTGACCATGGTCGTGGTACAGGGAATTTATACATTTCCCCGTCTGCAAGACTGTATGATCAAGAGCCTCCAACAATTCCTAAACCACACAGCCGGCCATTTCATTTCTCCACCATGTGGGCTTTACCATAAATGCGGTCAACCACCCCAGATACATCCCTTTCCTGGAGCATTCCTAACTCAGTCCGAGGCAGAGCTTGCCCAAGCCCACAAAGAATTAGAGCCTTTGGAGAGCTTGTACTTCTCTTTTAGGCACAAGGTCACCTCACTGTCAAGACAATAATGCACCTACTGGGAATGATTGCTTCTGGTATAGCAGTTGCTCCTCAAGCTCTGTTCACTTGCATCCCCTACAATAGTGCCTAGCAGCATAATGGTCACAAGCGGAGGGTCAGATGCAAGATCTGGTGTTGCTAATGGCCAGCACCTATCACCCTCTGCATTGGTGGAACAGTAACAATCTAGTTCGATGGCATCTGTCGCTGTAGATACGCATGTTTTGCATAGCTCGCCATCTGGTGTTGGGCCGGAGTGTTACAAGTTGTTTTTCTTCGAAGAAGTCTTTCGAGTCACGGGACCGAGTGACTCCTCCTTTTGTCTCCCATTGCGCATGGGCGTCGACTTCATCTTCGATTGTTTTTTTTCCGCCATCGGGTTCGGACGTGTTCCTGTCGCTCCGAGTTTCGGAACGGAAAGATAGCTAATTTCGGAAGATTTTCGTCGGTATTGTTGTATGTTCGGGATCGGCGTAGTTAGATTCAACACCGCGTCTAAGATCGAAGAGCTCCGGTGCCCTTCGGGGTAATTTTTTCGATCCCCCGTCGGGGCCTGGTCGGCCCGACCGCGTGCAGAAGAACGCCGATGGAACGGACCCCGTTCCGTTTCTGTCCCAAATGCCACAATAAATACCCCTATACAGACCAACACTTGGTCTGCAACCTGTGCCTGTCACCTGAGCACAGTGAAGACACCTGCGAGGCCTGTCGTGCGTTCCGGTCCCGAAAAACACTCCGAGACCGTCGAGCCAGAAGACTTCAGATGGCGTCCGCGCCGACAGCCCACCGGGAGTTCGAGGAACAAGAAGAGGAGGGAACCTTTTCGATCCAAGAATCGGACTCCGAAGGATTCGACGATACACAAACCGTGAGTAAGACGTCGAAAACCACTCAGAAGAAGATTTACAAGGCCCAGGGGACGCCACTGCCACCAGGCCATGGCTCGACCCATAAATTCGGTGACCGACCGTCGGCACCGAAAAAGGCCCAAACAGTGCCGAGATCGTCCGACTCCGGTCGAGACACCGGCACGCAGCCTTCTCGGGACCGAGAAAGTGCTGGAGACAAGCATCGACACCGATATACCGGTGTAGACACGGCTCGACGCCGAGACAGCGGCACCGAAGAAGATCGACGCCGAGAGGTTTCGGCCCCGAAAAACAAAAAAGGCACCTCGGAGCCGAAAAGAGATGCAGACAGGGTTTTGGTGCCAAAACAAACTGCAACCGACCCAGTTTCAGGCTCTTATACAGAAGAGCACTCGCTAACCTCCCAAATGCAAAAGCATAGGTTTGAGGAAGAGCTACACTCAACTGATGTAGACCATACGCAAAAGCGTATTTTCATACAGCAGGGGACAGGAAAAATAAGCACCCTTCCCCCTATTAGAAGAAAGAGAAGATTGGAGTTCCAAACTGAACAAACACCACAAACAAAAGTGGTGAAAAAAGTTACCCCACCACCCTCTCCTCCACCTGTGATTAACGTCTCACCAGCACAAACTCCATCACATTCCCCAGCTCACACCACCATGAGCCAGGGTGACCAAGATCAAGACGCATGGGACTTATACGACGCCCCAGTGTCAGATAACAGTCCGGAGGCATACCCTACGAAGCCATCTCCACCAGAGGACAGCACTGCGTATTCTCAAGTGGTGGCTAGAGCAGCACAATTTCACAATGTAAGCCTCCACTCAGAACAGGTCGAGGATGACTTTTTATTCAACACACTCTCCTCCACCCACAGCTCCTACCAAAGCCTGCCTATGCTCCCTGGTATGCTCCGGCACGCAAAAGAAATCTTTAAGGAGCCGGTCAAAAGTAGGGCAATCACACCAAGGGTGGAAAAAAAGTATAAGGCGCCTCCTACAGACCCGGCTTTCATCACTACACAGCTGCCACCAGACTCTGTCGTTGTAGGAGCAGCTAGGAAAAGGGCCAACTCCCACACATCTGGAGATGCACCACCCCCAGATAAAAAAAGCCGCAAGTTCGATGCAGCTGGTTAGAGAGTTGCAGCACAAGCTGCAAACCAGTGGCGCATCGCTAACTCCCAGGCACTACTTGTGCGCTATGACAGAGCCCATTGGGATGAGATGCAACATCTCATTGACCATCTGCCCAAGGACCTACAAAATAGGGCAAAACAAGTGGTTGAGGAGGGACAGACCATTTCCAACAACCAAATCCGCTCCTCCATGGACGCTGCAGATACAGCTGCACGGACAATTAATACATCTGTAACTATCAGAAGGCATGCATGGCTCCGAACGTCTGGATTTAAACCGGAGATTCAGCAAGCAGTTCTCAATATGCCTTTTAACGAAAAAGAACTGTTCGGTCCAGAAGTGGACACAGCGATTGAGAAACTCAAAAAAGACACGGACACTGCTAAAGCCATGGGCGCACTCTACTCCCCGCAGAGCAGAGGGAATTACAGCACATTCCGTAAAACACCCTTTAGAGGGGGGTTTCGGGGTCAGAGCACACAAGCCAGCACCTCACAGGCAACACCGTCCAGTTACCAGGGACAGTACAGAGGAGGTTTTCGGGGACAATATAGAGGAGGGCAATTCCCTAGGAATAGAGGAAAATTTCAAAGCCCCAAAACCCCTACTACTAAGCAGTGACTCACATGTCACTCATCCCCTCCACACAACACCAGTGGGGGGAAGACTAAGTCATTATTGCAAAGCATGGGAGGAAATCACTACAGACACTTGGGTTCTAGCAATTATCCAACATGGTTATTGCATAGAATTTCTACAATTCCCTCCAAACATACCACCAAAAGCACAAAATTTGACAAAACATCATTCCAGTCTCCTGGAGATAGAAGTGCAGGCACTATTGCAAAAGAATGCAATTGAATTAGTGCCAAACACACAAATAAACACAGGAGTTTACTCACTGTACTTTCTGATACCAAAGAAGGACAAAACGCTGAGACCAATCCTAGACCTCAGAATAGTGAACACATTCATCAAATCAGACCATTTTCACATGGTCACACTACAAGAAGTATTACCATTGCTAAAACTACACGACTACATGTCAACTTTAGACCTCAAGGACGCGGATTTCCATATACCAATACACCCATCGCACAGGAAATACCTAAGGTTTGTATTCAAAGGAATACATTACCAATTCAAGGTACTGCCTTTCGGATTAACAACCGCACCAAGAGTCTTTACCAAATGTCTAGCGGTAGTCGCTGCACACATCAGAAGGCAGCAAATACATGTGTTCCCATATCTAGACAACTGGCTAATCAAGGCCCATTCGTTAATAGAGTGCTCAAATCACACAAATCAGATCATACAAACCCTCTTCAAACTAGGGTTCACCGTCAACTTCACAAAATCCAACATTCTGCCGTGCAAGGTACAACAATACCTAGGAGCCATAATAGACACAACAAAAGGAGTAGCCACTCCAAGTCCCCAAAGAATTCAAAATTTCAACACCATCATACAACGCGTGTATCCAACACAAAAGATACAAGCAAAGATGGTATTACAACTCCTAGGCATGATGTCTTCATGCATAGCCATTGTCCCAAACGCAAGACTGCACATGAGGCCCTTACAACAGTGCCTAGCATCACAGTGGTCTCAAGCACAGGGTCATCTTCTAGATCTGTTGTTAATAGACCGCCAAACTTACCTCTCGCTTCTGTGGTGGAACAACATAAATTTAAACAAAGGGCGGCCTTTCCAAGACCCAGTGCCACAATACGTAATAACAACAGATGCTTCCATGACAGGGTGGGGAGCACACCTCGATCAACACAGCATACAAGGACAATGGAACGTACATCAAACAAAACTGCATATAAATCACCTAGAACTTCTAGCAGTTTTTCAAGCACTAAAAGCTTTCCAACCAATAATAGTTCACAAATACATTCTCGTCAAGACAGACAACATGACAACAATGTATTATCTAAACAAGCAAGGGGGGACGCACTCCACGCAGTTAAGCCTGCTAGCACAAAAAATTTGGCGTTGGGCAATTCACAACCAAATTCGCCTAATAGCACAATTTATACCAGGGATCCAAAATCAACTCGCAGACAATCTCTCTCGAGATCACCAACAGGTCCACGAATGGGAAATTCACCCCCAAATTCTGAACACCTATTTCAAACTCTGGGGAACACCTCAGATAGACTTGTTTGCGACGAAGGAGAACGCAAAATGCCAAAACTTCGCATCCAGATACCCACACAAACAGTCCCAAGGCAATGCCCTATGGATGAACTGGTCAGGGATATTTGCTTACGCTTTTCCTCCTCTCCCTCTCCTTCCTTACCTGGTAAACAAACTCAGTCAAAACAAACTCAAACTCATATTAATAGCACCAACTTGGGCGAGGCAACCCTGGTACACAACGCTGCTAGACCTATCAGTTGTACCCTGCATCAAATTGCCCAACAGGCCAGATCTGTTGACACAACACAACCAAAAGATCAGACACCCAGATCCAGCATCGCTGAATCTAGCAATCTGGCTCCTGAAATCCTAGAATTCGGGCACTTACAACTTACCCAAGAATGTATGGAAGTCATAAAGCAAGCCAGAAGGCCATCCACCAGGCACTGCTATGCAAGTAAATGGAAGAGGTTTGTTTGCTACTGCCATATTAATCAAATACAACCATTACACACAACTCCAGAACATGTAGTGGGTTACTTGCTTCACTTACAAAAATCTAACCTGGCTTTCTCTTCCATTAAAATACACCTTGCAGCAATATCTGCATACCTGCAGACTACCTATTCAACTTCCCTATATAAGATACCAGTCATTAAAGCATTCATGGAGGGCCTTAGGAGAATTATACCACCAAGAACACCACCTGTTCCTTCATGGAACCTAAATGTTGTCCTAACTAGACTTATGGGTCCACCTTTTGAACCCATGCACTCCTGCGAAATACAGTTCCTAACCTGGAAGGTTGCATTTCTCATCGCCATTACTTCCCTAAGAAGAGTAAGCGAGATTCAGGCGTTTACAATACAAGAACCTTTTATACAACTACACAAGAATAAGGTCGTCCTAAGGACTAATCCTAAATTTTTGCCAAAGGTTATTTCACCGTTCCATCTAAATCAAACAGTGGAACTTCCAGTGTTCTTTCCACAGCCAGATACCGTAGCTGAAAGGGCACTACATACATTAGATGTCAAAAGAGCATTAATGTATTACATTGACAGAACAAAGAACATCAGAAAGACTAAACAACTATTTATTGCATTTCAAAAACCTCATGCAGGAAACCCAATATCAAAACAAGGTATAGCCAGATGGATAGTTAAATGCATTCAAATCTGCTACCTTAAAGCTAAACGACAGCTGCCCATTACACCAAGGGCACACTCAACCAGAAAGAAAAGTGCTACCATGGCCTTTCTAGGAAACATCCCAATGCAAGAAATATGTAAGGCAGCCACATGGTCTACGCCTCACACATTCACCAAGCACTACTGTGTAGACGTGTTATCCGCACAACAAGCCACAGTAGGTCAAGCCGTATTAAGAACATTATTTCAAACTACTTCAACTCCTACAGGCTGAGCCACCGCTTTTGGGGAGATAACTGCTTACTAGTCTATGCAAAACATGCGTATCTACAGCGACAGATGCCATCGAACTGAAAATGTCACTTACCCAGTGTACATCTGTTCGTGGCATCAGTCGCTGTAGATTCGCATGTGCCCACCCGCCTCCCCGGGAGCCTGTAGCAGTTTGGAAGTTACCTTCAACTATTTGTATATGTATCATCTCAACCTTAAATAGGTACATACTTAGTCACTCCATTGCATGGGCACTATTACTACAATTCAACTCCTACCTCACCCTCTGCGGGGAAAAACAATCGAAGATGGAGTCGACGCCCATGCGCAATGGAGACAAAAGGAGGAGTCACTCGGTCCCGTGACTCGAAAGACTTCTTCGAAGAAAAACAACTTGTAACACTCCGGCCCAACACCAGATGGCGAGCTATGCAAAACATGCGAATCTACAGCGACTGATGCCACGAACAGATGTACACTGGGTAAGTGACATTTTCATTGCATAGCAGGGCTTTTCAAGTTTTCTACAAATACCTGACAGGCCAGGTGGAGAGTTCACCTCAGTCACAACACAGTTCAGGGTTTATGTACTTTAACCCAGCAAGCTTACTACATCAACTATTTGGAGCTTTTGGTGGTCCACCATGCTCTTAAAGCATTCCTGATGCTTATTGTCAACAAAGTGGTCCTCATCGGGCCCGAGAACATGGCTGCCATGCACTACCTACAAAACACGAGGTTACACAATCCGTCTCTGTCTCCTAACACTGTCAATTTTGCATTGGTCCATTCACCACCATATTTACCTGATGGAAAAATACTTAGGGTCCACAATGACTTTGCGGACCTGTTCAGCAGGACGCAATAACAAGTCCACGACTGGAATGGCACCCACATATCTTACTAGTGTATTTGAACTGTGGGGAACAACCAACATGGATCTGTTTGCCCCCATTGAGAACGCAAAATGTTCAAACTTTTCCTTCAAGTACTCGCAGCCATGTTCCCTGGGCAATGCTCTACAGATCAATTGGTCAGGGACATTTGCTTATGCTTTTCCACCTCTCCCTCTCCTTCCAAAGGCGATATAGAAGATGCAGCAAACTTCACAAACCTCATACAGTGCCCCCCATCTGGGCAAGACAGCCATGATACTCTGCCCTATTAGAAATGTCCTACATAGGAAGCTCCGCAACCTTTTTACCCGAGCCCAAGAACCAAACAGACACCCAGATCCTGAACAACTGAATCTTGCAATTTGGCACCTGATATCTTATAATTTGGCTACTTAGTCTTTCCTCAATAATGTATGGACATCCTGAAGGAGCATCGTAGACCCACTGCATATGCTTGTTATCCTGCCACATTTGTCCACTACTGCACTGCATATAAGAGATCCTCTTACGTCTGCTGTTCTGGACATCATTACCCACTTACCTCATTTACAGAAGGCAGAAATATTGCATTCAGCAGCTAAAGTGGCATACATGCAGGACAGGCAACATTCCTCCCTTTTCCACATACTAGTTGTTAAATCTTTCATAAAGGGCCTTAAAAAGTTCCCCTCCAAGAGTACCAAGAGCTATGCTATAGAATCTTAATGTTGTACTCAACCAGACTCATGGTTCCCCTATTTGATCCAATACATTCCTGTGACCTACACTTTCTTTCCTGTAAGGTAATTTGTTTGAAGACCATAACTTCTTTACGGAACCTTTCATACAGGTTCATAAAGACCATTAGTTCCTCAGGACAAACACCAAATTCCTTCCCAAGATAGTTTCCCAGTTCCACATCAGTCAGACCATAGAACACTCAGTTTATTTTAAACACCCAGACTCTGTAGCAGAGAGGGCCCTGCATACTCTGGATGTAAAACATGCTCTCATGCTGCACTGATAGAACAAACCTTTTTTTTTAAAGTATAAGCTATTTTAAGCTCTTGTAAAACCTCACAAGGGACAAGGTGGATAGGTAAATGTATCCAGACTTGCTATCCCAAGGAAACACAAATCTCCCTGTAACACATAGAGCCCATTCTGCCAGAAAGAAAGCACTGTCTGTGGCCTTCTTAGTAAAATGTCATTAGCCAACATTTGTAAAGCAGCTACTTGGTCAACTCTCAAACATTTACTAAACATTATTGTGTGGCTGAACTTGCTAGACAACAAGTAACGGTAGTCCAAACGGTACAGAGGACATAACTCCAGACATCTACATCTTCCACATGCAAGCCACCACTTATGAGGAGGTACTGTTTTGCAGTCTATGCAGAGATAAAAGAAACTTGGGTCCACCAGGCCTCATTCCACTTGGAAAAAAGGAGCCACTATGACTTTCCTTTGAAATATATCCATAGTTGACATTTGAAAGGCAGCTACCTGGTCCACTTCACACATGTTCACAAAGCCCTACTGCATGAATGTCTTCGCTCGCCAAAAAGTTGGCCAAGCTGTTCTAAGACCTCTGTTTCAGAGTTCTGCAACATCCACTGACCAATCATCACTTAGAGTACTGCTTTACAGTCCATGCAGATACACAAGCACACATAATTTAAACTCCTTATCCACACCAACAAAGCTTTCTGCAACACTGGCCATTCCTACCTGAAAAGCTGCATTCTCTTTCACCAGCCTTCTAGACTCCTCCATTCTATTGTTCTCTCATTTGCACACACCCCACGCACACACGAAAGCAGTGCAGGCATCCTCACCTTCTAATACCTGGCACCTAAAGCCTGGAATGACCTCCTGCATCACATTAGAGCCCTCACTCTTCTTGACTTTCACAAGAACCTGAAGACCTGGCTTTTTGAGTAAGCCTCCAGTGCTGGCATCATGCACCCACTTCAGAGTGCCTGAATACCCTCACTGGTGATTAGTGCACTAAAAAAATGCAGATAACATAATGTAACATAACTCTTCCAGTTCTAGTGCTGCAATTGATAATTGTGTTACCAAGCAACCAGTTGTGTGTAAATGTGCTGCAGCAGGATGGCCATCCCTCAGGGACATGCTTGATGGTGCACAGTGCTCTTGACATTGATGTTTAAACCATGCATAAACTTGGTGTGCCAGTTTACATAGGCACGAGGTAAATCATGTTGCACCACGGTTGCATGCTGAACTCGTACAAGCATTTTGTTCATACCAGTAACTGCTATCTATCTGGCTTGCTAGACAAAAGGATGACCACAAAGCCCCTTGAATATTGCTTGTTATACTTGGTCAGACAAACTGCGTGCTCCTGTTCCAATAGACTCCTCAAATCTCGGAAAAATGCTTTCTCCTTCCCCTTTCCTTCGTTCCCATTGCCCACTTGTCACCAGTATAGCAAACAGGGACACAGTATACGATGCTTGAAAGAAGTAAGTTTATTCAACAAAGAGAAAATAGTCTGAACAGGAACAGGAGGTGTGGCACCACTAAATCACAAAACTCTCTTCTGATTCACTTCCATGCACTGCACATTCCGCCTACACTAACTGCACGTTTGTCAGCCCACACATGCCAATGTCCCACTGCATCTACACATACTCAACTCCAACAAATGTCATCGTTCACTGTGCCGCAAACAGTGCAGACTTTGGTCCTCTCACATAAGCAGATGGAAGGCCCTGCTCAGCCACCTCCGTGGCACCACCCTCACTGGTAAGATAGACAGTCTTCACAGTGTGGCATGTATCATCAGAGGCTTGAAGAAGTTGAATCACATCACTCCCCACACTGAAGAAACTATATTGCTTCCCCACCCAAGCTTGTATCCTCTCTGTATCATACAAAATATAATTTTACTCTAGATGCTATTTACAAAGCCTTACGCTCATTATGGAAACTATTTGAAGATCAGCCCCATTGCTCCAGTACGAGCTATAAATATGTCTAGTGAGGATCCTCCTTGAGGTTAATAGTTGACTCCCTTGATCTGGTATGTGTTGCAGCACAGAAAAGAGGGTGCTGTGCAAGCAGTTCTACTTAATAGATAGGTGTATATAGTGCTATACACTAATTGATTTTGGATCTGTAAAATGTATCTGCTTGTGAGAGGAAGCCACTTGCACATATATATTTGGGTAAGGTGGCAAACATTTTACCTTTCGGTCCAACATAGTGTGATTGCGAAATAGCTAAAAAGAAATGCGAGGAAATACTTACAGTTCAAGTAGTACCAAGAATAAATTCTTAAGCATGTTAATCAAATCAAAATGTAGGTAATTTTGTAATTCATGTTAGAATAGGTTGTTAACAGATTCTACCAATAGAAGGAGTGGATTGGTAGCTAAGGTGACCAAACATAGGTGTCATGTGTAAAAATGATCTGTAGTGTGTGTGTGTGTGTGTGTGTGTGTGTGTGTGTGTGTGTATATATATATATATATATATATATGCTCAATGGCATGTGTAGCTGCAGATACACATGCTGTGCACTGTTCCTGCCATCTAGTGTTGGGCTCGGAGTGTTACAAGTTGTTTTTCTTTGAAGAAGTCTTTTCGAGTCACGGGACCGAGTGACTCCTCCCTTTCGGCTCCATTGCGCATGGGCGTCGACTCCATCTTCGATTGTTTTCTTTCCGCCATTGGGTTCGGACGTGTTCCTCTTCGCTCCGTAATTCGAATCGGGAAAACTCAGAAAATCATCAAAATCCGTCGGTATTGTTTGCGTTCGGGACGGGGTTATTACAAACACATCGGCACTGACAACAAGACCGCTTACAAATAGAGGTCCAAGCATTACTAGCAAAACAAGCCATAGAACTAGTGCCTTATCACCAGAAAGGAACAGGGGTTTACTCCCTATATTTCATTATTCCAAAAAAAGACAAAACGTTAAGGCCTATCCTAGATCTCAGAACGTTAAATCTCTTCATCAAATCAGATCATTTCCACATGGTAACACTACAGGACGTCGTTCCCTTACTAAAACAAGGGGAATACATGGCAACACTGGATCTAAAAGATGCGTATTTTCACATACCCATTCATCCATTTCACAGGAAATACCTCAGGTTTGTAATACAAGGCAAACATTACCAATTCAAAGTGTTGCCCTTCGGGATAACAACAGCACCCAGGGTATTTACAAAATGCCTAGCCGTAGTAGCAGCTCATATAAGGAGACATCACATGCACGTATTTCCGTATCTAGACGATTGGCTAATAAAAGCCAACACTCAACACCAATTTCAAATTCACACGCAATATGTAATACATACTCTACACAAACTAGGGTTTTCTATAAATTACCAAAAATCTCATTTACAACCATCCCAAATACAGCAATTCTTGGGAGCCACACTCAACACACAAAAAGCAATTGCCACTCCAAGTCCACAGAGAGTTCAATCGTTTCAAAATATAAGATCAAGCATACAGCCAAAACAACACACGGTCAGGTTTGTGATGAAACTACTAGTCATGATGTCCTCATGCATAGCTATTGTCCCAAACGCAAGATTACACATGCGGCCCTTACAACAGTGCCTAGCAAGACAATGGACGCAGGCACAGGGTCATCTCCAAGATGTAGTGTTGATAGACCGCCAAACACACTTTTCGCTTCAATGGTGGAACCCTGTAAATTTAAACAAAGGGCAGCCTTTTCAAGACCCAGTGCCTCATGCCATTATCACAACAGACGCCTCCATGATTGGGTGGGGAGCACACCTCAACAATCACAGCATACAAGGTCAGTGGGACAGTCAACAAAAACAACTTCACATAAATCTCTTAGAACTGCTAGCAGTCTTTCTAGCACTAAAAGCTTTTCAACCCCTTCTAGTCCACAAACACATTCTTGTGAAAACAGACAATATGACAACAATGTACTATCTAAACAAACGGGGGGACACACTCGTCACAACTGTGCCTCCTGGCACAAAAATTTTGGCATTGGGCAATTCACAACAACATTTGCCTCATACTGCAATATATACCAGGCATTCACAATCAGCTAGCCGACAATCTCAGTCGAGATCACCATCAAGCTCATGAGTGGGAAATAAAATCCCAGATACTACAAAAATACTTTCACCACTGGGGGACACCAGACATAGATCTATTCGCAATAAAATGCCAAATGCCAAAACTTTGCATCCAGATACCCACACCCTCAGTCCAAGGGCAATGCTCTGTGGATCGATTGGTCAGGGATATTTGCTTACTCTTTTCCTCCTCTCCCACTCATTCCTTTTCTAGTCAAGAAACTGAGTCAAAACAAACTCAAACTAATACTTATAGCACCAACGTGGGCTCGCCAACCGTGGTACACCACACTGTTGGACCTCTCACTAGTACCTCACATCAAACTCCCAAACAGACCAGATCTGTTAACACAACACAAACAACAGATCAGACACCCCAATCCAGCATTGCTCGACCTAGCATTCTGGCTCCTGAATTCTTAGAATTTGGCTATCTAAACCTTTCAAATGAGTGTATGGAAGTCATTAAACAGGCAAGGAAACCAACAACAAGGCATTATTATGCTAATAAATGGAAAAGGTTTGTTTTCTACTGCCAAGCAAACCAAATCACACCGTTAGATGCCTCCATACAAAACATTGTGAGTTATTTACTACACCTACAAAAAGCAAATCTCGCTTTTTCCTCCATCAAAATTCATCTCACTGCAGTCTCTGCTTACCTGCAGATTAAACATACAAAGTCACTTTTTAGAATACCAGTTATTAAAGCCTTTATGGAAGGACTGAAAAGGATCATAGCTCCAAGAACCCCACCAGTGCCCTCGCGGAATCTTAATATTAATATACTTACACGACTCTTGGGCCCATCTCTTGAACCCATGCATTCTTGCCAAATCCAATTCTTAACCTGGAAGGTAGCATTTCTAATAGCCATCACTTCACTACGAAGAGTTAGTGAAATACAGGCGTTCACTATCGAAGAACCATTTATACAAGTACACAAACATAAAGTGGTTCTCCGCACTAATCCAAAATTTCTACCAAAAGTAATTTCACTGTTTCATTTAAACCAAACCGTGGAACTCCCAGTCTTCTTCCCACAGCCAGACTGAGTAGCAGAAAGAGCACTGCATACATTAGATATAAAAAGAGCACTAATGTACTATATAGACAGAACAAAACCATTTCGTAAAACTAAGCAATTGTTCGTTGCTTTCCAAAAACCCCATGCTGGTAACCCCATATCCAAACAGGGCATAGCCAGATGGATAGTCAAATGCATACAAACCTGTTACCTGAAAGCTAAAGGAGAGTTACTCATTACACCAAAAGGCACACTCCACTAGAAAGAAAGGAGCAACAATGGCCTTTCTAGGTAACATACCAATTACAGAGATTTGTAAGGCAGCCACTCGGTCTACACCTCATACGTTTACCAAACACTACTGTGTAGATGTGTTAGCAACATAACAAGCCACAATAGGACAGGCTGTACTAAGAACATTATTTCAAACAACTTCAACTACTACAGGCTGACCACCGCTTTGGGGAGGGTTACTGCTTTGTAGTCTTTGCACAGCATGTGTATCTGCAGCTACACATGCCATCGTACGGAAAATGTCACTTACCCAGTGTACATCTGTTCGTGGCATGTACCGTTGCAGATTCACATGTGCCCTCCCACCTCACCGGGATCCTGTAGCCGTTTAAGTCGCAATTGTAGATTGTATATATGTAAATAAAGATTCCTTTTGCACAAACTATGTACATACATATCTATTCTATTGCATGGACATCTTTAGTATTCTTATTCTACCACTCCTACCTCACCCTATGCGGAAAAACAATCTAAGATGGAGTCGATGCCCATGTGCAATGGAGCCGAAAGGGAGGAGTCACTCGGTCCCGTGACTCGAAAATACTTCTTTGAAGAAAAACAAATTGTAACACTCCGAGCCTAACACTAGATGGCAGGAACAGTGCACAACATGTGAATCTGCAGCGGTACATGCCACAAACAGATGTACACTGGGCAAGTGACATTTTCCATATATATATATACTGCATTGATAAAGTATGGGCAAAGGTATTTGCAACCACTGTTTCTAAATCATTTGAATGTAGTGTCTGTTTAAATATGTATGTTCTCTGATTGCTCAATAGCAAATACATTTTTCACAGACATTATTATTTCATCTGTGTTTTGGTGATTGATGCTTTGTAATCATGTTTTTCTCAGGATGCATTAAATGTATAGTCATACTGCCGAAAGGTGCTAGAATTGTTTAATGAAAGTAACTGGAGCTATGATTTGAAGTACAGTCGTTGACCTATTCAGATTATAGCAGCCCAGTTTAGGGTGTCTTCTTTTAAACTGCATCATCCCTACTGAGAAGTATGAGTACTGGTCTGTTGCTTGCTGCTTCTCACTCTCTCATTGCATTATACATCTTCAAGTAGGAAGTTCAGACTCAACTGCAGTTCAGTCATTTCCCACCTACAAATGCCACTATTGTCTATGTATGTGAGCACATGCTTTTGAAACTCTTTCATTCACACACGCGCACACACACATTCATTCTCCCACAGGCAGTAAACAGTATACAAAATTAATCTTCATAATCACCTTTCAATTATTTTACCATTTCTGATCCATTTGCTTTGTTAGTGCTTGTTTAGTGTGCAATCTTTTTTTCTGTGTTCCTACTTCTGGTTTATGGACTTTGTTCTCCTTTCCCACTTCTCCTTTGTCTCACCCACTCCCCATTTGTAGAGAATCACAGGCTCTCTAGGTGGCCTCTTTGAATTCTCTCTCTTTGTTCCTTCTCTTCTTGCTCAAATTCTCGTTTTCTTTTCTTTTTCAGTCACCTGAAGAAAGAGAGTGATAAACCATTGTAAGAAGAACACCAATCATAGAGGAAAATGAGCTCACTGGGTCCAGCATCTCACTGAGGGCAGGGAAAGAAAGGACACCGACTGAGTGGATGAACATACCTGCACTCACGTTGAGGGGCAGCAGGCAGATCAGCGCAAGTGGATGGATGTTCAGATGTGGGTGCAGAATCACCCCATCCATGCAGAATTCAGGGAAGAGGAAAGGAAAACAGTGACATGGGGGAGAGTTTCTGAGTCTTTGGGTCCTTCTCTTCCGATCGTAGTGCCCGTTCCACTGTGGATTGTATCTTTCTCCTGTCCAATTCCTAAATGTTGCAGTTAGTTGTGTGATGATATAACCGTGCTTCATGAAGATTTGCAGCCTCCACACAAAACCTGCCCCTCCCCATATCTGCATATGTCCTTTAAAAGCAAAAGAACACTAAATATGAAGGTGCAACTTTTATTATTACTCGTTCTATATAAATATAAATATGAGATGGTAAGGCAGTGCTTCTCAGTGGCACATCAGTATTTCTGTCAAGCAGTTGAAAAAGGGTGAAGATGTGTGGAGGAGGCCCTGTGTTACTTCCTGATGATTCCTGGAGTATGTCTTGGAGAGTGGAGGGAGAAAGGAAGAAAGACAGGGTTAGCACTTAACTTCCATTAAATGTGGAAGTCTAAAAAACATTGGAAAAATAAGCTTGATGGTGGGACACAGCTGTAGAGCAGATGTCTTCTCCTGGCCAAATGGACATTTACTAAACAGACTTGCCACCCTTGAAGGCTTGCAGTAAACTTGTGTAACCTAAGTTATTAGCAGACTCTGTGCTGTGATCTGAATTTCCTGGCACAAATAAGGAAGGTTACTGTTGGCATAGTTCGATAGTGGTATGTCTACAGTTTGGGCATTCATCCTCTCATTGCCCTTTGGTTGATAGTGATGAAGGAAGGACAGGTGCATCTGTATCTTGACTGTTACCTGACAATCTGTTTCTTCTGGTATTGCTTTTGCCGACCTGAAAGAGCAACTACCCGTGCTGCCAACCAAGGAATGTACTGGCACAAGCTCCTATACTGTGCTGAAGAAGCTGTTACTCCTGTGGTGTTAGAAGAAACATCATAACGCAAGCTTCTTTCTCCAAACTGAGATTGTTGCTGCTGAACTGAAAGACCATCCACTCATGCTGTGTTTGGAGAATTCCATTACAAAACAAGAACACTTGCAGTCACCTGCAATAGAATAATCTCCGTACTGCTACCCATAAATTCTGTGACTCTGCTGAAAAAGCAGCACCTCACACTACATTAGGTGGAGAGTTCTGCTGCATTCTTTAGACTGACAAGCGTTGCTGTGGGAATGAAGCAGCTCACTGCCTCTGGTTCCAGGTGGAGATTCGTAATCCATTTCTCAGACTACTAGCCAAGAAGTCGATCGCTGAGCTGGAAGAGCAGCATGATGTTCTGTGCGAAGAGGACAGTCTTGCTACATTCTTCAAACCACTGCCCAAGCACTAGACCTCTTAGGTGAATGTGGTAGCTACCTTGCGAGGAGAGAGTCCTGTTTACCTCCATGGTGTCAGAAAAGACTATCACAGAGCATAGGTACCTCCCCCTGGACTTTGGTGGCAGAATCCTTAGCCTCTGGCCTGGGAAGTCCTGCCCTGTCTTCTCCTTGCTGTTCCCCGGTAGCACTTGCAAGTTGTTTTTTGTTTCTTCCCTGTGCACAGCCTCCCCTATAATCCTCCCCCCTCCTGCCCCCGTTCTTCATCTCCACGCTGTTAAAATAAATAAACTGGCCATTCTGACTGTTTTGACATCAGCCAGGTACTTGGGGCAGGGAAGTTGTAAATGGGAATCTAATGGAACCTTGATGTGAGTGCTTTACCAGTGCCTATACAGTCATGTGGGGTATGGCATGGGTGGGTGTGATGGCAGGAATAGCAGTGCATCACAGAGGTATAGTCCAGATCCCACAAATGTAGAAGCAGCTGCTGATACAAGGTAAGACCTGTCTTACAAACACTAACTTCTGCTCTTTTGAAGGATTTTCTGCTCTGACAGGTAGAAGAACTGTAAGTGCACAACAAGCCACTGTGGTCATGTTACTTCTTCTCTACACTTGGGTTTTGGCCGTGTTCCCCTAAAAAAGGAATTCTTGCTGGGGTCCTTAACTTGTACCTGTGCATATGCCTTCAGTGTCAAAGAGGTGGTCCTCAGCATCAAAATGTCATCATGGTTGATTAGAGCTTTTACAACCCCAAAGCTTCTACCTGCTTTAACTCTCAATGTTCCCCATTGGAAGTGAGAACCTCCATAACAAAACAATCCAACCCCTGTCACTCCTTGTAAAATGAAAGCCTATGAAGAAAGAATATTTTTGTTGTCTCACATATTTTGCACCACACTGAAATCTCCCTTTTGAGTACAGAATCAACCTCTTGATGTTTCCCCAAAGAACAGCCATTTGGGTATCAATTTGGGGTCCTTTCTGTGATCCCATCCCCTTCTGCAGTTGATGGTGACTTCACAATGCTTCTCTGCTCGACCTTCAGATTTCTTTTTTCTGTCTATTCTTTTGGTTAAGGAATCAAGAAAGTCCAAGAATTGAAAATAAAGAACTATGGATTGTCCTGTGTGCCAAAGATGACAGTGGTCTCAAACAGTCCTCATGATCGATGACAAGTCGTATTGGGAAAAGTGCCTGGTTTTGTTTGTTTTATAATTACCCTGCCACACAGAGAAATTGAGTGGTTTACATCACTATTTCGAAATGCCTGGTTTCTGTTGAAAGTAGTTTCTTTTGTGCTGGTTGGTTGCTTGGAATGATGAGCACAAGCCGATCAACAATTCCTGCAGATAACAATGACCGAATGCACCAAGTGTGGAAGAGGGTTCTTCTGAATACTTTCCAAGTCCAGAAACCTTTGGGAAGAAGGGCTATACTTGGAGAAGTTTCAACATCAGTTTAGTCAGGATAATGACATGCAGTGGGGGAGTATTTTGAGGTCGTAATAACAGTTTGGAGTGTACTTATTCTCTGGGTATCGCGCATTTATAGCTCTGAGAAGTGTGACAAGGTGAATGGTCCAAAAACACTATATACCAGACTTACAGTGAAATTAATCATCCCTCCAAAACACATTAAACCTCAGAAACTGACAAAAAACTGTAGTACAGCATCTGCCACGAAAGCAGCTAATAGATCAACTAAGAAAACTTGAGGTTCGAGGCAAAGGAGCAATATATAGTACACTCAGAAAAGGATGCTTTGGGGACCAGTGTTTTTCTGTCAGAAATCCCAGAGCTAGGAGAAACCAAGAAGATAGCTGTTTGTGAAGACACAGTGATGTGCCCCGTTCCCCCCAAAACCATTTCCTATACACGCCACTTTATCCAACGCACTGCAATGAAATTATTGCTAATGTGTATGCCGCTACTTGTAATACGGCACATTTAGGCGCTACCATCAGCATGGTCAGGGATACAGAATTACTTTAATTTATTTAGGATGGGGTCAGCATTAGACTTGTTAAACCTACTTTTTAAACTTAAGTTGCTATTAGCATAGGTTTAGTTTAAAATAATTTATGAAATTTCATATAACTAAGAGCTGGAGTTAGGATTACGGTTACATTAAGTTTGCTTAATTTAATAGAATTTGTTTGTTATAATTTAAGTAATTTAAAGTTGAGTTGAGTTAAGATATGAGTTAGTTTGCAAAAGGTTTTTAGATCAAAATTACTATGTTATTCCAGTTTATTTACCTCTAGGGTTAACAGTAGGGTAAACGTATTGTTTTATTTAATTTGTAATAGTAAATATATTTAAACGTAATTAAATTGAAGGTTAGCTTTGGAATTAAGATTACCTTTTTAATAACATTTGATTTAGAGTCATGGGCAGTATTAGGATGCGTACTTGTAGATCAGGTGGGGGACTTTCAGGTCATACCATAGAACCATCGCCACAGTAGTTGAGAAGAGGGTCTCTCCGTGGAAATAATTCTAGTGCATTTTTGGGACAAAAGGACACGCAGTATGATCCTCTGATTCTTCGCAAGCGCAAGAAGAGATACTGAAAGTAAAATGAATTTTGACAATAAGATGTATGAGTGTTTCTTTTGCTTTACTGCTCATATTTTTACTTCTTCTGGTGCAAGTAAAAAAACAAAAATAAAACCAACATGCTTTGAAGTATGCAATGCAATTGGCAGAAGATACAAAGCAAGATTCCGTCCCTTTCATCTCAGAAGGAGAGCTTGCCTGATGGGAATACATTTTTGGCATTAATTAAAAATTTAATGTAGCTCGTGGGCTTTCCAACTACAATGAAAAGGTTCAAAGGAAATAGAGTAGCTAGGACTGTTACCTGTCAATAATGTTGATCATAATAACTTTACCTGAGAGCAAATGTGCCAAAATCATGGTATTAAATGTGGTGGGTACACCTAGGGTGGCTTCAGACTAGCCAAGTTGCAGTGCTGACGAGACGTGGAGCTAGAGTTGGCAACAGACATGGAAGTAAAGCTGCTTACGAACCAGAAGATGTATGTCTTCAGCAGTAAGCAGAGCAGACAAAACTGAAAATATTTGGCTGATGTAGGCCTTTGAAACAATTAAAATTGTTGATAGGATGGCGAATTTGATGCTTTCTGTTTTGTGTGATAAGTGACATTTAAAGATCAATTAACTGCTGGAAAGCAATTCTAGACAACCAAAAAACACCTAGATCACAGTCATGGCTGGCAACTTTGCAAAGTGGCGGGATGGGGGCGGGGGAAACCAAAATAAAATATATATATATTTTTTTTTTACTTTCCTTCGCCGCACTTCCGCTCTCGGCCACGCTGCAGGCACATGCTCTTAGCCTGCCCTGTGGCCAATCATGACGCCTAGGCCAGGTGCTCCAACGTAAACTGGAAGGCTGGGCTTGCTCTCTCCAACCCTGCAACACAGTGCCGGGCTGTATAGAACACAGTGCGCATGTGTGTTTCGACAGCCCAAGACAGCCGGTCAAACATACATGCGCACTAAGGGAAGTGCTCTGTGCACTCCCCTCAGTGCTCGTCACCCCCATGATCCCACCCCATTAAAAAGAAAACTATAAACATAGTTTATTGTCGTTTTATTTTTAAAAGTTTGGAGCTGCTGCTGCTGGCGGGGGTGACGCTCCTGCTAGATTAATGAACATAGACCAGCGGGACATTAAGGAACTACACAGGCTCATAAGTAAAGGTAAAGCAGATTTTATGGCAATCAGGAGCCAAAAAATAAAAAGATCAGGAGAGTATGAAGATAAGACTTGTTGTCCAAAAAGTCCAAATTAATTTGAAAAGCTTAAGTACTATCTCTGTTTTTCCTACTGGGGCACATTAAAGCTCATTTAATAAGAAATCAAACCTGATTTAAAAAAAAAAAACATTTATGACAACCGTGTTTCTGGCCTCCTAAAGGTTATATACAAAGCTGTGAATTCACAAGAGGCACTCAGACTGTTATATTAGGGCTTTATTGTGCCATCATAGATCTGTTGCTTCAGTGAAGGGTGTTTAATTTTTAATAGTCTTCTGATAAGTCATTTTATGTACATAGTTTATACAGTGGCAGTCGCCACGGTTTAGTTAAAGTTAGGTCAGAGTTTCCTTTGAAAGAGCTTTTTTGGTTTTCTTAATAAATTTGGTGCCGTTTGTTGAATTTTTCACAAAAATTTCACCTACCTTAGCTCCTTCCAGTAAAGTATCAGGCTCATCTGCCAAGCACGGACTGTGGAAAAGAGATGCTTGGGGAGGGAGAATGGGGAGGGGTCTCATTTTGATTCCTGCAAGAAATTTTGGGAAGCGATACAGAAAAAACGACTGAACAGAATTACACCAAATTTGACAGACCGTTAGAACTTTACTCAAAAGTGTGCTTTTATTTATTTGTGTAAATCTGTTCAACTGTTTTCAAGAATTTTGTGTTTAAATTATAGTGATAGACATTTGTGTGGCAGTAAGAAAAAAAAGACTTGCCCAGACAGCATTGTACATGATTTTTAAAATCTATTTTTTTGTCTAACAAATGAGACCCAATGTTAAAAAAAAAAAAAAAAAACTCATTTTGCCCTTATAATTAAGACTGGTGAAACACCTACATAATAGAGAATCACACATATACTGCTTTTGACAACTGATGTAAAACAGAATGAAAATTCTAATGTCTATACCCTTCTAAACTTTGCTAAATGACTGTAGGAGACAATACTTTTTACGCTGAAGGTATCGCATTAACTATCTCGAGCAGCAAGGCTTCACTCTGAAACGTGTGTGCAATGCATGCGTGACAGTTGACTGAAACAGCAATGCAGTTCACAAAATAGAGTATCAGAAATGGACTCTAGTTTAAAGCAAAAGGTAGTCTGTGGAAGTAAAAATTAAAATGTGTGCTGAATGTGGTTGTCAAAAACTACAGCTCGGGCAGAATGGAATTACACCAAATTTAGAATTGTAAGAAATTTTCCTATGCAGTATTATGTTTAGATCTTTTTCAAAAACTTTTGCAGGAGTCCAACAGTACTGAAAATTTTAAACAAAACATTGACAAAGCCAACGTGCCTTGCCTAAGCAAGAGCTGTTGGCTTTGCCAATGTCTATTAGCCATGATGTACAGCAGCAGGGCTACTGTGCAACATGGCTAAAAGATGAAAAAAAAAAAAGCGCTGTTGCATGACTCTGCTTTGTTTGTCATATCGCTTTTTTTTTTTTCCTAGCTGCCTGTACCGGGGCAAGCAACAATGCCTTCGGGTGTGCGGGTTATGCCGGGCAAGCAACAATACAGGAGAGGGAAAGGCAGAGGGGTAGGCAAACAGCGCTGGAGGGACTGGAGGTCGGGGGCAAGCAACACAGGATAGGCAGGGCAAATTACAACACAGGAGGGACAGGGCAAGCAGCAGTACAGGAGGGGGCGGGAGTGGCGTGGCAAGCAACAATGTTCAAGGGATTTGGCAAGCAACAACCCAGCAGGGATAAGGCAAGCAACAACGCAGGGGGGAAGCAAAGATGGAGCAGGCAGTGACGGTAGGGCAAGCATCAATGCAGATGGGGTAGAAGGAGACACTTGGTAAGCAACAGCGCAGGAGAGAAGGAGCAAGCGACAACACAGGAGGGATGGGTGCAAGCAACAATCTGGGAAGGGTCAAGCAGCAATGCAGAGTGAGTGTGGTGGTAGATGGCCTGTGAACACATGCACTCTTATGGAGTGATGCAACCAAACAAAAAAAAGTAGCTCTGAAAGTGTGACCGTGCAAGGACACTGAGCAAGGAAGGAGTACTTGAGCCATGCTCCAGTGGTGGGACAAACGTACAAAGAGGAAGTGAAGCCAGCATGCATTGAATAAAGAGAAACAAGAAAATAAGTGACAATGAAGCCAATGTATGGTAAGCACTGAGTGGGTTAGCCTTTTTCTAAGTATACAGAAATACTTGCAAATTACAGTGCATGAGCTTTCTAAGGCGAGACCTAACAGTAGCTATTTCAGAACCATGGGACTGGTTCTAGTATGATGGTACTGAGCTATCTGATTGACTACCTACAGCTCTAGAAAATGTCATCACCTCCATTAAGGGACTCAGTCCCTATATCTTCAGTTTGTTTCTAAAAAGTAATATAAAGGGGCAGGGTAGGGTTACTCTGTCGCCTGGTGCTTATAGGTAGGGGGACCACCCTCACCATGGGCCCAAAAAATAAAAAAAATTGTTCCGTAGTTCATCACTGATACCCAGCTCAGCCCTCCTGTACTAGGAACCACAGCTCAAGCTTTACTCCATGATATTGCAGAACTGTGCAAGCTTCTCTGGGGGAAGCTTGCACAATACCATAAAAGTGAATTTTAAGCCTCAGTACTAGGGCGGTACGGTGCTATTCGTAAACAATTAAAATAAATTTTATTTGGGAATCTGCAGTGGGATGGGCCCATGCGGAGGAAGGGATGCAGGGCCTAGCGGTGGCCCATGACCTGTGCATGTGCAGGGAGTGGCTGCTCAAAGCAGGGCCATAGGGTTGGCTACCGATGGCGGGTTGGGCACATGGCCTGACCGGAGGTCTTAATTGGTCTTGTATCTGTTAAGGTCCTATATCTTAATAGGCTCTCTCATAATGGTAGCCTCCTGTCATTCCGACTCTGTTGCGGTGTTTAAATTTATAACCTGGAGGGCTAGCTAAATATATATCGGAATGAGAACAGTCCGTTAACCAAGTTTCGCAGAGAAATACATTTTTTTAGTTAGTTATGTTGTAGAAGGGTCATACTGTCCCACCTGTAAGTCAGGGGTGACCAGGCATACATTAAGGCTGCTTTTTTCTTGAGTCTTTAATATTTGTATTCCCACATCTCTGAAGACTTTAACTCTGTAAATGCAGAGTAATAAAGCCTTCCCTTTTTATTTATCCAAAGGAGGTTTTCTTTAGATTACTGTAAGCGGACAGCATCTCCTGGCAGCCGCGCGGCCATAGTGCAGACGGGCACTGATGCTAGTATCTTAAGTATACCTTCAGGGTGCCAGCGGCATACCTGCTGCTTGCAGCGTCGTCCATCATGTAGAGGCTAAAAGCTTAACACATGCTGAGAATCCTTTGCAAAAGTGATTAGACCACTGAACCCAATATTGCCTATGTGTACGGGCCCTTGTAGGAAGAGAACGTCCACTAATGACTGGTTTGGTAATTAACAATCCTATTAGGGAAAGCTGCAGAAGCCAAGGATCAGCCCTCAAACCCTCTATAAAACACCAGCTGACTTAATGTGCATAGTCCAGGGGTTGCAGTGGACTCAACACCACTCCTATCAACTTCTAACTTTTATTGCACTTATAGCCTTTTGGAATATCTTAAAAAATACGTTTGCCCTATTCTACCTGAAGAGGTGTTTGGCCAATTGGTTGCAGCATGGCTAGTAAAACCCTTGGGGAAGTTGAAGTGCCCTCAAAAATATGGCAGTTAGAATCTTTACCAGACTGAGCAAAATGTGATCACATCTCAGCTGCCATAAACAGATAAGGACACTTGGCTGTAAACTTGAGAATACGCTTCCAAGAAGCCTGTTTGGTCCATAGAGCATGTTGTAAACCTGGACCTTTGTTTACAAGAGAGTTGACAAGTCCCTCTTGTTCTGCACCTCTCACTGGCTGAAAGTACCTCTCAGTAGTTAACTGGTTTCTGCGTCATATGTCCTAGAATCTTAAATGAACTTTTACTGAATTCCGAACCATCTACAGGTTTGTGACTTTTAAGAACTCTATGAGCTTGTTACTTCAGCTCCGGAACTAGTCATATCTTCCTGCTTGGACAATCCTATGTATTGTCTGTCTTGCAGATTTTCTTCTTCACATATTTACACTTTTTGTGTGCTTTTTGTATTGCTTCTTAGCGCCAAGATTCATCTTTGGATGTGTGCTCAATAAATATAATTTAGAAACCGTGTCATACAGACGATCATTGCCACATGTTCTTTTGATAGACCAGTCATGAATTACTGCTGGCACCTTTACATTTTTACAATCATACCCCTTGGGGTATTCTCTACATAGGTGATGCAGGGAGTGCACAGGCCCTCTTTGCTTCCCTGTAGTTAAGTTGTTCCTCACAGTTGATTCTGGTGCTGGGAAGCCCAAGTACAGAGGGCACAACAGCTGCTTGTGTATCCTCAGAACCAGATTCCAATTACTAATACCAACAAGAAACATTCTTACTGACCTATTTTAACATCACAACCATTTCCCACCTTGTAGGACAAAGGTGACCATCAAAAGTTTCCTTTTAAAATGTCCGTTGACTATATATTTGGGGTGCACCAAATAAAAAGAGAAGATATGGCGCAGTGTAGGTGAATTTTGACAAATCTGATACTAATCAGTGAAGTGTCAACTCGAGTTCATAAACACTTAGCTGCTTTGAGTATTAGTAGAGATAATGGTGTGGATCCTAATTGGTCGTCAGTGTATACAAATCAAATGTTTATTGTCCAAATTTCATAATTCGTCGAGCTTTCAAAACAAAAGCAGGTTATATTTTTATCTGGGTCTTCATCAGGACAGAAAGCAATGGATGCACGCTCCAGCATGTGAAAATGGATGCCGGTTTGACTAGAAAAAGAGAAAATAGCCATCACCAGTGTGCTATGTGCGTGCAGGCTGTATGTATAGGAGCCGCCATGACCATGAGTTGTTTACCAAAGGATTAACAGGTGCAGTTCCAGACAAGTTAAGAACCTGGCAGGATGAAGGTATTTGTGTAGGGATTCTACTACTGGATCTCTCTCAGACACAGTTGTACCTTGTTAATCAAACGGGCGGCGTCTCCTGGCAACTCTATGTAATAATTCAACTCAGATTGTAGAAATTAAGTCAGGGGACAAAGAAGCCCCAAAACGACTGCAGTTTTTTTTTTTTTATGTATGTCCATTGGCTAAAACAAATAGGCATATTTCTAAAAAGTAAATATGATTCGAATATGTTGCTTGGTTGTAAATTTGCAATAAGGGTGACCATGTTTTATCTGAAATAATGAGAATGTATAGAAGCCCTCTATTGGCAAAAATGCAAGCATAACTATTAAACATATTAATGCGCATACATACTCACTACACAATAGAAAGCGGTAAAGCGATTCCCAAAGAAAGAATATGGAATAAATCAAATGAATAGCAAATCGGACCAAAAATGGTCTGAAAAAGGCCATCCAAAGGACGGATAATGAACCTACTTCGTGCCCGAGCTAACGTGATATGGAGCGAGCTGCACAAAGCGTGTGCAGTTCATTTATACAGACTGAGGCAGGTGAGCGCGTCGGTATGCACACTCACTCACTGTACCTATGCCAAAAAGAGAAAAAGAAAATGTTGAAAAAGAAAATAGAAAGAAATGGGGCAGGCCTCTCTGATGTCTGTGTTAAATTCAATACAAATTGTAGATATGAAACTTAAGATATATGTGATTTACCTAAAAGAAAATAGATATGGCTAAAATACTTCCCCAAGGTTGGGAAGAAATTGATTAAATGCTGACTATACAACATATATAACGTTTGAATAAACTACTGCAAAAGATACAGAATATTTGTCTGTAGAGGCACAGCAATTTGATCATGGTACAGAAAACAGATCCACAAGGAGTGATGGGCATTAGAACGCCTTACTATCATATTAAATCATTTTTTTATGTAGTCCATTAGATTGCGGAGATATTACTACTGAATGGATTGTATTTGTCTTTGTCAATGACAAGCCACATCAAGTTCTCTGGTACACAATTTGACTTGAAGTGGTCCACAAGATTTGACTTGAAGTGTCCCACAAGCGTATTCCAATCATTTCGCATTTAATGCTGCTCTACAAGGCTGCAGTATTTTTGCCATCACTTATGTTTGGTTTGACATATATAAACAAGTCGGCAAGAGTAAATGATGAGATACACAGCACTCATGCTGTTACAATTAATTTGATCTTTTAGCTCACATTTCTTGTCTCTATATTGAAAGCATTTTGATTGAATGCATACATCTCATGACTTACAGTTACCACAGTCATAGTGTCCTCTTTAGCAGGAAGATTCCACATAGTGAATCAAGGGTTGTTCATGTATAGGTGACGTGAATCTGACCACGCAATCCCTGGTGCTTCTGCCTCCTTAACGCAAAAAGGGGTTTGTTATAACTTTAAGTTTACCCTGTACTAAATTCAAGTGACTATTGGTTACTTTTTTTATTGAAGTACTCTTGGTACAAAATGTGGTTACAAATACTACCTGGTTATCATTTCCTTTATGTTCTCTGAGGTACAACTATAGCTCCCTTTGGCAGTATCAAATCATCTTCTTTGCTATTCTGAGCAAGCTCATAGAGTAGCCGCATTCAAACAATCTTGAAATCCAAAAGTTCAGGATTCCCTTAAATTATCTGTTTTATATGCATAGATTGACCCAACTCTTAAAAAACTGCCCAGATGGTAAGTTATCTCAATAACTGCAGGGATAATGGCTTGAGTAATGTAACAGGGTATTACGCTCTGTAGGCTTGGGGTAAATGATGTTGTGCTGTTTATCCTTATCTACCTGTATAGTTCCATCCAAAAAATAATTTCCAAATTGCTCTGTGATATGTTCAGCGGTCTCCATACAGTTATGCAATGATGTTGTAACATTCCCTGTCAGGTGAATAAGAGGGTGTGAGGAAAGATTGAAGAATAACAGGGAAATCAAGGATCACTCCAGTACTCTATAGAAAAAAGGGTTTACTTAAGAAGTAAACAATCCCAGTTGGACTGCTTGGGTTCTGGCATCTAAAAAGAAGTTAGCAAATCCAAAGCAATTCCACTTGTGTTGGACTTTAAATTAGTACTGCATGGGTGACTGTGTGGAATACTGAAGGAGAAATCTAACAGAATCACTGCATCAGCGCTAACACCATCCACAATTGTTCAGAGATCATCAATTACTTGAAATGACTACAGATTCAGTACCCACCCCATGTCTAAATCCTACTTGTCAATAATCTAAGAGTTGTTATTTTCAACACAATGTTGAAGGTGGGATTTGACAGCCTCCTGCAACAGATTGGTGAAATAGGGAATGAGGAAGATGGGTCTGAAATTCATCTGACCGTCTAATTTGAATCTTTGTTTAAAGACGTGGTCAAATCATGGCAGTTTTCAGCTCAGTTATATCAATGTGTGAACTCGGACACCATCCTAAATATTATGTCTGTATTGGATGGGGCAAAGTCATTTTTTTTAAAGATATTAGAATTGTTCTTGGACAAATATCTAGTCTAGAATGTTACCGTTTGATTCTGTAAGTA
Organism: Pleurodeles waltl; assembly: GCF_031143425.1. NCBI lineage: Eukaryota > Metazoa > Chordata > Amphibia > Caudata > Salamandridae > Pleurodeles > Pleurodeles waltl. The sequence continues at coordinate 84,271,865 of NC_090446.1, forward strand.
AATTAAATACTGTAAGCGCCCCCTATAGATATGGTAGAAAGTTTCCGTTTTTGGCACTGATTGTTTTTTCATTATTTGAATTTGGGTGAGGAAACATTTGTTTCCTACACGTCTGCAGCTGGGCAAACACGGTTACCACTTAGTGGGTGATGAAAAGTTTTTATAAGGAATGAAAAGAAGCATTAAGGTGCTCAGGACATATTTTCTTATTGATACAGTTTTCACTTGAATGCAAGACAAGATGCCCATGTGGGACAGGCAAACGATAGGATGTCTACTACTTCTAACTGCCTGTAAACTCCATCCTTAAAATGGAACAACTACTGACTTTGTACAAAGTAAGAGGTATATATTATACAAGCATGCAGCCCTGAGGTAATCTACGATAGTTCAACAGCACATCCTGGTTCGTCAAAATTAGGCACTCTTGTTTTTGGTTTAAACTTAAACTAACGGATAAAAGCACAGCGAAAGGGAAATAGCTCCTATCAGTGTAAACACATAAACCCTGATAAACATGTGACGTCTGCAAACTGTCTATGTGGGAAATTAAGAATCTGTGTTTGCTGAGGCTAGAAATAATGAATTTATTTGCACTGTGGAATCACCAAAGGATTTTTCTGGAAAACGCCTAAAAGCTAACGCTATATCCTCAAGTACTCAGCAGAACAGCTGTACAAGCAGCTGAGTAGCATTGCTCAAAGCCCTTCTGTATGAAACATGGTATGATACTTATAGGGAGATTTAACATGCAGTATATGAGGATTTGTTAGTATTGGAAGTGTTGTCAGGGAGGGGTCGTATGCTAACTGAACATCCATACTTCCCAGTGTTGTGTCCTATTGCATCCATTTAACATGCGAGCATCTAGTCTTGTGTGCACTGGTTTTGGTGGATACTTCTGGGATTGGGTTTGGTGATGGTAAAACAATATTTTCTGATAGAGACTTAACTACAGATTCCTCACCGGTGTCAGATTGGACCCACAAACCTTTCAGCGTTACTGCTGCGTGCCGGTAGCTGTGCGGCTCCGTACTGTCGCTGTTCCACTCTGGAAATGATGTGCCAAACTGAAATCAGCACTCCACGTTCTTTCATTCCATTCTACCAGATGGGGATCCAAGGCTACTTTGTGTTTCTTTAAGACCCTTTACCTCATCGAATTTAACAGTCTGCATGAAAAAGGTCACCTCCCAAGACTATAGGTTTTAGCTCTCTAAGGACTGTTGCAAGCAAATGTCTCTGAAAAGATTTTCATCAGGTTTGCCTGTGGTGCCTAGGGTCAAGTCGGAACTCCAGGGCCTGCAGTGACAGCGCATCAATAAAAATGAAGGCCATACATGATCGTGAGGGGAAACCCATGCCAAGCACTGGTAGACTTTTTGCTGTGACTGCTCCCTCGATCCCGAAGTCACAGGAGTTGCATTGGGGCCGATTGTTTTTGCGCTCCAAATCTCCTAGGAAGTCAAAGAACTAAACAAAAATATCCAATAGGGACTCTGCCGCTTTCTGCCACTCTCCCACTCCTGAGAAGGCACAATGGCTTTGCAATGTCTCCACATCTCACTCCTAAAGCTGCTTGACCTGGGAGCGCCCCCGCAACTTGTCCTGGCACAACCTGATGTCCCAGGGCCATCGTTGACACTGAAGCAGATCCAAGAGTGATGCTAAGCTCGGTCTCTTCGGATACCTTCCAACTCCCTTTGGTGTGCCTTTGGTCCTCAGGCAGCCTAGACATCCTCCACCTGGGATACCACTGGCTGGTTCACCCTCTTTGCTAGTTAGACCCTCTGAGCCGCACGAGATTGCTTCGGCTCCATGATCCACGCCAGTTCCCAGAGCAACAACACCAATGCAGACTTCACCGAAGCAAGAGGAAGAAAGCACCCATTGTGCTTTCAGACTTTAAGTCGGAGCCATCCTGACCTTGACTGATGAGGCCGCTGTTGGTTTCTGTTGACCCACAGCCTTTCACTTTTCACCTACTTGTTGTTCCACCTCCAGCGGGCAGAACTTACATGCTCCATTCATTGCTCTGAAGGATTCTGACAATGACTGATGCAGAGGATAAAATTGTGCAACCTTACCATGAAGACAACTGGTATGATGATCTCAGATATGGTAGTGGGTAAGACTCAGGCCTGGTTTAACTCCCCTGGTCCTGCCACTAAAGAGAGTACATCTTTTTTCTGTGGTCAAGTGGAGGGCAGCCAAAGTTCTCGACCTCCAGCTCCCCACCTGAGAGATCTAAGCCAATGTCCTTACTGAAGTGCTCCAGCTGGAGCAAACCAGTAATGAGCCCATACTACCTTATACTGAGACACTCACTGATACCCGCCTAGAGGCCTCGGCCAAATCTTGCTCTAACTCCCAGTGAGTCCCAAGATTGTGAGGCATCACTGACCTGCCCCTGGCTATTCCGTCATCTTATCTCAGCACCCTTCTCCATAAAAGCCTAGTGGTGCGCGCTTCCCCTATTAGGATGCCTTTTTCTGACTACCCCTCAGACAGGGAATCCATGAAAGTGGAGACTTCTTGGAAGAGGGTATTCTCTTCATCCAGCTTAGCCCTCAGGTCAGTCTCACGCAGGCCAATCAGGATGGCAGCGACACTGCCGAGTTCATTATCCCTCGTAGCCTGTACACCACAGACTTCAATGTGAGAGCCATCAGCACTAGTATTGCCATCTGCCGCCATGCTTGGCTTTGGTTTACAAGCTTTTATGACATCCGCTTTGACAGAAGTTGTCTTTTTGGGGCCCAGGCAGACTACACCCTGAAGTGCTTTAAAGAAAGCAGGGCCACAGCTTATCTGTCCCTTCTCGCCAGCCGCACCAATCCTACTGCTTCTTTTTGCAGTTTCGGCAGGGGCACTCCATGTCGACAGCCATTTCAGCTTTAGCAAGGGTCCCAACAGTTTCAAAGCAGAGGCCGTGGCAAACACTGACTCCACGGTAAAGGACAGCGTTCAAGACAGCCGAGTACCACCCCAACTCCTGCCGAACCTCTTTAGCGTGCCTCTAGTGGGCACAGCCGCTCTGTTGGAGGCATGAGCCAACAATACTTACCGGGTTGGCAAGCCATAACATCAAACAGGTGAGTCTTGCAGATCATTTAGAATGGATATACCTTGCCCTTCATTTCCATACCATGACATCATCCACCATCCCAAGAACGATTGACGTATGCCCCTCTGTCTGGTTTACGGTAAGAAGTGCAAGCCCTTTTGACCAAAGGGGCTATGGGGAGAGTCTCTGCACCAGAAGTGTGTCGCTGTTGTTATTACTGCTACTTTCTCGTGCCAAAGCAGGATGGAGGCCTGCATCCTATTTTAGTTGTGCCCTCTCAAAGCCTTCCTCCAAAAGGACATATTCAAAACACGTATCAAGGTTTTGTCTGCTTGTGACCCGGTAGACTGGATGGTGATGTTACACCTGTAGGACACCTATTTCCATGTACATGTCCTCTGGGGACATCAGTGGTTTGTGGTTGGACAGGAGCATTTTCAGTTCGCTGTGTTCCACTTTGGTCTCACCAGTGCCCCTCAGGAGTTCTCAAAAGTGATGGCAGTGATAGCAGCACATCTTCGGTGATGAGGGGTGCCAGTTTCCCATTACCTCAGCAACTGCCTGTTGGAAGCGGGTTCATCCTAGGCAGCTATCAACCACCTCCAGATCATGGTGAACCTCCTGTCGTCTTTGGGTTTCACTATCAAGTGCCATAATCCTACATGACTCCTTGTCAGATGCTCCCCTTCATCAGAGCCATTTTGGACACAATTCTGTTTCATGTCTTCCCTGGGAAAGGACAGTGCAGGACATTCAGGCTATGGTCCTGATTTAGCCTCTGTCCTGAATTTCAGTGAGGTCGAGTCTGAGGTGGCTGGTACTGATGGCCTGCTACATCCTGCTGTACAAAAATGCGAAGTGGCATTTGCAGGCTCTGCAATTGAGATCCGAAGACTGAGGAGGCCCAACATCAACAGGACCTCTCTGACTATTTCCGGATTTCGAGGGAGTCTGCAAAAGGTTTGCAGTGGTGGTTGCTGGAGTGTGAGTGGGTCAGCATCAGACCCCTCTTCCTACTTCACCTATAGCTGACTGGTGACTGATAGGTCACTTCTGGGTTGGGGCGACCATCTGGGTGAGGTGGAGATCAGAGGTCCGGCTTCATATCATCCTTCTGGAGCTGAGGGCCATCCTTACTTCCGCTCATCAAAGAGAGGCTGGTGTAAATGCTTATGAACCACACCACCTCCATGTGGTATTGAAACAAACAGGCTGGGGGTCATAGACCCTGTGCTCTGGAAATGGCTGGACCATCAAGGAATGTTTCTATTGGTGAACCACCTGGCAGGAACTTTCAATGCCAGGGAAGAACAACTCAATTGTTGTCCCCTAGTGGATAAAGAGTGGCAGTTGTACCCGGAGGTGGTGTAAACTGTCCCCCGCAAATGTGGAGAAACTTGGCCTGATCTATTTGCCACTGCCGAGAACGAGCAATGTCAACAGTTCTTCACTTTGGAAGTTTCCCAGATGTATTTTGCCAGCCGTGCCACAGTGGGACCTTAACGTGGTCCTCACATATTTGATGTTGCTTCTTTTGAGTTGCTTCACTACTGATCCTTGAGACTCCTCATATTCATGATGGTGTTCCTCATCGTCATCCATGTTGAAAGAATCATAGACCTACGCCCCACGGTTACAGAGCGAACAGCATTATTTTCACCAGATTTACAAGCTGTTCGGTTTTGTGACTCAATAGCAATAATTTGTAAGAAAAAAATTGCCATATCAATTGTGCTTTTATACTTTTTGCACATGACTTGTGTGCTTAAATGTATACTGATCTCAGTTGACAGCTTTACTGTCTGTCAAATAATTATTGTCTACATTACAGTATACAGAGTGGCTTTGTGTCCGCCCCTTTCTCTTGATTGGATAGCTTCTTATCCTTTACAGTTCCCGACTTCTTATTTAGTGTCTTTCCTTGCCTAGCCCCTAGAAAATGTCTCCTTTACATTGCTTCTAACTGGTAGACTTGTATCCAAGTAGTGAGTGGATTAATTTTCACCTCTTAGTTGCTTTTCTTGATGAGAGTGCATCGCTTTCCTTCTCCTTTCCTGTGGTTGCTTGACCTCCCGTCTCTGCCCAGGGCCTGCTTCATTATTCCCCTTCTATTTATTTTTTCCTTTGTTGCGTGTGTGAGGGCCTGGCAGCTGCACACTGCTGCTGGGCCCCTCGCTTCTCCATACCTGGCTTCCCGCCGCTTGCATTTTTAAATTAGTTTATTATCCTGCAACAACCTGGCAGCTGCCCACTGCTGCCAGGTTGCTGTCTCCCCGTCCATTGCTATTAATCCCTCCCCGTCTAGCAGTTTTATTTTTTAATTATTTTTCTGCAAGGGCCTGACACCGTTAATTTTTTATGCTCCTGGAGTATGTATCATTTATTTATAATTTACCCTTCTTACTTTCAGAACATCCATGTTGGAACAATAAATTAAAAATGCCAAAACTTCTCTTTCTATGTCACGATGCATCTACAGACATCAAAGCTATTGTGGAATGTTTTTTCTTTATTCGAAAACCCAACCCAGTACGTTGATTCTTGAATGCGCCTCATCAACATGCATTATAATCAGTATTAACAAGTACCTTATGAAAAAAATGGTCAAAAAATGTATATTAATATTGATTCCAGTTAATCAATTGTAGGTAGGACTATTGGAATTAAGCAGCAATGGAGTATGAAATTATGGAGCAATGTGAACTAAATCATGCTTGGAAAGACAAACTATGAATTTAAAGAATGCAAAATATACCACACGTTCTGCATCGTTGGATCCTCACCGATAGTCATAAATGTAGAATGTTCCAGTGCATTTGCAAGCATCACACTGTTGCGTAGGCTCTCAATATTCTAATGAGACTACTCGATTTGAGCGGCAGAATCACCTGCGCTGTGGGGGACTGAGTCTGAACCCACTACAGGTGACACCTGTTGTCCTAATCCGGGTTTTGCTCTGGCTAACTAGCAGTGCCTCATCTCCACCCAAGAGCAGGGATGATTAGGCAGTCAAGCGCATGACACAGTTGACTCCTCAGGGAAATCGTGGTCACTCAGATTGCATCCGTTTCTCTCAGTTACATTAGTCTCACATATATGAAGGCAATCAGGGGCAGTATATGTTTTAATACGGTTTTAATGAAGTAACTGCATCTTAGATAATAAAGCATGTACTGCAATAACCAGGACGATGAAGCATGACACGATTAAAATTGTGACAAGGAGAGTAAAGCACAAAAATAACACTACCATGTTGTCACTAGAGTCACTAAAATAATTCCTACCTAGGCTATATTAGAGCACAGCATGTTAAGCTCTAGTTCTGCCCTTCAGGTGCCCTCTGGGAAGACATCATCCCTCAGACCTGAGCAAGAGGCTATAGTCTACAGAAGCAGCTGCAGTGAAGCAATCAGCATACGGTCGTGGTCATCTGGCTGGAACCTCCCTCTAACGTGTATGGGACAGGGAAGTGTTTTTATAATAAACCAGCTGATGTTCTGAGAATATCTCCCTACGTAAGGACGTGTATGTTTCAATGAACACCAGACACAGCGTTGCCACGTTTACCGGCAACCTATATTACTGCAGCCTTGAGAGAAGCGCAGAGTGAACGAAATGTCTTGTTTAAGAACAGAGTGCTGGCCTAGGCAAAGAACAGCTAGACCGAGAGAAATACAACAGGACCACAAATGCAGCTATTGTTAGAATAATAAACAAAGCCGAATAAAATATATCTAGGGTAAAGTGCACAATGGCAGGCCTAGTGTGCTAAAATAACATATATGGAGCTATAACTAAAATAGCTACACCCTTTGGCTTCAAACATTCAAAGTCAATCTACATACAATGAGAGAAGGGAGGTAAAGAAGGCTCTTAGGCCCAGCCTGCAGATGCTGAAAAGAAATACACTGGTACTTTAAGAAGCCTGCAGCTTCCCTTCCCAGTGTATTAGCAGTGTGCCGCTAAGCCTCGGTTCTTTTTTTCCAGCTGATCCTGATAGGATTTCAGAGAGCTCTCTGGACTTCCTTACTCAATCTCCTTTTAGCTTTTACCACAAAAGTTCGTATTTTTTTTTTTGTACTTCACTCAACATCTTTGAAGACTATTTTCTTCACTTACTTTTACCACCAAATAGGTTATTTCTTGCCTCGAAAATGCCTTCACTATTTGTGAAATGCCCTTCAAATGGGTAAAAAAGAAGAAATCATCAGACCCACATTCTGTGTGTGTTGTATTCCTTCTTCCCTCACACACGGTTAAAGCATACACATTTTTTCAAAAGATGCCAGAAAGGGCCCTAAAGGACAGTGGGGGCATTCGCCTCAATGGAAAACTTGAAAACCTGGGTCAGGAAGAAAAGAGGAAGAAGCAGAGAAAAACTGACAAAGGCTGGTCCCACTTCTTAAACCAGAATTCCTCCTGAAAAAGTCTCCTGCGGAGGGAGATCTGAAAGAGAAGGTGGAAAAAACATTGCCACTATCATTCTCGTCATTCACAATTCCCAGAAACACCGGCCAGTGTATGGGCAGGTATTGGCCATGACATGCTTGTTAAGGAGTACTAAAACAGCACCACCGACGTTGATCACAGCACTGCAGGTGCTGTTGAACCCTACGTCTTCCCATTGACTTCAATAGCAGTTCCAATTCGGCAGCCGCCTGAGGCGAGAACCTTGGCGTCGGAACATTCAACACCATAACACCATTGGTCCATTTCGAGAAGATTGGCTTCAATACTGTGGCTTTCAACATGGCAGTCAAGACATTCTATGCCAAAGAATTTGACATTGATGCATCCAGAAGGCTATTTTTGCAGATTCTTCCAATTGTCAAAATGCATACCAGGAAAAAAACGCTTCTCTACCTCAACCAAGGCTAATAATACCAGAAGACGACCTAGTTTAGGAACCTCTTTCACCTCTAGATTTATGTCCTAGGCCTAGTTCACCAGTAAGTTTTTCTATAACGCTGGCTTGTACAGAACCACTTGTGCCACGATTAAGACCAAGAGCTACAGTTTCACCAGAAACTGACAGACCACCATAGTCCACTTCTCCAAGAAGTTCTACACTGAGAAAACTTAAAAGAAGATCTCCTCTATCTTCTTAACCAACTAGATCTTATACCTCTGACTCCTAGTCCACATATATTTCTACCTGTCCAGTTGTGTCACCTCATAGATCATCTCCTGTTGATGACATTCTTACGTTTCAGGATGTAGTAGTCAGAGGAGAGACTAAATTTAACGTACAGATACAGAGACCATGGGCAGCAGTTTTGGTAATAATGCGACTTTTCAATCAAGGGCCTCTCCAAGACCTACCGTCCTTTACATTTGGTGCCTGGGTTTGTGGAACCTGCAGAGAAGAAGTAACTTAACCAATCAAATGTTCAAGCTGCAGTCCTCGGCTTCTTAAAAATAATAGTCCCTGCTGTAAGAAAAAGACATGCTTCGGTTCGAGAGACCTCAGTCCCTCCTGAAAAAGAAAGTAAAAGACGCAGTAGGAAGAAATGTCTGCAGCTGTGTCCTTTAAGAACTGTTGTGCCTCCATCCAAGTTATGATAGAGGATTATGGGAATCTCTCTGCATTTGCAGATGACCTTCCAAAAGATAGATGGCAATGGGAAATGGTGCAATAAGATCAAACTGTCTTTAATAAGTCAATTAGTGCTGCTATTGATGCTGAGGATCTTGCTATAACACAGTTTGGCAATGGTATCTCACTTCGAAGGTTATCCTTCCTTAGGTTAACTTCTCTAAAACTAGATGCTCAGTTAAATCGTGCTTTCACTGGGACAGTTTTATTTGGGTCTCACACCGGCAAAGAAATGAAGCAGATGAATTAGGAGGAATAACCCCTGAAAGCGGTAGAGATAGAAGTTCTACTGCTCTCAGTACTGTCGCAGGGACTATAGATATCAGTCCAGCCAGACCGTTCTGTTCCCTCAATGGTCCCCCTGCCCTCAATAGGATATGATACAGCAGGTATCGAGGGCTAGTAAGTTAAATGTCACTAGTGGACTGCAGCACTTAGTTGTGCCACCACTTCAGTGGCAAAGTAAAAACGTGACTCCAGGCCTGCCACTGCACCCGAGTCGGGCAGCTTTTCAACTTGAGACAGCAAAATAAACCCTCTTGCTAGATCAAAACTTTACTTTTTAGTATTAGTAAGCCACCTCTAGGGAAGGTTTCTTAGCCCCCCAGCAGGCAGGGTGCCTAATATTAAATAGAAAGACATGTTCCCGTTTGTGTTCAACATGCCCCAGAAATGAAAACACAAAATTGCAGTTTTCTCCGTAGCAAGGCTGGTGGTTCCATTGGCTGGTGGTTCCATTGGTGGTTACATGAAGTTTCACTAGCTGCTGCACTAAGTGCAAACTTCATTTGGGACCACCAAAGATATTATTCCAGGGTACTAAATACATTGTTACGTTAAACCCGACTCATTAATGAGATTGAATTTAAGGTACCCTTTAATAAGAAGATGACTTGTGAAAGTTACCACTTTGTTGCCCAAACCTTTGGTAGCCTTTCCTGTCTGTCAGTAGCAGAAGTCACTGAAAGCAGCATGCTGTCCCCCTGCTAGGAAGTGTGAAGCTGTCCCAGAAATAGGAACAAAAAGAAATGCTGAAGGGAGGAGGTGTGACTTTTTCCAAAAGGATGACTATCGGGCGGTGGCCACCCGTGGCCCGGTTTCAGAGGCTACTGCCTCAGTGAAGCAAGTGGTGATTACACCTTCACCTGCCCACTCCTCTGTGTAGGGAGACAGGCTTGAATTTCCTCCACAAGTGGAAAACCTGTTGTAGAACTTTTTCCAGGAGCAGTGTTACTTGCTCGGCACAGTCCAGGGGTGTGCCCAGGGCTCTTTAAAAAAAGGGAACAAGGTTTGCACCATCTTAGTTTAGGTTAGAGAGGGGCATCCTGGGATTGGGTGAGGCCACACCCCCAGGAAGTGATGTAAAGTGGGAAGGGTAGCCTTGTGAAGACTATTGCCCTCACTGGTTAGTGAGTCCTCCCCCCTCGCAAACAAGGAAATGGCAAATATGTGGCAAAAAAGGAGCGCTCACCTACAAGTAACCACTGAAGACTGCTGGAACCGGCAGACCAGTTGACCAGTGGCTCTTTATTAAAGAATCCTTACTGGGCCTGATAAAGATGATGACTTTGTTACATGCTGAGGTCTCACAACCACACCATGTACTAATCCGCTGCCCTACAATAGGCAATCATTAATGACAAACTAAACAATTCAGTCAATTCATTGTTATTAAACATTTTCCAAGACAGGGTTTTTCGGACATTGATTTATGTGCCACAGGAGAAAACACAAAATGCCCAAACTTCGCATCAACAATGTGTGAAATAACACTTGTTGGCAATGCCCTTTTGAGAGACTGGTTAAATGGATTTCTCTATTTGTTTGCACTGATCCCAATTGATTGTGACAGTACTAAAACTCAAGGCATCGAATGCATTAATGATTCTAATAGCACCAGAGTGGCACAGACAATAGTGGTAATCAGAGCTACTTCACCTTTCCGGGAGAACCCACAAGACGTTGGTGTGCTAATACAACCTTCCATCGAGAATGCAAAGCAACATTTATCTCCTCAACGTACAATTCTTGAGTTTGGGGGCATGGATTCTGAAGTCATTCAATACCCACGGTTAAATCTTCCTCCAGACTGTATGACTGTTCTGAAGAAATCTAAAAACCTTACCACAAGAGCTTCTTATGCATTCAAGGGGAAAAGACTTATCATCTGGTCCCTTAAAAACAATAACAATACAATAAATTGTGAAGAGGATGTAGTTTTTCCTTATCTACTTCATGCGCCACAATAATATAATAAAATCTACGAACTTTATTAAACTTTATTAAAGCTCATCTAGCTTCCTTAACAGCATTTAGAAAAGGACAACACAAAGATCATTCTTCACTATGCCAGTTATAAAGGTTTCTTGGAAGGATTGAAAAAGACTTTTCATCCTATTAGAGAAACCTCCTCCATGTGAATTAAATCTAGCTTCATCTAAATTCATGGCTCACTCTTTCGAGCCCACAGAAGACCTCAATGCAGCAGCTTTCTTGCACCTTAGCTTTTTTTTTGTAGCAATTACATCAGCAAGATGAGTCTGTGAACTCCAAGCTCTCTCCTCAGTAGAACCATACACAGTATTTCAAAGGAGTGTTAAGAACACATTATTGTTTTTTTTTAGTTTTCTATATTAGTCTTTGGTATCAATTGGCTAACAAGGCCCTTCCTGAGAAACCTGGAGCTCACTCTACGCGCAGTAAAGCAGCACCTGTTGCAGAGATAAACATTTTTGCAATAATGGAAGCACATAAAGCAGCTGCATGGAAATCTGTTCCTACTTCTTCCAAGCCCCATTGCTTGGACGAGGATTCAGGAGCTGAGGTTATTAGGTCAGGCAACATTAAAGAACCTGTTTAACTAGGAAGAGGATTACTTGGCTTACTTCTTTTTGAAATAACTCTGTAATTCTTCTTAACCTATAGTTTGTATTGACGCCCGCGAGTTAGGGATATGTTGATATTCTTTACGTGCCCAAGACTATCCGTGAGGATCCTGCGGTGCAGAAGGACATTTTACCTATTTGTAATCCTTGTTCTTCATCGTAGGTGTCTTCTGTAATGCCACAGACAACCCCGCCTCCTACCCGGCTGCCAATACAATTGCTCTCTTTCATCTCATATCACCATTCAAAAAGACAGAGGCTGTGAGACAAACTGCCAGTGCAATGCATGCTGGGATAGGAAACCTCTGGCTCCTTAAAGGAACAGTGTATTTTTCTTTGCAGCATTGGCCCTCCTGACCTGGCAGGCTCATGTCTCTCACTGTATCTAGGTAGCGGGTTATTTAGGATTGAATACAACTTTGCCTTCAGCCAGGTGCTGAAGCGTGATCGTATTCTATTAAAGAATGGAAAGCCATTTTATGTTTCAGGAAAATTTGGTAACAGCAGGCCTTGTTTGTTATTAAAAGAGGTCCCACCAATTTTACAGACATTGTTGTGCCTACCGCAGTCTAAATATTCAGTTTGAATGTTTGAAGAGAAAGTGTTCTGTGTCCCTGCAAATGCATGGGGATATTCTGTTGGTGACTTCAGTGAGGATACCTCTGATGCTGAAATAGTGACATTTCATTCTGTGAAATCGTTTTAAGAAAGGGTTTCAGGCTAAAGCAACATGAACCTTTGCATTCTTTTTTTTACCTGTGCAAAGCGTGATGCTGCAAAATAAAAATAATTCTGCAGCAGTGACAACCATTCCTGCTATGGTGATGTTCGGTGGGTGACACCTGCTGGGGGCTGTGGACTACAGCAGAGACACTGCCTGAAATATGTTTCCTAATCAGGTTCTGAGTCCAGTGCTGTGCACCTTCTCCACTGTCTGTTACTACCGAGCGGAGTCACTTGATGCGACCCCACCATAGACATTGCTCCCAGAGTCACCCCCGTGTCCACCCTTTAACTGCAAACTCTCCTGCCGTGGAAAGCCAAAGGCTGGATATCCTGTTGCTGCAAACAGTCCAATGTACAAACTTCAGGTGGCTAAAACGTTGCCTTGGTGAAGCTGGAAAGCATCTGTACCTACAGAGAGGGCAAGGTCTCCCGACTGTGTGGGTGAAGGGTCAATCTTCACCTGCCTCTATTTTCAACATAGAAGTATGGATACAAACTACATCCCATTCATTTAGAAAATTATTTACCTTCTCACTCGTCAATTACCAAGCACTTTTTTTTATTCAAAAGACAGACTTTTTGATTTTACCAATGCTTGCAATTAATACTGCACCTTGGCTTTCAAAAGGAAAAAAGTCTGTCTAAATCATATGTATGTACATGTTTCTATAGGGGTGTGAGAAATGTGTGTAATTATAGAAACGTACAGGAAACAGAGTGTAATAACGTGAAATGCAATCCATCATGTTGCGCTATTAATAGTATTAAATGTGTCCTCTTGTCAGTTTTCGGCGCAGAGGCCCATTTAAACAGCCGCTAATGTTCTGTTCTTCCTGTGCATTTCCGGTAATTTTTTTGCATGAATTGCACGTTCACTTGTGCGTAATTAGGTAAAGTGGTGTAATGGCATAATTTTGTTTAGTACAGGTAATGCAAAGTTATATGAAGTACACCTATGAAATTTACATTTTCTCCAGGCCTAGTATATATATGTGGTGTTTGTATAGCACAAACCTGGACAAAAGGCAGTGGATGGCTGAACAAGATTAAGGGCAAGAATACAGTCAAAAGACTGTGTTGGAATGAAAGCAGTAGAGGTGGACTATTATCGTCATGATGTAGGGTCCGTAAAGGGGTGTGTCCTCAGCTTTCGCCTAAATTGATGTTTGGTTGGTGTGGTCCTCGTAGCTCTAGGGACGTCATTCCAAGTACTGGGTGAATAAATGTAGCAGGCCGTGGCATTGGACTTTTTTTTCCTTTTTTGACACTACCCTATCTCAAGTCTTACTGGAGGTGTGTACGGAGCCTTTGGTGGTGGTAAACATGTCGGCCAGATCAGGGTGTTTGATTTGAAGATGAATCCGCTGACTTTGAAGACGGTACAAGCTAAGAAAGGGAACCAATGAGTACTGTCATGGAAGGAGGTGATGTGGTCAGATTTCTTGAGGCATCCTGAAGCATAGAGATGCCTTGATGGGTCGGCCATGTTGGAAACAGTGTGAAGTGTGGCAGGTTAAGTAGGGCCATCTGGGTGTGAGAGTACAAGGGTTGGGATAGCAATTCTGAAGTCACTAATCTGGGAGGAATGGTTTCACTTTCTTCAGTAGAGACACATGATACTAAAACATCTTGGTTTTCTTGGCAATGAGTTGCGTCGGATTGAGGTCAGTGTCCAGAATGAATAAGAATGATTCAGCATGGGTAAATGATGGAGTTAAAATACGTCCATGTCACTGTGCCAGATCTGCACTACTTGCTACTTGTTCTTCTTGAGCATGGATACTCACACACATTTATCCAGGTACCAAAATATTTGGTCTGTAGTATGACCTGGGGCCACATTGATGTCAATAGAGTGGCATTCAGGGGGTGGCGGGGAGAGGGGATTGGTGGTAAGGTGGGTGTAAGGGAAGCAAAGCATATACATCTAGCGGCTGAATTTCACAATCTGATACCAGAAAACCTGGGATTAAACCTGGCTTCTCCACTTAACCAAATTGTGTGATCCTAGGCAACTGTTTTATTTAACTTTCCGTTCTTTTTCTTCATTATCACATATAAGAGGACCTCAAAATACATGACTTCAGGATGTGTACTGTACAAAACCACCTCCTGCGTTTCATTTAATAAACTATAATGTTGTTCATGTATAATAGGAACCAGGCCACCCAGAGGGTGCACATTACAACTTTTTAACCTCTTAGTTCCCTGTTGGCATTGTTGTTAAGGTGGGAGGGGTGAATGTTTCTAAATTCATGTTTGAAAACTATCACTTTAAAAAAATACTTCTCAATGCACTGATATAATCGACTGTACTAAGGTGAAACGGTTCAGCATGTTAATGAAATACGCATTATGATACTTTTACACTTTTACGGGAAGATGGCTTTAAGAATGAAAGTGTTTCTAACGTTAAGTGATGCAGGACATCCTACATATTTCCTTTCTTTAATTTCAAATAACCTTTAAATAAATGCTTGCTTTTTATTGAACATCTTTTTAATGTTAATGTTCAGTCGAGTGAATAGCAGTCGAGTGCTTCTGTCGGACAGGGGGCTGTAAGTAAAGATCAGGAGTAGTGAACTTTGAGTATCACTGTTCTTGACAAATAGTGGAAATTCTCTCTTGGTGGGTTGAGCTTCAGGTACGTGTTGGCCATCCAGATCTGGTTGAGGTGAAGGCAGTTTTTGTGGTGTTTGATATCTGCAGGGGCCACTGGAATTATGCAACTGTGCGGCTGATGCATTTTTCGTATAATTATGGATTTGCCTCATTCGGCACTTAATCCATCATTGGCTGCATGATTTGCAGATTTGAAAAAAAAAATTGTTTCTAGCTCAAATAGTTCAAAAGTAAAAAAAAATGCATCAGTACGCATATCCACAGTGTAAGGCCCTTTGCAAAGGTTAACTGTTCACCTTTCTATAGCTTATTGCTATATTCGGGTGTTAAACTGGTACTGATGAGGTGCAACATGTCCCTGGACCATGCTAACAAGCGTAAAAATGACAAAACAATAAAGTAATGCCGTCATAAAATATGCTGCATTACTCTGCATAGTTTCCCTTTTCCTGCTGCATAAGTTAGTCCACCCTGCTACATACTTTGGCCCCCTCCTGCCGGATAATTCCAATGGCCCTGGATATCTGGAGCACAGGAGACTTTCAAGTACATTTGGATGTCATCGTCCTATTCCAAGAATTTCAATGTTACCTGTCTGCAGCATGCCCAAAGGACTCTAGATGGAGGTTAAAATGACTGTGGGCAAAATGGAGCCCTTGGGGTTCTCTGCAGGTGATCCAATCTTCTAGAAACAGACACTCTTTCATTCCACAGAAAAGAAATCTACATGTAAAAACTTCTGTGAAATATTTTCTTTGGCTTTGGGGGGAAGTGGGCGTTTACAACACACTACCTGTATGTGTTGTGATTTATTACTAGTGTCCCAGGCCCACAAGTGGTGTTGCTTTCCGGTTGGATAACCAAGTTACACCCAATGGGAACCCCACTTTCCAGCAAGTAAAGCTTTCAATGCTTACTACAGGAGGTGGCAGCGGATTAGGAACTAAGATGGAGCACTAGAGATTAAATAACATTTTGATCTCTATTACTACAATTTATGATGATAAACATTTCTGTTCAAATTTTCACTGACCAAGAGGTTGGCCCTAAGGTAAACACTGTTAATGTATGATGAAGAAAATCAGGTGTCTGCTCATTGCGTGACCTCTGCAGCCACCCCTACGAGGTGGAGATCATTCCTGGGTCCTACTGATACATCGTTCAGCCCCTTACAGAGGTTCTCCAAGATATTCCAACATGCAAACCAAGGGAAAAACTCAGTTGTGTGGGGATTAAGCAAGGTAGTCTAGGAATAGAAAGAAACCATTGTACATAAGCACGTGCCACGCTACACTATAGAACACGAGTGGATGTAGTGAGTGAGCTGAATACTGTCCCATGAGGTTTGAGGAGTTGTACAGTAGTGCATTTGCAAGCCTCTCTTTAAAATATATTGGTTAAAGAGCTATAGATTGTACATAAACATATCAAGTGGAGTTAAGGCAGTATTGTGATAGGTTTGCTGAGGTTGGGTCAATATCTCACCTGCCACGGTCTCAGACTCCAACCCTAGCTCGATAGCTGAAGTACATTGATTTGTGTGTAATCTGCATGTTCTAAGCTTCAAACATCATGAAGCGGTGGGATGGTGACCAACAGAAATCTATACTGTCAGAAATGTGAGTTTGTGTAAATGCAGAGGTATTGCTCTTCCCCTCCATATACCCTTGAACAGCAAAGTCATTAAGTCTACAAACTGACAATGTACAGTGCAGGATTCTACCACACACACAGCAGATACAGCATGGAGTCAGCAGTGTAAGACCCCCACCGATGAGGAGGGCAGCACTTCCTCTCGCACGGAAGAGGTACACTAGCTAGAGGCATTGCAAGCTTGCCTGGCACAGAGATCAGGTACCAAATAAGAATGAATCGAATACCATGGGTGTCACTCGATGCATGGTAGTCAAAGAAAGGCCTGTGCATACATGCCAACTTTTTTAGAAGAGAAAAAGTGGGAGATTTCTAGAAAAAAATCGGGAGAATGTATTTCCCCCCATTGACTTCTTTTGGGGCCTGAATCGGTTTACCGTTATGGATGGCGTTTGCAAGTCTGCTGGTGCAGGATCAGATATTAGTTACGCAAAAGTACGTTTTTTTTTCTTACCTATCAGGAGCACAGAGAAAGTGCTATGGCAGGCAGAGGGAGCCTGATGCAAGTGCCGTGCACTGGCCTTCAGGAGCAGGTTATTGGCAGTGCATACTCCGAATTACACAAGACCAGGCCCTGTCAGCTGAAGCCCGATGAGGAACTGGGTTTTTACATGTAGGAATCAGGAGGTGGGAGACTATCCTTGAAATCAATAGTCTCCAGCCTGAATCGGGAGGGTTAGCATGTGTGCGTGCGGCCCGCCAGCAGCCGTCAGACCTTGCATGGCAGCCCGCAGACTTTTTAGTTGCCCCTTTTTACTTGGCAAGCACAACACAGGTGCTGTGAACCAAGCCGCCTGAGGGTTTATGTAAATACAAAAGCGATCCCCTGGAGCATGCCCAATAACAACATCACTGTGCATGACCCAGCGGCCCTCTTTTGCATTTGCAGAAAGCCTCTAGTTGCGGCACACACCAGGCTCTGGCGGGAAGCAAAGGTCCATTAAAAGTCAGCTGTTGCACATTCACAGCTAACTTAAGGTTTTTAACAAATTATTTTTTTCTTGCATTTTGAAACTGTAACACAATTGCGACATCATGTAGAATCACATCACTGATGCACTAGATACACGAGAACCCCATTACAATCCTGTTCCCTTCTCTCTCGCCTTAGCCTAGCACTTGTCCCACTCTATGCAACAGCATGGAATAATATATCATAAGCATGCAGAATTTGTACTGCTATTTATGGTAGTATAGCATTGTCCCCTGCCACCAGTTTTTCAACATACACATCCCATATTAGACCCAAGGGGCTCGACCACTCCGCATTCTAAGCGGTGTCAATGTGCGTGTCTCCGCCCTAGCACGTTTCAGTAGGTCTCTGATCTAGAGGGCAATCGTTGGAGGTATTGGCAATTTCCAGCCCATTACGATCTGCCTCTTAAACAGCATGTAGGGTAGAATGGTGGGACGGGGTCACACATCATTTGTGACTCCTGAGGGGCATACAGATAAGCCTGCACGCTATTTGGTCTGGCATCTGCAGTATTCCAAAGATTGATGAACATATTGAAAACCAAAAAGGGGGGTCAGATATTTTCAGGATGACATTTTGATATTTGGGGAAAATGAAGGGGTACACAACTAAAGAGTGAAGGAGATATTGGAGATTATAAAAAAAAGGTGGGTTAACATTGAAGAACGACAAGTGTACATTTTTGCACAAAGGTGTGGATCACTTGGGACATCATGTGTCAGAAAAGGGCGTTGAACCCAAAATGAAAATTTTTGATTCTATCCAAAATGCACCTAAACCAAATGATAAAGACCAACTACGGTCATTTCTTGGTTTGGTGAATATTACTCAAAGTTTGTCCATAAATTTTCAGACAAGACAGCATGCCTACGTAATCTTCTGAAGAATTTTTTTTAATATGTGTGGAAAGTGTACTGGGTGCTTTGAAATAATCAAAAAGGACATTGCAGAGGCGCATCTCCTCAAATCTTTTGATATCAATGATCTATGTATCATTTCAACTGACGCAAGTAACACAGGTTTAGGTGCTGTGCTTATGCAGCAAAGAGGTAATGGAAAAGAAGAAACCATAGTATTTGCATCAAGACCTTTGAGGGGAACTGAAAGTACATATTCCACAATTGAAAACGAAGCCAAAGCCTTGTGGTGGGGTCAAAAACTTTCTGTGGTGAAAGGAGTTCATTTTGAGAACAGATCACAAGCCTTTGGTGGAACTATTCACCAGGAAGGGAGGAGGTAGAGCTATCCCTCGCATTGCAAAGTGGCAATATAGGTTATAAGAATTCTTTTAAAAGGTAGTATATGTGCCTTTCTAGGTAACTTTTGTCTGGATGTGGTGGATAAATTAGAGATGGTGTGTACGGTGAATTCTGTGGGTGAGGTATCGAAGGGGGTCTTGACAGATATGGGGTGGTTAGATGCGTTAACCAATTATGAAGAACTACAGAGAGTTATGAATTTTGTAACAAAGGGATGGCCTAATGTAAAAAAACACCCCAAAATTATTAATTTCCTACAAGAGAGTTGAGGAAGAATTGTCTGTTGTCGGAAACATCATGCGCATGAGTAACCAATTGATAGTTCTGAGCTGTTTACTGAAAAGAGTATTAGCTCACGAAGGGCATCCTGGAATGCGTGCTATGAAACGTAGAGTGAGAAAGGATTTCTGGTGGCCAGGGGTGGACAAATGTATAGAACATTATGTGTGGGAATGCAGCATGTGTGTGTTAAGTTATAAAACTCAAGTAACATATCCCTCACCTGTGACCCCAATTGAACTTAAGAATGTCCTGCAGTAGCATTTGATATTTCTGGACTTTTTGGTGTAATTGGAAGTTCACCAAAGTATGCCTTAATCATGGTGGACTACATGACCATGTGGCCAGAGGTAAAGTTTGTGGATAATGTGGATTCTGATTCAGTTATTAAATTCTTCAAGGAAGTGTTTCTGGGGGAAGGTTTTCCTGAAGAAATAGTAACTGATAAAGGTACACAACTAGTGTAGAGAAATGGAGGATTTTCTATCATGCTCAGACATTAGGCACATCTTGTTATCACTATACCATCCCCGCAGCAATGGCCTGGTGGAGAGAGTGAAACGTGTTATAAAAGATAATCTGCAGCTTGCTCTTATCAAAGGTTTACAACGGAAAGAAGCAATTGAAGAATTATTGTGGGGAACAAGAACTACTCCCAACATAAGTACAGGTGTATCCCCTTTCACTCTACTGAGAGGAAGTGTAGCAGGTTCAAAATTAAACAAACAATGGATAGCCAAGATGGTGTTGACATGGAAACAATGGGAATTGTGGTGGGCGTGCGATGTGCAGTACAATAGAAGAACAATTACAAGTATAATCTGCACAGGAGTTTAGATGTTCAGGAAGGAAATCGGGTTGGAATCAAGAAGGCAGGATATATCCGCAAGGGGTTATCTCACTTTTCTTCTCCCGCAAGGATGAAAGAGGTCAAGAATCATGTTGTGGTGTTGGATAATGGGAAAACATGGAAGAAGTCGCTCCTTTCCATTGTGCCAGAAACAAAAACTGAGCATGTGGCAGAGAGATGGGAGTGCAAATGAAAGATTGTTGCAGAGACGGTGATGGAGATAGAAGAATTTTGAACAGGACACAGTCAAGTCCTGCAAAGTTCAAAGATTGCAGAGTGTATTAGTTGCATAAACTCAACTTGAATAGTTAACAGTTCTAAAGTTCTTGTAACGTCTGGTATTACATATGTGCTGCTGCATATATACTAACCTGCCTTTCCAACTTTTAGGTTATTATTATTTTCCATGTTTAGTTATCACCTTTTGTTGTCATTATAAAGCAGGGGGTTGTGTAGGGTAGAATGATGGGACAGGGAGGTTCGAGTTCACTACATGGAATCGAGAATTCTGAGGGTTGGAAGTTGCTGTCTGGATGATGCTGGAGAAGGAATAAAAGTCATTGGTTCCCTACCTTTGTGTGCACTTCTTTTCACAGCACCAGTGCCAGATCAACAATTCTGCATTGCAGGCGGTTGACCCTTGTGCGTGATGTGAGTCCCAGCAACACAGTACAGGGGTGCA
The DNA here is from genome assembly GCF_031143425.1 of Pleurodeles waltl. Taxonomy (NCBI): domain Eukaryota; kingdom Metazoa; phylum Chordata; class Amphibia; order Caudata; family Salamandridae; genus Pleurodeles; species Pleurodeles waltl. The sequence continues at coordinate 84,292,460 of NC_090446.1, forward strand.
CGGGTCCGGGCAGCCTCTGTCTCTGAGACAACCGACATTACCTGTGACCACGGCTGCTGCAGCTCCGAGCAGTCCCATACCATATGATAGAACCCATTTAGGCATTCCCTATTAACACCTCCAAACATGCGGTGTATGTGGTGTGGAGAGGGGTATCATTCACAGCTGACTCTTAAGGAGCCTTTCCCCAAGCTTCCTGCCAGGCCATCTTTATTGAGAATGTAACCGCTGGTCCCTTTACACCGCCATCCTGCCGCAGCGCTACACACCAAAACAAGTGCAAAAGCATCATGGGGCCTCCCGTGGATGGGGTCAGCCTGCTCTCCTCTCTGCCGGCCAGCTTGTTTTCCTACTATGCCCCCTGTGAGGCTCTTCCCCTCGCCACGCCTCCAGTACACCTACCCTCCTTGCCAGGCTTGTGATCTTTAGCCGGCCAGCAGATGGCCAGAGGCAGCAGGCTTCCCCTCACATCGGGGTGACCTGTCCTCCTTGTCACACACCAGCCAACTCATCTTGCCACCCGACGACAGCAGCAGGACTTTGCAGGTAAATGGTGACCCCTTTTTAAGTCAAGTGCTCGGACGTGTTGTAATCTATCTGTGGGCTTTTAACCACGCCCATCACTATCACTCGTTCACGGGCTTGCCTTTCAAAAATCCTTTGCTATCATTGGTAAATACTTTACGTTTGTCCCTCCTTGGGGCAGTTTTGTTACCGCCTTGGCCATCAACCCTGTTACATGGATAATTGCACGTTTGCTGATACATTTGACTCTGAGTAAACTTCTTTTTCCTTTTGTGTCTCCTTCGTGCTCATGGCGGCTGTGGCACTTTGAATTGGCTTGTTTTAAAATGTTTTCTAGTGTGGCCTTACTGAATGTTGAGTACACTTTTTCAGGTCCGTGTGTGGACTCTTGTTTGGTTGTTTGTGGGCCTGTTTTATGGTCTGCTGTGTCGGATTTTATCGTTTTCCCTGATAATAAAACAAACATTGCCTGTACCAAGCTCAAATCCCTGCAGAGGCAACACACATATACAGCATGTCTTTATAAGTAAAAACGGCCCTAATTTGCATAGATATGCTACTTTTTAAATCTTTTCTAATTCATTTTGGTGCTTTGGCCTATTTTCCGTCCCAGTCGGACACTGCTAATAAAAATTGCTTGCCGGAAATAATGAAGGTGACTTAATTACTTTGTCTGAGCCTCTGCAGAACCTTAAACTAGTGGTGCCGCCCCGGAGAGTGGCGCATCCTTGTGGGGCACTACCGGTAATTGCCTTGAGGCCCACCACCTCCCTCACCACCAGTTGCAGCCAATAAATAAATAAACAAGCATTTGCAGTGCAATACGTTTCACATTTGCGAGTGTTAGAGCTATTGGCGTTGTGAATGCATAATTGGACTTTTCTTGTCACATTTACTGGTCAACCTGCCTTATAATTTTGTCTTTTCCTGACATATAATTCAGTGACCCTGCATATAACTAAAGCACTTCGATTTATCTTCTTCCTTAATGTGCAGCTAAAAATGAAAATGTTTCCAATTAGCATCCTAATTTTAATAATACCATGCTAATTACAATAGAATACCACTTTCACTGTTCCACCATTAGTGTTGCCGGGTGGCTAACACAATTCCCCCCCCCCAAAAAAAAGACACAAGACAGCCACGAAGGAGTAACAAGTGTAATAACAGAGGACACAACTTTTTTTTTTTTTTTTTTTTTAAGTGTCATTATTTAAAATGTAAAACTGTGTGTATACCAGACTACATCTCCAATAAACCCAGCTTGGTGTTAAAGAGCACCCCTCTCGAGGGTTACTAGAGTGTAAGCTGCCTCAAACTGAAGATGAAGTGCTATTGTTATCTAACGTCGAAGCTGGAATATGCCTCGCGGGAGGAGAAAGTTCAATTTCTAAAAGTAAATTAAATTGTTCCACAGCACACATTTCTCATCAGAAGAAATGATGAAAGACTGTGACTCAGTGACAAACTATAACTCTTTGAGTGCCCTTTTTCAATATAGAGACATATGTTATTTGGAGCAGCCAAATATTATTACCACCTTAAAACACTTCCATACATTAAACATATGTTAGTAGGATTGGAGTAAACATAACGAGTCATTTAGCCTAAATATCACTAAGTAAAATTGAAGACAAACAAATACAAAATATTGATATAGAATAAGAATATTGATATAGAATTGATATAACTTCGACCCACCTCGTTCGCCAGCTTGTGGTGCAGGCTCTCCCAGTAGAGCTAGGGGATCCCCGCAGCATGCAGTGCCGGTGCATGCAGCCCCACAAAGTCCCTGAGTGAGGAAGCACAGGGCCGTGTTTGCAAACAAGGAAAGAGGTGGGGCGGCACAGTTAGTGGAAATAGAAAAGAGACTACTGAGGCGCAGTCATACGTCAATGCTTTAATTGCATGGGCAATCCTCGGCTCACGGATCTATGGGCAGGAAAGCCATGTCACCCCCAAGGAGGCACCTAAAGAAAAGGGTGCTGGGGGCAGGTATGTTTACCCTTGGAATCAGCACGGGAGAAATACCAAGCCAGCGGTAGCATTTCAAGTCCCCCAGCAGTAGACTGAGCATGTGTTTAACAGGGGTTAAGTGGGGCAGCGCGAGTAAACATGAGCCAAGTGAGCCTGCTGGAGGTGAGCTCAATTGTGGCATTAAGAGGTGGTAGGAGAGAAGAATCCTATGTAAAAATGTAAGCAGCTAAGGCATCAAAGCTGAACACTGTCAACAGTAGCAGGAACTGGAAACCATTAAAAAGTAGTCCCCTGAAGACCAGATAAACAGACAAAGTGGAATGATACCGTATTTGGTCCCTGCTCCGTGGGAGGAAGGAGGAGGGACAAAGAGGCTGGACTGACCACTAGCAAGCAAGGATTTTTAAATGACACTGAAACGAACAAATGTAATTCCTTCAAGCCCACTGTAGAAGTACACTTAAAAGTATACAAGAGGTCGAACACTTACACTCAACTTAAAAAGGACATTCGCTTGTTCTTTTTTCACACTTTATTTACTTTTAAATTCCATGTGTTTTTTTTTTTTTCAGGATGTTGTATTTCTGTTGTTATATTCATGCACTATATTATTCTTGTATAGGGTGTATCGTAAAATGAGCAACCTCCATATCAGTGTGAACTCAGGTTGAGAAGACATGTTTATAATAAGGCTCAATTGAGAACTGTGCAGTTTAGCCCCAAGGCAAAGCACATTTCTCACAATACCCATTAGTAGGTCATAAATGGGTTAAGAATTCATGCTCATCTAACCCTTGGACTCTCTCTGCAGACCGCACAGACAGCAATAATCAGGTGTGCCAAAACAAATGTGCTTGTATGTGAAAGTGTGTGGATGAGTATTACAACTGTTGAAATAATGCTATGACAAAAGATAGAGAAATGTGTGCCCATTGTAGGTTTTATCTGTGCCCCTCTGCTTCTACAAATCACTTCTAGAAGTGAGCAGATGTCTGGCGTTTTTATCTGGGAGAGGTGGCAACACTGCTTTTGGTGCATTTTAAAAGGTAAAAATGCCTGTCTTTAATCACCCTTAAAATATTCTGTGGTCCTGTATTAGTTTAGTTTTCTGGCATTATTTTCTTCCACAGCTGGTTTTCATTTTGTGACCTTCCTTTTTAGGGTAAGCTTAGCAGTGTGCAAGTGCTATTCTTCGACAAGTTGTACCCTACTCTGTGGGCTTTAACCACGCCCTTCACTTTAATTTGTTCCTGGGCCTGCCTTTCAAAATTCCATTGATTTCATAGGTTATTGCTTTCCGTTTGTCCCACCTTGAGGCTGCTTTGTTTCACCTTGCAGATTGACCCTGTAATATGGATTATTGCACAATCGGCCATATACCTTAGCGTGGGTGCACTATTTTTTTCGTTTTCCTCGCTGCTTCGCGCTGCGTGGCTGTATGTTGTTTCTTCCTTTTCCTTGTTTTTGGCATGCAGCTGTTTCTTTCTGGTGTCTGCAGCCAAAGGCTGCAAGCTGGAGGGGGTCTTTTTTATTTATTTATTTTTTAAAAGATTCATATAGCGTAAACTCAATCGGAGGAGTGCTTTACATGACTACGTGAAGTTTCATATAGTGCGACCTCGATCAGAGAAGCGCTTTACATGAGGGCCAGTTTTCTAATTTAGCAGCTGAAAAATATACAAACTGAAGTATTTAAAACAGAAATAAACAAAGACATTCTCAAAGTGGCTTGCCCAGCACAGCGGGAGAGCCGATACTACAATATTCATTGCACTCGAGAAACTCGCCTTATGATGCTTTGCAGGACATTTCTTTTTCAAAACATTTTTGTCCATAACTCTGCCTGTGTTGGTCCTGCGACAATGGGACCACCACCAAACCGTTTAGCGCGACCAGCTCTTTCTGTCTATGTCATCTCTGGGTCCCCACCCCAAGTTGGGGGTGAGGGGTAATAGCAACATCTCCCAACATTCAGTGTCTTTTTAGGCTCTTTCATGGCTGGAACTTTTGTTTACAGGTGGGAGTAGTTTGTGTTTTATGGGCCTTGTTTGTAATAGTATTGTAGTAGGCCTGCTAGGCCTGAAAATGTGTAAGGCAAAAAAATAGGTTCAAGCATTTATCAAACACATACATAAATGATAACCCATTGTATTTAATTTGCAAATAAATAAAATACAAAATAAAAATTTAATAGGCAGGTTGGAACTTTTCTAAATTAAATTTACCCCACTCATCCACCATACTATATTCTGCTTGATGCACCTGCACTACTCCCACAAATCAATTTGAGAATGCTAATTTAATTTTTAGCCTCCAATTTCAATTTCCTTGGCATTTACAGTATGATTAAAAAATGTAAATTGTACATTTAAGCACTTTATTTATATGCACTTTATTAATTTGTTGATATTAGTTAATTTTCTAAGCACTCACTGACTATCTGAGGAGGCTTCGCCGACCTCCAGGGGTCCCAAACCACAGGTTGGGAACCACTCGTCTAGAACATCTCTGTGTCCCCACACTAGGTGCAGAGACCCCAAAATAGTAACTTCTTCCGCCAGTTAATGTCTTATTAAGCTCTCTCATGGCTGGAACGTTTGTTTTACAGCTGGGAGTAATTTGTATTTTAAGGGCCTTGTTTGTAATAGTATTGCAGTAAGCTTGCTAGGCCTGAAAATGTGTAAAGCACTACGCCCTCAAGGGGCTACATTTATGGTTACATTGCATTTTTTTCTGCCATTCTGTTTTCATGTCGTTATGCCCCCTAGGGCTGACTGTATGGTTACATGACCTTGTTTCTTACAAATGTTATTTTTGTAGTGGTGCCCTGTAGGGGCTGTTCTGAGAATTACAGTCATGATACTACAATATTCGCTGCACTCGGAAACTGACCACATAATGCTTTGCGGGGCATTCCTTTTACAAAACATTTTTGCCCATAACTTACTGCATGACCTACTCTTTCTGTCTAGGTCATCGATGGGTCCCCACACTAGGCTGGGAGGGAGCCCAAAAGAGCAATCTAACAAAATAAAATAAATAATGACAATATTTTCAATTTTTGCTGCAGATAGAAGTAGAAGGTAAATGGAAGTGCTTTTACTTATATACAGGGCCACTGGAATTATGTGGCAGAGAGGACCAAGTTATGTGGCAAGAAAAGTCCAGTAATGCATTTACAACTTCAATAGCTCTAAAGCAAGCAAAGGCGAGACCTATCGCATTGCAAATTATTCTTTTTCTTGGAAACCTTTATATGGAAAATGACTTCTAAAAGTTGTGAATATACCTGGGAACTATCTCTAGTCATGCTGGCTTATATAGTCTCGGTTCTGCTGAGCTGCTAAGGCAGGACAGCTGTGCTTCTCTAGACAGGATTGTCATGTGCCCGAATGCAGCCATACAGGACTTGTTTAGTCTGTGCTTGCTCAGTGTCCCAACATGATCAGTGCAGACACCACGTACTTCTTTAACAAGTATTAGCAATTTCGCTGCATACTGGAGTGAGAATTGACTGCTCGCTATTGCAATGTTTGAAAGGTAGTTAAAAAAATTTACAACTCTGATACCCAAATTGAATGAAATAGTATTTTTTCCACAATAGTGGTACATTTTTGCTGTTCGTGCATACCGTCTAGTAACCGCCTACCGCCAAAGGATCCATAGAAAAGTTGTAAGTGTTATAGAAATGTTCCACACAACCTCTACTTAGGTAGGTAAGCCTCTAGGGTGGGCAGACTAAACTATATGTGGGCAACTGGGGTAACTATGAGCCCTCTAACTAGGATACCTGGCATCTAACCTTGGCCTGACCACTCTACCTAATTATGTTGGGTATAAAGGATGAATTTCAAAGCTGGGGGTGTTGAAGAGTAAACTCAGAAATAAGCTTATAGACCAGAGGTCTTGAAACTTTTTGATATGAGACCCCTCCTGTCAAAGTTCTTAAGGCATAAGGACCCCCTCCTGACAAAAAATTCTAAAACCTGATACTCCTCATCATCAACAACCATATACGTCCCCAATTCCCACAGAAAAACATTTTTACAGTGAGGAAAATAATATTAACCAGTGTTTAGCAAACCAAATGGTAGTGGTTGACTGTGGTTTAGTGGCAGAGGCTTACCACACAGCTCAAACACAAATTCTCCCAAAAAATCCCCCCAAAATGCACAATGGTGAAAACTTGTTTCGATGATAACACCTTTCTGAACTAATGTGATCGGTGTGCCTGTTTTTCTCCAGAGAGATGGTCAATCTGTGGTTGCACCTCAATAATACCAGTTTGACACCGAAATATAGCAATAAGCAACAAAATGGTGACCAGTCCTGCTTTGCAAAGGACCTTCTACTGCGTGGCAACATGTGTTCCTGCTTTTTAGTAAATTTTGAACAGTTTGAGCTATACACAAATCTTTTTTTGCTAAAATCAGAAGATTATGCAGCAGATGGTGGATTATGTGTCAAATCTGTAATTATGTGAAAATCGCTGCACAATCACATAATTCCAGTGCCCGTGGGTGTAATGGGTGTAATGCATGGGCTGCAACTTTAGCGCACGGCATCCGAGGAGAATAATGCTATATTTCGTGGGATGCTAAAGGCTTGGCTTTTACAACTGCATGGAAATTTTCATCATAATTGAAACATACCATTTACAATCATTAATGATGAACTGGAAGGTTAAAGTAGGATGCTTTCTTTAATTCTAGTGGAGGAAATGGTCCCTTAATCTTCTTTCAAGCTGTTTTTCTGAAAAGGTTTTTATTTTTAACTAAATGAAAACAAACGCTTCAATTTTTTAGCAAAAACTGACTCCTGGTTATATTAGTTTGCTGCTGTTGTTGACTTAAGTTTTTAGGTCTTTCACCGCCAGGTAGCTGCACATAAAATAATGACCATCTTGAAAGAAAAAGAAAAAAAAGTTGTTACTCTGTGGAAAATGCACCTTAGTACATTATGAAACATCTATTAGTTGATGCATTGCAGAGTTCTGTGCGTAACCAGAGAGCCATAACATAATTAAAACTTGGTTGGAACAGTGGAGAATAGTGACTTGTGTATTTTTAGTGCTACGAGGCACAGCCTGTGACAGAAAGCACTGTGAATATGTAAGTCATTATTTTATATTTGCATTACACATAGTATAAAGTACACTACTACAAAATGTGCAAAACGTTTTACCATGAAATGGTGCTGCCAAAATATAGATTTTAGTAACACCCAGGCCATAAGTAATACAATTCTTTTTACATAACTCTCTCTTGAACACCTCCTCAGGGGTAGTAAACACTACGGGCCTTATTAAAAGTTCGGCGGACGGTTTAGGCTGTTCGCCGAACTTCCAACAGGGATGTTGCTGCCATAGTGGCTACCTCCCCGCAGGGCCCATCAAGAGTTTCCCCGCTAGGTCAGCGCCCGCTGGCCTAGCGGGAAACAGCCTACAGCATTGTCTCCGGCTCCTAATCGAGCCGGCGGCAATGCTGTAGGATGCAGGGCAGACAGTGAACATTGCGAGGCTGCTGGCTAGGGGGCCCCTGCACTGCCCATGCTAAATGCATGGGCAGTGGAGGGGGCAGGGGCCCCCTGGGGCCCCCTTCACCCATTCCCCGCCAGCCTTTTTATGGAGGTGCTACTGCCATGAAAAGACTGGTGGAGAACAAGGTTGAAATCCCCAGGGCGACGCTGCTTGCAGCGCTGCCCTGGTGGATTAGGACTGCCGCAACCGCCAGAATCTCTGATCCTGGCAGTGCTGGTGGTCCCACCGCAGCACGGCCGCCGTGGTCAAAAGATGGTGCTCGGACAGCCACATTGGCAACGGTCCGACCACCACCCACGAGTCAGACTGATGATGAGGCCCTATGTAATTACAATTACATTTAAATTAAACGCTCCACAGTTCAGTTGTTAACTCTTTTTACTACCACTAAAAAAGAATACATCTTTGTCATCACAAAGCTTCCACTAATTCGATCAATTAAAACCAGTATGGCTTCCAACCATCCTTTAGATTTGCAGATTAACTGGTAACACATAATTGCATTTCTTTCAGGCAAGCAGGCACCCTGGCAAGAACGCTTGTTTAGATGCCTGCCCCTCCCTCGGTTTCACTTAACTATCGAAATTAACAGTCCCGCTGGAAACTAACGGGTGTCTTTTTCCAAAACGAAGACATTTTCCATTAGAGGCAGAAGTGAGGCTGCGGAATGCGCTTTCCCCTTACGATTACTCCACGGCCCCCCTGCAGGTCGCGACTCACAGGTAGAAGACTTCTGTAATAGACTTAGATCTGGCTTAACTCTTGAGGCTTGCCGACTCAGACAGAGTTCCAGATTACAGTACGCTAATGGAAGACATGAAATGTAAAATGTTACTAATATATCTGTCACTGTCTGATCTAATTTTCTGGACCAGTTAAACCTCGGCTGCGTTGGGCCTGTTTCGAATATATCTGGTTAATTAACATTACGATTCAATACCTATTGAGATTGCTAGTGTGTCTGATGATAAAATCTATTATCAAAATCTCAATAGAGTGTGTGTTTTTAAAGGGTGCATACCTTTGAACGTTGAGCCATGGGTATTCGCTTTCACTTTTTTTTAAAAGCTTTGCCTTGTAGCCTTGTAGATGGGCTTCCAAATAAATCTGCTTTTGAAATACAGCATAGTCTAGTAATGTTTTGAAAAGGCAGTGATTTTGTACTCTAATATCTTAGTCTCACCTCAGTTCCACCACATCCGCAGCCCCATCGGTGCAGCCCTCGGCCACAAACCAGACTACTTTTGACCCTTGAGAAAAAGTTTGTGTACACATGCTCTAGGCAATGATACGCTTTATGGAAGACTCATGTCTTCGGATACCTTGGCGTCTCAGTTGTTTTACTAATGCAGCATTTTCGAGTGGACAGAGGTTTTACCTAGAATGCTAAGAATGTTTCCAGGATATTTGTCCCAGTGCGGGTGCAAGGACGGAAAAAATTGTCGATAGGATATCAGGTGGATAAGGAATTATAAACATTTATGCAGAGAAAAATATTTTTGGTCACCCAAAACACTCACCACCCACTGGTGATCTGTGATTCCTAACCCACAAAAGATGCTAGTTTAAGGGGGTCGGTGCTCCAGTGTCCATTTAATGGGCACCAGGGGCAATTTGGTGTCAGTGAACAGAAGGGAGGTGGGGTGGACTCATTCCAGAGGGCCAAGTTGCAACTTTAACTCTTCCCAATGTCAGTTTTAAACAGGAGGAAGACTGTGCTGGAATGGACTTTTCATCCATAGAATGTTAACCAGGAGCACCTAATACTTTATGGAGTGGTTGGGAACAACTGGAATTTGTGGATAGCAGGTGCACCCATGGACCAAGGTGGACACTGCTTCCCAAAAGCAACTGACAGTGGGACTGGAGCCTGGGTCTTACCACATGAATAAACCACACCATCTTTCAAACCTGATTCAGAAGTCGAAGGAACCAGGATGACCAGCCTCATCCAACAAAAGCTCCTTGGTGATAGTAAAAATCCTCTATTCCTTCTTCGTTTGGACACTGGATTGATTGGGCCTCACAATGCCAGGAGCATGAAGGGGCAATGAAGACCTTACACCGCGCATGACATGTCCAACACCTTGTGTCTCAGTGGAAGCAGATGTCATTGGTGGATAAAAGCCAGCTGGCTTCAGACATGCTCTGTGCTTCGAGTTGCCCCACATGCAGAACCACTGAGCTCAGCCTTGCTCTTCGCAGCATCTCTTTGAGGCAACACAGCACCAATCTTCCCACCAGGGCACAGGGGGGATGCTCTTCTCGTGGCTCAGGGGGCTTATTTGTCAGACATCTCTCAAAACTGATGTTTTGGAGCTGTTTTTTGGGATTTCACATAATATAGGGCATTGGTCGTGAGATCTGGTGCAGTTTTATACAGTTCTAGGAGTACTTACAAGAAGCCATGGCCAGCTGAAAGCTGTTCCATTTCAAAACCCATGACTGGACATCCAGTGCTGGGCCAGCCTTCACTGGTTTTCTCTTCCAGGGAGTGTGACGACAGAAGCTGATTGGTCAAACGGTTGTCTATTCCAAAGGAGACAGGGTAGACATACTGAGAGGGATCTGTGTGGTTTCCAGACACCACCAGCTGAGGATAACAAAAAGAGCGAAATATTGCCTAAGGGTCAGAGATGTGAAATAGTGGAGTGATGGGCTAAACACTTAAGCAGGGGGTTAGCTTGTTACACGGCAGATCTGCAGGCAGAACCTGCCCCAGCTCCAGAAACTGCTGTGGTCTGCAATCTCTTACCCTAAACAGCATCAGTCTGGTAGGATGTGCCGTGCTGGGCTTACGGCAGGGCTTACAAAGGGGAGGAAAACACCACAATGTTGTCTGTTCAAGAAAACATAGAGGCCAGCCTCCTCCACAAGCATGTGAGGCACAGACACAATCCACACTAGTCACCTGCCGTACAACCCACCCAAGACAAGCTGATGGGGCAAGACAATATAACCACAAAAGAGGCGACGTATGTGGGTTAGCATATGTCTAGTCCAAAGGGGGAAAAACACATGCTCAGTCAAGAAAAAAACAAACATGGGGAAAATGGCAGCCCTGTCCACACAGAACCGCCACATCCCACGCAACATAGGATATCCTTACAACATGCCACATTACACACATATATAATGACGGGCAGAACAGTAATTACCAAACGTCTGTTTTAATTACGTAGTTTAGATTTGGGGTACGTACAAGGGAGCTATTGCAGGTTCAATATTTATTAAAAGACAAAAAGATCATTCATTTACAAAAATAAGAAAAAAGGTGCCTCTTAGAAAAGCTGCCATGGTTACATTTAACTCGACTGCAGGCTGCGGAGGGGTCTTCCGCGAGCTGCCTGCATCCGGGGCCTGAGCAGGAAGTACAGGAAGTGAGGTGAGATCAGCAGGTGTCTCGTGTCCCATCCTCGAAGGCCTCGTGCAGTGATGGCGGCTTCAGGGGTTGAGCGGTTTATTCAGTCTGCTGGAAAAAGAAGTACACATGCCTTCAGTCAGTTTACTCAGCTTAACGTGTGAATGTTTACCTCAAGGCGCGAGTATCAAAGGCGCGTCAGGTGCAGTGGCACCGGAGCCCCGTGGTGCCCACGGAACCATAGTTATTGCTGGATTTTGCTACCTAAATTGCAGGGGCGGTGGGGGGACGTTTTCCTTGCTTGCTATATTGCTATATGGCCCGTGGAACCCTAATTACGCCATTCTCCCTCCCCCACCCTCCTCCCAATATTATGCTGCAAGGAAACAGGCGCAATACAAGTATGATGGATTGGGGGATTTTTGCACCTGCTGCAGTTCACAGGGCGCAGTCTGGGTGGGTCTGATTCAGGATTTCATCCTTCTGAGGATGATAACATGGTTGCCCTTGAGTAGTAACGCACACGGTTTGAGAGACAAGAACCAATTGAGTTTGTGGTGTATGTTATGCAGATGGTGAACACTGTTAAGGCGTGGTATGCGGGAGATGTATGGGGGTCACCGTAGGGTGGGGACACGCATCCTGCCTATCACATGATGTATTTAAAGATGAGTTCCCACTTACCTTTCCTGTAATCGACCTGCATGAGAGTCTCTAACCTGAGACATGTTCAGTTTTCGATAGGCGTCCTTTAAAAATACATAACAGCCTACACTATTTTTAATATAATCTGAAAAAGCCTGCCTTGTCTAGCCCTTTAATTCCAGGAAACAATATCCTTTCTTTTGGGGTAAGATAACAATTTAATGTGTACATGCATGTGTGCCATATTTTAATATTATGCCGAATCATTAAACATTAACAAATAGTTTATGATAACAGAATTTCAAGGCCAATTAACAAACTTCATAAAATCAACAACTAAAAAAATGAAATGTGTTTTAGGTAAACTTTCACAGCGCAGTTAGCGCCAGACCTAATATAGTCAACACAACAGAAATATTGAGAGAGGCTTTGGCTCCACCTACAGGTTAATATCCATGAGTGCAGCTTTTGATGGGGAACAAGTGGTCCTTCTATTGGGAAAGTGTGTTGCCACTGCACCGTTTGCCTTGTCAGAAAGCTTGTGCTCTGAGCAGCAGGACTGAGCTGGTTGTGGTGACAAGCCAACGAGCATGATTAATATTTGATGCTCACACTTATTTTAAAGTTTTCTTAACTCATGATGAATTTAATTGTAAATTCCTTTTATGGTGTTTAAGCTTTTATAACTTTTTCTCTTTTTGCAATGATTTTAATTAACAATATATTTCTAGTCTGACAAACCCTCTAGGTAGAAGGTTTGCGGTTCGATAATCCTTGTTAACCACTTTTCGGAGGGGTTGTATATTGCTTTGCCAACTGTAATGTTCTACATATTTGCAATTTTATGACAGTACGGCTGTTAGTTGCTATGAGGGAAAGCTTACATTCAGTACACAGTTGGTCTGAGTTAGTTACAGTGATAAGCCAATGGTAAAAGCCTGATTAGTTAGTTTGGAAATCTTATATCAGTGGGCATAAGTCTGAGCTACCTTTTGTAATAAATCACAACAAACACAATAGGCCTCACCTATTAATTGTGAAAATCATATTTTGAAGCCAGGAAGCCCTTGAGGGTGGATTCCTATTACATGGTGTTAAAAGGTATGTGTTAAAAGCTTTGGTGTAAGTCACGTTGTGCCATATAGGAGACTGAGGGATAGAGAGGGATACTAGCTTGAGGGCTAAGCAACGCCATTTGGGAAATAGCAAGAAACAGTCTAAATCAGTGGTCTCCAAACTGTTTAATGCCACGCCCCCCCAGTTGAAAAATAAAAATCATTGGGCCCCCCCTCAGAATTTTTCACAATTGTTTTTTAAAAATGGCAATGTTTAAATATGTCTAGACCTATTTAAACATTGCAGTTAAGTACTGTTACCTTTATAAAAATGCAATAACGAGCTTCTGCTTAACAAAGGCCTGTTGTCTGTATAATGCTTCTAATGGCCAGTGTCTGGCGCCCCCCCTGGGATCACTTGAAGACCTCTGGTATAAATATATCATTAAGGTCTGGCTGTTATTACTCACTGTTAAAGTCTGAAGTAAATTGTTTACTTAAAAGGAATGTCCAAAATACCATAATAGGCTAGAATTTAGTGTCAGCTGCACCCTTTGACAAATCATGGGTGTTGACGATTTGCACTGCAACAATCTTTGTTAAGCCCTTTCAGAGGACGGTATATTATTTTGTCAACTGTAATTGTATGAATATATAGCTAACGTTTGCCTTCTGGAAAAGCTGATGCAAAATACATTGTGCCTGAGTAGATTATGATCGGGTCCACTGCAAATATGCATCGAAGTCAGGCCAACTTATGCTGCAGGGCTGAGCAAGTTATGCAAAAAGAAAAGGTAAATTATGCAGAGTTACGTGGCACATGTTGAAGCAATGTAACTACACTATTTCCTCATTTTTACAGGTGTACACACTGTACAGGCAAAGGTGTCACCTTAATTATATCAATTTAACATATAAATATAGCAGCCAGAAAACGAGAAGCGGCCTGCCTCTGTACGACATAAAGCCTGCCATTGGGCAGCAACGTGTGATAGCGTTTTTCGTTACATTTGAGCAGGTTGAGCTAGAAACTTCTTTTGTTAAAAATCTACAAATTGTGTAGCTGATGATGGATTATGTAGCAAGTGCGGTAAATCCATAACTATGCAGAAAATACTGCAGCCTCGACATCACATAATTCCAGTGGTCCTGATTATGGGGGCAGGTTCAATAGGGACTGCTGTTTAATTGATGCATAGGAAAATGTGTTTGATCATATGTTTGATCTGTCTATGTAAAGCCATGACGAAGTCAGTAGGCCTGATCTATTTATTTTGAAAAACATATGTTAAAGCCAGTGGGCATTTAACGGCAGATTGTTATTAATCTGAGTGAAACCCCATAGAAAGGTGTTTTATTACATGGAATCTTAAGGATTCCGTTACTAGGCGGGGGCTTTGCTGCTGGTTACTCCATATTGCAAACCATAGGTAGACGAATTGCACTATGATAATCCTTTCCAGAACCTTCTATGAAGGTGTGAGTTTTGGGCTTTTGCAATAAATAGAAATAAAAGAATAATATGTACATACACCTACATAACCTCTTTTACCATTGGTCTGGTAGAGTGTCATTCATATTCTGTTTTTGTCCATTACAGCATACTGTATGGGACAGTGGGTCAGCTCACTACATCTATTTGCACTATTGTCCTGCACGTGACAGCATTTTGCTTTATCATTTGTGCATCCATTTGAAGTAATGTGTTTTTCAGTGCCAGAGCTTATTGGCCAGTTCCTTTGTTACACGTTCTTTTCCTTTTCTTGTCTCCTTCTTTTTTTCTTTTTGTTTTTGTTTTCCCTGAAGACCACCCTGCGGCTCCTCTGACAGTTCTGCTCAATTGTCCCTCATTTCATGTGCACTATACTCCATTCCATGCGGCCGCTGCTTCTAAACTGAATGGCCATCTTGGAATGTTATTATCTATGGTGTATCACTGTATCTTGTTCTGACTTGGCTACCATGATTATAAACATTATATTGGCCATTTTGAATCAGTACAACGACAGACCATACACAATATCATTTAAAGAGGAAAACCCAGTGTGATGTTTACTGAGCAGGCATCATTGAGTGATTGTTTGCAAAGTGTATCACTTTTGCTACTCAGAGGTAGCCAATATCTTGTATTTAAATGTGGCGGCCATGCTGGAACTTTAAAACAATTATACTACTCCAATATGGCCGCCAGCTACTATGTTTACTTTTGTTCTTTGTTGCAAGCATGTGCCCACCACATTTAGTGGGCATGCTTTTTTCCTTCTACCTTTATTCTTAAAGTTTTCTTGAGATATACGTGTTGAGTGTGTGTATGCCTTTTTGTGAATACAAACATGTAAGTGTAAAAATGAGTCAGATGGTAGATTAATAAATGCATGTGAACAAGGATGATTGACAGAGTACATGCATGATGACATGAGTGCCTAAGCTCACCAGTGACAGAAGAGGCACTTTCCTTTAGAAGCTGTATCTACGGGCATCGTCAACTGTTGTATTTCATTTTACTCCTTCAGCAGATATAAATATTTCAGTCTGTGTTTTTCCTCTTATTTGCCATTATTATTCGAAAAAATACCATTATTTGAGTAAATCTACTTAGTTTTTATGGAGAAGCAATTAATTGCTTTCTATGAAATCTTATAATAGAAACAGAAACAGATAGAAACAGTGGCTCATATGTCAAGGTTTAGCCAAACGTTCTTTGAAAGAAGTTACTTTACTACCCTCACAAAAGTGCTGTATATGCAAATATGTTTTCTGATTTGCAAACTCCAAAACCAGGAGGCATTCCAAGCTGTTATCATTTTCCAAAACGTCTTTATAGAAATGGATGCCCACGTTTTCTCTCGTGAAGGGGTTCCTTGAAGTGTTTTTGGTCCTATAATCCTTCAGGGGGGTATAGAGTGTGTTAGATGCTGAAAAAGTATTATGCTGTTCTGTTTAGGATGGTTATGTGTGATATTGGTCAAGCTGTTACCCAGGGAAGGCCGCATCTGAAACAATGAGGGTACCTTGGCAGTGGGGAAGGTGTAGTCAACTGCAAGTCATGAGGTCAGGGCCAGACCATATCCTTAGCCATGAAGGTGCTGCTTATGCAGAAGAGAAGATGTGGCCTACTACAAACAATATGGACAGGGCTGCACCACATTGGTAAATATAAAGAGATCCTGAAAGGGAGATCTCTGGTCTACTACAAGTCAGTGGCTAGGGTTAGGCAATGGGGCAGAGTGATCTGCCACAGATGGTGCAGGCTGGGAATATCAAATCCCAAATATTAATGGGACAGAATTAAAAAAACAATATTGAGTGACAAAATATTGAAAGGTAAGTTTCTATCTAACTCGTCATACAAGCACCTGGTCTAAAAAAAATAATAATAATACACATATATATATATATATATATATATATATATATATATATATATATATATATATATATATAGAAATAGATAGATATAGATATATATTTCATGCATCTTCAAGATACATAGATGCAGAGCTAAGAAAAGGACATCCTTACTTCCCTCTGTTTACTTACCTTTCAGTACTTTGTTCCTCAATCTTGTTGTAACAATATTCCTTCCTGTCAATAGTTGGGATTCGATATGCCCAGCCACAATCTCACAGACCACCTAGCTGTGTTCCTCCACGTCAGTGGACACAAGGATGCTCTCAGGGAGCAAACGGCTGTGCCTGCTATAGGTTACCCATTTACCCAACCAAGGCCTGCCCGCTTTCATACATACTCGTTGCACTGGCAGGTCCTCTGCTGTTTCAACCAAGCCATTCTCCTCGTCCGCCGCTGCCAGCAAGAAAAAGAGAGCAAAGGGACACATTAATGCATTCGAAATGTGCTTCTTTGTGTTTGCTTGTTGTATACCAAAAATTCCTTGGGGCCTTCTCACATCCTACACCACAGGAGCAGTTCACACAAAGGATACATCACTGCAAAAAGATGCAATAATTTGTGTCAGTGCTCTATAAGCATGCATTAACTCACTCTTTCGATTCGTTATATCTCATTCACTCACTCACACAATATGGTCATGTAAGATGTACAGCCAGGCCACTGGAATTATGTGGCAAAGGAAGACTAAATTAAGTGACAGTATTGACTAAATTATGCAGTAAGAAAAGCAAAATTGTGCAGCCTAGTGAAGCACATTGTGAAGCAGTAATACTTCAATATTTTCTCATTTTTTCACGTTAACCCTGCGTGGGTATAGGTTCCACCTCATTAACACCAGTTTAACACCTATATATAGCAATCAGCAACTGAAAGGGGACTTGCCTTTGCGTGACAATAGGTGTGCCGCTGCTGGCAATGCCTGTGGTAACGTTTTTAGTAACTTTTGATCTGTCCAGGTTGAAACAAAATATTTTTTGTTAAAATCTGCACATAATGCAGAAAAGTATAGACAGTGTGGCAAGTGCAGCAAATCCATAATTATGCGGAAAATGCGACAGCCACAGAATCACATAATTCCAGTGGCCTTGTTATAGGCCATAAAGGTGGTGACCTTCGGGGTCTTCTGAGGAGGTATCAGGGTGTAGCCATATGGGAGGACAAGCAGTCTTTCTCAAGTGCGTGACAGTGACCTGACATAGCTCCACCATTGCAGCCTTAGATGGCAGATACCCAACAAAGACACATACCCCGTAACCAAATAACAAACAGGCGCTTACCCGGAGCCGGCGGCTGCGAGCCACGCACACCACAGCACAGACGATGACCAGCAGCAGCGCGAGGGCCAAAGAGCCACCAGCCAACCACACCCACCAGTCGAACATGGCTGAGTTCCTCTTCTCCACTGCAAAGGGAATAGACTGAGGTGAGAAGCCACTCCTATGATGCAGCACAGCACAGCGAAGGCGCAATGAAGAGTTCTGTGATGTCAACACTGTATAGAAAAATGACATCACTACCGACTGTAGTAATGTATTACCAGCAAATTGTGATGTCACAACCAGCAGGCAACGTAAAAGGCAAGCCAGCAGAAATACAAATGCTGTTTAAAGAATCAAGGGAAAACCTAACTTCCCATCTCTCCTTCCTCTCAAACACTTCGAGTGAAAAGTAATAGTTATAAGCCTAAAATGAGGCATTAATGACAATTTGTTCATTTACCACAGTTCTGGACTTAATTAAGCTAAACAATGGATCTATTTGCAGGTTGCTGTAGGTAGTAACCTATAGTGGGATTTATCGTGGTGGCTTACATCCAACTGCTTAAAATATGCCGCAAATTCAAGCGGCATACTAACACGTTTCAGGGGTGTGGAATTTCTGTTGCAACGCCCAGGACATATTGTTTGGGTTCAAGGACAACTAGTCTTGTGTTTATTTTGTCCAGAGAACAAGTAGGCTCATCCCCTGCATCACAAACCCCTCGGATGACAGTTTTTGACGCAGTATGGTTTTGGAAAGGAGGACTCTGCTGCTGAGGCAAGATAAGTATACAGGAGAAGAAGTTGTTCAAAACTGTGCATCAGGTTAATTAATGCAAACATTTACAGTTAGGGTGAGTTAGCTAAGGAAATTCAGTTACACGTTCTGCATTACTGACCGCATTTGCAAAATTCACAAATTTGTGGCTATTTCTAATGCTCTCAGAATGCATATGTACTATATGCAAATACATGCTGAAGACTAGAAGTAGTGTTGATTATATTTACAAAGCAACCAATATACCCAAAATATTTGCAATCTGTAAAAAAAGAAAGTTTGCAAATAGTTGTATTAAGTCATTGTCAACTTGTTTGCTTTCAAAATAAAATATACCCCAACAAAAATGTGCAACTTGACTATGAAGTGAACCAACTTTAGAGAGTTTTGCAAAATTATTGTTTAATTTTTAAGGAAAACATTTATACCATTTCTTAACTGCACCATTTTATTGAACATATTCGAGCCAATGGTTTAAAAATGGATACACAATAAAAACATTTATGGGCAACACATACACAACAAATAAACCTGGGGCTTTATTAAAGGGAGTCATAAAAATGCACAATCAGGTCACTGGTTGCGTGGGTACAGATTTACGATTTTCAGGAATTCACAAACGTTTACAGAAGTAGACCTGAAAACCAGCGACAGGTGCAGGCTTCTGGGCATACTCCTAAAACTTTTTGGTAAATTCCATTTTCACACAAGAAAACCTGCAAACATATGTTTTCTCCTACAAAAATCCACTGGCCATGTACAAATTCACTTGTTAAAATGTCACATTTTCCAGGGGAGAAATATGTCCACCATGGAGAAACGCCCCTATCTGCACCCTCACATTTTTTGGGGAAGTTGGTTCCCTTCCAACCCTGGAAAGAATCACTCCTTCTCTTTTCTGAAGTACCTTTATGATCATTTCAGAGGTGGAAGGGGTTGGAGAGGAACAGGTGAATAACCTTCAGAACTACAGTTCGTCAGTGTGCACAAACTCAGTGAGCTTTGAGCCCAGAATGATCACTTTCGTTGACATGTGATCAGATTTTATTACACAAAACTCTTCATCTGACTAAATGTTTTTATGAGAGTAAAATCAAAATGTGCCCATATAAGCCAAACATGCATGTATAGTTAGCCTATAACATTTTAAATCTGGCAAGACATTACAGAGTTTAGCTAGTTATAAAATGTAAATGTCCAGTCATTAATATATGGCTTGGTGTGTGCTCACAGTTATGTCAAAAAGGGAACTGCAGCAGTGTGAGATGAATTGCTCTTCCAAAGAATTACACACTGTGGTCAAGTGGGGGCAATCTCCTTGAATCTCAGTTAGCAACCTCAGCACTGGACCCCAAGCACATCTGGGTAATTTAAAGTAATGTTTTGTGAATTTGAAGGAATGCCTGAGAGTACGTTTGCCAGAGCAATTCAAAAGACACTTCCTTAGAAATTAAAGTAAGAAAGAGATTAATCAAACAATTAGAGCAATGCAATATTATGTAGTTGTCTATACTCAGAACCCCACTATAAAGACATGCTGGCATATTCAAATTCCTACCATGATCAGGAAACTCGACAGAGCCTATTCATGAACAGAGCATCTGCATACAAAGAGGTTGGGAATATTTAAAAGTTTGACATAAATAGACCCAGCTGTGACATCATTCGCTGTATGGCCCCTTTGAGGTTATTAAGATTGCATTCCACATTTTTCACCTACGGCAATCTCACATTATTATTCAGATCTGCATGCATAAGCTGCAAATTCGGTAACGGACACTTTCACTTACTGCCAAACATCTTGAGTTCACACTTGGACCCATCTGCTTGTGTTCTGAAAGTAGAGTTTGTAGAGGTCATCAACCTCCCTGTGGGCATCTTCATGGCAGAGAAGGAAAGCCTACTGGAAGAAGTAGCTGGAACGTCACTGTGGGTGAAGCCCAGTAGCAAGCGCTTTCTTGAATATTCAGTCCACGCCTTCCCTCAGAAGATCATGTGGAGGGGGCTTCAGAGCTTTGCTGTCTAAATCTGGAATGGTTTTCCACCAAATGTTGATGACTTCAGCTTGGGAACGACAAAGTTTGGGTCGGGCACACAGATAAGAGAATTCTTTGGCTGCCTGCTGATCAACTTTAGACTCAGAAATGAGGGCACAGTTTGATACTGGGCTACGTTAGCCATGGAAGGGGCTTTTAGTTTGCACCATGACGTAGTGTAAGAAGTCGACTGCATGAGGGATCTCGTCAAAATTCTTAAACTCATGTAATTGGCAGCAACTTTTATTTGAACTAAAAAAAGTCTAATTTTGGATCTTGCTACGAGGCCTCTGTAACCCAACAGGCAAGAGAGGAAGATGGTAACTACACTGACTCTGCGCGGAAAGGGCAGTCAGTGGTGGAAACTCTCCGGCGCTTGTGCCGTCATTGAGAACCGTTTCTGGCCACTACACATATTCTGCAAAACATAACCCCTTACCTCTGCCAGGGACCTTTGTTGTGCAGTCACTGGACCTGTCACATTGATTAGTTTAATGCTAAAGTGCCTGGCTCACAACGCCCCCCAACACAGAATGGCCAGACGTATCTGTAGGATGATTTCAGCCCTTTCCCAATCTACACCCTACATCGGTAACCACAGAACGTCCACATTGAAGGTAAACGTTTCTACATTACTCTCAAGAGTTCCACCCGCAAAAAGTATCCTACGTTGAAGAAAATATTGTCATTGCTGCCAGCCTGAGTACTCCCAGGACCAAGTCTCTCTGTACTTTTGATGTCAGAGAGAAAGAAAAAGTTATGACTGTAGACTGGGCATTCTCCTGCACTGCCCCAACTCTCTGGAACGTTATATCCTTCTCCCTCCAGCTGCTTCCCATCCAATCTCTTTTGGACAAAAATTTATTTTCCATTGTCACAGAGGTTCTATTTGCTCCTACCTTGACCACCTCCCAATCGTCTGCCCTCACTGCGTAAACTATTCGTAGTTCCACGCGTTGGCAATAGTACTACCAGTTTTCATGCAAGTCTGGTAAAAACTTTCAGATGTCCCTCTGAATAAATAAAGGCTGGATCTTGTCACGCAATCCACCATCATCAGTGGTATTCTATCCGGCATCATGTCCCCTACCCACCAGGTGAAGCCCAGACCTCGACTGTATGCATCTGCCCCAGCCCAGAAGACTTCTTGCGTGGAGAAGTCTCTCTGGTGATGGAATTAAAGCTCATTGCATCAAGATACTGAGGTGTGCTGGGCATTGACTTTGTGCCTCCAGCTGCAAAATGAAGGTGGGTCTCGTTGGGTTGAAGCTCAGCTATGGCGTGGATGAGGGTGAAATGGCCCAAGTGTGCTTTATTGGGCACTTCACAGGCGTGATCGCAATATACTTTAGTTTATCTAGTTGAATAGTGCCATGACCCCACAGCCCTCTCTTTTTAACACTACTATTACAGGTATGAGGTAGAACTGATGGACATGGATCTACCAGGTGACCTGTGACCTTCACAGAGCCTTTTGTTCACTCGTCTGTTGCCCTGGGCCACAGGTATCTGAAAATGTGCTAACTAGCCCTTTATTCATAACTCAATTATATTCCAAGAGTTTCATCTGTGATTAATACGTTTTGTACTTATATGTGAGAAATAATTACTAACTGATCAGCCCAAAAAATGATTTCTTTTAAAAAATGCAATTTTTACTACTTGGAGGAGACTCAATGGTGTGATTTTTGAGAATATGACATGGTAACGTAATGGCCTCATATGGATTTGAACCTCCAACGTCATTATCGGATGTGACGTCACTTGACTTCTGAGTCGGAGAACATCGCACCCAGGGCCAGATTCAAGAAAAGTGGCACTACACATGAGGCACCACTTTTCTTGCAGCCCCTTGCGCCCACCTACCGCCACCATATGTGCGCTGTATTTAAAATACGGTTCACTGAAGGGGCGTGGCCGGGCCACGAAGAAAGATGGCCGCCTAATACGAGAGCTCCGCGTCGTGGCGAACACGGGGGGCGGCGGGGGCGCTGTGATGGCACGAAAATAAACTGTGCACGGCGACACCCGCTCCGATAACTGTTGTGCCCCGGTCCGAAGCCTGGAGACACAGTGAGGGCGACCGGGGAGCCAAGATCTTGCGACCGGCCCAAGTCCCTTCCTTCCCGACGGAGAGGGCCTGGCTGGAGGGGCGGAGCCGCGCAAAAGGAGAGCCGCACATGGTGCGGCCGTGGAACAGACTGACGAGCCGCGGGACCGTGAGGAGTAGTCTGTACGAGATACTTAGATCTCCCGAGGAGATCCGCTGAGACGTCAAAGACCCGCACCCTACGCAACGGTCCTGCAGAAAAGCCGGGACGATCGAAAAAGCGCAAACCAACGGAGACGAAGGTACGATCTCTCTTCCACCTCCATTGACACCCTCCCCCCGCTCTCCATAAACCGAAAACCACCGGACGATCGGAACACACCCCTCACGGAGATATCAAGCGCAATTACCTCTCCTCTTCCCCCTCATAATCATTGAAGGAATAAGAGAGGACAGAGGAGACGCTAGAGGGGAAGAGGGGAATAAATGGGGGCGAACAAGATGAGGAGGGGAGACAAAAAGAGGGGGCACGGTGGAAACGAAAGGAAAGTGTAAAGTGGAGAAAAAAAAAGGGGCAGAGAGACAAACGAGGAGCAGAGAGGCGGCGACAAACACATATACCGCATTCAACCCTCTCCCCACAGGAAAATAGCCACGTGCAACCCCGACCAACCCAGACGACAGACGAAGGGCTCAGAGAAGGCCACACTCCCCCACCGCTCCCTGCACTTAACAACAACCACAAAAGAGTCAGGTACAGGGGAAAGTGACCAAACCCCCATAAATACTCTGGACTGTGACAATCCCCACACCAGTTCTACCATAGCGGAACCGACAAGGATGTAACCGAAAACAAAGTCAGATCACTGAACTTTGGCACAGCAGTTAAATGGTGAAAAGGCAACGGAAGAAAACGAAGAACCACGAATAAAAGAAATCGCTCAGAGGAGGGCAAGGAGAAGGGGAGGGAAAGAAAAAAAAAGGGGAATAAAAAGGAAGTGATAGAATAGAAGCAAGAATCAACGGCCAAAGAAAAACCCATGCCCCAACTGGACTTAGAGGAGAGAGAACAGTACGCTAAGCAGAAGACTCGGACGGATTATCGAGGCGATGCCCGGTAACAAACTGGATCAAAAATCCGCCAGTAAACCCGCAGGACAGTTATTATTCTCGGAAGCACTCCAACACAAACGCTTAGCCTCTACCTCAACCAACCCCCAAACATCACCACCTCCAACTGAATCCACCACAATGGCAGAAAAGAGCCACTCCACAACAATGGATAGGATATTACAGGAAATCACCAGTGTCAGTCGCCGCATAGAAGGGATGGACGCCTCTATAACTCCACTAACGCTAGAGACTAAATCCATGCGAGCTGAAATCGCAGGCTTTCAATCCAGAGTGACTGGACTGGAACAACGTATGGGATTGGTAGAGGCACAGACCACCATGTCCCGGGACCGAGACCAAGACCTCCTCTATCTAAGGAGTAAGCTAACGGACATGGAAGATAGGAGCCGGAGAGATAACATACGTCTACATGGGATACCGGAAAATGAAGAAGGCGTGGACGTGCAATCCTTCCTGAGATCTATCCTTCCAAAACTGACCTCATTGGACTTTGACCCTCCGATAGAATTCCAACGGGCGCACCGAGTAGGACCAAAGCGCCCCTGCAACTCCTCAAGACCTCGATGAATCATTGCGTGCTTACTACGGCACAACCAGACTCGTCAAATACTTCAAGCAGCACGCAAACACGGACCCTTCCAACTGGATCAGTATGACATCCGCATAACCGCTGACTACTCTAAGGAAACAAATGACCTCAGAAAGGTCTTCCTAGCCCTACAACCCCGACTGGGCCAATTGGAGATAAAATACGGCCTCTTCGATCCCGCAAGAATGTGGGTCACTAAAAACGGAGTGTCTAAGGATTTCTACAACCCCGAAGAACTGCAACTATTCCTAGACTCCTTCCAACCCCAATCAATGGACTCTACCAGCACAAGCGGCTCACATGACAACGGAGGCGACAATGAAGGAAACCTATCCCCAGGACAGGAAAAGACGGACACAGCCCAATGTGACACTGGAGTCGGGCAAAGAGGCAGAGACATAGAGAGAATGGTCAGATCTCATGATGGCAGGGGCCAAGTATTGCACGCAGTGGTAACCCACACCCAGCTGTCGGAAAAGGACAAATCTCGCTCTCCATTGAAACCAACGACTATGCCCCCCTGAGAAGAAGACATTATCCCACACACAAAAAAGACATTTGCCTAAACCAAGACAATCGTAGAAGCTCCTGAACTTGGAGACGGATGAGTACCCAATTAGTTCATACAAATATGTGCCTTCTTTATAATTGTTAATAATTGCTTATGATCGTTAATATAGTCGTCTACACTTGACATTCCAAAAGCACACATACACTGTTACCCGGTATAAGGTCTTACAATGGGTAAAAACTTGTACTCGCCCTAGGTGTATGACAAGAGCACACATACCTACATAAGGACTAGACTCCCTCCCCTTCTCCCGGACCCCATAAGAACCTAGACCAGGACCTACGGGACCGCGACTGGGATATAAAAGGATATTCTAATTTATCCCTCGAGACACAGGTAACATAATACGACCCATTGAACATCAATAGACCTGTTAGCACCACACACCAAACCCACACAACAAAAAGACGCAAAATAGCATAGTACAACTACACGGGATCCCATGCATCAAGATATCGCAACACATATAAGGTACATACCCCCCCATCCAGGATGCACTCAAATGCTCACAGATCACTCACCACGAATGCCTGCGAACCCCTTCTAGAAAGAACGACTATAAGGGCAATAAGCACCACACTACTAAACGGTTGGCAACCGTTTATCATACACCACATAACAGTATTACGAAGTAATAATACCTGATAGGACATCAGCAAGGAGGCAGGCCACACAATGCTCTCGCACGCCACGGAACTACGCTGCATTCACTGCCCACCGCACGACACACACATAGACCGATACTCAGATCCACAGCTCATAACATAACAAAGTAATAATAGCCACAAGGATGTGTAATGTTGATAAGAATCAATACGTTATAAAAATGTTGAAGCAGATAAAAATGTGATGTTGGGGCGAGGGAGAGGGACCCGGGGTAAACTGTGTACTTGAAGCTCTCTGCACCTCTATCCACAAAGGTACTAACGCTACATAACTCCACCTGCCCCCCCCCTTGCTGCTCCCACTCCCTCCCCGCCCCAATCTTCCTAATTGAATACCCTCTCCCCTCTGTAAACCCGATCCTCGTCTGACAACACCACTGCAGGACCTCCCCCAGTACACCATTCATGTACACCCTCACCTCCCCCTATTTCCAGAAACATCAGAAATCATGTAATATGCACCAAGCCCCACTCTGCACAAACTTTTCCCGTCCATCCCTTCCTCCTCCCCTCCAGCCGGCTGCCACCTCTCACAAACAGATAACCGCAACCTATGGCAATACTACCTAGCCACAAGATAACTCACTACCCTTCCACTCTCCTTAACCCCAATACCACATATCCTAGTCATATAAACGATCAAACATAACATGATAACCATCACAACCCAACGGCAACATGCGTTAGACTTGCCCCCTGACCCTCAATACACAGCTAAGATCCCTACGCACCCCACTGTCATTAACAGGTGGACAACCGACTGTCAATTGCCCTCCCCATCCCGGCGCTCCCCTCCGCCCCCGATAGGGAACATCCCGTCGACGCGTGAGCCCCAAGAGGAATCGGACCCGCCGTCTACAGAACTAAGCTAAGGAGGCAGGTCCTCCAACCTTTCCTCCCTTTCTTTTCTCTTTTCTTTTCTTCTCTCTTCCCTTTCTTTCTATTTCCCTCTTCTCCTACATATCTCGCCTCTTCCCCCCCTCCAACCTTTACCTTTTCTCTCATTCCCTCTTCCATAGAGTGCATTTCCGACCCCCGCCAGCTGCACCTCCTCCTCCCACAACCCATTGTATCATAACAAACACAACTTTTATTTGAACAAAAGAGTTAGGTGAAATTTCCCACTCCCCTC
The DNA here is from genome assembly GCF_031143425.1 of Pleurodeles waltl. Taxonomy (NCBI): domain Eukaryota; kingdom Metazoa; phylum Chordata; class Amphibia; order Caudata; family Salamandridae; genus Pleurodeles; species Pleurodeles waltl. Next base: position 84,319,187 of record NC_090446.1, read on the forward strand.
CCCTGCTAGGGTTGACACTGAAATAAGCGTGACCTGGTACACCTGTCCAAAGATATCGAGAAGAACTCTCCAAGGGATACGGCCACTACGTATCCTCACATGGAACGTACACGGCATGACGAGCTATGTTAAACGGAAAAAAATATTGGCTTACCTTCAATCCAAAAAAGCAGATATTGCCTTAATACAGGAGACCCACCTTGATACTTTAGAATCCAACAAGCTTAAACGGGACTGGGTAGGGAGGGTCGTTCATAGCTGCTGCCAGGCGAGCCAAGAACCTAGGAGCAGTACACCTCGCAAGTGCGGGGTGGCGATATCAATACGAAAATCTCTCCCGATTACAATCATTAAAACATGGAGTGATACAGAAGGAAGATACACATTCGTTAAACTAAAAATAGGGAACACTTTCTTATGTGTGGGCTCCGTCTATGCACCAACCGGTTCAAAACGCACATTTTTCCTACAACTAAATCGCATCTTGACAGAAATCGGGACCGCCCGGTATATAATCGGGGGAGACTGGAACCTAGCCCAAGACGCAATACTGGACAGGACAGGTCCCATTGACATAGGCAACAACCATGATAGAGCTCTCCTGACAGACATAACGACGGACGTCGGATTAGTGGACTGTTGGAGAATACAACACCCGAAAGACAAGGAATACACTTTTTTATCGGCCGTCCACGGCACCCAATCACGCCTGGACTATTTTCTGGTGTCACACACTGTAATCCCCGGAGTGCTGGATTCCAGTATTTTAGACAGTGGCCTTTCAGATCACTCCCCAGTACTAACTCTGATTCAGATAGGCTTGTCCCCTCCGGGCCGAAAACCGTGGCGCCTGGCCGTGCGTAGATATTGCTCCCCCCAAGGGAAGGAACAATTAAGAGCACACGTATCTACATATATGACAGAGAACAAAGATACAGTGACCTCCAAAAGGATCTTATGGGCAGCTGCAAAGGCGACACTGAGAGGCAATATGATGCGAGACGCAGCATTGGCCAACAAAGACATAATTGCCCGTCAAAAGATTCTGGAGACCACAATCCAGAATCTCACTAAACAGTACACTACCCAACCGTCCCCTAGATTACGCCGCTCCTTAGAACAAGCCAGAATGGCACACAATGAACTCTTCACGTCCCAGGCAGAATTCGCACTACAAAAACTGCGAGACCGTCACCATGAACAAGGAGAGAAAGCAGGACGCCTCCTAGCGGCCCAGCTCTGACAAAGAGAGGCAGCTTCCGCCATTTCGGCCATAACATCCCCATCGGGGGCAGTGCTAACTCGCCCACAAGATATCGTGAACGAATTTGCTAAATACTACCGGCACCTTTACACGCCGGAAACGTCGTCCGATCAGACACAGATAGAGACATTTCTTAGGACGGCCAATCTACCCCGCTTGTCGGAAGCAGGCAGAACCCTCTTAGACGGTGATATAAGCAGAGAGGAGATAACACAAGTTGTAACAAACCTCCCCTATCATAAATCTCCAGGAGAGGACGGATTCCCTGCGGAATTCTATAAGTGGGCCGGAGAAGAGGCAATCAACGCAGTCCATGGAGCACTAACCGAAGCATGCCAGGAAGGCTCCCTAGGAGCCTTATCCAACAGGGCCACAATTGTCATACTACCTAAACCAGGGAAAGACACCCTTCTTTGTGGCAGCTATCGCCCCATTTCCCTCTTGAATGGAGACATCAAACTCCTAGCTAGCATGCTAGCAGCACGCCTGCGTAAAGTGATACCATCTTTGATCCATAACACCCAAGTGGGGTTCGTACCCGGCCGCTCCTCTATCATACACTACTGGAAGCTCTAAATATGCCCAACGAAGCCCTTGCATTATCCCTAGACGCAGAGAAAGCATTCGACCGCATCGAATGGCCCTATTTATTTGCCACCATGAAACACTTTGGCCTAGGAGAACAATTCATCTCTAAAGTCTGCTTACTATATGGCCACCCTTCAGCACCGGTTAACTGTGGAGGTTTCTTATCAGACCCCTTCCCCATTGGAAGAGGCACTCGTCAGGGCTGCCCCCTGTCACCACTCCTATTCCTACTAGCCATGGAACCATTGGCAGCTACCATACGGAACTCCCAACAGATAAAAGGTATCCAAATAACCGGGGGCTTATCTAAAATCTATCTCTACGCAGACGACATCCTACTAACCCTGACTGACCTAGAAACATCCTTACCCACACTGCTTTCCACCATAGAGGAATTTGCGCCTATATCTGGATACCGGGTAAACTGGGACAAAAGTGAAGCACTGCCTCTATCCCGCATGACAACGAGAGCAGCAGTGCATGGTCTGCCATTCCAATGGACGCCGACTCGCCTTAAATACCTAGGAACGTATATCAACCGAGGCCTGGAACATATAGTTAGAGATAACCTAGATCCCCTTATATAAAAAATGAAACTGGATTTTGCTAAATGGTCATTACTGGGTCTGTCGATGTGGGGAAGGACTCAAGCAGTTAGAATGACTACATTACCACGCTTTACATACGTCTTGGGCATGCTCCCCCTATAGGTACCCCTCCCGATACTTCGTTCGATTGATGCATCTATGAGGGCCTTTGCGTGGGGCTCCCTCCGCCCGAGACTGAAGCCGGCAACTATCCTAGCCCGACGCCCCTATGGAGGTTTAGGCCTACCCTCAATAGAACAATACTCACTAGCTTTACAACTTTCACAGTTAGCATACACTCTCCCAAATACGCCGGACCCACCACAATGGGTGGTCACAGAGAGACTCCTAAGAGGGCAGCACACGATGGGAGGGGTATACATCGACCATCCCTCCCCGCCTAACCCCATCCTCAAAGCTACTGACACAGCATGGCGCACAGCCCATCACCTGCTGGACATAAATCCCTCTCTACACGCCCAGGCCCATATAGCGGGGAATAAAAACATAAAAATAGGAGGGAGACCCCTCTCGTGGCCCCAATGGACTGAGGCAGGAATCCATAACATATCCCATATAATAGACGGAAATAACCTACGAACTTTCGCCTCACTCCAGGAAGAGTTCGGTATCCATAGCAATCAAGAATGGAGATACCTGCAACTCAAACATTGTATGCTCAGCTCACTAGGGGCTCCCCCATGGACGTGTAAAATCTCACCCATTGTTACTTATCTTCAGAAATGGGGCCGACACAAAGGCGTTATGGCGGGCCTTTACGCCGAACTAACAAACCATCTCTACTCGCAACCCCTCCTTGAACGTTTACAGTTAAAATGGCAGGATAGACTAGGGTTAACCTACACAGAAGAAGAATGGTCAGACATACTAGAAGCCCTTGATAGGGGAGTACGCGAAGCCCGTCTAAAATTCTGCCTATTTAAAGTTCTACAAGATTGGTACTGGACCCCCGTCAAACTTTTTAGGGCTAGATTGCTAACACATGCAAAGTGCTGGAGATGCATAGAACCCCATTGCGACTTACTCCATATCCTATGTCACTGTCCGACGATTCAGCCCTTATGGGATGCAGTACGTCATACCCTGCTGGATATTATCCAGATCCCAAACCCGACTCCTCCATCACTTATTCTCCTACATGATATACGCCTATTCCCCTCCCTAACACGTACCCAAAAAAGGTTACTACACACCGCATTTGCCACGGCCAAAATATGTGTACTCCGGCACTGGAGGGCTAGCACTGCCCCCACGCGACAGAATGGTTGACTGCCATGTATCAAACAGCCACCCATGAACGAGTGATTTATAACTTACAGGACCAAACAGAACAATTCAAGGAAGTCTGGCATCCATTTTTGACAAAGTCATAAAACAGCTGGCGGAGGGCCGATGACCAAAGATTTGAGAGAAATAATGATCCCCCCTTATAACCTATAGTGCTCACTCCCTCACACCTCCCTCCTCTATTCTTTCCCTCTCCTATATGACAGTTCGACTCACTCTCTCTCCTCCCTTTTTTCACTTCCCAGCTGCCCCACTTAGATAACCACATTAGACTCAGGATCGAGCAAGCAAACATCTTCTCCCGGTCCCCACATATAACCTATTCCAGAACACCAAAATACGCAAAAAGAACGTACAACTTAAAATAAGACTTTGTAATAATGAACAGTCCGCTACGGACGGCCACACCACCCCATCTCCTATGCAGTCACTTCTCAGCATCAATCCCCAATAGAGGCAAGAACCCTTACCCTCATGTCATCCAATGTAAAAAAAAAAAGGGAGCTCAAACCTTAAAACCGATCGTCCTCGAGAGAGAAGCCACGACTGACGGAGCATAACGACTGACACGGGGACAATAAACCCCCCTCTCCTATACACCCAATAGTCCTCACACTCAGCAACCCCTCTCCCTCCCCTAACCCTCCTAATCCCCCCCTTTCTCCCCCTTTTCTCATTATCTTTCACCACTCTTAACCCATAAGACACCCCTATTCATCACTCCTTTGCTGCAAGACTACCATCCCGAATGTGCTTATGATGTCACACTTAATGGGCTAGAAATTGTCATTAGATTGCATTCGTGTATGTACCCATTACAGAAATATTTAATGCGAAAAAGGAAAAATTTTGAAAATATTCACTATATATTTGTACTGTTTTTACCTTTAATAAAATAAATTAAAAAATGTAAAAAAAAAAATACGGTTCACCATGACGCAGGGTAGGGAGCAATAGCGTCAGAATTTCTGAAGCTACTGATGTACTGTTCAGGGTTAGTGTCACGAAATTTTGTGCTAACCCTGAACAGTACATAGGGGCCCACTGAAAACAATGGCATGCCCCCTTTTAACGCCTGTTCTGAAAGGCGATAAAAATGGCGAAAACAATTACGCAAAGAAATCCTTTAGATTCTTTGAGCTATTTTTTCACCACCCCACCCCCCCAACAGGTGAACTTCCCCCTTGCATACATTATGCCTGGCGTGGGCATAATGTGGCGCAAGGGGTTACAAAGAGGTGGAATGCATGCATTGCGCCACTTTGTAAACTTGGCGTGACGATTTTGGCGAGATTAGCGTAAAAAAATGACACTAATGTTGTGCAAGGAGGCGCTAAGGCCTTCTAAATATGCCCCTAAGTGTCTTTGGTTTTGTCAATGATAGAAACTAAACAATCAGTTAGAGCAGTCCACGGCCATTGATAAGCAAATAAACTTTTAAATCACAGAAACAGATAAAACCAGAAAAATGTTAAATGTGCAGCAGAGCGGCCACAGATGAGCGAGCACTCTGGAACTAACCTCAAAATGTAGGATGTGCATGACTGTCAGTACCTCTGTTAGAGCCCATTCTGATAATATCTGTATTTTATTAATCGGTGTTCTTTTTAACCAACGCAGCAGCCCACGTTCAGGAGGCTTGATGCGGTCTTCTGCTGAAGGTGTATAATTAACCGTGTGCCTTTATTCCTAAAACTCTTTGAAGGATTAACTGGGGTGTCGGGGGCGGGCACGTAACCAACATTTATATGTATCCTCGGCCCTGTTTCCTAAAGGAATAGGGAGGGGCGTTATTTCTCTTTTGAGATTATCTCCCCCAGTTTGTCATGTGGCGTTATATTTCTCACCAGCAGGTGGCGCAAAAACACACCAGTCTTACCCCACATATTCTGTGGAGAAGACGCAGAAGGGGAGAACACATACCTCACTCACATCGTCACATCCACAGCACCTTGAAACTCGGGGCATTAGTACAAAACAGCTACAGAACACGTTTATTATTTTCGATGTTTTTTTTCTGATGGTTACTTTATTTTCCTGCAGATGACTTATTTGTAAACATGATATCACGTGTCTGGTTGGATAAGAAAAAATGTCCTGCTCTGCCATCAAGAAGGAACAACAGCCAATCCAGGTGCCAAGCTACACTATTGTCATTACAGGAAGTGCAAGGCGTGACGCACATTAATGTAGTCTGTACGCACAGCAGGCGCGGCCTGTCCTTTCAGGGCGGAGGGGCCACGCCCCCCACCTTTTCCCTCATGAAGAGTGTCTGTCAGGCTGAACAAAGGTCAGCCTGACAGACACCCTTCATGTTCAAGTCAGGCAGCCAGGAGCAGACATGCACGATTTGCACAGCCTCCTGGCTCCCTGAGCTGAACTTTACTGGGCTGACGAGGTCACAGCTCCTGTGGGCGTGACCTACTCAGCTCAGCAAAGGTGCCTCGAGGCCCTCCCCTGGGTGACAAGGAAAGCGTCACTCATTGACTTCGACCTGGGCACTTCAGGTTTAAGCCCTGAAACGCCCAAGGCGAGTGTCAATCAGTGACACTTCGTCAGAGAGTGGGGTGGGGTCAGCAGTCTCACTGACCCCATCCCACTCTGTGACGAGGCTGGGACGCAGCAGTCCCAACCCTCCTAACCTCTAAAGGTGTGTATGTGTTGTTAATGGGTGTGCGTGCGTGCGTGTGTGTGGGGTGATCTTTTAAAATGAATGTTTGGTGCCTGCATGCATGTTTGAATGTAATGAGAGTTGTTAATGGATTTTCATGTGTGTGAAAGAATGAGTGTGTGTGTGTGTGTGTGTGTGTGTGTGCTTCCCGCCCGCCCCCCTCCCTCCTAAAGATGCGGCCGCCATTGACGCACAGCATTAATTCTACCCTATTTCGCAGCCCAACAATAACAAGAGAGAGAGAGCCAGGGCAAACAAATACAGAGGGAAAGGTGGGGAATATTTTCCTGAGTGCAGCTGGAGAAACTTTGTGGCATCAACTCCATTTTAGATAGTGATGCCTTGTGACGGTGTAAACTGAAGCCCATGTGGCAGCCCAGTTGATGCACTGACAGGCAGACACCAGAGAGGAGGCACAGGGCATCTTGGACCTTTCTGAAGGACCTGAATGTGCATTCAGATGTGCTCTTCTTCCCCAACTTAAAGCAGGGGTTATATGTAGCAAGGCGATGAGAGGGCACGTGGACCGGGGTTCAAGAAAAGATGTAAACAAGGGATTTAAACGAAAAAACAAATAAATAAAATAACTTATGAAAGTGCAGGAAAACTACTAAGCAAAGAATGGGTAAACCTTGGAAGTGTAATAAATAATAAAAAAAAAACAACAAATGAGAGGAATTAGAAAATGCTGAACCAAGTGGGGAGTACTAATGATGAGAGGCAGACAAGAGGAGAACAATAAAGGTATTGAGGCAATCGATGAAAGGAAGCAATGAAAATCACTGCAGTCAAAACCGCTCTGCAGCTCCTGCTAAGATTTGTGCCTCCAGCGGTCAGCCCTAGTGGGTGGATGCAAAATGTGAACAACCATTTACAATACCAGTAGTAGAAGCCCGCTGACCAAATGTTCGCTGACACATGTATGTTATGTATGATTTTTTATAAAGTAATAATTTGGCGACATAGTGAAGGCTGGCTTAAATCACGGGCCGAGAAAGAGAAATTAAACGTAGAAACGGCTAGGAAAAAAAGTCAACACACATTTCTGGTGATATTACAGGGTTAATCCAATGATGCATTTTTGTTTTAATTGATTTTACCCATTAGTTTATGCTGTACATACATGAGCAGGAACACATACTACCTTCATTAAAAAAATATATATATTGACAGCATAGCCCAGCTTTTAGCAGAAAGGGGACCTAAACCATTTGATAAATTACGGGAGGAGAACAATCTCCACCCAAGGCAAGAATGGCGACATCTATAAGTCAAACACTGCCTTCAACAGAATATGGGTGCCGCCTCTTGGGGGCTTCAGACCTCGCCAGTAGTTGACTATCTTAAGACAAGGGGTCGCCATAAAGGTGTAATGGCACGCCTCTACGAGCTAATTATGCGACACCTATACTCACGGCCCCTCCTTGCAACGCTACCCTCTAAATGGCAGGCCCGCCTACAGATGGAGTTGCCGAGGAAGACTGGTCAGACATTCTAGATGCCGTGCGCAGGGGCACTCGAGAAGCCCAACTGAAATTCTGTCTCTTTAAGATAATCCATGACTGGTACTGGACCCCAGCGGAATTACACAGAGCAGGACTTTTACCACATGCAAATTGCTGGTGCTGCTCGGAGATACAATGCAACTTGCTCCACATCATATGTGAATGTCCATCGGTCCAGCCTTTGTGGGAAGTGTGAATTCCACCCTAGATGACTCTTTACCGCTCCGACCACCGCTCTCCCCCTCTCTCATACTCCTACATGATACAGGACCTCTCCCCGCCCTGTCACGACCGCAACAGAGACTTCTGCACATGGCACTAGCAACAGCAAAGATATGCGTCCTCCGCCATTGGAGGACGACGGTTTCCCCTACCCCGGAAAAGTGGATTACAGCAATGGTTTGGATAGCGCCCACAGACGTGTCATTTATAACTTACAGGACCAGGCAGCCCTATTTAATCAGGTATGGGCCTCCTTCCTCACAGGGGCACCATAGCCCGTTCACCACCGACCACCCTCACCCTTTGTCCTTCTCTGTCACTGTTGCCATAGCTGTGACATCAGCTTTCCTTCCCCCAAACCCTCACTGTCCTCTTCCCCTCTTCCAGTCCCCATCTTCCCCCACCCTCTCTCCCCTCTCTTCCTTACTACCTCGAACACCCTCCACTCAGACAGCATAGACAAGGCGCTGGGTGCTCTCCGGCCCTGGATCATTGCCACTGTACTCTTCTTCTGCGCCTGTCCCTCCCCCTTCTCCCTCACCCCGCCACCATGTATTTGCTGCTTTTCACATAACACCGTCTCTTTCTTGTGAACTCCTCCTTCCCTGGCACCTAAAATTCGCACCTTTCACCCTCCTCATGAAACCAGCCTCTTCCTTCCCACTCATCCCTCCCTTCTCCAAACTACCCCTCTTCAGCAAAACGGACGAATCTACCCTGCAGCCATCGTGCCCCCCCAAACCCATCCAACGCACTGTGCTACGGAGCCTCAGTTTCACTACACTTACTGCTACCTGAACCCGCAGAATACTACCCGTTTTTAGCGTGCTTCCCCCGAACGTGCTCCCTTACTTACCTATCAACCGTCCATCCCTCCCTTACACCAGTTGTGCCACATCCCCATTTCTCTCCCCCTTTTTTGCGGGTCCCCTATCCTGCACAACAGAGGGCATGACCCGATGATACACCCTGGTGACGGCTGTCGTTCTCCGTACTCTGTGTCCTCTTTCAAGCCTCAACTTGGCCTTCAGCATCTAGCATTTGAACCGGTAGATAGTTACGCCAGCCCACCCGTTCATGATAAGTCCGCAGATACACTACCAGATCCCCTCCTTGTTGTCATTAAGGGAAACAACACATCAGGACTATTCAGAACCCTTCGGCACGTTAGTACCTAGGATATTATCCACCAATTGTTGCGCACAACTCCTCAGTTCAAGAATATTCAACCTCAGCTTCCTACCCCTTATTTCTCTATCTCTCTCTTTTCCTTTTCTTCTTTCCCTTTCCCAACCATTGCCTCTTCCCAATAGTTTGAAAAGTTGCTGACCCCATTTGTAAGTCACTAAAACCATTGTACTGTATTTCAATATGTTCTAAATCTGTAAATTTTTTCCTTCTGTACTATTCCGATCCTCTAATAACAATAAAAATATATATATATATATATATATATGTATATATATATACATATATATATATGTATATGTGTGTGTGAGTGTGTACCGAACGTGTGCATAAAGATTACAACTTCTACCTCCCAACTATGGCCCCCTTCTTTCTCCCACCCCTTTGCGGTTAAGTCAAATTCTTGTCCTTCCCAGATATTCTGATATTTAGATAACACCCATATCCTTTGAGCATACAGTTTTTCTTTATGTTGGGCTTGTCACATTTGTTGGAGATCCTGGTCATAATAAGGAAGTTCAGTGGTTTTCCATTATTGTAGGATCTATTATTTTGCCACTAAAAATGCAATAAAGAAATATTGTCATTGCCAAAAAGTCAGCTGATTTGAGCACAAATTCTGAACAAGGCTCTCAGGGCATCAGGTCCCAGGGGGACCTGAAGTTTCACGCTTAGCCACTTGAAAACTCTGCCCCAAAACCAAGCCAACTCTGGACAGGTTAAGCCCACATGAAGCAAGCCACCCATATAATGCCGACATCTAAAGCAAGTCTCTGTACTATAGGAAAACATCCTATTTAATTTCTATGGAGCGTAATGAAGCATCCACTAGCAAACGAAAGCCATTCTCTTGAAATTGGCCCATCTTATCGCCTTGTGCACCCATATGTTGTACTGTATCAAGAGAGAATGCTCAATCTTACTTCCTGTAACTTCCTCCAGCTTTACCAGAATACTAGGGACTAGTTTTTATGGTAGCTGCTGCAAGAGTATACAATACCAATTGCCAATACCCAGTACTCCTCTTGCATAGAAAGCTTGGGAAATAGTAGTGGCGAGGTTATCCTCCGGTAAGTAGGCTGATTGTAAAAAATGGAGATCTTGGAGATAGGAATAAAAGAGCATAGGTGGGATCGCAAATTTGTTCACTGACACTGGCCCAATGACTGGACCATCCAGAGCGAGAGGAAATTAATAAATCGTGTGATCCCGAGCCTCTCCCAGCTCTTAACCTTGCTTGCACTTAATTCCAAGCCCAACACCTCACACTGATCCACTGACATAGCAGGGTGAAAGCTAAGGAAGTGACATGTTTCCTGAAGCTGCCTATTTCTGAGACTTATCACATGGGGTATCCTATACCTGGTGCGTCTGGGAAACTTGGGGATTTTCAGGAAGTGGGAAAGCCTAAAATGCTTTCCTGGAGCATTAGCTCGAGGTAGAAATTATTCTGCATCCGGAGGGGTAAAGATGCCCCAACTACTCAGTGCAAATAGGCAGCTTGCCAATATTTTTTTTAAAGGGTAGGGCCAAACCACCATCTTCGACATTTCATTGTAAAGTTTCTATCCTTGTACAGGACTTCTTGCCTGACCAAAGAAAATGGCATAGCACCTGATCCACCTCCCTAAAAAAAACTCGGAAGTACCTTGATAATAATGCACTGGAACAAAAAAAGCAATAAAGGAAGGATCATCATTTTCATCAAAGCTACACGTTCTATAATTGTGAATGGAACTGTTTGCCACTGCTGCAACAGTAATTTACCCTTATCCAAAACTGGCAAATAGTTCAATTGGAACAAGTCGTCAAATTTGGAGGACATGAAGACACCAAGATATCTAATTGAGGGCCTTTTACCAAAGTTGCAGCTCATATTTACTGATAGAATGCGCTGAGAACAATTTAACAAAAGTGCTTCCGACTTTGCTTGGTTAATCCTGTACCCCTCTAGGCCTGAGAACTGTTTAATTTTTTCAAGTACCCGAGTAATGTTTTGCTCCTCACCCGCTAGATAAAGGATCATACTGTCTGCAAAAAGCGTTATCTTGGGTGCTTCGAGCAAAGGTGCCTTGTTGTGGCGATCTTGATGCAGAGCCACGGTCAAAGGGACAATAAATACTGCACATAACAACCTTGCTGGGTTCCGCGGCTGATACTGATATTCCCCAACATACATGAAATGACTAGAATTTTTGCCTCTGCCTTGTCATATAGTCTTTGCAACACCTGAATGAGCCTCTCGGGAAACCTGAAACACAGAAGTATGGAAAAAAGAACTTCCCATCGAACCAGATCAAATGCCTTCTCAGCATCAAGCATTATTATGGCAGCTACAATGGATAAGTCTGAAAATATACAAAAAGATACGTTTTTATCCGAAGAGTTGTACATTTTGCCTTTAATAGCATGCAAAAGAGTTTGTTCCTTTATTCTAAAGTCCCCAAAATGTACCAAGACCATTCAAGGGAATCTGGTGGTAAGAGGTTCGATCACAGGAACGTCAGATAGTCTTTGTTCTACCTGAGTCACTCTCTACTCGGCCTAGGTCACCTGAAGGAAAGCTGCTGGATACTAGTACCTATCTCTTTTACCTTCTCATTAGTCTTTCTGTGGGTTTCCTCCTGGGAGATTTTAAAATCCCAAATTTCCTTAAGAATCTGGTTCAGCATCATTTCCTCAGTTGGCTTGGTGCTGGTGCTGAAGTTGCCTTGCCTCTGGTTGTCGTAAGTGCTGTTCTTGTGACTTGCCTGGAGGAGGTTCCCCCAACAGCAAAAGATGGCCAGATTCGACCAGGGAATCTTTCGAAACAGCACTTAGCCTTGCTGAGATCTTTGTTACTTGAGAAGGACCATGCGATTTACGACTTCTGACCTTCAAGGTTTTACTTTGGGGATCCATTGTGAGCAAAGCATTTCATTTCGCTTGGCCTCTCACACTGGTTGTTAGGTGGTTTTTGAGGATTTATTTGAATAGCCTGGAATTTTAGTATTCTTTTTCGTATTGAAGAGGAATAATATATTTATACACAGAGAAGTCATTTTTGGAAAAAAATGGTGACAGGGATTTCTCTATGATGGAGCAAGGTGAGGGCTCACAGGATAGAAGCTTTGATGAGAAACTGAACCTGGTGATCGTAAAAATTACCAAGGAGGTTTCTAATAGAATGGAGAAAAAGTTGGAGTTATTGGTTAATAAAAACCCCATTGGGGAGGAGGAACATTTTTATTCTGCTAATGAAGCACAGTTAGGTTTCAAAGCTGGTATGAAGGCTTCATGGAAGAGGAAACAGTTAATGGCTAACAAAGGTTTAGCTAAGAAAATTAAATCTACTATGGGAGAGCATGTTTGCTGTATTGACAGGCAAAATATTGATGCAGAGCGCATGCAAGATGGGTGAGACAAAGGCCCTGAATGTGTAATGGTTAAAAGTTCAAAGAGTCGCAAGCATAGCATGGTTATTTGCGATGATTCTTCCAGAAGCGCAAAGGTAGAGCTGAGTTGCTCTTCAGATTTTGATTTTGATGCAGAGTCTGTGAAGAATAAACCACCTTTGGAGGGTAATAGTTGTAAGGATGTTGGTTCACTTGTGGACCTTTTTGGTCAGGGTATGTTTAACCCGTTGTTGATTAAACATCCATTATCTCCTGAGTGGTCACCCTCTGAGCATGTGGCTCAGTTTATTCAATTTTGGTTGCGAAGAGGAATCCCTAAGAATGTGCAGGTCACAACTAGGTCGGAATGTCCTAGACCTTCGGTGGACAAAAGGGTGTTAGTGACACCAGAATTGGATTAAAAAAATTATAGCATTTATTGGAAAAGGTTGATGAGATCCTAGAAAGAGTCTTGATAAGGGTCTTAGATCTTGTCAAGATAGACTCTTGGATATTGTTGGTCCTTGGGCCAAAATATTTGATTAAGTTGAAGAGGCATATGTGTTTAAGCATAGGTTGGATGTTGGGGAATTACGTCGGTGGATTAAAAGGGCAATTTTCCTTTTAGGCAATGCGAATACGGCTTTCTCAAATGACAGAAGAAAGAGCTTTTTATTGAAGATAGACCCTATGCTTGTGGACTTAGCGAGCAAGGAAGAGGGCCCATTGGCAAATGACTTACTTTTTGGGAATGCATTTATTAAAAACCTTTCTGGATATATAGGAACCTTTAGTTCTCTGCAAAAATCTCTAAAAGAGATTAAACAGGTGTTTCAGGAGTGTGTTTTTGGTTTAGCTGAGAGAACAAGGAGCCAGTTCCCTGGCTACGGTCAAGGGATCACCAGAGGCTCCTTCTCTTGTGGCTACAGAGGTTTCCAAGGACAGCAATCATACTGCAGTGGCGTATTCTATCCCAAAAGACAGAGAGCTCGGAGTAGTAATACCCTGGGGATGAGAAGTAACAGAGGAGCAACAGGTAAGATTAAAACTTTTGGTTACCACCTTAAAATTGGGCGGCAGACTTGCCCAATTTTATCAGAATTGGTTTTGGATTACAAGGGATACTTGGGTTTTGGAGACAGTTCAACGCTTTCATATAGAGTTTGTGGAGAATCCAGTGCAAAGATGTGTGCCAAAGGAGTTAAGATGTCAGGGGGATTTGAACAGATGAATAGATTTAGAAATTTAGGAGTTAATTGCAAAAGGAGCAGAGGTGTTGGAGACAGTTTAGGTAACCAGTTTTGTGAGCAACATTTTCCTTGTGGAAAAGGAAGACAAGGGTATGCGTCTGGTTATAAACATGAAAATGTTAAATGATTGGGTGGTTTACCATCATTTCAAGATGGAAGGAATCATTTTTTTAAAGTATGTGTTGCAGAAGGGAGATTGGATGACTCGATTTGATTTGAAGGATGCATAATTAACAATTCCAATGTGGGAGGATTAGCAGAGATTTCTGAGGTTTCTCTGTAAGAGGAGATTGTGGAAGTTTGTGTGCCTGCCTTCCGATTTATCTTCAGCACCTTGGTGCTTTACGCAAGTCCTTTGGCAGGTGGCAAATGTTTTGAGACAAAGGGGTATACGTCTGATAATTTATTTAGACAATATTTTGATTATAGATCAGGACAGGAATCAGTTGAGGTCACACACATATTTTGCAGTGAGTTTGTTGGAGAATTTGGGATTTCTGATGAATAGGAAAGGTTGGTAATGGAGATAGGGCAACAGACTGAATTTCTGTGGCAAGTATATTGACGCTACTGAAAGAGAAATTGAAAAGGATAAGAAAGGAGATAATGATTACTTTAAAGTTAGACCGAATTTCTCTGAGAATGTTAGCCCGTATAGTAGGCCTTTTGTCTTCCATTATTCAGGCCATTTTCCCTGGTCCTTTACATTATCAGGCATTATAGAGATTGAAAGGAAGACACAATTTTTTGAATGAATCCGGATTTGGTAATAGAATCAGATGCAAGCTTGGAAGGATGGGGTGCAAGTTTTGGATCGCTAAGGACTGGTGGTCGCTGGATGAGGCAGAAAAGGAATCTGTATATAAATTGTTTAGAATTGTTAGCAGGTTCTTTTGCATTCAAATGTTTTACAGGAAACTCAGTAAAATGTTCAGTGGTTTTAAGGATGGATAATGTGTCTGAGGTGAGATATGTCAACAGATTAGGGGGTCCTCATTCGCAAGGCCTGACAGATATAGCAAAAATCTTTTGGGAGTACTGCATGGAAAGGGGCCTAAATGTGCAGACAGATCATATTCCAGGATTGAACAATTCAGTGGCAGACTGGTTTTCAAGGAATTGTCAAGATTCCAGTGATTGGATGTTGGACAGGGATGTATTCAGGAATCTGAACGATTTATGGGGTCCTTTTCATGTGGATCTGTTTGCGAACAGACTGAATGCTCATGCAGAGAAATTCTTCAGTTGGCACCCAGACCCAGATGCAATGGGAATAGAAGTGTTTCTTCAGGATTAGAGAGGCCTTGCAGATATGCATTTCCTCCATTTGCAATGATTAGGAGAGTGTCAGGGATGATTCACAGATGGGAGGAGGCAGATGTGGTGGTCACTCCATTGTGGAACTCTCAGGCGTGGTATCCAATTATGTTGGAAATGGGTGTGGATTTTCTAGTTTTACTCCCAGTGTATCCAGAGATTTTGAAAGAACCACAAGGGGAGGTACACAGTCTGGTCAGGTCAGGTGTCATTGGTGGGATGGAGACTTTCCAGAAAGTTTGGAGAAAGCAAGGTCTTTCTTTCAACAGAGGCTTCAAGACTCATTGAAGAATCCTGAGCTCTGGGGACAAGGAAGGCTTATAGATTGGCATGGAACAAATTGTTTTGCTGGTGTGTAGAAAGGCACTTTGATCTCATTTCAGTTGACGTAGTTCAAGTGTTTAACTTTCTAACTGAATTGTTTGAAACTGGACTAGCTTACAGGAAGGTGAACATGTACAGATCAGCAATAGCTGCGGGTCATGTTCTAGGTTATCTGTTGGACAGGATGTTGTGGTAAAGAGATTGTTAAGAAGCATTAGAATTGCTAAACCTCCAGGTACTAGATATACCACTCTTTGGGATGTCTATAACGTACTTAAGTCTTTGGAATCCTGGGTGGATAATAAAGATTTGAGTTTAAGGGATTGGTCTTTGAAATTAACTATGTTGTTGTGTTTAGTGTCATTTAGACAGGTTTCCAATGTTCGAGCTTTGGAGGTTTCCTTTAGATATTTTACCGCAGAGGGTATATGTTTTCATTTGAGACAAAGAACTAAGACAAATTATTTTTCTATTTTTTACCCATATTTTGATGAAAACGTTATGTGCAGTACGATGTGTGAAAGAGTATGAGCGCAGAACAAGTTCTTTGCGAATATCTGGGGTTAATCAGTTACCCATTTCCTTCAGACACCCTTATAAGGCAGTCTTGTCGCCTACTCTGGCTAGATGGGTGAAAGAGGTTATGCAAAAAGTTGGTGTGGTTGTTGGGCAGTTTTGTACACACTCTCTGAGGGGTGCAGCTGCTTCAAAGGCTTGTATGGTGGGTGGAAGTTTGAAAGACATCTTACGTTGTGCTGATTGGTCATCTGATGCCATGTTCAGATGTTTTTATTTCAAACTTGTCGAGAGTGCTGTAAAATGTCTAATTGATAAGATTTAATCTTGCATAATATTGGCTTCCAGGTCTTGACATAAAATGTAGATTTTCCACAGCCTTTGTAGGCTGAAAATCTGGATTTTATTAAAGACATGTAGGCTAATATTATCCCTCCCAGTATAAATCCTCACCGGATGTTTCCCTTTTTGTTTCCTTACAGGGCACGTTTAAAAATTGAGCTGTAATTCTTTTGTATATATTTGTATATATTTGATGATGGGATTGTTTTCCAGGAGTTGATGTCTGTATCTTTCAAGTTGGAGCTGTACCACTTATTTCCAGTTGGGGTTCGCAGTTCATGAAAGAAGGAAGAGGACTGCTTGCTGGGGGTTTTATTTTGTTCAGAATGTTTGTAGGTTCTACGTTCTAAAGCTCTTACAACGCTGCTGAGTGGTGGCAATAAAGGATTTACTGCATAATATTAGCTTCCTTAAATAAAATCCAGATTTTCAGCCCACCAAGACAGTGGAAAATCTACATTCTCCCACCACAGTCAAATGCCTAGGGCATTACAGTATAAAACGAAAACCAAATCAAACCTATTGCTTTGGTATATGTGTGCTTGTTTCTTGCAGTGTGCTTTTATCAGCTTGTTTTTGAAGGCTTGTTGTTCTGACTTCAACATGTTTGCCCTATGTTCCCTGCTCTGTGATTCTAATCACACCTTGGTTAATGTTGAGAGGTTCCCTTGAATGAATTTACAGTTTTTCTCTGTAGGATTTTGAGTGTAACTCTGGCCAGGCCATACTTAAGGGACTGGAAAGCAGCCCTTGCCATGATCTAAACCCTCATACTCAAAACCGCCCACATACCTAGTTCAAAGTCAGCAGTTTGCAGGAGCTTTTGGCCATCGTAGAGACTGCACTGCCATAGGCCAAAGCGCTCTGGAAACATCTGCAAGGTGATCCTGAATCTCCCAGCACCCTTCTTCTCCTGGGTGTCTGCTAGGGATCCATTGACCTGAGTCCACCTCAGTACTGTCTCGCTGGAGTGGTTGGACACCTCACAGATCAGAGTCACTTGGCTCTCCGGTGCCACAGGACCTTTGGATGAGGCAGCAACTGCAGAACGAAACAGAAGTAAGGTGATTAGTGGTGCACTGGTATCTGTAATGAAAGCCCTACCTGCTTCCATTCTAGTACTGTGGATCGTGGCCATGTGCAAATTGGGACTAGGTAGCTTTTTCTGGCACTAGCCACTTAGATGTTTATAGGAAACTTCTCTGTCTGAGCCCAGAAAATGGTCCTCTTCCAGACCCCCTGAAGGCACGCCTAAAGACTAACAATTGAAGATAGCAGTGTCTGGGCAGAACCATCTTCCACTCTTCCTGAGGGAAAAATCCAATTCACATAGGGCCTGATTTAGATTTTGGCGGACAGGTTACTCCATCACAATGGTAACGGATAGTGTAGTGACGAGGAGACGGAGAGTGAGGTGAATATCTCTATCTTTATTGTCTTCTACCTCTGAATATCCCAACGGTCATCCCCTACCATTTTCCCTCGCCCTCAACATTCCAAAGACCGCTCACAGCATAAGCCGCGCGCACAGACACACGAGGTAATACAGGGGGAAGGGGAAACACAGGGCTACATGACTACATTATGTTTCTGCGTTATGACAGAACACATCTTTTCCCTTTTATCAACAATTAATTCAGGACATAATCCCTGAACCTGACAGGCGGTACAACAGCTCTTTTGGTTGTTACAGAGCCCTTTGGACTGGTTACAACTGTATTTGAAGACATGCTAGAAGGGTTATCATTTGCAGCATTCTCATGCCTTGTTTTACATTGCTCACTGTGGTTTGCAATTTGGCTGTGTCCAGACAAACTATTATGAACAACTTAATGGTCCCTGCCTGGTTCTGGTAATTTAACGCTGACTACATTTGATCCATTCCACCATTGACCATTATCCAACAAGACAGCAGTGCTCTTAGTTTTAACCACCCGCCTCGGCTCACTGCATTTGCTCATAATAACTCCTTTTTTTCCGATATCTCACTCTCACCAAATCACCAGCACACACATTCATTTCCTTGACTGCATTTCTAGCATTATAGTTGCTTCGCTTGCGTTTTTGACGTTGGTCAACTAGCTTTCTCATCTCAATCTCCTTTTCCTTCAAGCTCTTTTTTCCCCATTTCTTCCATGCCACTGACCAGTACGGCTGCAATTGTGTGATGGCCACTTTACCCCTGAGCAACTCGAAGGGTGTTCTGCCTGTGGTGTTGTGTGGAGTGGTGCGATATGACCATAATCTAGTTCTAAGAGCTGCTATAATAGGAATGTGAGACCTTAATGCCATTTGAATGATTTCTTTGACTAAGTGATTGGCCCGCTCAACCTGCCCATTGCTTTGGGGGTGGTATAAGGATGACCGTATGTGCTCTATGTTATTTACTTTCAGGAACATGGTCATTTATTGTGACAGGAATTGCACTCCATTGTCTGAGACCAGCTGATGTGGAAAGCCCTCCCTACAAAACACCTCCTTGAGGAACGTTGTCACCTCAACCGTGGTGGGCTGTGATACAAACTTTGCTTCAATCCATTTGCTAAAGTAGTAAACAATAACAATGGCATAACGCATTTTTATGGGTACAACATTCATTCCAATAAAATCAATTCCGATTTTTTATCCACAGGCCTTCAGGCAACTCAACAGATAACATTGGACAATGGTGAACAGACATGGTTTTGTCCGCTTTAGCACATACTGAACATCGGCTGACAAATATGTCAATGTCACGATTCATGGCTGGCCACCAATACCTTTCCCTAACCTTTTGTTTAGTTCCTGTTATTCCTACATGACCTTCATGTGCTAGGGCCACCAACCTCCCTCTCAATGAAATTGGTGCAATGAGAGTTTTACCTCTAAGGAGGACCTCATCAACAATGGTAATGTCATCTTTAATTTTCCAATATGGTTGCAATGTTTCTTTCAATCGTTTTTCATGCGGCCGGTCTTCAATTATGTACTTTTTTATTTCTGTAAATATGTTGTCATTTCTAGTGGCCTCCTCCCACCCTTGTTTTATAATAGCACTATAGGTCTCTTCACTATTAAACAAACATGCAACCAGAACATCATCATCATACTCGTTTTATTCACAATCAGTTTCACTAACACATGGTGCACGTGACAGGTAGTCAGCAGTAACATTCACTTTGCCAGAAATATGCTCTGTTCTGAATTGGTACTCTTGTAATTTACATACAAGCTTTGCTGTTCTTGGAGTAGGTTTACTTGAACCTTTTCCATCTAGGATGCTGACTAGTGGCTTGTGATCTGTACGTAAAATTATTTTTTTTCCCCAAAGAAAACTTTTAAACTTTGTAACAGCTCAGACACAGGCTAAAAGCTCATGTTCAATTACTGAATATTTTGGCTCAGCTCCTCTCAGTTTTTGTGAAGCAAAAGCAATACTTTTCTTCTCTTTAGCCACTCTCTGGCTTAGCACTGCCCCCAACCCAACTTGACTAGCGTCAGTGGTCACTATGCTCTGTAGTTTTTAACTGAAAGACTGTAAGGAAGGTGCTAGCTGAAGTTCTTTTTTTTATGTTTCTCATGCTTTGTTCACACATCTCCTCCCATAGGAATCCTGCATCCTTCTTTGTTAGCTTCCATAGTGGTTCACTTTTGTTGCATAATTCTGTATGAATTTAGAGTGAAATTCACACATTCCTAAAAATGTTGCAAGTTCTTCCTTGTTGTTTGGGGTTGGTGAGTTTGAAATTGCAAATATTAAGTATGGCTTGGTCGAAAACCTTGTTCATCAATAAGGTGTCCAAGGTACTCTACTGTTCCTTTGAAAATTTTACATTTGTCTTTTTGTAGCGTTAGACCACTGTCTTGAATTCTCCGCAATACTTTTTTTTTTAATAAGACAGGTGTTCTTTCTCCTTTTTACTGTAGATTAGTATGTCATCCTGAAATGACCTTATACCTTCCATATCTGAAAAAAGTTGATTCATTACTCATTGGAAGACCGCCGATGCCGAACACAGCCCGAAAGGTAATCTACAGAATTGGTAAGCTCCTTCAGGAGTGACGAACACTGTGTAGCTCTTTGAACCTTCCTCCAACTGAACTTGATGGTAGGCTGCACTGAAGTCCAGAGTATGGAAGAATTTTGCTTGGTCCAAAGTCATCACCATCTCATTATCAGAGGCAATGGTTGACAATCAGCTACCACGTGATTATTGAGTTGGCGAAGATCAATGCACAAACGGATTGAGCCTGTCCTTTTCTTAGCTAAGACCATGGGCGACAGCCACTCGGATGCATTGATGAGTTCTATTATTCCCTCTTCGCACAAATTCTTTAAAATACCCTTAACCTCAGAGCAGGCTGACAAAGGTATGTTTCTTACACGTTGTTTCACAGGTTGCACGTCTTCCTTCAAAATTATTTTATGTTTGAAATTCTTTAAGCACCCAAGTTTTCCACTGAATACTCCCTTGTATTCTTCAAGATTTTTTCCAAGCTGTCTTTTTGGATACTGAACACATAGGGCGGTTGGCATGGGTTGATCAACATCCTCAGGCTCTGCTGCTCCAACCAACCAAGGATGTTGATATTGTAGTCTACCACAAACACCTTTAAGGATGTATGTTTGACCTTGAACTTCAGATTAGCGTTAAATACTCCTTCTAGCTTTATTTTGTGACCTCCATAGGCTCCTGTAATAATCTTGCTAGCCTTTAGTGGTGCTTTACATTTTAGGGTCTCATAAGTGTTCTTTGACAATATAGTAAGTCTGGATCCAGTATAAACTAGCATTTCCACACTTTCCGCATTTACATGAATGTTGCATTTGAGTTGATTATGTATGTCTTCCTTACTGATGATGGCTACAAGTAACACTAAATTCTCCATCATTTCACTGTCGTCTGAGTCTTCGTCTGTTTTATATCCTTCCACCTTGAAGACTTTCTTCACATGAGAAGATTTGAACTGCTTTTCCTATTGTTTTTTTATTTTTATTTGACTTGTAGATGATTCACCTTCTTTGTGGATCAGATTGACATCCGCTGAATGGTTATCAGGTTTGCGCAGGAATTTTATTCCCTTTGCAGATCTTTCCATACTTTGAATGGTTTATACCACCTTCGCAAAGCTGGGGTTGCGATGGCACAAAAGTTTTTCTTGCGCTTTAATGCAAGTGGTGCGCATAACTACCTGAGCGCGGATCATTTCATCCATGTCTCTGAATGAGCATGCTGTAGCTAACATCCTCAAGGTTGCAACATATGACTCAATTGACTCTCCTGGAGCTTGATAACGGTAATAGAAATGATATCTTTCTATAATAACGCTTATAGTTGTATCAAAGTAGCTGACCATTTATATTACTTAATCTTAAAAGTTTTCTCCATGTGACAATATGTCTTTTAATACAAAGGAATTCACCTGAGATTCACCACTCTTAATTAATCTTTAAGTCCCACCTTTATAGTTTACATGTCCTTGAAATACGTCTCTATCAGTTGTAAATCTGAGCATCCCCACCAATCGAACCTTGTCATGGCAAATTAATCTCGCTTGACTTGGCGAAATCGCGCACTCTGCTCGGAAGTCCATATCCCTCAAACTTAAACTATGAGACCAGACATTGTCTTGCAGTCCTCCAAAAATGTAGAGTGCATTTCCTAAGAACAGCATGCTTTGTCCTTGCTGATTTCTTTCCCTGAATTTGAAATCTTGTTAAAACACCTAATATATAACTCAACAGAGGTTTGTCTTTGGCCCTTTATTGGGTACTCTCTCTGCTTCTCCTTAGTTGAAGCTGAGCTGTGGTTTCATGTACAGAGCTCCATTACCTTCTGGGTATGGTCTGCTCAATAAATACTTTTCACCAGTAAATAAATATCAGATCTGGTGAATATTTAGAAGGGCCAAGAGGGCCTTGGGCTGCCCGAGTGTTGTGACAACCATGGTGTGGTCCTCACAATTTCCCCAGCGATAAAGGGACTGTACTGTTGTGCTGTGCTCCACCCAAACCATTGTTGAGTAACATTTTTAGTGGTATGTACTTCGTGTGATAAAGTCATTTATGTGCATTCTACCCAGATTCAGTGAGTGTAAGTGTCTGAATCAGGAGTGAATTTATTGACCTAAGCACATCACCATCTCATTATCAGAGGCAATGGTTGACAATCAGCTACCACGTGATTATTGAGTTGGCGAAGATCAATGCACAAACGGATTGAGCCTGTCCTTTTCTTAGCTAAGACCATGGGCGACAGCCACTCGGATGCATTGATGAGTTCTATTATTCCCTCTTCGCACAAATTCTTTAAAATACCCTTAACCTCAGAGCAGGCTGACAAAGGTATGTTTCTTACACGTTGTTTCACAGGTTGCACGTCTTCCTTCAAAATTATTTTATGTTTGAAATTCTTTAAGCACCCAAGTTTTCCACTGAATACTCCCTTGTATTCTTCAAGATTTTTTCCAAGCTGTCTTTTTGGATACTGAACACATAGGGCGGTTGGCATGGGTTGATCAACATCCTCAGGCTCTGCTGCTCCAACCAACCAAGGATGTTGATATTGTAGTCTACCACAAACACCTTTAAGGATGTATGTTTGACCTTGAACTTCAGATTAGCGTTAAATACTCCTTCTAGCTTTATTTTGTGACCTCCATAGGCTCCTGGAATAATCTTGCTAGCCTTTAGCGGTGCTTTACATTTTAGGGTCTCATAAGTGTTCTTTGACAATATAGTAAGTCTGGATCCAGTATAAACTAGCATTTCCACACTTTCCGCATTTACATGAATGTTGCATTTGAGTTGATTATGTATGTCTTCCTTACTGATGATGGCTACAAGTAACACTAAATTCTCCATCATTTCACTGTCGTCTGAGTCTTCGTCTGTTTTATATCCTTCCACCTTGAAGACTTTCTTCACATGAGAAGATTTGAACTGCTTTTCCTATTGTTTTTTTATTTTTATTTGACTTGTAGATGATTCACCTTCTTTGTGGATCAGATTGACATCCGCTGAATGGTTATCAGGTTTGCGCAGGAATTTTATTCCCTTTGCAGATCTTTCCATACTTTGAATGGTTTATACCACCTTCGCAAAGCTGGGGTTGCGATGGCACAAAAGTTTTTCTTGCGCTTTAATGCAAGTGGTGCGCATAACTACCTGAGCGCGGATCATTTCATCCATGTCTCTGAATGAGCATGCTGTAGCTAACATCCTCAAGGTTGCAACATATGACTCAATTGACTCTCCTGGAGCTTGATAACGGTAATAGAAATGATATCTTTCTATAATAACGCTTATAGTTGTATCAAAGTAGCTGACCATTTATATTACTTAATCTTAAAAGTTTTCTCCATGTGACAATATGTCTTTTAATACAAAGGAATTCACCTGAGATTCACCACTCTTAATTAATCTTTAAGTCCCACCTTTATAGTTTACATGTCCTTGAAATACGTCTCTATCAGTTGTAAATCTGAGCATCCCCACCAATCGAACCTTGTCATGGCAAATTAATCTCGCTTGACTTGGCGAAATCGCGCACTCTGCTCGGAAGTCCATATCCCTCAAACTTAAACTATGAGACCAGACATTGTCTTGCAGTCCTCCAAAAATGTAGAGTGCATTTCCTAAGAACAGCATGCTTTGTCCTTGCTGATTTCTTTCCCTGAATTTGAAATCTTGTTAAAACACCTAATATATAACTCAACAGAGGTTTGTCTTTGGCCCTTTATTGGGTACTCTCTCTGCTTCTCCTTAGTTGAAGCTGAGCTGTGGTTTCATGTACAGAGCTCCATTACCTTCTGGGTATGGTCTGCTCAATAAATACTTTTCACCAGTAAATAAATATCAGATCTGGTGAATATTTAGAAGGGCCAAGAGGGCCTTGGGCTGCCCGAGTGTTGTGACAACCATGGTGTGGTCCTCACAATTTCCCCAGCGATAAAGGGACTGTACTGTTGTGCTGTGCTCCACCCAAACCATTGTTGAGTAACATTTTTAGTGGTATGTACTTCGTGTGATAAAGTCATTTATGTGCATTCTACCCAGATTCAGTGAGTGTAAGTGTCTGAATCAGGAGTGAATTTATTGACCTAAGCACTTCTCACAGGAATGGAGAACATAGTTTCCAGCACTTTGCCTGTTAAAAGATGTCTCAACATCGCTACAATAACCAGAAGCACAGAGAGCGTAGAGTGAGAGGCAAGTAATATATGTAATATATCAGTGGGATGGAATGTGGGCATGGAAGCAGAGACAGAGAAGGGGTGCATGCATTTGTTTAGAGTGATCCTAGAGACATATGAGGCACATACATTCATTGAGAGTGGTGCCAGAGACCCAAGGGGTACATAGATTTGTTATGAGAGATACAAGGAGTGCTTAGATTCATTTAGAGTGGTCACAGATCAAAAGATGCATGGATTCGTCTAGAGCTGACATTGAGACATTGGAGGCCGAAAGGTTAGCCATAGGCCCAAAGGATGCATACATTAGTTTAGAGTGGATATAGAGATACAAGAAACTCAAGGGCGGTCATTATGATTGCAGCGGACGGAAAAGGCTGTCTGCCGAAATTCCGATGGGGAGGTTGCCGCCATTGGGGCTGCCTCCCCACCGGGCCTTTTACGAGTTTCCCACTGGGTCAGCGGGCGTAAACCAGAGTTTACCCCCCTATCCCAGAGTGAAACAGCCTACAACATTGTCTCCGGCTCATAATCGGGCCGGCTGCAATGCTGTAGTGTGCAGGATTCACGAACACCCTTGCAGTGTTCACTGTCTGCAAATCAGACAGTGAACAGTGCGACGGTGCTGGCCAGGGGGTCCCCGGCACTGCCTAAGCCAAGTGCATGGGCAGTTCCAGGGCCCCTGAGGCTCCCTGCACCCGTTCTTCACTAGCCTTTTCATGGCGGTGCTACCGCCATGAAATCTCTGGCAGAGAACAAAGTCGCAATCCCCAGGGTAGCGCTGCTTGCAGCACTGCCCTGGCAGATTAGGACTGCTGGGACCGCCAGACCGCCGGTACGACTAATCCTGGTGGTGCTGGCAGTCTGACCGCGGTGCAACTTCTGCGGTCATAATGTGGCGCTCGGACCGCCACATTTGTGGCGGTCTGATCGCCACTGCAAACCTGGGGGTCATGAGACCGCCAGGTTCATAATAAGGCCCACAGACTTTTGGGGGTGGTCATGGAAACAAAGCAGCCCATGATTCCATGAGAAAGTGGCCATAGGGCTACAACTGGATCAAAGTTTGGGAGGCAGATTTACTAACATTTTGAGCAGGTTTTGCATCACAAAATTGACACAAACCAGGGCAAAATGTATATTTTGAATTTACTTTACAGTGCAGAACTTGTACAGCACACATCCAAAGTGGGAAAAGTTCTAAAGTTTTTCTATGCAGTGTATTTTGTACTAGAGGGGTACCTTTCCAATACATAAACAACTCTAGTCATTTGGCAAACACCCTTGAAATATGATGCAAAGGTGTGTATGGTGGTAGGCAGCCTAATTCTGCACCAGCGCAGAACTAGAGAGAGAGCAGGACATAGTAGTGGATATTGTGTTGTCCTGCTCTCTCATGCATTGCATTGCAGTGCAGAAGCTTTGACTGCTACACTGCGTTGTGTGGCATCCTTGTAAATCTGCCTCTATTTGTGAATGGTCAAAGAGACAGAAGAGATGCAGAGATTCATTTTGAGTGATCAAGAGAAACAAGGAAGGCAATCATTAGTTTAGAGTGACCATATATAGAGTGGGGGCACATAGATTAGAAGCATAAGGGATGCACGTTTGAGCGGATGCAGACTCTAGGGCTGTATAGATTGTGTGAGAGTGGTCATAGCAAAACAAGAGATGAAGATTTGTATAGAGTGATAGTATCGAAACAAGGGCACATAGAACGTTGAGACACAGAATAGTAAGCAAATTCAGTGAACCTCAATATAGACCAGATTATGCTAACAGGAACGTGACCTACCATGCAATCTGAAGGAGGTGAAACAAGAGATTTTTTTTCCTTCTAGCATTGCGAATGCCCATCGCGGTACTCTTTATTTTTTTGCCCTTCCCTGTATGCATGAGGAATGTGTAACTGGGAGGATATGTACTACCAGAGAGAAACAATTATCTGCAAATCTAAAGAAGCGACTCCTGGGCTATGTTCTAATGACTGTCCTCCTGTCCCTTTCACTTTGGCCCCAGTAAATTTCCTCTGGTAGTAACTCGTACATCTGAGATCATATCACTGGAGGTAGGATGTAAAGACAACATGGCCTTAGGGTGGCCCTATTACCTCAGTGGTAACAAGCTTCATCACACCACTGATCACAGACTTCACATAACATACCATCTCTCCTCAACTAGCACAAGTCTTCCAAACAATCAATAAATCCCTCACCTCGCAGGACAGTGAGATGGAATTTCTTCTTGAGCGCCTTGTGTGCAAACCGCACCACCAGAGTATACCATGCTGCGTTGTCGAACTGGACCCTGGGCAGCCGGAATGAGAGGTCTGAGCCTCTCACTCCTGGTGAACTCTGCCCACACTCATGGCTCCAGCAGACGCCATCTTGGCTGACGCTCAGGGTCGTCTTCTGTTGTCCAAGCTCAGCAGGGTCATCAGACCAGTAGACTCCCCCACTTGTGACTTCTGGTTGAAACCCGGTGGGGGGGTCTCTGATGTTGAAGTTGAACACAAAGGAGAGTAACACTGTGTCATTAATTCTAGAGAACAGCATAGTGGGGCCGGAATCGTGACTGTGGAAACCTACAAGTGAACATCATGAAGAAAATAAAGAATCATTGGTAGCTAAATACTGGTGCGGAACAATATACAGTTAATATGAAGGCAAACTTATAGCCAATGCATATAACATAAGGCCTTCCATTCCTGTGCAGATAAACATGGAAGATTAACTCTTCAAAAGTTAGAACCTGATGCCACAATGACTTTCTCCATGATAATGTTTAGACCTGGCTTGATGATGCAGATGTCTTCAATACCTATTGTTACCAGTCTTTTCAAATATACAGAGCTAGTGCTATTATTACACCTCAGCTTGCATGCCTGAATTGCACTGCATAAGGAACTATTTTCCGTCTCAAAATAACTGTCCATCATAACATATTAAATTGCTTATCACGTGGACGTTTTGTATACAGAAAGCAGTTGTTTTTGTTTTTCTTTTTTCACTGCAGCAGGCGGCTGTTCCTTAATGTTTTGGCCAGAACTCAAAATCCAAGCCAGGCCTATTGGCCTTGCCAGCATTTGTTCACATTGGTAGAAGCATTTCACTTGAGCCCCACCCTTCTAATATCTGCCAGTATATACAAGTTTATTAGTGTTTTCTTACATTTAGGTAGTGCTACAAAACATGAAGCTACTTCATATGAAGTACTGTTTTTATGTGGCTTGTAGTAGCACTCTTGTGCCATTTTGATTTGCAGTACTTCCAGAATGTAATGCAATCTCACACTGTGTGTAAATGACCAGGTTTTAGCAGAGTGCATAATACTGTGGTAACCTTGTTTGTAAGGGTTTGAATGCTTGCAGGTCAATGACCTGAGGCGTAATACAGACATGCCCTGAGGGCGCAACGGGTGTTTGTACCCGCTTTGTGCGCCCTCAGGGAACTTTGGTATTACAAAAGGGGCCACAACCACCTGTGCAGCCCTTTCTGTACTACAGATAGCGCCTGTGCACATTTAGCATCAGCACTATTACTAGCGGGAGTTCCCTCATTTGCATTGAGATGTGGTCCCATGCAAACGAGGGAATCTCTTTGCCTCTGTGCCCGCGCCTATTACCAACATGCCTTTAAGAGACGCACTGAAAGTGTGCCACAAAAAAGTGGCACACTTTTAGTGCACCTCCTAAAGGCAGTGATCTGAAGGGATGAAAGCGGGTCCCATGGGCCTCCAAGACATCCCCCTGCAGGTTGGTGCAGTCACTCAATGCACCTGCCTGCAATGAGGTCTCTAATCCCTCTTAAAAGTGCAGGTGGGTGCAGCCTCCACAGAGTAACACAACACAGCTTTTAAACAGCTTCTCTGTATTGCTCTTGAATGCGCTGCCCTTGGGGTGGCACAAGTTTGCAGCTGCCCTGATGGCAGTGCATTCTTCATAATGGGGCACACTTTCTGCATTCGCACTGGGTGTATGCGCTCATAGATGCATCATAGCGCAAACAGGAAAAGTGCACCCTATCTGTAATAGGGCCTCTGGTGCACATGGAGATGAAGTCATTTGCCTAGTTTACAAATTTGATCAACTCAGAAACCTATAATTACAACTTAGGCCTTTTAACACTTCAGCTAATAAACTGATATGCAGAACACATTTCAACATAATGACAAGACACCGTAGGACTTATTGGCAAAACCTGTGGCTAGCATTATTTATTAACTTGTTTAATGCCACTCCTCACAGCAACTTTCAAGAACATCATTAAACCAAACTAAGCACTGGTTGAAAGGTTCTGGTGTGGCAGGTTGATATTTATAGAAGCTCCCATTCAGAGAACAGCAATTGGTTCTTAGTTCTGCCAATGGGAATTTCTCCTTTTATTCCTCAGTAAATTAATCACAAGGACTGGGCAATCAGTGCCTTAGCATCCACAGTGGGGAAGGTGAGATCAGACCCCTGGGAAATGAGGTGAAACATGAAAATCTCAGATATATGAATATTAGGCATAGACCGACAAATCTATAAAAATAACAGAAGACAACCAGTTACTAAACTGAAGAACTAGGACCACAACTGAAGCACAACGGTGAGATACACAGCCGGACGGTATTCAAGCAATACATTGAACCATGTTGGAAAAATCAGCTAGTAGAAGTAAACTTTTTGGGACCGGCATGCGGAAAATGGCCAATGCCAGCTCAGAATCTCCGATTCTGCTTGAAGATAAGATCAAGAGCCCACCACTGTGACAACATGTGGTCGCTAAAGGTGGTAGATGCTTTCTCACCTGCCACTGTGACCTCGAGTGACAGCTCGAGGGAGGCTTTTCCTGTGCTGATCTTGCACTTCCAGTCGCCGCTGTCTTCCAACTGGAGGTCCTCGACTTGCAGTGTCTGGGTCAGGCTCTGGCCTCGATTGATCCTCCATGCCCTTCTCTCCTTGTCTTTGGGGTTCCTGCATGTGACGCTGACGTCCTGTGGAATGGTGGCTGGATTTGAAACTAGCAACAACTCAAGGTTGTCGGAGACAAGGAGGGCTTTGGAGTCAGCACTGGTCACTGGAGGGGGAAGGAGGAATGAGAAGCAAAAATGCTTATATTATTATTATAAGACTGGCCGGCATATCCCACCAATGTAGGCAGATTACTGTTACATGACTCAACTCCTCTACTGTTCTGGAACAAAATTACACCCCTGTAAGCAGATGCCACCGCTCCAATCATGCCCATGTCATATGAACGGGACCCTGTGCTACCCCTCATCACATATCTCCTCTGCCAGCAGATCCCACCTCTCTAAGCAGAATAACTGTATCATGTGAGTATGTTCCTCTTCTCTCCTAATCCCCCATAACATAAAGTACTTAAGCAGTACATCTGCTAAGCAAAAGCGCATTTGGTGTATCTAGGTTGTCCACAATTGCACTAATATGATGACATGCACTGTATGTACCACACACATACAACAGATTTGCGTCTGAAGCCTGTTTACAATTTACGGCGTATCTAAGTACCTAAGTGGCCTTCATTGTACGATGTATCTGAGTACATAAGTGGCCATTCACTCAGTGTGTACCACACACATTCACTATGTAGGCTCGTGTTTGAGGTATCTTAAAACACAAATGCATTATTAACTGGTGTAATGAATTTAAGTGGTACAATAGTTCATGGCCCCAGTGGTTACACTACGTGTGCCACGTCCACCAACATCTGTAGTAAAAGACTGTTCTCAAATGTACAGTTTAACTGGAAGTCAGAGAGATAAGGTTGTGGAGTACAGCTGAACAATCAGTATTTGTTTACCAAACACATCCACAAGGAATCACTATGCTTGGTACATCTAAGAGGTATGTAAGTGCACTAAGAACATGTTTGGAGGCATTTGGTGCAACACAGAGAATGTATGGCTAGAGAGTACACTGTGTGACTCACAAACATGCATGCAACAAGGTCTATAAATGTGGGCTATTTTATGTCTGTCAGGTAATAATGACTTACCTCTGGGTCCATCGTATTCCATAAGTACCATGACTGCAGCCAACAGTGTGTGTGTCTGTGTGTGTACATGCATGCTAATTAAATTTACATGAGTTGAAGTATATGTAAATGTTTGGGCAATACATGTTAAAGTTGGGTAAACCCCTCCATATATGTTTGGCCCACCAACAAGTCCGGCTGATCAGTGTATGGGAGTATGGTTGTTACATCTACTTGGAAGGAAGGTGACCAACAACAATAACTTGGTAGACCTAGAGAAGTCCTAGCGCAGTCAACCCCCACATCCCTGGGCCAAGGCTTGCCTTCTCCTGAATGGCACCTGCACATAAATATGGGCCCCGGTGTGCATCACTTACTGTTGAAAAGCACCAGCTGGACTCTCAGTATCTCCTTTATATTTGCAGTGGACGTGTATAAGCCAGCATCTGACATCTCCAGTTGAACAATGCGCATGGAGCAATCCCCTCGATTGAACTGCTGCATGTTTAGGTGGCTCCTAGACCGGGCCATTTCTGATTGGCCTTGAAGGGGAAACAAAGGAAAGGATATTCAGGCAGACATTGGCTTTAACTTTCTTGAAAAGGTTCTTTAAAACAGTGTAAACAAAATGTACTTTTAAATCTGTATCTATCTAACTATAGGAATTAATAGTACATTTCTGAGATATTTAAAAATATTGTATAAACGACCTGATCATTTGGATGCGCTGAATTTAGCTGACTTTTTTCTAAACTCACACTGTGAGATAAATTTTGCCTTGAAGCCCGGTTAAAAAGGAAACACTGCCGGAAGTGATCCAAGTTATGAAAAGGGGACAATGTGTATAGTGATCGTTTACCTATTGAAGTTTTGATTACGTGCCGTAAAAAAAAACTCATAGAGGTCCATACGAGGCTAGGAAAAAAGGGTTATTGCCACTGTTGATGAGGAAGACCTCAGTTTATATGATTCTGAAACACAACAACGATGTCAAATATTACAAGTCTCATCGGCCTTTCTCTGTATTAGAGGGAGAAGTCCAATTTCTCAGAAATGTATTGGCAACTAGGCTCATGACTGTAATGCTTAGTGACATACAGAATACGGAACAAGTTGATCTAACCTTGAAGTGTTTGATGTGCATGTTATAATGAAGTGGCATGTATGAGAGCATGCAAACTGTTGCACCTGGCCCTTTTTTGCAGGGTTATCCCCAAACTTTCTGCCTTCTTCCTCCTATTTTTTCTGACCTGTTTTTGATGACTTTAGGACTCTGGGAAATTTACCACTTCTGACCAGTGCTAAAGTGCAAGTGCTCCCTGTGTAAATTGTATTGGTGATTGTTTTATCCATGATTGACAAATCTGATTTACTAACAAGTCCCTAGTAAAGTGCACCATGTGTGCCCAGGGCCTATTAATCATATGCTACTAGTGGGCCTGCAGCACTGATTGTGCCACCCACATTATTAGCCCTATAAACATGTCTCAGACCTGTCACTGCAGTGTCTGTGTGCAGTTTTAAACTGACATTTCAACCTGGCAAACGCACCCACTTACCAGGACCAAATGTTCCCTTTTACTACATGTAAGTCACCCCTAAAGTGGGCCCAAGGCAGCCCATTGGCAGGGTGCAGTGTATTTAAAAGGTAGGACATCTACTTGTGTGTTTTAGGTGCCCTGATAATGAAATGCTGCTACATTTGGCTTTTACTATTGCAAGGCCTGCCTCTCCCATAGGGTAACATGGGATTGCCTTGAAATACCTTTTAAGTGTAATTTCCCACTGGTAGCAGCTAGAGCTATGGAGTTTGGGGTTTCTGAACTTACAATTTTAAAATACATGTTTTGGTGAAGTTGGTTTTTGAACAGTGTGTTTTTGAAAATGCCACTTTTAGAAAGTAGGAATTTTCTTGTTTAACCATATTGTGCCTCAGCCTGTCTAGCGAATATGCGTCTGGGTCAGGATGACAGTTGGGCTGTTAGTGCATTTACTCCAGACAGTCACACAAAGGGAGCTGAGGTATGCCCTGCATATCCTGATGGCCCATCACTAGGCTGGTGGGCCTTCCTGAGCTAGAGTGGTCTGAGGAGCTGACACTTGCACCTAAATAGGGCTCTGTCTGTCCTCACACAAAGCAGTCTCCAACCCCCTGGAGTGTGTCTGGGACCAGGGCAGGGAAGGCAGGGTATTGTGCACTACAAAGACTTTTCTTTGAAGTTTGCCTACTTCAAAGACAGATATTGGTATAACTAATGGACCTCTGACACCACAGAGTTAGAACACTTCTGAATTGAGGACATTCTGCCAGGAAGAAGGGTTGGATGCTGTAGAAGGGACTGCCACGCTGCCTGTTGCTTTGTTGTGCTGGACTGCTGCTTGCTACTTCTGTCCTGGGAATGAAATAACTGGACTTTGCTTTCTACATCCTGCTTTCCAAAGGTTCTCCAAGAGCTTGAACTGAGCTTGTCTCCTGTTAAGAAGTCTCAGGGCCATCAAAGACTTCACCTACAAGCACCTGGGCTCTCTTTCTGAGAGTCCTGACTTGCCAACTGTTGTTAAATCCAGTTCCTCCCTTGGAAGTGAGCTCTGGTGCAACTAAGGAGAAACTAAGCACATCGACTCCAGAGCGACTTCGGAACCAGCACCGCTCTCCAACTCCGCACCACCGCCTGCACCGGAGCTGTGGTCCTCGCTGAGTGCAACAACCACGACCTGCCACACAGGCCGGACGCCACCGCAGCACCTCTCAAGTCCCGGCACAGCGTGAATCCAGACTGCCATGTTACCGACGTCCGGGACACCTGACTCTGACTCCTCTGCAGCACCTGTGGTCCTGTGGTGTGATCGCAACACTGCCAAGTCGATGCCCTGCATCTTGACCTCTTGGATTCATCAACCCAGCCAGGTGGTAAGGAACCAACGCTTCACCACCAACACCACATCACCTACCCTGCAACCCTAAGGATCAAACGCCTCACCTCCCCTGCCAAGCAATAGGAACCAACGCCTTACCTCCCAGGTCGGAGACACAACACCGGCTTCAGCGATGCCTCACCTACCCCACTCCAGGCAATGTCTTTGTTTCCTCATTGTTTTCAAAGGTACTGTACCTGTGGTCTGTGTGACTCTGTGACCAGCCTGGACTCCCTCTCGAGTGAAGTTGGACTGTTGGGATAAACTCCATCAAGATGCTGTGATAGCCCCAGTTGGAACTATTGTTTCTAACCGCTTTACTAAGATACAATCATTGAAAATGTTTATCTTTACTTGCGTATGTTTAATTTTTGTTGTTTTATTCTTGTTTTACTCAGATAAATATTAGCTATTTTTCTAAACTGATGTGGAGTACTTTTGTAGTGTGTGTGTTTGTGTGTGTGTGTGTGTGTACACAAATACATTACACATTGCCTCTGAGATAAGCCTGGCTGCTTGAGCTAATCTACCAAGGGGGTGCGCAGGGGTTATTTTAGCTGTGTGACTCCCTTACCCTGACTAGAGTGAGGATCCCTACTTGGACAGGGGGCAAACCACTGCCATCTAGAGACCCCATTTCGAACATAAAACAACCTAGGATTTTTTAAATGGTCATTACAGTCATGACCCTGTTCTGCTTTCATTGCTAAACTAATGTCTTGAACTACAATCTCAGAGTCTGCAGACTCGCTCTCATTCTTACATCCGATGGCATATAATCTGATAAGATATATCCTTATATATATGATCTGGACACTTGATATCCTACTGTAAACCTGAACTTTGCCTAGAGGATAATTGTACATTACATATGTATAATAATATGAGTGTCTCAATAGGAGACAGTGTTAGACTCAAGACAACATCCCTTGAAAACAGAAGTAAAACGTTTGGGAATTTTCTGTATACTAAGTGCCCTCTTGATATAACTGCTATTTTGAGAACCGTATGTGTGGTTTAACATGCACTTGCATGAATACTAAAGCAAAACAACTTTGTGATAAAAAGTAATCATTATTCCCACTCTGTTTGAATTTCATTTAAGTGCCAGACGTTGTTCTTGCTGCAGATGAAAGTGCTTCCCCACTGTACAAAATATCAACATTAATACTGTCTGGGCAAACGTTTCACGTCATTACTATCAGTTAAAAACAACGAAATAGTGAATGGTTAACCTCTCCAAAGAGTTTACCAATGTCCTGCACCATGTGTGGTGCATTTTTAGCACATTTTCCTCGGCATTAGCTGGAACCACCTTTATTTTTGTTGCAATCTGCAAATTATACAGAAGAAAGTGGCAAGTATGGCAATTTCGTAAATATATGTGAAAGTCTGCCGCAACACAACCATGTTTTTCCAGTGCCACTGTAAGTGCTAGTCTTCCTGCTCTTCCTATCCTGTGGTCTGCTTTTGAGATGCCACTTAAATAAAATGCTCCTAGTTAGGAACAAGCATTGGCAATGCCAAAAGGTCTGGATTATGAGTAAAAGTTCCTTTTGTGTCATTGATGGGTTTAGGTGCTCAATAATTCATCATCCAGCACTCTGTCACACATATTTGCCCTCATGAATTAATTTATTAATCCACTGTGTCATTCCTGCATTGACCCTCAGACACAACCACAATGAAATGCACACCATCTCCACAACAAATAGAAGATAAATGAAAAGCATACAACTAGAAAAAAAATGTTGCACATTAAGTATTCAACATCAAACCCCTGCCTAACTACGGTAATCTGTGTGAATTGATATAACAAAATGACTATCTATAGGCATTAATACAGAGTAATAACAATCCACACTCAAATGCTTATTGGCCTTAGCAGATGCTTTACACAATACCTATGTCAGGTCTACTGCCTTTATCATGGTATTTCATAATAAACAGATCAGGCCTACAGCCATGATCATTGGCTTACCTTCATAGCTAACTCAGTCCTGCTGTATCAAGTATAAGCTTTGCCACAAGTCAAAAAGTGCAATACAAGCAGTCTTTGTAGTGGAAGCAGACAATCTTGGCCCAATCAAGTCCCGTACTGAGGGATGTTAACAGGTGAGTGAAGCCTAAGCCCCATTCTCAGTAGTGGTCTTAAGGCACTTTTTTGTTGATCAAATAAGGTCAGGCAGCAGCTGCACTGTCGAGCCAGACCTAAAATTCTATGTAGATTAGTGTAGCCCTTGGCATCCCATACTGCTCTGTAACACAAAAAATGATGGAAGTGAGAACGTGCTACTCCCATCTGTGTTGCTGTCAGAGGAAAACAAACACCTCCAATTATCTAGTTATAAAAGGCACTTTGACAGCATTACAATGACAGCCTGAAAGTTCAAGCTCTGGCAGCCATACTACTGATGGCTCAGACAGCTGGATACAATGTAATCAACGCTGTGTGGAGGGGAGTACTTTTTTCTATGCAAGTGCACAACCTCTGCCCAATCGGAACATGTGCTCAGGATCTACAAACATGAAAAATGGTTCCCCACTCTGTAGTACTCCGGAAAGCGCCTTTTTTGGTCAAGTACAGTAACATCTAGCAACTGCTGCACTGTCCAGACAGACCTAAAAAGCGATACAGTACCAAAACATAATGAGATCTCGAGGGCTAGACATAATGTTCCACATGAAGCTGGTAAAACTGGCCACATTGCTCCAGAAAGACACGTAGGACAGCCAAGTAGTTTCCACAACGTTTGAATTCGCATCCCCTATGTGGTCATGCTTGATCAACAGTTACCCCCAAAAAGAAGCACTTGAACCCCTTTGAGAAAAGCTTAACTGACAGACTGTACCTTTAAAAACAAATGTGACTCCCTTTTGCCACTGGAGAATGATGCTGTTTTCCTTCTCCCATTTCAGGTTCTTGATCTCAGCATTTGCTTCACATTTCAACGTGACCTCAGCGGAGACCCTGGCGAGCATCACCGTCACTTCCTGGTTTAGACCTGAAATTGACAAAACATGCCCATGCAGAGGTGAGACGCGACATTTTCTCACACTTTGAAGGCAATGCATCCCAAAATTCGAGGTAGGAGCTCGTAACTGAAATAAACAACATTGATCTTGGTAACCTTTAACAGTTAGGCCCTTCCATGGATAATGTTGATAAACAACTAAATTCCTGCGTGTTAAGCCAATGTGTATACTGTCTCATCTGATACCGGATCTAGGGCCAGATGTACCAAAGGTTTTTACCCATCCTGTGTCTATGGGAAAAAGTGTTCGTACATATGGCCCCTAGTTCCTTGTTTAAGGATACTATGCTCACTGTATTAGTTGAACATACTAGCTTTGCTGCAACATTATTTTGCTTGTAAAAGCAATGTTTGTTTAAAATGCTGCCAAAGCCAATGGTTGTTTTTTTAATTTATTTATTTGTGAACATGTATTAGTTACAGAGTGCTCTCAAACTTGGCTGAACCATAATGTACCAACATCGATCTTCAAGCAAGCCCCCAGTGAAACTATTGTTATATCATAAAATGAAACTAAAAGTAGATTTTATTTTTAAAAAAGTAGAGTTAGAATAAGGTTCTGGAGGCACTTGAATAACACCAGCAGAGGCGCTGGATGCAGATAACCGAGTGCGACAGAGACAAAATGGTGGATGAAGCCCAACAGAAGCAGCCCTCTGAGCAGAATGGAGGTGCAGAGCTCCATGAAGCCCACTGAAGGTGTAGGGTTCGAACAAAAGGTGCACAAAACAAATGGTAATGAATGCCCCTGGCTTTGGATTAAGCAAACGAGGTCTGCTTCACAAGGAAAGGCCTTCCTGGTGTGAGCAGATACATAAGTGGCGATTAACTTTTGAACTACCTGAACGAAAGGAAACTCAGTAGTAGATAAAACTTTGCAGCGGCATTAGCATAAAACCTCATGGTGCGGCACATGATAATGTCCCCCACATTGATCAGAAACAGGGCCTGATGGGGACTGATTTGCTGCAGTGTTTTTTTTAGGCTAGATACTTGGGCTAGATAGTGTGGACCAGCTAAGAATAGTAATTCCACAGCAGACACAGCATGGTCCACCTGATGGCCGGCTGCCAAGGACTAACAAAGTTCCTGAGTTAACCCTAATATCTCGGACTATGGGTACCTTAAAGACAGAACTCAAAGAGACTTCAACTTCACCTTATCACTGACAGTGGATTATAGGCAAGTGTGCTAAAAATAAATAAATAAAAATTGAGATTGCATTATCTATCTGAGAGGGGACCATGTGCTTCTTTAAAAGTAAACAACTGTAGCCATTTGAACTCCAAGAAGCGATGCCTGTCATCATTTTCTCAATGCGTGTTGGGGTTCTGGCCATGTGGCACAAATTCCTGGGTTACACGTATTTACTCTGTTCACACATAGGGGGTCATTACAATCTAGGCGGGCACCGCCAATGCGGCCACACTCGCGCCACGGCCATTATGAGATCCCTGCTGGGCCGGCGGGCAGAAATCTGGTTTCCGCCTGCCGGCCCAGTGGGGATCTCGGCTGCAACACAGGAGCTGGCTCCAAATGGAGCCGGCGATGTTGCGCCTGTGCGACGGGTGCAGTTACACCCGTCGCGCTTTTCACTGTCTGCATAGCAGACAGCGAAAAGCTGCACGCAGCTGTGGCATGGGGTCCCTGCACTGCCCATGGCAGTGGCATGGGCAGTGCAGGGGCCCCCAGGGGCCCCCGACTCCCCTTTCCGCCAGCCTTTTCATGGCTGTGCAAACCGCCATGAAAAGGCTGGCGGGAGGGGGACTTGTAATCCCCTGGACAGTGATGCAAGCAGCGCTGCCCTGGAGGATTACTCCTGCTGGGACAAAAAGTGGCGGGAAACCGCCGGTCCCGGCGGTGCGACCGCGGCGCTTCCGCCGCGGTCGTATTCCCCAGGATTTCACCGCCAGCCTGTTGGTGGTGAAATCCGTCAAAACAACCCTGGCGGTCAAAGACGGCCAGGGTTGTAATGACCCCCCTATAATCATCCCCATAGACACAAAACAATCTGCCCTTTTCTGCATATGACCAGCCCATCACAGCAGCACAGACCTTACTCTGGGGCGAGGGTGATATGAGAGGTGGGATGATGGCACTGGCAGGAGTGTAACATAACCCACTGCAGCTCCCGAGGTGTTTCGGGCACACACCCTGTGCCAAAGAAGAGACTCTTCAGCTGTGAGGCCAGATGGCCAGCAGCTGCCTATTACAAAGTGAACCAAAATAAAAACTGCAGCACCAGCTAAGCTCAGCCGAGAGCAGGAAGTGATGTGCTGCAGGGGACGAGACCCCATCTGCGATGACTTGCGGACAGCACAGGAGTTGTCCACGTGTCAGATTTAGCATCACACAAGAAGAGAGTAAGACTACAGCATTTATTACGACCCTGGCAACCGGTTTCTCGTGTTTGTAATGTGGGCCCCTTCCATTTACCTCCGAAGCCATTGATAAAAGGCACAGGTATATGCTGAATCCGTCCATTCAGCAAATCACAAAGCCGGGTTTGCTATAATACATCAATCTCATTAGATGATTCACATTTGATCAAACAAGGCAACAATGCCAAACTGAGCTGTTAAAGTGCAATAGATGATCCAGGAGCTCAGGTCGTTGCTAGCACTGTGATCTGTCAGTCCCTGGAAACCAACCTGGAGCTGCATAAATGTCATTGAATCAGCTGCATATCCTACAAAACTCTACTGAGGCTTGCTTAAAAATCCATAGTTTCTACAACCACAATGGGATCCTCTGCAAACCCAGTATGAGGGTGGTTTGAGACAAATGACTTGGTTATCATTAATGTAGTAGGTGCAGTTATGTGATGAGCCCTCTGGCACCCCGACTATTACAGTCCTTCACTACCTCAATGGAAGGGTAATTTTCGTTGCATCCGTTAGGATCTGTGACACCTTTGCTATGCACTGCAAACAGCTTCTGAAACCAAGAGATATCAGACCAACCAGGTCATACCAGCGGCAGCAAGTCAAGGAATGGAAGAAGCACCTCACCAAAGCATAAAATACAATAGAATAACAATATGGCGCAAAAATTGTATTCTTTTTTCATTCCTTTTTACAACATAAACAACTACATTTCCTAAATCGAATTACAGGTGAACTAAAATGTTTTTGAATATCTTCAATCAAATGAGTGAACACTGCAACCAACTTGGATGCCTCACTCATCATAGTCAGGGCCACAGAATTATGCTATTGTGTGGCAATTTTCGCATAATTGTAGATTTTCTGCATTTGCCTCATAATCTGAATATTTTTTAAAAAAATTGTTTCAAACTCAAACGCCTCAAAAGTTAATAAAAACTCAGCAACAAGTGTTGTCAAGCAGTGGAGAGCCCTTTGCAAAGGATGATTGGTCACCTTTCTAAATCGTATTGCTATATTTGGATGGTAAACTGGTACTGATGAGGTGCAACTAATGGCCAGCTAGTGTCAACAAGTTTAACCAAGAAAATGAAGTGAGACTATCGCAAACTGTGCTGCATAATTTGCCTTTTCTTGTTGCATAATTTACTCAACTCTGCTGCACAATTTGGCCCAGCCCTGGCGCATAATTCCATTGGCTCTGCACATCGTCCACCCACCGGTTCTTCCCTTCCTTCACGACCCCAGAAACATTAAAAGTGCTCCACACCTTAGTTAGGAATGTTTATCAAGGATGGTGGTCAGGAGTCCGCGTGCTGGAATTTCTGCCGCACGCGCGCCGCTCAGCAGCCTGGGCGTGGCTTGCGCAGGGAGAATCCAAGATGGCGCCGCGTGTTTACATCCCGTCTCCTTGGCAACGGACGAAGCGCACGGTCGGCCCTCTGGGAGCCTCTGGCCGCACACACCGGGGGCTCGAGGACACCTGCGCCCCCTCCCCGGGGGCAGGGGGTCCCGAGACATGGCCTCCTACCGTGGACTCCCTCCGGACCTCAACTCGGGGGGCATCGCCCGGCTGTACCAGGAGCTGCTGCAGCCGCTCACCCTGCTGCCCCGGCCGGGTGCCGGGAGCCGCGGATATCCCGTGGGACTGTCATCGGCCCCCGCCACCCCGGAAGCGGACTCCCCGGCTCCCCTGACCCGGGAGGCGGAGGGCTCCGCGCCCCTGTCCGCGCTGCCCCGGCTGCTGGAGGCCCGCATGCGGCGCCTGCCCTGCCCCGGGCTCCCCGCCGCCGTGAAGTCCGCGCTGCAGGAGCTGGTGCTGGAGGAGGTGCGGGCCCTGTGCCGGGAGCCGCGGCTCTGGGCCCCGGAGCCCTCGCTGTCGCCGGGGGAGCAGCAGGAGCTGCGGAGGCGCACGGTGGCGCACGCCGCCCTGGTGGCCGAGGGGCTCCTGCAGCACTACCTGCAGCTCCTGCGCCAGGCGGGCCCCGGGGGGCTCCTCACCCCGCCTGCCGCCCTCGCCCGCCTGCGGGCCCAGCTCATGCTGCACTGTGCCCAGCTCCTCCACCCTCACAGCGTCCGGGTCTGCCTGCTGCGGGACATGAGGGAGCTGCGGGAGGCCCAGGCGTCGGCAGGCAGGGATGGCACAGCACCCACCCGAGGGAGCACAGGAGGCAGCGCTAAGACACTGTCAGGGGCCCGCCCTGCCACTAACACTGGAGGTGCGGCAGGGGCCCCTAGGATCAGCACTGGAGGGGACGCACAACCCGTGGGGCATGTCTCCAAGAGCCCTGGAGGTGTCACTGGCACCGGTGACGCTCAGGTCACCAGTACTAGGTGTGCCCTTGACAGACAACCAAGAAAAGTCCGTCCTTTTAGTCCTGGAGAGGCATCAATGTCCGAGAAAAAACGAGCCTTGCCTTCCCGTGAAATCCGTTGCACAAACACTGGAAGGGCCTCGGGACATCAGGCAGTGCCAAACCATCAGATTCAGCAGCCACGTTTTGGATATCCACCTATCGACCACGAAGCCGCAGATTACCCACAGGAGTTTCGTCCCCTCACCTGTAAAACGTTCACAAGCTGCCTTTCAGCTCTGACCATGGACTACTTTGTTAATCTCAGCCGACCCCACATTGAGAGACATCGGCAGCAGAGGGTGGAGGACTTGAGGGAGATTCAAAGCATACCGCCCCTGGACTTGAGCAAAGTTTATCATTTGCTGAGATGTCCCCAAGTGAGGGTGGATTCTTCCACTGGCATGCCTTGTCAAGCTGTAAGGACGCCATGTCCAGTGTTGTGTTCCAAAGGCCCCAGATCTGCCCAACAAACCAAAGCTTTTCGGGTGGCAGATCTGAACAGATGTCAGTCGTTGCCAAACCTGAGAATGGGAGAACTGTCGACAGAGGAGCTGGGCATCCCTATGAAGAGGTTTCTTTCTCAGACCTCTCTCCTTCCACCCAGTGGTGCCACTGCAGATGTTGAGGTATCTGCAGAAGATGACCTGAGGAAGCTAATGGAGCCTTCAAAGGAACAAACGTTGCCCAGTGCAGAAGACCCGAGCAACGACGCAGAACTTCCACCTTTAATCAGAGCCTTGAACCATGGTAAGGTGAACACATCCAAACTTAGGGACATGCAAGAAAGAATAAGGGTTTTAAGTGAAAAAGAGGAAGTCAAACTTCGTGAGGATACAGTGCTTTCTGAAGAACAGGCTTGTCCCCAGTCTGATGCAGTATACTTGCACATTCCCAACAAGCCTACTCTGAAAACTGCTGACGTCCAAATCTCAAACCGAATCTTTCTGGATGTAAGCGATATTAAAAAATACCCCCCAATCTACAATGAGCTTCTGGGGGAGATTGAGCCAGCTACTGTTAGCAGATTGGACAAAAGCCTCTCTAAAGGAGAGGATGTCCGCGATGTCTATTCCGAGCTGAAGAACAGCATTCCCACAGACCACCTGCGATTCGATCAGGATCCCTGCATCGAGCCCTACGCTGCCAATGTTGATTTATCGAAATGTATGACGTCTTCAACCTTGACCAGAAGAAGGGAAGAACGCGTAATTAACCCACAGCTCACCAATCTGATCCAGCATGACCAGTTCAGTTCAGACCGTGGAACAAGTGGTGATCATCAAGAAAATCTCTCTTCCCAGGACCATAGGCGCTCTCATGCACAGTCATCGTGGATTAAACAATTGAAAGAAACTCTCAGTCTTGACGACTATCTAAAGTATGTCTCCTCGCAGGACACTGACTATCTGGGGGTGGTTTTCCATTTATACAACAGCGATGACAGTGAAGATGAAGATCAGGCAGCAATAGAAGCGGCCACCAAACAGCGAGAAGAAAGGAAAAAAGAAAAGGCAAAATTGTTGGCACAACTTTGGTCTAAGAAAGAGCAGCGTTTTCCTGGGATGTGGAATGCAAACTC
The DNA here is from genome assembly GCF_031143425.1 of Pleurodeles waltl. Taxonomy (NCBI): domain Eukaryota; kingdom Metazoa; phylum Chordata; class Amphibia; order Caudata; family Salamandridae; genus Pleurodeles; species Pleurodeles waltl. Next base: position 84,362,070 of record NC_090446.1, read on the forward strand.
CATCTTGCTTGGAGGCCTTGGCGGAATCTGTGGCTTTGGAGCTGTGGAACCTGAGCAGGAGGTGGAAGAGGCGAGTACCACAGCAGAACTGGAAGTGATTCAGTCCAGATTGGAAGCAGTATGGAAGAGTCTTCATGTCCCAGAGAGCGAGAGACTTGACATGGCAATCAAGTATAGCTCCCGCGAATACCAAGCACTTATCCCCAAGGCAGTTGACGCTTGGGAAAAGGCCACAGAGGTTATTCTGCAACGAGAACAGCTTCTGAAGAAGCTCGAGATGTTTGAGCAAACAGCTTCTGACCCCAACCGCTTCTTTCAAAGGGGCTACGAAGGAAGTTTTGTGGCAAGGAAGAAAGAGGCGAAAGAAAGGAAGGCCTTACATTTTCAAATTTCAAAAACTGAAGCGGAGCTCTTAAAAATGTTGCAGAAAATAAAGAAAACGTACAAAGACACCATGACTTTTAAGGGTCGTCCATACCTTGAGAAGATGCAGTGGGACAAGACGGAAATGCTGTATTGGCTACAGCAAGAACGACGCAAAATCTCAATGGGCATAGATCCGAAGAATGAGAACCTGTGCGCAATGCTCCCGCCTCTACATGCGCCACTTTAAAAACTATTGTCTAGTTGTAATGGATTGTTGAGAATTCCTCTCAGCTGTTTTTCATTTTTTCTCAAGACTTGAACGTTGTAGGTTGAAATACCGAGAGTATAGTCTTGAATAAATAACTTATTTACCGTGGGAGACAATGACAAGAAATTAGCAGAAATCCAAATCTGGGCACTGAAGCACAGCAGGTTGTCGTTGGGTCTCTGCCCAGTTGTAACTGGTATACACTGCTGAGTAATTCATAGATGTTATTATTCCCTAACCAGCAGAGGGTTTCTCTAAGATGGCTAATGCAGTGGGTTTCCGCAGAAGCTGATGGCACTCGGGAAGCTGTTGCGTTGCTGTGTGCTGCATCACATTCTGCATCAGCCAATACTGGGAGTTTTTTGGAGGAAAGTTATGATTTATTTTCAAAGTGCCATGAAAAAGGGTGACAAAAAACCTAAAACATGAATTATTTTTTAGGTCTTTCTTGCCAAACATGTAGTCCTTTATAGTTGTGTAGTTCACCCCATGCAAGCAATCTAGTGTTCTAGACGCGAAGCTCAGGCCCAGCTCACTCCTTGCAGAGTGTACAAGGACAGGGTGACCACAGTCTCAGGCCACACCTTCCTTACACAGTTGTCTAGCTAATGACATGGTGGCCCATTTGAGCACTTTGAGGCTTTACAGATTGGTACGAGAACAATATTTTTGAGGCGGTTGGAGCAGGACCAATAATTTATTTACCTGCAGTGTTGGATCTCCCATCTACTGTCCAGCCAACAGGTGGCAGCAGTTAGCCAACATGTCACATGACTGGCGTAAACAAGCATTGGCAATGGCAATAGGTCTGGTTTATGTAGGCCCTATCAATTCAGAACAAAAAATCCATGTGTAGTAATAAGTGCCTCCTCCCATCTATGCTGCTGCCAGAGAAAATCCCATACGTTATCCAGTTATCTAAGACACTTTAGTTGCATTACTGCACATATGTATGCTCCTGAAAGTACAGGCTCAGTCAGCTGGGAAAATAAACAAAATGATCACAGCTATGTAGAGGACAGGCAGTTTTTCTGTCGAAGCTTACAACTTCTACTCAATCAAAAATGTACTGCTGGCTCCCAACATGTGAGCAGAGCCAAAACCATTATCCTGATGCTTCCCATGTAATTGTTTGGCAAAAGCTGATCTGTCGAGCCAGAGCATAAAAATGCCCACTGTGTGCGAGTGGAACAATGTAGGTAGATGGACAGTTTGAAGAGCCTGGGCATTTTCAGACATGTACAAGAGAGTTTGTCGTAACCAGTCTGTCTCCAATGCACAAAATAATGGATCATTGTAACACTTTATCTCTCTAAGCAAACCTACATTTAACCATCCGTGGCAGTGGGCCACCATTTTTAACTCTAGATGTAATTTGGTGCCCAGCATTTGCGGTGCCATAAAAGTTTGTTCAGTACTACCTTACCCTTAAACTGCACCTGACCCTTCAAAATCTCCCTCAATGAACCAACTGACCTGGTGTCAGTAACCAAGGCAAGGTATGCAGGGCGATCAAGAGGCGCGCTGGTTCCTAGGTTTTGCCATAGGTGAAAGAGAGGGTAAGCAATGGAAAGTTTTGAAGTGGGAGTGTTTTACTTTCTTCTTTTGAAAGTTGGTGTAAAGGGATTGTTTATGTAGCAGAAAAGTAATTCTCTTCCTTAATAGGGGGATTTTCAGTTGTAAATAAATACATAAACCATGGGTATTTATTATATGTGAGGTATATCTACTCTGTAGCTACACTTCATGTAAATGCAAGAGTTTCTTTCCCCTAAAGCCCCGCTTCAGATCAGACAGCATCAATACTAATGCTCTTTCATGTACCACGACACTCATGTGGGTGTTTTTTGGGGCAGTACAACTAGAAGGTTGGCTGGAGTGCTGTGTGTCTGTTAGTCATGCACTTTTTTTTATTATAGGAGTATTGTTGTACCTTAGGGAAGTGAAACAGGCCCGTGTGCTGTGTACCTGGTGGGCTGGGCAGAGTTGTTCACTCTGATCACAGATCAGTCTGTTGGCATCTACGTGATGTCATGTTGGCTATGTCTCTTAGGTGCTAGCCGGACTTCTGTTGTCGGTGGGAGGGCCATGCTTTTGGAACTGTCTGAGGATATGTTCAGGGCTGTGTGGGGACTTGAGGAGGCTAAATGTTGGAAATTAGTTGACTGGTGAGGAAGGAGGACAGAGAAGTCACGAGAAGAGAGAAAAGGGATATGGATATGCAAGGTTGGAAGCTTACAACATGCTGTGTTGGTTCAATCTATCCTTCAGTGCCAACAAAGCTGCTGTCACGACTGGACTCACCTAGCTGGAACCCCAGCAGAAGATACAAGGCCGTGAGCCAGCTCTTGCTCTTTCTTGCGTGTGAATCCATTTTTTCCTGGCGCTCTCCTTCAGGTATAGTCTTCTCAGCTGGGCTGTTGAGTGAAGTCAGTCTCTGAGGTCAGCGTTTGGAATCCGACTGTCTACCACTACAGCCTTACTTGATGTTTAATATGGGAAAGATAAGAGAGTAGGAATCAGAGTCAGGAACACAATGCTCCATTAGTCCCTTCAAGATTTGCCAAATAGGTTAATTAGCCATGATATCGAGAAATTGTACCTTTCCTTTCTGGCTTTCTGTGGCCAGGAGCATGCAATCTTTGTGCAAAATACTTTAAAGATGGCTGACGGAGTTCACAATCCACCCACCACCAGTGTAAATGTGTTCTCTGTTTTTGAGCAGTAAATATTGGGCTACCACCAATGTTTTGCTTAAAGTCAATTACCAAATATCTGTATTTTCTGCGTTGTACAAGTTTACTTCATACAATCTATACACTCTAAGCCCATTAGCATGACCATTCATTTTTGCTTTAATTATTTGTGTCAAATAATATTTTGTTTTTGTCGGCCTCTGCTGCTTTCGTTTCTCTTCTTGACCTTTTTAGTTAATGTGCATAGTAGTATCGCTTTATGTCAATGCAAGAGGCCTGTGGCAGATATCACTCCTTGTTGGCCCGTGCCTTCCATAAGTCTGCGGTGTGTGAATTGTGAGATGTGGACTGGTCTAGACTATAAGTTATCTCCTACCCACTTAGCCACATCGCATCACACCCAGGTTGCTCCTTTTCGTGTGGGCCAACAGTGAGTGATTGGAAGCGGTCACCATTAGACTACATACAGGATGACCTTTTACCCCATGTACATGTGACTGACAGCCATGTTTGCCTGTTGCTGTTAAAGGCATAGTGGAGCACCAAAGAAGTGACATACTGCTAAGTTAAAATATCCACCCCTTCCATGTATTTAGCCCAAATTTCTAACATTTTATACCACATTTCTAACAATTGTAAGGTTCCATAGGGCTTTCGGAGAAAATCCACTGTTTACACTTTAGGGTTTCTCGTTGATTCAGTTCAGTGGAGTCTGCTTTTGACTGGTCAAAAAAAGATGAGTCAAGTAAGACGTGTCAGATTTTTGTAGCAGATGAGACGTATGGCTGTGTAATGATAGATAACACCGTATTAACCATACCATTGATATGCATCATCATCTAGTTAACATGCTTTTATGCAACGTTGACCATGTGTGGATGGAGTATATGTATGCTAACTTGTTCTGAAAGGTTTAGAGATGTAGATTTGTGAGGGGATCAACATCATTTTTGAGGTGGCAATGCTTAGCAAAACGGAAGGCCTGTTGTGCCGATAACACAAGATTTACACTGAAGGTGTTTTCAAGTGGAGGCCAAGGTACAAAATAGCTGGACGGTACTTACTAAGTTGAAACATTGGATGTCAAGGGCTTTAGGGAGTTTGGAGACAGATGGCTTGGTGACATATTGGCATAGTTACATGAATGCAGGACCTGTGGAAAGTGCTATGAAGGGACCTGTATGGTATTTATTGGTGTTGGGTATCATTCCACTGTGCCAGTTTCAGCAAAGTGCCACTTGACAGGTATAATGGTGCCTAATGGTTCTTCTTAACTCAGAGAATTGACTTACAGGTCACAAAACAGAAGCAAAAGCAAATAGATAACACAGCAAGAACAATGATACCCTTCCACATCTTTGAGGTGGGGGCAGGGATTAGCAATGGAACTAAACATGTTTAGAAAAACTGAAATGATAAGAGGTAAATGAAACCAGGGTATGAAAAATAGAAAATGCAAACTAGGAAAGAGCTAAGGAAAAACCCAGGGTGAAAATACATTTGGAAGGAACAAAACGATAAAGGAAAGAAAGGTTAAAATGAGAAAAGAAAAGTTAAGCGAACATTTGCAATGCAACTGGTCTCACATTTTCATGAGTTAAAGCTATTGGCATTGTAAATTAATAACTGGACTTTTCCTGCCACATATATTGGTCAGCCCTGCCTAATAATTTTGTCTTTCCTTGCCAAATAATTTCCGTGGCCCAGCTTTTAACTAAAGCACTTCCATTTACCTTCTGCCTCTATCTTAAAACATATATAATATTCATAAAAACCTCTGTCAGAAATCAACTTTTGGCATTAGAGTGTAATGCTCGAAACACCACAACAAAAATATAATTTGGGATGGATTGGAGGGTGAAAGGAAAGAGAGAGTCAGCAGTAAAATGGAGAGGACAAGTGGCCTAGTAACGGTGTCATGGGCCCTGGAGTAAGAAAGGAAAATGGTTGTCTGGAATTTTGGTAGGAAAACACAGCAGTAATTAGAGTTGAGTGAGGTCCGTAGGTCTCTGGGCCCCAGAGCCACTGCACCTGTTGCACCATTGATAACTAGGCCTCAAGAGAGAACGCGGATGGGGCTGAAAAATAGAAGCAAAAGGAACACAACAGACAAAAGGGAAAAAGAGAAAGTGTTACAAATAAAGAATGAAGGGAAAAACAAACGAGAAATAAAAGCACAACTAAGAGAAGAAATAGAGCAAACGTGTGAGACAAAAGAAAAAAGGGAAGGAAGCTAGCAAACAAAAGACAAAGAGGAAACAAAATATGCAAAAAAGTGTATAAAGAAAGAGAACAAGCATTTGCAATGCAGTAGGTCTTGCATTTGCTCGACTAAGAGCTATTAGCGTTGTAAAGTCCTAACCGGACTTTTATTGCCACATAAAATGAAAAGTAATATAGTTTTACATAAGTGAGCCGACGGCTGCCATGAGTGTGAAGAAGACACCCAAAAGGAAACAGACGTTCGTTTGCAGTCAAACGTATCAGCAAAAGTGCAATTATCCATGTAATAGGGTCGATGTCATGCAAAGCGCTTGATTACTGCCCAGCGAGATCGCGCTGCATCTCAAATAAAAAGAAAAAGTAGTCCAGAAACCATGCTGAAAACATGGAGCCTGATATGTTTTCAGTAGTTGGCCGGTGCACTCGAAGAGGGCTAAACACCGGAAAAGGCATGACCTATGCATGCCTTTCACAAATGAAATCATGCGAATTTTAAAAGGCAAGCCCATGAACCAATGAAAGTGATGGGCGTGCTTAAAATCCCACAGAGAGATTAAAGCAGGCTAGACTACATGCGCGCTCGACCCTAAAAACAAACATAGAAAAAAGGGAGATGGTGAGAGAAATAAGCAGCGAAAGAACCAGGGCATGTATGTAGTGACACATTTCCCAGAGACACAGAATGGAAAATCATTTTGACACTTTGGGTCCTGACAAGTAACTTGCGGCTTCCACAAAGAGACATGAAAAAGAGTGATTTATAGTAAAACGTGAATTGACAGATATAGATAAGAAAAACACCAGAGAAGAGAAAGGAAGGAAGAAAGATCTTTAAAAACAAAAGTGAAAGGATGCATACTGAGTCAATGGAAAGAGCAAATAAAGACAATGAAAGATTGAAGGGGAGAGAAAAAAATAGTGAAAGAATGAACGCCTGATGAAGAAAAAAAGAGAGGAACAAAACAAGAAAAGAAATAACCACGTTTTTGCGAGTTTGAAAAAGGAGGTAGGAAGAGGAAAATAAAAAACGGGAGAGGTGTAGAAATAAACAGTTGAAAGAAAGTGCGAAACTGTTAATGTGTGGATTTTAAGAGCTGGAAAGAGAAAAGTGGGAAAGAAAACATTGAGTTAACGGAGTAAAGGAATGAACAGAGTGAGATAGGTGAAACAGACCCTCCCTAATAAAGATGACAGCTAAGAATAGATTTAATTGGCTCCCCCACGTCCTCAAACTGAAGTCGGAGTGTGCAGAACAGCAGGAGGTGTATTAGCAGAGTTGTATGAGAACAACAATATTGGCGTGCTTCAGATCAGGACTGGGAGTATAGACAGAGCTGTGTCCCACCCAGTGCTGGAATAACAGAAAGGCAGCGGTGAGGAATGAGAAACGGAGCGCCTTGTAATTCCTGGTACTGGAATAATGGGGCACTGCAGGTTAGGGTTGAGGTGTATTGTTGTATGTGGGCTGCAGTACTGGAATACTGACAGGCACACAAGGTCAGAAGCGAGGTATGTTAATGGAGCTATGTGTGGAGCCTTGTATTGGCGTGCCAGTGTTGCCGAGTGTTAGTCTAGAGTTGCCCTTTTGAAGCTGCGAGTGGGGTCCTGCATGGGAGTGGCCTTGCCTCTGAACCACAGAAGCGAGGAGTCTTAAAAGGTGTGTATGTGTGAGCCTTAGAACTGAGAAGAAATTTTCACTGAATGTTACAATTGTTGCATTCTGGCGGAGCTGTGGTGGTTCCCATCAACAATGGCTGAGCTGTGTTTTGCTCTTTTGGGTCCAGTATTGGCTTGGCAGTGGGACTGAATATTAGAATTGAGCTGGTGTTATGGAACTGTATGTGAGTGGGGTCCCAATATACGAAGGAAAGTGACCACTCCAGGGTAGAACTGAGGTGCACTGATGGAGCTGCGCCCAAGGTCCCAGTAGTGGAACAGCAATGTCTACCTACTGTAAGAACTGAGGTCCTCTGGCACACAGTGCGTGTGGGGTTCTGGTATGGCTGAGGGGCTTGGAGTGTGTGCACTGAGGTGCACTGATGGAGCTGCGCCCGAGGTCCCAGTACAGGAGCAGCAGAGTGTACTGACTGCAAGAACTGAAGTGCTCTGGCAGACAGCGCGTGTGGGGTTCCTGGCATGGGCACAGTTGTGTGCTTGGAGTGTGTGAACTGAGGTGCACTGATGGAGCTGCACCAGAGGTCCCAGTACTGGAGCAGCAGAGTGTACTGACTGCAAGGACTGAGGTGCTCTGGCAGACGGCATGTGTGGGGTTCCTGGCACAGCTGAGGGCTTGGAGTGTATGAACTGAGGTGCACTGATGGAGCTGTGTCTGAGGTCCCAGTACTGGAGCAGTAGAGTGTACTGACTGCAAGGACTGAGGTGCTCTGGCAGACGGCACGTGTGGGGTTCCTGCACTGGCACAGCTGAGGGCTTGGAGTGTGTGAACTGAGGTGCACAGATGGAGCTGTTCCCGTGGTCCCAGTACTGGAGCAGCAGAGTGTACCGACTGCAAGAACTGAGGTGCTCTGGCAGACCGCGCCTGTGGGGTTCCTGGTACTGGCATAGCTGAAGGCTTGGAGTATGTGAACTGAGGTCCACTGAAGAAGTTGCGCCCGAGGTCCCAGCACTGGAGCAGCACAGTGAACCAGTGAACCGGCTGCAAGAACTGAGGTGCACTTGCAGACCGCACGTGTGGGGTTCCTGGCACGGCTGAGGGCTTGGAGTGTCTGAACAGAGGTGCACTGATGGAGCTGCGCCCAAGGTATCAGTACTGGAGCAGCAGAGTCTACCTGAGTGCAAAAACTGAGGTGTTCTGGTAGACGTTGTGTGTGGGGTTCCCGGCACAGGCACGTCTGAGGGCTTGGAGTGTGTGAACTGAGGTGCACTTACAGAGCTCTGCCCGAGTACTGGAATAGTAGTGTGTACTGACTTAAGGACTGAAGTGCTCTGGCAAGACAGCATGTGTGGGGTCACTGTCATGGCTGAGGGCTTGAAGTGTGTGAACTGAGGTGCACTGATGGAGCTGTGAGTGGGATCCCAGTATGGAGCAGAAGTCGGCACTGTCTCTAAGGATTGCAGTGCTTTGGTAGAGTTGGTAAAGAAAATCCAAGCTAAGGAAGGATTGGAGCCAGGCAGCTGAGAGAGGATGCAGAGAGCCCACACAGACCAAACGTGACCAGGATAAAAGCCTGATTTATAGTCTTGTTCACAGCAAAGTTCAGAGTAGGAATTCTCTGCAAATGAAAAGGGAAGCTTCCCTGGACAGGAGCAGGAAACAGAGTCCCCTACAGGCTAGATAAACAGGACAAAGCGAAATTATACAGTAGTGGGTCCCTGCTCCCACACAGAAGAATGAGGGACAAAGAGGCAGGAATGACAACTAGTAAGCAAGGATTTTTAAATGTCACTGAAACTAACAAATTAAATAGCTGGAAGCCCACAGAAAAAGTATACTTACAAGTATACAAGAGGTCTTATGCTCGACCTAAAAAGAAGAAGGATGGAGTCTTTGCTGAGGGAAACATTTCCAGCTGACCTTCCAGAAAAGGTCTGAATTGCATGCTTCTCTCACTTAAGCAATGCCATTGTACCCATTGGGGAGATTTTGTTTTTCTGGCTACTGCCCTGAGCCAGTTAGAATGCATATTAGTACCTTGGTGTATAAGTGTGAGATGTTCTGCCTTGTATCAACCATTCTCTATCCTTCTGTTGGAAAAGGTGTATGTGCTCTGAAAGTAGCTGTTGAGTTGTGGTTGCTCATCTGAGAAAAGTTCAGCCAGTCCTGACTGCGTAACTCTCACAATTCTGTCTTCTAGAGCCTCTATTTTCACAAGGAAAGAATAACACTACAAATACCAGAATGCAAAGTGGTGTGAGCTAGAAAGTGAGTTGGACTCAACTACCCACACATGACATTGGACATATTTATCCCTCTGCTTTGGCAATGTTCTTCTGAACAATTTGTACATGAAAAAAGGATCTGACTTCCCTTGGCCAGGTTGTTCTTTCATCAGAGATAGATTTGTGCAATTTGTGACCAAACGTTGTGCTGCTGGCTTGTGGTAGGGCTCTAGGAGCATCTACAGACTGCACTGACCTATTACACCACAGTTGGGAGGTGAGCTCCCAAGATTTGCAGCCTTGCTCAAGGAATAGAGAAGATATGTGGAACTTTGCATACATATATTCCATTGCAACATGTCACATCTTTAGTGCTTCTCTGTGCCTCCATGAAAGTGGAGAACCCTGGGCAGTTAAGTGTGTCCTTCACCAAAGGGCGCGGTTGAGCCAATCTGCTAAGTGTAGCACTCCCATCACCGAACAGAGCCAAGTCTAAATGCAGTCACCTCCTAAGTGCAGCTTGAGCTTCTAAGCACAGCAAACACATCACTGCTACTTTGAGGTTAGTGTAAGTGGTGGCTAAGGAAAGCAGCCTGCGGCAACCAATAGGCGACGAGTGGAGACAGGATGGGGAAGTGCCTGAAACCACAGTGAGACTCGCATCTCTTCCGCTCCCCCCACAAATCTCAGTGGCTTGGATGTATTTTAGGGTCTTTGGAAGTCAGGTTGGCGGGCTGCGGTGAGTGCTCAGAGGCTGATTTTGGTGGAAAATAGCATTTCAGGGACACTTTGATCTCCCCTCAAGCACCTCTAAAACCTCCACTCGCCCCCCAGCCCGGATTCTTCTCCACTTTTCTGCGAAAATAATCTATTTTGAGACATTTGTTTATTTTTTTTATTTTTTTCAAAGATTTCGTTTATTTTTAAATCTGTTAACCTAGGTTTAGAAGTGATGTGGGGTGGGGGCTTGCAGGTATCCGAGCCTGAGAAGGAGTGTGCATGTTCTACAGTATGTTCAAATGTCTGAAGGGAGCCATGACATAGGGTGTAAGGGCTTGCAGAGTCACAAACACATCATGATAGAAGACCAGAGCTTAGGATAAGTTACACAACTCTAGTAACTGACACTCTCTCAGGTTGTCTTCCAGTTCCTGATTCTGTCCGATCCCTCTTCATTCCCCAGTTCTGAATTGTCTGCTGGCCGGAAGCAGAACCACGGCTTCTCTTATTCAGACAAGGCTAGTAGATGTTACAAGTGCAGGGGAAGAAAGAGAGCAACTAGTGGGAGAAGTTCTTCCACTTCTGTACCCTGGCTTCGGAAGAGTCTGCAGAGCTTGGCATGCTGAGACACTGGTGACTTGGTCAAGCATGAGCTTGAGGACTTCTTGGCCAAGAGTGGAAGATAGTCCTTGGCTTGCATCTAGAGAGTACTGTTTGCTGTAAGGAGAGCTGATGTGGCCCTGCTTGCTGGTATCATACTAGGGAACATGGTGCTTCTGGGAAGTAAAGAAGAGTGTTTTTGCGCTACCAGTGTCTCTGCATGAATCACAAATGTGGGGTGTCCCATATCTCACACAAATGTATGGTGCAGGACATATCTTTGAGGCCTTAGTGCCTTTCTTTCCAGTTCCATTTGCATTATAAGCCACAGAAATCATAAACATGTGACCCAACTCTTTAGTGTGGTACATTTCAAATACCTGAGGTTGTCATGCCTCCAGGTTATGATCCGTTTCCTTGGAATGTGAGCCTTAAGAAATAATACAGGCAGAGAGGGTTCATGGTTCATATGACAATCTGAAATCAGTGGTGATTCATAAAGATGGGGTATGGTTGGTTTCCTTCTGTAAAAATGATAGAATGGAATGCACCTACAGTAAATATCTGTTGTGATTCATTCAACAGTTTCATTCCAACCCATTGTTGCTGGTAAACACAATCTGAGAATGTGTGTCATGCTGCGCACACTCAGGCAGGGTTTCCGTCTGTGTCTCAGGCCTGCACACTCTGATTTGGCAGCCACGTGTTTCGGTCACAAATTTTCATAGGTGTGAGATCTTCTCTGGTAGCCTAAAGCACAGTTTTCCATACCTTGCTTGTTTTATCAGTGTGTTCTTTTAAAAACATATCCTGTTTGTCACCACCATCCCCTTGGGAGTTTTTAGGTGACACTAGAATAAATAAAGGTACTACCAGCAAGAGAATGTGAACAGTGTTCTTAAAGTTTAATACATAAAAAGATTTGATGCAGATTTTCCACCTGTGCAAACTAATCTCAGAATCCCACTGAATAGCCTTCTGTAGAGGTCTAGCACTGTAGTGCTGGTGCACGGTGGCTTTATGTAACGCTTGGATGTCATTTAGGGGTCACAGCTGAGACCCATAGCTTCTTTCCTGTGACCCCTGGCACTGACCAGTGGCAAAATCAGTGCCAAGGACACAGGGCTCACTCTTACGGTCGCCATGGCTCTGCTTTTGCTTTCTTCCCATTTTCATTACAAGAATAGTGAATCACTGTTAGTGTAATAAAAATGGAGCATCAACAAGACCTTCCCTGGCAGCTACAGTAAGTAAAAAACTCTTTTAAATCTATGTAGTATGTGTGCTTGCAGGAGAGAGTGTTTTTTTTTTAGAGTGTGCATGCGTGTAAGTGTTTATGAGAAAATGGGTTGTTAGTTAAGACGGGGTGAAACTCAACTCAAGCAACGTCCACAGTCCTTATCAGGGTGAACCGCAAAAAGTCACAAATGAACCTGTGCTTAACCCTCTGGTAGCTCTGCACAAAACCCGCCAGGCTTAACTTAGAGGCAATGTGTGAAGTATTTATGCAGCACACAAACATTAAGAGAGTGAAAAAACAAATGAAGGAAAATTCAACGCAATTTAAACGACCAGAGTACAGTGTAATAAATTATTTAGTACCAAAACTACAAACATCCAATCAGCAGAACCTAAGATCTGAAATTTCAAAGATTTAAGGAAAGCATAGCACCTAAAAGCACAAACAGCCACTCATGACAATCTTGTTGAGAGACAGGGGTTAAAGTCACAAGTTCAGGCCTACCTCGATGGAACGCGGGCCGGATACAGTGACCAGGTTGGTACCGCTGAAAAAGCTACCGTCTGAAGTCCAACACAAAGAGTTACGTTTGCAGTGAAGGAAGCAGCAAGCAGCAGGGAAGGCTTCATGGGTAGTCATCGCTGTAGCGCAAAGAGCAGGCCGGGCATTGCAATTGGTCGTCGTTGTAGCATGGATATCTTGTCAGGCACAGCATATGGTCGTTGCTAGGGATTCGTGTAGGTGGTCACCACAGGCTATCGATGCTGTAGCACACAGTGCAGATCTCGTGTTGCTGGTCGTCACTGGCAGTCACTGTAGGGCAAACATTTGGGTTCACCTGAGCTTTGCTTTGGTGCAGATTGCAAGATCTTGGCACAAACAGGACTGTTCATAGTCGCAAATTGGCCAAAACATCAGGATTCCTCTTTTTCTTCAAGCAGGTGTTAAACCGATCCCACACCAAGCATCAGGGACCTGAGGGCAACCTCTTAGAGATCAGGAACTCTCTCCAGCAGAGGCCAACAGGGCTCAGGCCGGTTTCAGTGGCGGTCAGCTGGGCAGTTGCAGGGAGTCCTGTTGAGTGTGTTGTGTCCTTGTAGCTCTGAACAGGAGGTCAGTCAGCTGACCCTTGGAGTCACTTTAGCCTGAGATGAAGGGTGCAGGTCCAGTCTTCCTTCTCAGCAAGCCAGGCAGGCCTCAAATAGCAGGACATCCTTCTTCTGTAGTATCCACAGGTCCAGGAGTGTACTGAAGAGTGGGTCTAAGGGTCCACTTTTTTAATACCCAGTTGAAATTGGAGAAACTTCTGGGGTTTCCCCATACAGCGGTGTCTAGAATTTCCTGCATTCCTGTCCTGATTCCAGTCTGTCTGGGTGCCCAATAGCCTAACGTGAAGTCCTTTGTGTGTGAGCTGAGCCAGTGCCTTTGGTGTGCAAGTGTGGTTTGGGAGAAGAAAATGCCAACTTTCTAAAAGTGGCATTTTCAGAATTGTGATTTAAAATCTGACTTTACCATTAAAGAAGGTCTTTAAATTCCTCAGATACTAAATATCACACCCCTACCTGTTCCAAACCAAAAGTTATCACTTATTAAATGTCATAAGGTAATCAATGTTATCCTATGGGAGAGGCGGGCCTTACACTAGGGAAAAATGAATTTGAGAGTTTTTCACTACCAGGACATGTAAAACTTTAAAGTATATGTCCAACTTTTTAAATACACCGCACCCTGCCCTATGGGTTGTTTAGGTCCTTTCCCACATGGCATAAAAAGGAAGAATTATGCCCAGCAAATTGTTTCTTTTGCCAGGTCGAAATGGCAGTTCAAAACTGCACGTATAGGCTGCAATGGCAGGCTTGAAGCGTGTTTAAAAAAGGCTACTCCAGTGGGTGGCACAATGAGGGCTTAGGGCTGCAGGGCCAATAGTAGCATTTAATTTACTGGCCCTGGGTACATGTAGTACCACTTTAGTATGGATTTAAAAGTAAATTAAATGTGCCAATTGGGTGTAAGCCAATTTAACCATGTTTAAAGGAGAGAACACGAGTGCTTAGAACTGGTTAGCAGTGGCAAAGTGTGCAGGCTCCTAAGGCCAACAAAAACAAATTCCGCAAAATTGGAGAGGTGAAAGCACAAAGTTTGGAGATGACCCTGCAGAGAGGGCCATGTCCAACAGTGTGTATGTGTAATGTTTGTGCATGAGTGAAAGCGAGTGACAGGTGGTGAGCGAGAAACGCATTGTGTCAGTAAGGAACCATGAGTGAGGCAGCGTGAGTGAGAGTAAGAGTGACTGCAAGTGAGGGGGAGTGAGAGAAAGAGAATGAATAAGAATGTGTTTGAGGGATATGAATGAGCTAGAATGAGTAGGAGTGAGTACAAGACAATGGGACTGAGTGCAAGTGAGCATGAGTGAATGTGTGTGAGTGAGAATGAATTACTGTAAGTTAGCATTAATAATAATGTGCTGGTGTGTTTGCGACTGCCGTTGGCCCTGGCATACTGAAGGCAAATCTTGGCTAATGAAGGCACCAGGGAAAAAATACTGGTGTGTCATACAGTAGGCAACTCTTAGTATGAAAGACACCTGCGACAAAATACAGGCATGGGTATATTGCAGCAAATTTTTGGCATAACTGGCACCTGTGGAAAAATACTGGTACTGGCATACAAGTGGTTATTCTTGGCATATGGGGTACACATGGAAAAATGCTGGGGCTGGCATGCTTAAGAAACCTTTTGTCATAAGTGGCACCATAGCAAAATATTGATAGCACATCTGAGGTCATTCCTGTCACAAGGGAGGATAACCGTGGTGTATGGGAGGCCAACCGAGACAAAATGCTGGTCCTAACATACCAGAGGTAATTTGTGACCTAAAGGTCATCCATGGTATATGTACAACATTAATGGCAAAATTCTGTCAGTGGCAAGTTGTATATCGTTTTTGGCATAAGAGGCACCAACTGCATATGATGGACACCCATGACAAAATGCTGGCCTTGGCACAATAGAGGTCAGTTTTGATATATGGGGCATCCATAGCACATTTTGAAAAAAAACAGGGGTTAACTCCCTGGCTAGGCTCACAGTGAAATAATGAATATTTAATTAGCTCCATTTCATAGCCTATAGCTTTTTAGCAAACTTATGAGAGAATTGTCCTTCAAATGTACTATGACCCCATTTCATTCAAAATATTCTTGTGGAAAAACCCCCGCCATCCCAAAACACCCTAAAAGAGGTCTGACTCTCTTTGCTTGTTTGCTACATTTCAGGGCCAGCATTACACCCCACCACTTTCAAAGATCATGTCATTAGCCAAATATAAGTGCTAGCTAAAACAAACATGTCTGTTTTGTGTTAAAATAATCATGCACTTCATCAGTGTCAATTATTGTGATGTCATCTGGTTAAGATCATGTAACATCACGGCCTGGTGAGTTGTGGAGGTCATACGATGCCATTTCCTGTGATGTAATTAAGGTCATAGGGTGTGTGTGATGTCACTTCCGAGGCCCTAGGCATTTTGCTGAATAAAGTTCCTCATGTGTTGAGCAGCTTCTTCAGTGGTCTAACATGCACGTCTTACGTTAGATAGCTCAGTGGGAATGTGCAGCTGCTGCAGAGATGTCTACCTAAACTGCAGGACATATGTTCTGTTATCAGAATAATAGCGCCATGGTTTTACGGGTCTTACGCAAGCATATGTGAGTAGCTCACACCTCACATGTCCCAATCCCATAGAGGTGGTTTCCTGTAAGATATTTGCCTAGCCCGAAAGTGATAGGATTTCAGCAAGAACGTTTGCGGGTTGACGCACCAGTTGCTGGACGTGTTTTTAAAATGGAAGTTGGATTTGCGACAAGCAATGGATGCATCGGCGTAACATTAGGGGGGCGAGCTCCAGGGGCCCCATCAGCCCAGTACCCTGGCCTGAGAGCTCCTGCCAGAGTCTGGGAGGGGGCCCTGCCCCTCCAGTGCTTAATTTGTGCTTGTTGTTTCAGGTGCAGAGCACCAGCATTTATTTTTGAGGGCCGGGGCTTTTTCTTTTGCATCAAGTATTTGCTGCGAGCAAAAGACACATATGGGGAAGACGGAGGAAGAGAAACACGAAAAAGAGTCACAAAGAGAGAAAGTAGAAAGCTGCAAGAGTGAGCTGAAGGGGCAGGGAGTGGCTGTAAATGGATTGAAGAGGCCCGATGTGGCTTCAGGATTACACTACCTCAGTATTCAGTGCTCGCACATTTAATCGCAGGAGCCGCGTGTTTAAGAGGAAGACTTTGGCCACCAACACGTTTTTATTTACAAAGTAAGCACTGGGCCCCTCCATGTACTTTGCAGAGGCCCCACCTCAAGTTTCGTTGCCACTGATTGGATGGGGAACTCACGAAGTCTATGAGACTGCTGTCGCCACGTGGTACAGAAAGGCTGCGAGATAAACTGCAAAAACAGTTTCTGTCACACGAAAACGTCTCTTCTCAGAAACGCCGATGTGGGGGCGGCGGCCTTACACCGAGGGAACATATTTCTTGAGGTTTCCTGAGATGGTTTCATATCGAGTGTTTTGCTGACTTGAAAAAAACGACAGCAAAACAGACAGTTTCCTGCCAGGGGAGAGCTCGAGAGACGAAGCCTTTGCGCGACGGTGCACCTGAGGCCTTACAGCCGCCGTCCAAGCACTACAGGGGAAACGACCGAAGAGAGCCGCCATGTAGAGACCATCCCGAACATGTGCGAATAGCCTGCCAGTCATTCAATGAGTGAGATCGGAAATAGAAATATAGGAACACTACCCGTGCATAGTGCTCACTTCTATATGTACCCTTACAACTGTAGCAAACACACACCTATAGAACCTCTTCCCAGGTAGAAAGAGTTATCTAACACAAGCACTTCGCAGGTCAGAGCTTCTCCTATAGTTGTGTTTCTCCTGTAGAAAGCACGCGCCTGTATAAACCAACCACATATGGAAATCGCTCTCCCATAGATACTCTTATTTATAATAAAACACACTCGCATAGACCTCTTCCTCATAAGGACAAAATGTATGTCCATAGTATAGAGGCTCTTCCATAGTAAGAATGCACCCGTAGAAAGCATGCACCTATAGAGATCATTCACATATAGACAACCTTCTGTATAATAAAGCACGCCCCATAGACCTCTTCCTCGTATACACAGTCTATGTCCATAGCATAGAGCCTCTCCTATAGTAAGAATGCACCTGTATAAAGCATGCAGCTATAGAGAGTATACACAGTCTATGTCCATAGCATAGAGCCTCTCCTGTGGTAAGAATGCACCCGTAGAAAGCATGCACCTATAGAGAGTATACACAGTCTATGTCCATAGCATAGAGCCTCTCCTGTGGTAAGAATGCACCCGTATAAAGCAGGCACCTATAGTGAGTATACACAGTCTATGTCCATAGCATAGAGCCTCTCCTGTGGTAAGAATGCACCTGTATAAAGCATGCACCTATAGTGAGTATACACAGTCTATGTCCATAGCATAGAGCCTCTCCTGTGGTAAGAATGCACCTGTATAAAGCATGCACCTACAGTGAGTATACACAGTCTATGTCCATAGCTTAGAGCCTCTCGTGTGGTAAGAATGCACCTGTATAAAGCATGCACCTACAGTGAGTATACACAGTCTATGTCCATAGCATAGAGCCTCTCCTGTGGTAAGAATGCACCTGTATAAAGCATGCACCTACAGTGAGTATACACAGTCTATGTCCATAGCTTAGAGCCTCTCCTGTGGTAAGAATGCACCTGTATAAAGCATGCACCTACTATGTCCATAGCATAGAGCCTCTCCTGTGGTAAGAAGGCACCTGTATAAAGCATGCACCTACAGTGAGTAATCACTGCTACTCAGCAGAGAACCGAAGAGCGTGGATCTAAAGGTTTGCAGACTTTGTGCTGCGTTTATTTTTCAGACATAAAACCAGTGGTTCTCATGCACAACGTGAACGTCCCATGAAGTTGAAATACACGCAAGCATTACTTGTCACCATTGATCACACGTTTTATTCCTCCAGTAGCTGCTTGGGAATTCACAAGAAGTGCAGACGGCTCAGTGCACGTTGTTAATGAGACCTACAGAAGCAAGGGCCTGATTTATACTTCGTAGCGCCGCATTTGCGTCATTTTTTGACGCAAAACGGCGCAAATTTACAAAATATAATTGAATTTTGTAAGTTTGCGCCGCTTTTGCGTCAATAAATGACGCAAATGCGGCGCTAAAAAAATATAAACCAGGCCCCATATGTTTTATGTCTATTGGAAAAATGCAATTGTGCAGCCGCAGCATTTTCGGTTTAAAAATTATTCTGCCACGCCTGCCACGTAATCCTTCATTTTGTTTGCCGATTTCTGAAAAAGCCTTCCGAGCTAAAATGAATACAACGCTAATAAAATTGCTGCACACGGGGTACAATGCCACGCCCGACACTGTACAGAAAGTAACTATGTTTCATTGTCAGATTTGCTTTAAGCAGTCAATGAAAGAAGTGATAATGTTACCACTTAGTGTAAACTTTCATTTTGTGGACCGAGAAGGGGCTTTTGTCTGCAGCTGCTAATAGAAACCTTAAAGAGCTAAATGCAGTTCACTCCAGGTGGACAGAATGAGTCTCTCGTTGTCATATTTTTTTTCTTTCAGCAGTAACCCAACTTCATGTTCACTTCACGGACCTTGTCCCACAGAAGAAGTCATCTCAACAGGGCGCTCGGACATTACAAGAGTCACGGATGTGTTGCATCTCTTTTTCAGGCCCCAGGTCTTGATTCTTAAGTACCTCCAAGTGGGGCTTTTAGCCAATAGGAAACGAGCTGTGCTGCTCCTCAGATCTGTTCTAAGTGAAAGCAGAGTCACCGATTTGCCATAGGTTGCCACATAATTTAGCCAGCCCGGAAGTATGATTTGGTACTTCACTGCCGCATAATTCTATCAGATATGCAGACAGTCATTTACCTGGAACTGCATCAAATGTTGATCTTCTTATACTTATTTATTTTTATTAGGTTTGTTGAAAGGCACAGGGGTGCAGACACCTTTGTATGTCAAAATCCTACACAGAGGTGGGGCTTTTTGAATACTTTGATAAACTATTTTACATATTAATGACATGTCCAAATGTTGTGTTGCTAGCCATCCTTAAAAAACAGTGGACACACAGCTTGGCAGTCCAGCAGGAAATGCCACATGCAGGTATGTCCATTCAGAGCATTTATCGTGTGGCAGGTTCTAACGAGGTACAGCACACGACACCCGTCCTATCCTAGGCCTCTGCATATGTGTGTGTCATTGTTATCTTTTGATGAGAACTTGTGGGATTCTTCGACTTTTCTCCAGGTCAGCACCAACTTGGAAAGATGTTTGGAAACTGAAAATGTGTAAAGACCTGAGTGAGACACCTTATAATAACGTCATGTGGGCAGCTCATGCATGGAATCTGTTGTCTCGTGACCTTGAACCTCCCCTTGGAGCCCCTTGGGGCACTATCGCCCATTAGCATCAAAATTCACCAATATGGCTACAATTCACAAATATACATGAAAATCCCATCAGTTCCAGGCATTCTTTGGCTCCAACGCTGCCCCCCCTCGTCTAGACATTGATCTCCAGTGCCTACCAGAAGCTCAACCAATTAGTTTAAACCTGGAGGACTGGCATGACCTTGGAGTCAAACTCCAACTTTCAAGCACTGCCACGTGACTTGGATCCACCCTGGTCACGAGCCTCATAGTCAAGGAACACACTGGAAAAAGGCAAAGATAAACCGTAAAAGAAAGTGAAGTCTTTCCACCCAAAAAGCATCTTCAGAACTTCTGGTCAGGCCTTGTACTCCTGCATCTGAAAGGTGGCAGCGCCATTCTCTATGTCCTCCTGGGCTCCACGCTGGCTCCCCTTAAGGGCATGCTACATGCCTCATCCAGGGCTTGAAGAAATATGATCACATCACACCCATCATGACGTAACTCTACAATTTTCCCAATGTCAGTCAGGACCATCTTCAGCACTAGCTGCATTACTTCCACAGCTATCACCACCAGCCCCCGCTGCTTGTCTGCCCGACAAGCTCATCCATTCCGGTGGTTCTCAGCACACCCGTAGCCAGAGCGCCATCAGGATGGAGGCAAAGAAGTGCAAATAAAGGAAAGTCAGGGAAACAGTCCTTCTCCATCTGTGCACCCAGGATATGAAACAACATCCCTGTATACTCATCTCTTTAAAGAACAACACATCAATTCTGCACACAAAAACCCAGCTACCTCTCAAATCACTCCCTGGCCATATCGTTGCCTTTGTCCTGTACTCTACTCCACTGCCATATGGCTAGGTCTGACATACAAAAACCACATACACATAAGGGATGGTGAGAAAATGGCCCGCGCCTGAGTTTTTTTTGCTGGTGTAGTTCTACGAAGGGTTAGTGAAGCTCTCACATGTGCGACAGGGGGATGGGGGCACTTCCAGGATATGCGGTGGGCGCGGAGGTTGCCCACTTCCACAACACCACTTCTCTGATCTCCCACCAGAGCGGTTTCATCTCAAAGAAAAAAAATATTCAGAGCATGTTTTGGGGGCTGGCGGGTGGAGGGGATGCATCCATCACTGTGACGGAAAAAGAGCATTCTGTACCACTCTGGCCGAGTATGTGGCCTGGAATGTAAAGGCCTAAGCATGGAACCCCAAGGTATTTTAATCTCTGCTTGTCCTTTCAAGCATTTCTTGTGATCCTGGACAAATTACAATATTTCCCTTGGTCTCTCCTCTGTTATCTGCTAAAGTTAATGGTTAGTCCTTGTATTAAATGCTATAAAAACGAACTTTATGACTCAATAAACAGCAGAAATGTACCATAGAATACAGGTTTAGGATTTTGATCTTTGCATAGATTTAAATTTATGGAGGAACTTTGAACATTTCAATATCAGGGATCAGTAGAGATGAATCAGGTCAAGAAATGTCCCTTTTCCTGGAGGAATGGGGACCATCCCCCTTTATCACCCGCACACTGGCCTTCCCAAAGGCTCAGGTGCCTTCATCTTAATATTGACCATTATTGCATTGTACACACCACAAATAAATTGACGCAGTGCACCAAAATACTGGGTGTTAATATTTATTGCCAAACTAAAAGGTCCTTGTTTGTTCACCTTAAGACGAAAAGTGCTTAGGTCTGCCCAGATGGCACTGGACTGTTGCCCGCAGGAGACACCCCTGTCTCTGAGACAGGTACATCAATTTCTTGAGCTCTGTTAAAGGGACTGAAGCCTGTGATTTGGGGATCCACGAAAATCTCGATCTTACTCGCATTAAAACCTATAAACAGTAGATTTCACCTATATCTTTGCAGCTGGCACATTAATCTCCTGAGCTACCCAGCGATACATCGTCTGTAAAAATTATGACTAAACTTTATGTATGTCTGAGTTTTTCTACGGCACAGCGCATCTGCCAATCTGTGCAGAATTAAACCCTTGCACCAAATTTTATAATCTGTGCGTACAAATGAAACATCCAATTTCTTTACAATATAAGCAAATAGTGTACATTTTTTTTTTTTAGAAATAGTGAGGCATTATTTGATTTTTTTCCTCCAGGAAATACAGACGATGAGAGGAATGCTAACAATTTGTTTAACCTCTGACAACAGCTCAAGGTAGCATTGCAACCCACTGTTCTTCTGCCCACCGTCACCTGAGTTTATCATGGTAACTCTGGAGCTAAGCGATACATGACTGACGAGACTCAAACATCGCGAAAGCCATCTAGGGTTGCTTGTGTCCTGGTTCAGGGAGGAGCTATCTTGGCAGTAGGGATGGACGGTTCCCATTGGAGTAGGGTCAAGACTGATTTGCACATGATGTGGTCTATAGTGAGGTAGCATAGGGGCATATTTACAAGTCCCTAATGCTGCCGTAGCATCACTTTTTGTGACACTCTGGTGGCGCTGTGTACTGTGCCATATTTACAACGTGGCGCTAAGCCACTTTTTGTGGCTTAACGCCGCCTTGTAAATATGGGCCCCTCTGACGCAGTTAACTGTAGCAGAGGGGCGTGCAATGGGTTTTGCTATGGCTGTTCCACTGCAACACCCATTGCTGTTGACGCTGCCCCACATTTACAGGAGTTTATAAATCTATGGCAGCGCCAAAAACTAAATCCACCCCAGGTACACCTTCCTGCACATAAACAATCATCCCCTTCAACGGAGACACCCCTGCACTTTGGTGCAAAGATGCATGCCTTGGCAGCTAAATTTAGTGCCAGCGCTAGGGGAAACACTGGGGTGGGCCGTATGTTTGTAAATACAACACATCCCTGAGTTTTAGAACTGATGCAGAGTGGCGCTGCCAATTTTGGCGCTGCGCCAGTTCCTTGTAAATCCGGCCCATAGGGTGCAAAAGAACAATGGGTTGGAATGCTACGCTGATCAATTGCCCGTGGTTGGACAAACTGCTAGCTTTTCCTCCATCACCTTTTGCTCTTTGAATTTGAAAATATTCCAAGGAAAATATTCGAGATTTTGTTGTAATATAATTTATGACAGTGTTTATTTAATTTTCATTTTTAGCCACTGTTGTTTAAAGAATGTGCAAAAAGATAATATTTATTTTTACAAAAACAGCACAAGATTCTTGTGAAAGCAATAAATAATTCTTTTGAAGTTCCAGTCGCGTTTTTTTGTGAAAAATAAACATAATTCTTTGAACATATGTGAATAATTCCTATGAAAAAAATGTTGGATTCATCCAACACAGCTTTGAAAACTTCCAGTAAAGTGAATACATAATTATTATCAAACATCCGGAAATTCTCACAGAATGGATTCAGAATGGTTTCCAATATGTGCAGAATGTGTGATAGGACATACATTTATATTACAAATATTCATATATGACAGATTTTTACAGATGAATAAAGGTGGAAATAGTTTTAAGAACTTATGGAATCTTTCCAGCGGTGGTAACAAAGTACTTTTAAAATGTGTGTATTTTTTTAAAAAGTGTCTCCGGTTTGTATTGAGGCGAAATAGGTGGGTAATCTCAGTTCAGAAAGGGTGGATACTGAAAAACAGCACAGGTGCATACCAATAATTTATCGAGGGGAGCACGTTTTAAATTATTCATTTCAGAATTTTGCAACATAATTTTCTTACTCTTAAAACATTGCAGTATTTAAAGGCCCCTTCGGTATACATTCTCTTAAGTTTGATATGTAAATGTCCACATTTTGTTTTTGTAACCTTTGTATTAGTCTGTAAAAAACTCTCCAACATTTGCAAAGTTTCTGAAATTTGTGGCTTTTCCATCAATTTACGTCAAATGTATCCCTATTTAGCACTAGCTACATCAATGTAGGTATTCTTGACAGAAGACAGTGACTGCTTTTCTGCTGCATGGCCATGGTAAATAGAAAAGTTCAGCAAAAGGCGAACTTACTAAAAAAACTACACTCATTTTCAGCTTAGTTGGATTCAATTACAATGAAAATTATATCGCGAAAAGCGCAAAAGCAGAAAGCTGAAGATAAATCCAGAAACCTAGCACTTTGAACTTTGAGAATTTCACCAAACTTCATCTGCAGAAAAATAGCTTTGCATGCCCCTCCTCCTAACGTGTGTCCATTAGGTAGCTCACGCAATATAACAAACAATGGAAATGCAAATAGGTTTGACGTTGCCCTCCTAATCACTACCACAATTGTGGTAACAAATGCCGGCTTCAGTAAAAACAATTAAAACATCAATTGCTTTTTGTATACAATGCATGGATGAGATCAAGAATTTTAACCTGTGAGTACTTTTTATATGTGTTAAATAGTCCCCTGCGTGTTACAATGGTGGTAGAATGCGTCACCCCAACAGTCAATAGAAAGAAGATGAGACTAGTCACGTACATTGCTGAATGTTCTTGAGAAAAAGAAGCCAATGGATGAAAACAGATGAACAAAAACCTTTTAGGTTCTTCGGTGATAGCCTTCGCAGTATTCAGAAGGATCAGTAATTGTCTTTCGAACAAAGACTTCAAGAGCCGGGCCAATGGTCCGTAATAGAAACAATGAACATTTAGGAGAGAGACCACCAGATACTATGTAAGACAGGCTCATAACTTTAATTCAGGTTGGATGGAAATGTTAAGAGATGACAAGAGAGTTGCCCCAAGAGGACACTGAAGAGACAGAGTGAGAGAGGAAGAAAGAGCTAATAAGACTAAGCACAGGTATTATTTGTTATTGTCTCATACATTCAAAATGTAATATGTTTAGCTAGGGAAAACCTTCACCTCTATTGTAGGTACATTACATTTATGAAAACAAATAAAAAAGAATTTCCTAAACCCATTACGACTATTATATAATCCTATAAATGTTTTAGCTATCCTTAATCACCAAGTATGCACCTTTTATTGAAAAAGTTATATCTTTGCAGTTTTGTAAATGTTTTTATTTCCCCTGATTACTCTCTGACTGCATATACTATTGTAATGATTTTAAGTAAGCAAACAATAAAGCTCGGTCTGTACAGGACAGGTTGAGTTTATTGCATCAGAAATAGTACTGGAATGTGCAAGAGATTTTGTGTATGACGTACAGCACTATTTGACAACTATTCTATGTTATACTAGTACAGTGGTTACCAAACATGTTAGAACCACAGCCCACTTTTTAGAATTACAAACTTTTTGTGACCCACCTAACTTTAATGGGCATGAGGAGGGGAGTTTTTAATGTAACTAAAGCACAGTCATTTACAGACAGCACATTTTCCATTGAAGTAGCCACTAAACCTGTGTGGATGTATTATTTTACTGATGAAAATGCATAGCACACAAATGATAATGTGAGGAAATTGGGTTTCTGTAAATATTTATCATTTGTGCATCTCCAAGTGAAGTTATCTTGATTTGTATTGTTCCTATTAGAGTCTTTGTTTCTAGCACACTTAGGAATTGCAAATAAATGTGCTTTATTTATGCTTCTCTAGATGCTGAATGAGTTCAGTTAATTTACAGGTATTTACATTATGTTGTGTGTTGCAGAAAAACAACATCATTCTTTCCTGTACTCCAGCAGGATTGTCCTATAATTAGGGCTCCCAGTTTTATATTTATTTTTTAAATATTTCTGTCTGTATAGATCCATTTTTATTTTTTGGCCATTTTATTGGTATTTATCCATATTTAATTTATGCTTTGAGAATGAATGAAGTCGTCAAATGGTATATTTCCACTTTTATTTAACTGATAAACATGCACTGATACTATGATGCCCGTCACGTTTTAGCAAATTCAACAGCCAAATATGACAAAACAGTACATCAACAGGTATATATTAGCATTATATACAAATATATTTTAACATATGCCTGTATTTAAGGGAATCTCATACTGTTTTTAAAACCCCAGCAGTTGGTCTGGAATTCACGAATGACAACATGGAGAATCACTTACAAGAAGCCCACTTTTCTGTATATTTCCACTTTTATAAACAAATACTGTCTGTATCTGTAAAAATCAGTAAAAACAGAAAACTGGAGGCCTTAATGCATAATTCACTTTAAAACCTCCTCCCACATTGCAGTGGGAGAAAGGAAAGTAAACAGTAATCCCATAAGCAGACATTTGTCAGAAGACATACAGGCTGTCAGTCTACCTCTGTCTTTGAAGCGCTAAATGTGAAAGATAAATACAGAATGTAAAGGCATCTTTATTTATTGCAAGGACTTTTGTGACCCACCAGAAGCCAGCTGGTGACCCACCAGTGGACCGCGACCCACAGTTTGGGAAACACTCTACTAATACATTGAGAGATGTGGTAGTTTGCACATTACGTAGAAAGGACTCACTGACTATTTCCCAGTGCCATGTTATGTTACAAGTATGCTTAAAGTGGCAAACAGTGTTTGAAAAGGAGTCAAAGAATTTCTTTAAAAAGATGTGCATAGTATATCTTAATGCATAGTGGATGCTTACACAGAGGATATGTTTGAAGAGTCAGCAACCTGGTGATGTCCAGGTGGCAGCAATGACCCACATCGTGACAGTGACTTAAAACATAAATGAGTTGTTTTCCGACTGCTCTTAAATTGTTCACGCCTGTTGATGTCTCATTTCCCTGGGAGGAACATTCCATCACTTTGCTTCGAAAACCTGAAGCATTGTCTCCTTCATGAAGCTTCTTTTGATTAGAGTTACTTCCAACAAATCCTTGTCCCAGGACACAAGGGGCATAAAAAGAATTTGTGGCTTAAGCTTATCCTTCCCGTGCAGCAGATCACCCAAATTATGGAACTTCACTCACGCCGATAAAGTCTAGGTAAGGTTGGGATACCATGACCCTGTCATGTAAGAGCTCTCTTCACCCGGGCAGCAATATTCTTTTGTAAACATGATTCAGGGTCTTCTTAGGTCCACCATCATACAGTAAACTGACCCAGAGCCCATTGTGGTTCATGCTGTGGTCACACTGCCCTTCTCAGATAAAATGGGCACAGGTTACAGAGGGCCCTGGTGTCATAGCAACAGGTCTCACTTAACTGGTTTGTCAATCTCTTCCAACTAAGAACACACAATACCCCCAGGTGCCTTCAGCTCTTGAGCCAGACGAATGTTTACCTCCGTCCCCCGCAAAGCAAACACTTGTGAGATTCACTCATTTAGTTGTAGAGACCTGAGAGACCTCCACAAATAGCCACATTTTGAGGCATTCCTTTACTACTGGCATTCCTTAACCCACATCTGAGCCGCTTCATCAGGCTAGAGAGGACCTAATAATCTGGATCCATCACTCCCTTCAGTGGGAGCATCAGCTGAGTGTCATCAGCGTAGATTTGAAAACATACCCACCTCTCCACTGTGCCTGCGAACCATTAAGAAGGACACCATGCAGATGTTAAAACCTGTGGAAGAAATTAGGGGGATCCCAGGGGCGAGCTACATTATAGTTCCTCTAAGAAAGCCAGCACCCCATCTTTTCCTCCTTAGGCTTTCCTGCAAAAAAGGGATTCAAAACATTTAAGTTATGGCTGGGACACCTCTGCCACTTCTTCCAGGCAGCTGAAAAGTTTACAATAGTCAATGGTATTGAAAGCAGCAGGGATGCCAAGATCAGCTTTAGGGATCCGAACGCTGTTCCAACCTCAGACTCGACTGTGTCCATCAGAGTGGGTTCTTTGCTACAACAGGGCCTAAAACCTGACTGCAGATCTCCTATGAAGTTGGTCTCTTCTGAGTGTTGAGTGAGGTCTGTAGTCTCTGCTTTTTCCAGGATTTTACTAAGGAAAAGAGTCCCAGATTTAGGAGGAAAGCCATTAAGCCCCAGCTGAACTGGAGAAGGGTGCAAGAGGGGGGATTTCTGTAGAGGATAGAACCAGAAAGTGCTTCAGAAACCTTGGCACACTGCATTCAGTGAAGACGTGAACGGAACAAGCGCCCGGTGTACTCTATTGATGTGGATGGCCGTTGGTCACGGAGGCACTGATTGACATTGGTGATACCAGTGGTGTTCTCAATCTGAACCACTGCACCTTTTGATAGGTCAACATAAAGCGGTGGTAATGCATTGGAGTCCCTAGAGTTCACGGGTGCTAGTGCCACAAGGGCCGTGGCCTCCCCACATCCACCATCTCTCTGATCTCACCAACATTTGCACAGTCTGGGAAGACAGCACTTCCCATGAAACATATAAATTGTTGTATGTTTTATTATTGTTTTTTAAGTACTTCTAAGACTTTTTGCAAAAGAGAAAAAAACATATAATTTAACCAGTTCACATTTTCATTGTCTAATGTGCCAATCTGTTCCCTACCTAGAACTTCTGTGCTCATGAGTGATTTAACAAAATATATAAAGTTGAGTTTTGGTGTTTTTATTTGTCAAATTAAAAAAGATTGGGTACTTGTAAGGTTTTCATCTGGCCTCTCTTGGCAATATGAAAATTACACATGAAAGTAGATATATTTCCAGGGAACCCTTGTGTGTGTAATGCCTTTGATGCTCATGGCCGCCCCTAGTTGACTGGATGGAGTCTTGAGGTGGGTATTAAAGGAGAAGGGGGTTGATGGTGGCATCTCTGTTGAGAAAAAGTAACCAGATTTGGGTGAAATGTGGGATTGTTTAGAGGCCCTATCATAAAACCTGCCCTGGACATGCTCACTTTAGGTGACGTGCTACTTAGCACCCTTATATTGGAGCACTGTGCTATTTTTATACATTTCTTTTTGTTGCAGTCGGGTTTTCAGCAGCAAAAATCAATGTTCGTATTTTGCCAATGCATGCGTATCTCTTTACCCTTCCCAAAAAATCCACTTTCAGTTCTGGTGTCCACATGTTATTGCAGCTCATGTTCTTCCCTCAATTGCTACTCTGCAGAACTCTGCATTTTGAAATTGTTTCTGCGTGTTGTACACATGCCAGTGATATCTTTTCTTGGGGTGACCGGTTTGCTGGAGAGTTGTGAGGGACGTTAGCATTCAAGACGACTTAGTTCCTTCTCCAGGTTTAAAAAAAATCTGAAACAGAGGGCTGTTTTGTCTAGAGACCTAATATACTAAAGATGCCCTTCACATGGCCTTTCCACCCAATAAGAGGGGTCGCAGCACAGCCTATAACAAAGAGGCAAGCAATGCTTATTCATTCCTAACATGTATCTTTCTTTTTTAAAGATTAATTCTCCCAAACATGAAAGTGTGCATGTCAAAAACTATATTCATGGAGTAAAAAAGCGAGAAGATCCATTGATGAGCTGTGGAAGGTATAAAACTAATGTCCTTACCTTCCGGCTGCGCAGGAACATGAGGTCTCCTCGGCACCTGCCGCTGTCTCTGAAGCACCGGAGGAGGCAGGGGGACCAGTGCCTGGCTGCGTTTCTGACGGAGAGGAAGCTTATTTTTTCACCTTTTTCTGATCTTTCCTTTTTTTTCCTTTTACGAGGCTGCAAGTCTCTGTTTTTTTTTCTTAAAAATGTCATCTTGATAAGCGTGGCAGTAACTGTCAATCAAAGAGAGGCGGGTGGTACCTTCTCGGAGACAGGGCAGGCCTTCTTCCTGAAGCAACTTTCTCAGTCCAAAACAATGTTTAGCAAATAGATAGGTTGTTGTGTGTGACATGTAGGAGGTGTTGGATGGGTTACGGTGTAGAAGGTGGTTCTGGGCTGTGTTTTGGTTAAATGTTGTAGAGGGACGGTCTTTTGCAGTGTAGGGGGTCTCACTTTGAGTTAACCGTACAGGGCCACGGTGCACTGGTTCTCTGTTTGGGAGACTCTCTCCTAGGTTTAAAGATTGGTTACTCTGTCCAGGTTATAGGTTCACAAGTGCACAGGTGCTGTCTCTTACTTTCCAAGAGATGTTATTCTGAGCTGGCTGTAGTACACTAGGTGTAAGGGACCTGTCTCTTACGGGGTAAGAGATGTCACGTGTTTTGGTTATGAGTCAATAGGTGTGGGGGACCTGTCTCTTACGGAGTTAGAGATGTCACTTGTGTTGGTTATGGGCCAATAGGTGTGGGGACCTGTCTCTTGTAGGGTAAGAGATGTCACCTGTGTTGGTTATGAGTCAATGGGGGTGGGGGACCTGTCTCTTACGGGGTTAGAGATGTCACGTGTGTTGGTTATCAGTCAATAGGTGTGGGGGACCTGTCTCTTGCAGGGTAAGAGATGTCACATGTGTTGGTTATGAGTCAATGGGGGTGGGGGACCTGTCTCTTATGGGGTTAGAGATGTCACGTGTGTTGGTTATGAGTCAATGGGGGTGGGGGACCTGTCTCTTACGGGGTTAGAGATGTCACGTGTGTTGGTTATCAGTCAATAGGTGTGGGGGACCTGTCTCTTGCAGGGTAAGAGATGTCACGTGTGTTGGTTATGGGTCAGTGGGTGCGGGGGGGCTGCCTCTTGTAGGGTAAGAGATGTCATGTGTGTTGGTTATGAGTCAATAGGTGTGGGGGACCTGTCTCTTGCAGGGTAAGAGATGTCACGTGTGTTGGTTATGGGTCAGTGGGTGCGGGGGGCCTGCCTCTTGTAGGGTAAGAGATGTCACGTGTGTTGGTTATGGGTCAGTGGGTGTGGGGGACCTGTCTCTTGCAGGGTAAGAGATGTCACGTGTGTTGGTTATGGGTCAGTGGGTGTGGGGGACCGGTCTCTTGTAGGGTAAGAGATGTCATTGTGTGCTGGTCATGGGTCCATAGGTGTGGGGGACCGGTCTCCAATGGGATGAGAGATGCCAGCATGCCTAGGGCAGTAGAGACACAAGAGCTTATCTAGTTCCAAGTGAAGTGAAGAGGGCTGAGCCACAGAGAGAGAACTATGGAAAGAGACCGATCCTGCACCGGGTAAGGCGCCTCCTGGCACCACGTACCCAAGATCTGAGCTACAAAGAGACTTCCCCTCTAAGCTCCCACTGGGCACATATATGGACAGGACCAATACGGATACTGATGCCAGGCCCCACCCACAGCTTCTGAGCACAAAAGGCCCTTTTCCACCTTCAGGTTCAGGCATACCAACAGCTGGGGGAGCACCTCCCAGAAGAGTAGGCAACCTCCGCCCAGCTGCTAGCCCAGTGAGATTCCTGCATCAAGGGCTTCATGGGCCACTCTAGGAGTACATTTACCCAGGGCACAGTTTACCAGAAAAGCACTGAACTGTCTTCCATGTGGTGGAGGCAGAATTCAATGCTAAGGAGTCTGCTGTGTGCAAGACTGCTGGCGTAGAGCTCTCAAATCCATGTTCTGTTATGTTATATTGATTTGTATAGCGCACTAATCACACAAGAGGGTATCCAGGCGCGTGGCATGGAGCAATGCTGATCAATTTCAAAGGTAGAATTCTGCGGCTCGTATAACAGTGGTAGTATTCAGCCCTTTAGGCATCGCTAGAAACCTACCTTGATCTTGCTATGAAGCACCGCATGAGTGTGTATCAAATTGAACCCATTCATAACTCTGGGTAGCGCTGTTTGAATCAAGACATATAGGCCCATATTTATACTTTTTTAGCACCACATTTGTGTCATTTTTTGACGCAAAAGCGACGCAAACTTGCAAAATATAATTGTATTTTTTAAGTTTGCGTCGCTTTTGCGTAAAACAATTTACGCAAATGAGGCGCTAAAATAGTATAAATACAGGCCATAAAGTGATGCTGCTCCCTACTCGAGAGCAGGGTAGTGGATAATTTGACCAAATCACACGCCATTGCCAGGGCCCCCACCCCAACTTTTGGGCCCAAGAGAGAACATTCTTGGCCATCTGTTTGAAGTCACTGTAAAGCACATTGAGATTAATCATGTGCCAATATCATCTATACTTGATGAAGGATTCGAGCTTCTCAGCGCTGTACATTTTTTAGACCGTGTTGTACCTCATCTTAAGCCGAAATAGAGTTTGTTTTTGTTTTACAGTTTTTTTTAAATAAAAAAAAGGAATGAAAGTATTCAGAAAACAGGTTTGTATATATGTTGTTTTTCAGTTTTTCTGTATAATTATACTCACATAAAACATTTATGCCCAGACCCACACTTTCCAGATGGGTCTCCAAACTTTTCTTTAGTAAGAGCTACGTATGTTAGTTGAAATCATCCCGAGATACTAACATTGTTAGTGGTGCAGTTGTCACCACATCAAATACGACTACATTGTTGGCCGTCCAATGCACGATTACCACTAGTGATCATCTCAGGGCATCAGGCAAGGTTGCCACCATTAATGTTAAAAAAAACTATATAAATGCCTTTATGTTAGTAATGCACAACAGCATGGCTGCAATGCCACTGGCACTAAGGTAATACTTGTAGTAATAAATCCCCCCAGTGGCGCATGGTTTAGCACTGACATGTAATATATTTGTGAAATCCATCATTTTTCTCAACCATCAGCTTACGAGGGCTGAAAATGAACAGATTTTCATAGCAAATGCACAGGCTGCACACAGGAGAGCTACTTTCAGGCAGCTGGAGAGCTAACAGCAGCTCACACGCTCTTCATTGGAGAAGCCTTGTTTGGCACATGTGCAAAATGTGGCCAACCACGTGACCAAATCAAGTAAGGGGTCATGGAGAAAAATCTGTTCCAGCTCACAGCATCCCTGCATCGTCACAGGTCTTTGGAGTTTGCTGAGCTTGTGCCATAGAGAGGACTGGTGGTGTTGGGGGTTCCTCACAAGGGCAGGGCTAGCATATTACACAGGTGGCACCAGGGGAACAATGGTCTTCTGGTGGAAAGAATTAAACTGGTAGCAATGAAGGGTGCCTGTCACGGGCTGGAAAGGAAGTAGAGTGGGTAAGTGGGCCTGGGACAGGAACAGAAGAACAATATTCTTAGACAAGCAAGGGAACAACTAAAGATGATGTAGGGTATCTCTCAAGGGTGGGAAAGGAGCTAGAAAAGGTAAATAGGTAAATGGGGCTGGGATTGGCAATGGAGGCCAATAGACTTCACTATACAGAGGCAACGCCATAGGTTATACAGGGGATTGAGAGACAGGGGAGTGTAAGGCCCATATTTAAGAGGCTCTGGCACCATCTATCAACACATTAGCATCATTTGTTTTACACCAATGTGGTGTTGGATGGCAAAAAAATGCAGCAGCGGATTTACAAAGTGGCGCAATGCAAGCATTGCGCCACTTTGTAACCCCTTGTGCCACATTATGCCTGCGCCAGGCATAATATATGCAAGGGGGGGCGTTCCGGCATTAGTGGGCGGAGAAGAAATGGCACAAAGAAATCAAATAGATTTCTTTGCGTCATTATTTCTGGCACTTTTAACGCCTGCTCGGAGCAGGCGTCAAACGGGGGCTCCAATTGGTTACAACGGGCCTCTGGGTGCTTTGCAGGATTAGCGTCAACATTCTTTACTCTAATCCTGCGAAGCGGCGAACTAGCGTAAAAAATGTTGATGCTAGTTCCCTAACTACCGCCATAGTGCACCGTATATTAAATACGACGCACACATGGTGGCTTTAGGGGGCGCTTAGGCGTGCAGGAAAAGTGGCGCAGCATCTTTCATAAATCTGCCCCTAAATGGGTAGACTGAGTGGGTGTGAACTTACTAAATTACGTTCCCAAGCCGTTTTTCTTTGGTACTTGTACTTGTAAGAACGTGCCTTGTAAAGTAACAGTAACATTACTTGTCAAGAAGTTTGATGCTGGTGGTGAGACTATTTTATTGCAGGCGTGACACAAAGACACTGCAACACTGCAGGGTGATTACCTGACCCACATTATGAAGTGAAAATATGTGAATTTGGTACTGACACCTGTTTTGTGGTTGGCTGGTGGAGTTCTCTGCCCATTGTGGCCACAGATCACAATTCAGGTGTTTCCTGAGAGTTAAGTTATGTATGTAAGGTTCTATTAATGTCAAAAGAGAGAAAAGGGTAGATGAAGAGAAGGGTTGATGTTGAAGTGGGTGGAGTCACGGAAAGAAATGGAAAAAAATTAACTGAAAAACTATAGTATGGAGAAACTGAAAGCAGGGAATGTGACGAAGAAAATAAATAACAGGCAGAAAGTAAAAAAGGAAAGGGCAAAAAAACAAAGAAACAAAAGAGACAGAAACGAAAAAAGAAGATACTAGCACAAAAATTAACAGAAAAAGACGAAGGAATAGAAAACAATCAATGGCAATGCCAGTAGGTCTGCCATACAACTGAAAGTGCCTCATCAACCACTGGAGAGTTTAGGTGGTAAGTCATCATACGTGCACTCTGCCTCTCCTAATTGCAGTCATGCATCCATTCATCCACCTGTTAGCTTGTTCTTGTTATCACCCACTTACACATCTGCAATAAACATCAACAAGCATATGTAAAAGAAATTAAAAGAACAAAAGCATAAAGAAGAAAACGTCACTATATAAGTGTGGCAGGCATATGCTTGTATTTAAAAACAAAAAACAAACATAGCAGCAGGTAGCCATCTTCAAAAGGTATTATAGATAGTGTATAATTGTTTTAAAATTCCAAGATGACCCCCGAGTTCAGAAGAAATGTGTTGACAATCTTGAAGTGGTAAACCAGTGATATACTGAGCACAAATGAGAGGCTCTATAGCACTGCCTGGCGAGCGAGCAAAAGTAATTAATGAAAGATGAAGGAAAGCTATTGCAAGGGACCTGGACCTAAAAAAACAAGCTCATCTTCATGTGGATGTGCTTGTGTGGTCAGGAAAAATGTTGTTACACAAAGGGCAAAAGAGCCAATGGTTAAATAGGTCTAAGTCATTGGCTGGTGCTGTAGGCTGTCAAGGATGGAAGCCAATTGTGAATGACTCTTATACAGTCCACTGCAGAAGTGGGCTGACCAAAAACCCCTGTTTGTATGTATGTGTATATATATATATATATATATATATATATATATATATATATATATATATAGATAGATAGATAGATAGATAGATAGATAGATAGATAGATAGATAGATAGATAGATAGATAGATCTCTCTCAGAAGAAGACAACAGCCAGCGGAAAAATCTAGACCCCGAAGGGTACAATGAGCCACGAAAAAATGAAACATCCAAGAAAGAAGTGACTCAAATAGGTGAACTCACCAAAGAACAAAAATAAATAGTTCCACTAGAACGTTTTGGCTTTCACCTTCCTCAGGTAGTACAAGATGGTTTGCTCAGTGGTTGCACAGCTGACACTGCTGGATTTTCAAAAAGCGTCATGAATGATGATTCCATTTGGAATGTGGAATTAATGCAGCCCTGAGATCGCTTGAGATATACAGTAATCAGGTGGTATTGTCAGTGATGTTCAGTCCTTCTGGATGAAGTGATTTGAAACAGTACAACCAGAAGTTTTCTCTGGCATCCAGTACTTCTTCCTTTAAGACATATTCCACAGGGAAGATCTTCAAATCTGATTGTAAATGGTCCACAAGGTTAAAATGATTGGCTACAGGCTGGTCAAGTTTCTTATTAATTATTCTTATTCTTATTAATCAGTCAGTTCCTTCAGATTTTAAAAAAATTCTAAAGGGGGAGAGGAGCACGCAGCCCCCCATCCAGAGCAGATTTCAGCCCGGGACCCCATACCCCAGGGCCCAGACAACTAAGGGTGGGTGCCCAGAAGCCTACCCAGGCCACTCACTATATCATTGTTAGGGGCTGCGGTGGAGCCCCAATGCCCTGCAGACCCATCCAGCTCCCTGCCTCCTGCAGGACCCGGCATTGTTCTCGCCCCTAGGGAACAGCTAAAAATTCAGCTCCCTGCAGGTGGGAGCAAGATTTTCATCTCTTTCCCTGGCCGTTTCAGTGTTGGCAGGGAAACAGATGAAAAGTCCGCTCCCAGTGGGTGGGAGCATTTTTCAAGCTCCTGCCTGGTGGGAGTGGACTTAGTGTTCGCTCTCGCTTTGCGGGAGCTTTGAAATTGCTCCCCGCAAGCTAGTGCAAACACAGGTTTCCCAGCCAGCACCAGTACGGGCAGGAAAACGGCTTTGATCTAAGGGTGGGCACTCCAGAGTATAGCTGTAGCTGGCCGTGGGGATGGTGTCCCTAGGGCTGTTAATGGCTCCAGGAGGGGGGCCGCATGACCCCCCTCCCATTTGTCTGCTCGGTAGGGTCCTGGTGGTGGCAGTCCCGGGGACCGAAATCATTCCAGGAGGGAGGCCACATGCCCCCTTCCCCTCATTATCCTTGCCAGGCCCAGGGAGGTGGAAGTCCCCGAGGCTGAAATTGGCTCAGGAGGTGGACCAAGTGCCCCCTCCCACTATTAAACATGGCTGGGCCCCAGGGGTTTGGGTCCCTGGGGCCAAAATGGGGGGGGGGGCTGCATCCCAGGGAGGGGGCCATGAGCACACTCCTCCCCCAAAAGTAATTTTGAAATTCCATCTGGGAGCCAAAAAAAGAAAGCACGGGTAACGGCACTTGCTTTTAAAAAAAAAAAATTCCAGCGGATCCTCCATGGATTCATGGGAAAATTTGAAAAAACAAAAAATGTTTTTGGCCCCCGGCGAGGTCTCTGTGGGACCTCACCACCAGTCCTAGGGTATTCCTACCAACAGTGATGGAGTGTGGGCCAGATAAAGCGATCACGCAAGGCCTGCTGAAGAAAAGTACCCTTATCCTGGTCGCAACAGAGAGAGGCGAGTGATGCATCGTGTCGATCCCGCAGTCGTGGTGATGCGTCCGTTTTCTCCACGCAATGATGCCGATGCATCGATCCCGAAGTTGAAGCGCCGGTTCGGCGACGCACCAGTTCCGCAGGTGATGCACTGGGTTTCTCCACGCAGTCTAGGGGACGCGTCGATCCTCTCACTGCAGTGCCAGCGATGCAGTGGTTCCGATACAGCGGTTCTGCTGGCAATGCGCTGCTTCTAAGAGCCACCTAACCCAGTATATCAGTCCATTCATCCCATGTTATTTAATAAAATGTATGCAATCAGCCAGTCCAAACAACACTCTCCTGCACACATCATTCACAACCGCCACACAACATCCTGTTGCATGTGACATTCTCAGAAACAATAACCCCTTACACAGCACACATCAAACATAGAGCCTCAATGTAACAAGGAACAGAGACACATGGAAGAGTCCGGCACCACCTCCCGCTCCGCTAGAGTGGAGAACTACCACCCAACAACACCCGGGCACCACCTGCCCATAAAACTGGGGTGGACAACTACCACCCCCTCTGGCCAGAGTATTCCTTCCCAGCCCCACCAGCTGGAGATGCCACCACCTTGCGCACCAACCCTTTCCTGTTGGAAGCAGTGGCTACACAGCGCCTCCCGCTGCGTACAGAGACAACTCCACCAGTTGTCGGCTAATCACACGTAACCGAACGTGGTCAACTAAACCTCAGCAGATATGTATAGCAAAATACTGAAACATGAAAAATGTATGCACTTAGATCAAAAATGGGGAAGGAAGTGGTACAGAAACGATAAAATCAACACAAAATTCCAGCAGGTGGCGAATCCAACGGCAAGTCCGAACGAGGCACTGTAGTGAGGCCAGGAAGATGGGGGGAAGGAACATCAGTATGCCAGCGCAAAGAAAAAACATAACAAGAAAGAAGAGCAGGCTAAGAAGAATAGCATATATAAAAATAATCCACAACTCCATGGATAAGCGAAGACTGAAACAACTCCAGCACATACCCCCTGTGCAAAAATACTCCGCTCCACCCCAAAACGAGAAAAAAAAAAAAAGAACAAAGCAGACTGAGAGGGACTACAGAAGTGACAGATACTCACGACAGCCCCAGCTCCCCATCCAGGAGGGGCCCGTCCAGCTCACACAAAGGCAGGAGTGAGGGCCGGGGAGAATGCCAATCCGAACCGCCAATCCTCCACGAAAATGTTGAAGCCAACTCAGATGTAAATCAGATCCCGACAATTCAGCATACAAACCAAAGACCAGCCCGCTCTTCTGATATATGAAGTTTAGTAAGAAATACGTGTACACAGAGACTGAGCAGCCTAAGTTCAACTCGAACAGTCTAAAAGAGGAAGTAATACATGATCTTTTATATAATTAAACCCCAAGCACATTAATACATTTCATTGGTTCTTGATACCGACATATGATCAAAGTTGCAATAAAGCACACGTGATTTATCAATTATTCTTCATAACGCTCCATATAATGGTTAAGATCATAGACAAGGAACTTGCACAATATGTCCTATGAATCTGATAGCGCATGATACATTTATATTAGGAGAAATAGGAACAATAAGTGCATACGTTAGTACTTTTGAAAGTGAGGATTGCTCAAGCTAGCATGCAGTGATGTCTCGTGATGGCTGTAACGTTAGCAAGCCTTGCAGTTTAATGCGTTTCAAGAGAGATAAACACATCTCAAAGGCCTAGCAAATCTAGCATTATACAGTGTTCTACAGAAGCAGGCCCAACTGTCATTGTGTATCACAGGGCCCCCTTGGTCCAAGTTGGCACCAAGGAGAAATGTGATTCAACAGATGCATGGTGTCCAATCCCCATAATGAAAAGGATGCGGCAGTTCTGATCCACACAAAGGCGAAGATGCACCAGTTCTGATTAAGTACATGGGTTCTGGCAGTTGCAGCACTTTATGCCTGCTTTCAAGGGCCCAGGACTAGACTGGCACCACTTGGCAGGGCAGTACTTGCAGCAAGCAAAGTCCAGGTGCTGTTAAAAAATGATGAGTCGAAGTCTTTTGTGTGCCTGAGACTTCGGAAGAACAGGAGGCAAGCCAATAGTCCCTTGAAAGTACTTGGGTTCTGCGATGTAAGGATGCAGGTACAGTCCTTTTTACTCTCAGACAAGAGTGAAGCAGGCAGCAGGCCAACACATCAAAGCAGTTCAGCAGAGGTGGCAGTCCCTCTAGCAGCACATCAGTCCTTTTTCCTGGTAGAATGTTCAAAGTTTCAGAAGTGTTCTGTGTTGGTGGTATCTGAGGTCCAATACTTATACCCAGTTGTGCCTTTGAAGTTAGGGAGACTTCAAAGTGATGCCTTTGAAGTGACAATTCCATTTCTTTCCTGCCCTGGCTCCAGACTCATTACAGGGTGTATGCAACCCTTTGTGTGGGGACAGGACACAGCCCTTTCAGGTGTAAGGGTCAGCTCCTCCCTCCCATCCTGCCTAGGTTGAGCCATCAGGATGCAGATGGGAAGTTAGTCACACCTACCCTTCCTTTGTGTGTCGCTATCTAGAGGAAATGCACAAAGTCAGCTGTCACCCTCACCCCAGATGTATATTGGAGACAGGCAGGAGGCACCAAATGGGTAAAATAAGAAAACGTCAACTTTCTAAGAAGTTACATTTTCAGAATTACAATTTAAAATCTGACTTCACCATAAGTTTTGATTTTAAATTGTGATTCCAGAGACACCAAAGTTGGGGGTCCCATCTCTTCCCTATTGGAAATTACACTTACATAATGTAATAAGGACAATCCTAAGGTTATCCTATGGTTGAGATAGGCCTTGCAGTAGTGAAAACTGAATTTAAGAGTATTTCACTGCCAGAACATGTAAAACTTAAAAGTACTTGTCCTACTTTTTAAATACGCTGGACCCTGCCCATGGGCTGTCCAGGGTCTACCCTGGGGGAGACCTATATATAATAAAAAGGAATGTTTGTGCCTTGCATGTAGTTTAATTTGCCAGGCCGACATGGCAGTTTAAACCTGCAAACACAGACGCAGTCGACCTGTTTAAAAGGCTATTTAAGTGGGTGGCAAATCAGTGCTGCGGGACCACTAGGAGCATTTAATTTACCGGCCCGGAGCACATAGACTGCACTTTACTAGGGACTTATAGGTAAATTAAATATGCCAGTTGTTAGTACGCCAATCTTACCATGTTTGAAGTATAGAGAACATGCACTTTAGCACTGGTTAGCAGTAGTTAAGTGCCCAGATTCCCAAAGCCAGCAAAACAAAGGCAGCAAAAACATTCAAAACAGGAGGTCTGAAGGCAAAAAGTCTGGGGAAACCACATCAAGGACTCCGGGTCTAACATGTATGTATGTACGTATGTATGTATGTATATGATAGTGTGCATTTCCTTTTATTTATTTTTTTAGTTTCAACAGCCTGACTGAAAACTAAGCCTTTAACCAACCCTCAAACTTTTGCCTACTTCAGTGTAACAGAGTGTCAGTTTTCTGCAAAAATGCAAAACAACATCCACCCACCCTTAGAGGCCTTTTAGCTTTAACACATGACTTTGACATAGTGCTCCAAAACTAACAGATCAGGTCTGTGGCAATGGACACAATGTTTCCCGATTAACCAATTGTGCCTGCGGTCATCATGCTTGGTTTGTCACCATAAGCAACTCAGGCCTACTGTACTTTCCCACACAACAACTATCAGACATACAGTCTTAAATTTACAACTGCTTACACAATTACTGTTGATAAACTTGCACATAGCCCCTCTCGAGAGGACCTAACAACGATTATCACAGTGAAAGTCTTCTGCATGGGCAGTTGGAAGAGACAACCAACACCAAATCCTGTGAACACTGTGCTAATCTGCGAGATTTCATTTAAAACACGAAGGTGCATATTTACAAGCCCCTAGCGGCACCCTAGCGGCACCCTAGCGGCACCCTAGCGGCACCCTAGTGGCATTTTTTTAATGCTATGGCGGCGTTAAGGAGGCCTTTCTCCTGTGCCATATTTACAAGGTAAAGCATGCATTGCACCACTTGGCAACGCTTTGGGCCACATTATGCCTACAGCAGGCATAATGTATGCAAGGGGGGAGGCCCAAAAAAACAGCGCAGTGAAATTTACAACATTTCAGTGCACCATTTTTTCTGTCATTTTTAATGCCTGCTCAGAGCAGGTGTTAGTGACGCCCCCATTTTATTCAATGGGCCTCCCTGTGCTTTACTGCACTAGTCAAAATGTTTGACGCTAGTGCAACAAATCGCCACAATAGCGTCAAAAATGTTGGTGCTGTTGTCCTAGCGACTGCCATGGTGCGCCGTATTGTAAATATGGCATAACCATGGTGTCGTTAGGTGGGGCTGTGGTGATGCCAGAAAAGTGGCGCAGCGGGTCCAATGCACCTTTTTCTTGTAAATATGCCCCTAAATGTGCAGACTCTAACACACTGAAATGACCATCCACCCTTGAAGGCCTGCAGGCCTAAACAAATGCTTTACCCAATAAAAAGTCAAGCCTATTGCCTTTATTGTAACTTTTCATTACAGTCAGATGAGGCCTCCACCCTTGATCATGTGCTTGTCGCTGACACCACCTCATCCTGCTTTCCTGAGCGTAACCTTTCCACAGGGCAAAAACTGCAACACAAGCACTCTTTTTCAGCAAAATCAGAGAACTTCCACCCATTCATAAGCGTGTGGACTTCACCCACCATTGCATCGTTAAGTGGGGTATTTTTTATTCCTAAAATAGAGTCTTGTATGTAGGATACAGACTCCCTTCTTGTCATCATCAGGATGGTTCATGGATTCTCCATTTGCCCCTGAATAGCATCCTTGGGTTGTGACTGTGTAAAAAGTTGTTTATAATACGACAACAAGTAATACGTATGCTGGGCAGTATTAGTGGACTTGTACTGCGTGATTCCCTATTTCCACATTGGTAGAGGGGAATAACTTTGGAAAGTAGGCTCACTGCATGTTTTTTGCGAAGTGGTGAGACATACCTGGACACTTGTAATAACATTTGGCGGAAAACCAGTTTTTGGGTCAAAAACGTGATTCCCGGCAACCAGTGAGTTGGGCAGATTGGGGTTGGGTTGGACTCCCACAAAAGATGCTTAAGGGCACTGCCACTTTCCACTATGGTGTGGCACTCTGTGATGGATATTGTAGTTTCTACCAGTTTTCTATTTTCATTGTCAATTCTCAATAGTAGAGTTCTTGGTATAGTTTGGAAGTGAGACCTACTCGTGTACTTGCAATTTGGCTCTCGATATGTGAAGTTGCGACGTACCTTGCATAGTTAGAAGCTGTTTACATATTTCATACCTGTAAATTCCAGCATCGAGTTCTAATGAGCTCCTCTGGGCACCTTCTACTGTTCTTTGTCAGAATTCTGTCATGTGATTGATACTAGAAACCAGTGTGTGCTAGAGGGCACATTTGAGTCTTGTCTCCACCAATGATCTCAGGGGCTGACTCTGTGAATCACAGACTATTATTTTTTCGTTTGTCAATAAAGGTTTTTGAGGCACAAACACAATAGTGAATGACATATTCCTTGACAGAACCATCAAGTCTTGGCCAGAAGCAGTGAATGGAGTTAGATCAGACAACCTCTCGACAACAAACAATGGTTCCTCCATGCTGATAAAACTGAACACCTCTAAATCATCTCTCTTTTGTCAGGCAACCTGGCTGATGTAGTTGGCAGTTCTAACACATGTGCTGCTCGCTGCGCAACTAACACTATGTATTTCTTTTGGTCAAGTTACCTGGGCCAGATTGGGAACCCAAAGCAGCCCTGGCAAATGTTTTCAAACAAGCCCCAATAGGGTGCATAGCAAGCGAGCCTGACCACCAGAGGCCTTAGGGGGGTTCTCAACCCCAAGAATATTTGGGAAAAACTGACAAAAAGGTGCATTCTACATCACATTTTTCATTATATATTCATCACACATATATTCAATAGTATTCGTTTTCAAAGCGTACTAAATGATGAACTTACAGAGCTAGTGGTTAGAGTTGACTTTACTAATAACAGTCTATTTCTACCCAAACAACACCCTTTTAGCAAAACCAGCCCCTACCATTCCAGCACCCCGGGAAACACCCGATGCCTGATACGGCCAGACCGGCCTTGTCTGCTACTATTAAACATTCCCCCCTTTTGAGCCCGACATTTCCAGCAGGTCTGCTGGAAAGGGGTTTGTTGTGTAATCTGAACTGCACTGTGTACTGGAGTAGACCAGTGCTGGTGCCTGTTTGGATAGTCCCTTGAAGACAAAGGTTCTCCTAAGAACGATAATGCAGCAAAGGCTACTCTAGACAGTGAAAGTCTCAAAGATTCAAGCACTATTCATGATAGCTTTGGGTTTGAAGGTTGGGACCTCTGCACGTGGCTTATTGCATTTTTTGGAGCCTGGGGTATGAAAACAAGTAAAATACCTTTCATCACTATTGTTGTCCTTCTGCTGGTTTAGATCCTTTGTTGAGTCTGAACCGCATCCATTACAAGCATCACCAGAGGCAAGGGTACTCCCCCCACCTACCTGCTGAGAGTCTGTGATTTATTTATCTACTTATTTATTTGAGAGTTTTATGAAATGTACACAATGCGTGGGAATCAGAGCGTTGTGCAATGCACACATATCAACTATCCTTACAATGGTTATTACATAGATTATGGGGTTACATCAAATTGCATACTAATTACACAATGTACAAACTGCATCAATCATTACAAATGATGGGTTATTTAGGCCAGCAGATTACCTAGGGTCAGAATAAAGGAAGGACCCATAGAGAAGACAAAAGATTGGTTGCCCTGAGGTGCTCCTATGATTAAACCTCTACCTTTTTTACAGTATTCTCAATTGGATTGGGGCATTACTGTAATTCAAATAAGACCGGCTTGGGCTGCAGATTCGTCTCCCAGATGGGCTTGGCGCTGATTGTGGCAATAAGTGTTTTTCGAGCATTAGGGATTGGACACTTCTCTTGAAGGCAACCGTGGAAGGGTCTGCACGATGATGATAATGACTGATATAGATGAACATTCTGATCATGGTGCTCTGGTAAGATGATGTGGAGCACAAACTGTATTGATTACTGATTGATGAAGTGCCTAAGGATGAGTAAGAAACTTGTGGAAGAGGAAGGGATATGAAGAATGTTAAAAATATTAGTGCATTTTAGTCTAACTGCAAACTGCTTCAGCCATGTTTTCTTGCTCATGCTAACACTACCCACAGGATGTCCTGTCTTTGACTGTGGGATGCACCATGTTTGGCACTTGAGATGTGAAGGTGTAAAGTAGCTTAGGCAGATGTTTCCAGTTTTGTTAATCATGAAGGCCTCCTAAAGTTCTCATGAGCTCAGGGAGGCCCCTGCATGCATTCTTTGTGAGAATTCTGTCATGTGATTGGTACTAGAAGCCAGTGTGTATTACTGTATAAATGTGAGTTTTGTCTTTGCTCGCAGAGCTTGTCTACAGAGATGCTTTCAGAGTATCACCCGGGCGGCTCATTCTGTTTTTCATAGATTATTATTTTTTAGTTTTAGAATAAATGCTTTCAGACTCAACAAAAATATGAAATACAGTTTTCTTTGACAAGAGGATGTGTCTGTGGCCAGGGTGGGGTTATCCATCTCCTGTGGGGAGTTCTTTGGTAAGGAGTTGTGTCCCAAATGGATACTTGCAGGGTTGGAGCTCAGTAGATTTTTATAGTGTGTCTGAGGAGGTGCCAGATTCTATTTGGTGGACTGTCCGGATTCTGTCACATCAGTGATGCAATCTCCCAAGGAAGCTTATATTTGGCCATCATTTGGGAGGTGTTTATAGGAAAATCTGTCTATTTGTCCTATTCCCCCGTGTTTTCCCTCAGGAAACCTGGGGGCTTATTTATACTCTGTTTGCGCTGAATTTGCATACTTTTTTACGCAAATTCGGTGCAAACTTAACTCTGTATTTATATTTTGACGCTAGACCCGTATAGCATCAAAATATAGGAGTTAACGTCATTTTTTTGATGCGTGAACACACTGAGATGCAAGGTAGGCGTTCCCATCCAAAAAATGACTCAAAGCCCCTAGTGCCTTATTTATCCTCCTGTGCAAAAACAGTGCTCGGTGGAAGGCGGGCCGAAATAATGGCGCTAACCCTGCCTAGTGCCATTATTTAACCCCTGGGTCAGACCAGGCGCTAGAGGACCTGTGGACCAATTTCCATGGTCAGACACCATGGAATGGGCCCACATGTGCCCACCCCAGCCCCAGGAACACCCCCACCCACACCAGAGGGACACCAGAGAATGAGGGACCCCATCCCAGGTAAGTAGAGTAAATATAGGTAAGTATTTTTTTTAAATTTACAACTGCCATTGGGGGCCCTGAGAATGGGGGCCCTTGCATGACACTGGGTGCAATGGCCATGCCCAGGGGATACTGGTCCCCTGTGCTGGCCATTGGGGTGGTGGGCATAACTCCTGTCTTTAATAATAATGCCTCTAACCAGCCTAGCGTAATTTTTGGAGGCAAAAGCCCCTTCACCCGTACCGCCACCCCCACCCGGCTAACGTAATTTTTTCTGACGCTAGCCCAACCTCAGCACCGGCTTGCGGCATTCTATAAAATTGGCCCCCAGCTGGGGCTTTGGAATGGTGCAAGCTGGCGCTATAATTTTTGCCGTAAAACTGCATTTGCGCAGTTTTGTGGCAAAAAGTATAAATATGGGCCTTGGAGTTTTTGACATTTTGCAGTGAGCAGACACTTGATTCAGCCACATGTTCTTTGTTGATAATTTTTACT
This sequence comes from Pleurodeles waltl, assembly GCF_031143425.1. NCBI lineage: Eukaryota > Metazoa > Chordata > Amphibia > Caudata > Salamandridae > Pleurodeles > Pleurodeles waltl. The sequence continues at coordinate 84,406,958 of NC_090446.1, forward strand.
TGAAATTACCAAAGCTGTCTCCCTGGTAAATTAACTATCTTTGCCCGGAGTTTCTATATAGTTGTACTGAGTGCACATTTGGCGAGCAGGAGGGCATGAGGTAATTTTGTGACTTGCACCTTGGAAGGTAATAAGATTATAAAAGATTATAAAAGTCCACATTTTGTAAAGCAGAGAATAAGCCAGGGCAACACAGAGCGGAGCACATTCAAATATGCCCTCAGATGCTACCACTAAATGATCGGGACCTCCAAATGACGACAAAGCTACAAAATTGAAGGTTTGCCATAGAAATCATCCTCTACCTCCAAGCATGTAGGCAGGGGGGTAGCTTCAGGATGTGTGGGAGCGGTTTGAGGTGTTACGCCCCCCCTAATCAACCAGGTATTGTGAATTGTCAGTCGGATTTCACCAAGAATTTTAACATACACACAGACAAAAAAAAAACACACACTCCATCTTCGTTTTTAAAGTCCTCAAAAACATTGGTTATTTTACAAACGATTGTGTTTTCTCTGTTAGTAGTCCTACCAATCCGCCCCACAGACCCCTCGCATGTACCCTGCTTGTCGTATAAAGTTTTTAAACATTATATGCCAGCCTGATTGTAGGATAAACTGAGGATCATCACTCTTCCCCAGTCCATCTGGCCAAACTATGCCCCTGGATATAGGAAATAGGTGCAGTTACACAATGAAGTCGATAAACACCATTTCAAAGGCTGCTCGTCACAAAACAACTCATTACAAACTACAAAACATAAGTAAACATGGCAATGGTAAAAAAATACGCATTTCTAAATGTATCTACAAGTAATATTGACTAAACCACAGCAGAACAAACAATACCTGCACAGGGAGCAAGTATGTGAGTCCAATGAAGCAGAAAGGTACATTCAATCAACAGACACACTCACTTCCACTCATGCCCTGCAGCAGGGAGGCGGCTCACATCCACTGTCACTGTAAGTGCTCCAGCCGCAACTACAGGTCCAGCAAGTCGCCCGGTGACACTGACCTTATCACTATGTCGGAAGCCAAAGTCATCGCTAGTTGTCAGCTCAACATGGACACCATGCAATACCTCCTGACTTATTTATATTGGGGAAGTAGATTGTCAAATATTGGCAGTCTGACTGGCATACCTCATGTCATTATTTGCTGGGTCGCATTTTTTGTTCTTGTGAATACCAGAGTCACTGTCGACCTTTTCGAATATCTTGTGACCGGTCATCAGACTTTGCGCACTTTGGTCCCTAGCATGTAATTTTTGTCTTTGACACCCAGCTACTCCTTGCAGTGAAAGCTGCATTCGTTGAAGTAGGGGTTTCCCTAACTTTATAGGTTCCATCAAATTGTATACATGTACCACAGGTTGCATCCTGAGCCACACAAACAAGGAAATGTATGAAATGCAGATGGTATATGATGCACTCATGCCATACCATATACATAATATACCATTCATGCTGTGCAGAACTCCTTAAATCAACGCATGACACTCCTTAAATCAACGCATGACTTTCAATATAAAACACAAAATCCCCAAAATAGCATGAAACTTAACAAATGTATATTTAAAATTTTTGATTAAGATATCTAAATTAATAAAATATTTTAATAAATAAAAACTGCATTTGAAACATACATGTAAAGCACTACCCGATACCCCCATTAAAATCCTGCAACATAAAAGACATTAAAACAACATATTTAATTCAGATTTAAAAAAATAATATCAAGACAAAAAACAAATAAAGAGAAAATATTTATAAACTCTCATGAAGAAACACAGTACACTTACCATCAATATTCAAAACTTTGATATCATGGTACCCATGGTACACAGCACAGTGGTAGTTCAACAGAAACTCAGGTCATGTCTACTAGATGAGTACATTAGCCAACACCTGGCTAGTTAAACGTACTTGATGCACCTCTTTAACCCAGAAAGCATTGAATAGAAATGTATGGGAACACGCGACCTATTAAAAAATCTCAGGTTGTACGACTAAACTGAAGAAATATCTGAAATGTGCTTTACTCCCTCTGACAAATAAACAAAGCCAATACATATGAATAAAATAGTTATGAAATATATTAATTGTGCATGTTGTATTTCACAACAGTTTCATAAGCAAAGCGGAGAACCCATCTTCAGAGCCTAGGTATGTTGGGTCTTTTTGTCACAATAAGAAGTTCTCCATCCCCCAGTGAGTTATTAGGCCCTCACATTATACTTTACAGGCTTCCCATTTTAATCATACTTAGAAACACCTCTAGTAGATACCAGCAGTACTTTGTATGTAGTCCAGAAAAGGCCAGAGAGGACAGCAGGGTCCCTTAATGTTTCTTGTGCTGGTACAGAACAGAGTCTCACAGGAGGAATGCTGGATCCACTCCAGTCTCCACTAACAGAGGAAGCAAATACTTGTGTGTGGTACTTCTAAGACTCTTGAAAGCCACCGAACATCCAGTGAACCAGCAGAGGATGCTGAGGGAGTACTTCCAAGGAGGCATGCGCTGCTAAGCATCGTCTTATGTGGTAGGAATGAAAAAAGTTAGAGTAGAAGTCTGTGGTGGACTTTAAGGTGGTCTTGAACTGGTGGACTCCACACTTGCAGTCGAAGGTGAATGCTGCTAGCTGGTCCTTCCTTAAACATGTATTTTTCACCAGGCGATCTTCTCTGGTCTGGAAGGGGTCAGGGAGCCATCTAAGTCATTCTCCAAAGCAGCAAAGTGTGACAGCCGCCGCTGCAAAGAAAAAACAACACAAACATTGTGAATTGGAAGAAAGGTGTGTATGAATGTATGTATGTTTATAGCCAAAGAGTGCTCAGAGTTCGGCAATGGGTAACAGTGAGACACATGTTAGTGAGTCCAAGGACACGGAGCAGTGTTAGGAAGGCGCAGAGGGAGTATGGACGAGAGACAGTGACCATGGGCAGATGGGCGCATCCAAAGAGCACCTGAAGGGACAGATGCGTCCTTTCTGGAAGACAGACACTCAGTCCACCGCAGGAGACAGATAATCAGCCCTTTTAGAGTACAACCACCCAGTCTTTTGTAGGCAACTGACACTCGGACAACCGGAGACAGACACTCAGGCCTCCATGGGTGACAGATCTTCGGCTTCCTCTACGAGACAGACATTCACCCTCTAAGCGGAAATTCGCCCCTCTATAGGAGACTGAAACTAACCACCCAATAGGAAACAGACTCTGAGTCTTTCATAGAAACCAGAAACTCCGCACTCTGAAGGGAGGCAGACATGCAACTCTGTGCTTGGGGCTGCCATTTACTTCTCCATAAGGTGACATATACTCAGTCCAGTCACCAAACTCAAAATAGGCGAAAAGCAATGAGCAATCTACATGAGACACTCAGGGGCATATTTATGAAAAATGGCGTTGCACCTAGTGCGGCGCCACTTTCCTTGCGTCCCTTAGCGCCCTCCTTACACCACCATGTGTGCACCGTATTTAATATACGCCACACCATGGTGGTAGTTAGGGAACTAGCATCAGAATTTTTTATGCTAGTTCAGCGCTTTGCGGGATTAGCGTAAAAAATGTTGACGCTAATCCTGCAAAGCGCCCAGAGGCCCATTGCAAGCAATGGGAACCTCCTTTTAACACCTGCTCTGAGCAAGTGTTAAAAGTGCTGAAAGAAATGATGCAAAGAAATCTTTTAGATTTCTTTGTGCCATTTTTTCGCCATTTCCCCCCCCCTTCCCCATAACGAGGGAACACCCTCTTTGCATACATTATGCCTGGTGCAGGGCTAATGTAGCACAAAGGGTTACAAAGTGGCATAATGAATGCATTTCGCCACTTTGTAAATATGGTGTGGCATTGTTGGCTATCTAATGCCACATTAGCATAAAAAAATGATGTTTTTGTCCGTAGAATGGCGCAGGGCCCTCTTAAATCTGGGCCTCAATCTTTTATAAAATCTTTTATAAGAGCCGGTCAGTTCTCTATGAGACAGACACTCAACTTGCTCTATGGAGGCAATTAGTCAGCCTTAGAAAGGCAGAGATGAGCGGGGAGGCATTCATCCCTATGCAAGGAGACGATGCTCCTCTAGAGAGACAGAGGCCCGTATTTATACTTTTTTTAGCGCCGCATTTGCGCCGCTTTTTGACGCAAAACGGCGCCAAACTACAAAATACAATGGTATTTTGCAATTTTGCGCCATTTTTGCGTCAAAAAACGACGCAAATGCGGCGCTAAAAAAAGTATAAATACGGGCCAGAGTGTGTAGGAAAAAACTAAGAAAGAACAAGGAAATAAAGACAAACAGGTATCCCTTTGTAGAAAGTCACCCTCACTGACCCACCTGGAGAGAGATAGAAGCGTGGTCTGAATCCTCTAGAGAGAAAAAGAATTGACCATCACAGAAAGAGAAAGGAAGACTGCACTCTAGGAGAGACAGGCACTCAGTCCTTTATCGGAAAACTGGGAGATATGCACTGAACTCCCTATAAGGAGATCAATGCCCACCCTAAGAGAGAAAGTGGGATAAAGAGAGACAGAAGGAAAGATATATTCGCACCTCTTGGTAGATAAAGGAAGCTGTTTAGCACTCTAGGAGAGACAGACACTCAGCCATTTATATAGCAGGGATCTTCAAACTGGGGGCCGGGCCCCCCTGGGGGGCCTCAGGTGGTCCCGGGGGGGTGGGGGAGGGCGCCAGGCTCTGGACAAAGGAAGGATTATGCACATAACAGTGCTTTGTTTTAAGCAAAAAATGCCTATTACATTTGTAAAAAGGTAACCAAACTTAACTGCAATGTATAAGTAATTGTAGACTAATTTAAACATTGCCAACTTAATAGAATAGTTATGAAAAATTCTGAGGGGGCCCGATGATTTAGAGACAGTCAATCATTTCTTCTGGCTGGAAGACTGTGGCTCAGCCTTCAATGGTCAGACTGACACTACTTTAAGAAATACAGAAATTCAGCCTCCTAAGGAGAGACAGACCTTCCTCGCTCTACAGAGAGACACTTTCTCCCTATCGAGAGAAATTCAATCACCCCTCTCATTGGAGTTAGTTTTACAACTCTCTAAGAATGAAAATACTCAGCACTTGAGGGAAACTCCGACATTTTGAGACACTCAACCCTTTAAGGGGTGACAAACATCCATGCCTCTACAGGAAGTCAGACCCTTGTGCTTCTTGAGTGAGGGAGAAGTGCGCTCACACCCATATGGAGACTGAAACTCTTTCCCCTAGTGAAACAGACTATCACCTCTCTCAGGAGAGGCAAGCCTTCAACACTCAACATGGCAACAGACACCCCTACAGACTGAGAGAAACATGCACTCACAGCTACAAACAAAAACATACTCCCACCACTAGTGTGACATGCACTCAGCTCTCAAAGGGGAGGCAAACATTCACCTCTCAATATGGAGACAGACCCTCACCCTTCCCGAGTGAGGGAGACATGCGCTGATATCCATATATTGAGACAAAGGGGCTCATTATGAACCCTGGTGGTTCAGACCGCCATGCTGGTGGTGGCGGCAAAGACCGCCACCGGCACGGCGGTCTGAACCGCCATATAATGTTCACAGGGAGGGCTGCCTGGGGCATCCCTCCTCCACCACCAGGCTTCTGCCAACAGGTAGCCTGACGGTGGAGGAAATCATTTTTATATGGAGACAAAGTCTCCCACCCCAGTAAGGCAGACACTCACCCTACCAGAGTGAGAGGGACATTTGCTGACATCCATATATGGAGACAAAGTCTCCCACCCCAGTAAGGCAAGCACTCACCCATAAAGGGGGAGGAAACCATTCGCCTCTCAACAGCGAGATACCAGCCCTTCCAGAGTGAGAAAAAAGAACAGGACACTCACCCTTTGGTTGCGCAGTGCGAGGATGGTGAGGGCGGAGAGGACGAAGAGCACCAGTATTAGAAGGGCGACTGCGTAGGAGACCTTCCCGCCCAATGCAAAGATGGGTCCCGCGTACTGAGCACCTGAGAGCGGGTGAGGAGGGATGAGGGACAACAGGTGGTGAAAGAGGGAGATTGGGTAGGGTAGGAAGAACAGAGGTGGGTAGGGAGCAGGAGAGAAGAATGTCAACAATAAAGTGAGCGAGGGAGAGCGAGACAGGGAAGGAGGAGGCAGAAAGAAAGAGACAGGGAGGAACAGAGAGAGAGAAAGACTGTTATTTATCTCAATGCTCCATAAATATAAACAATGAAGAATAAAAACAAGCACAAATTACAGAACTTCAGTCCTTGTTTGAGTCACTTTCTATAACGAGTAGCTACATCTTCGCAGTGAGGAAAGCAAGCAAAGTCTGACGTGTGCACCAATAGGCCGCACTGCAGGATCCTCAGTTGCTTGAGGTCGCAGAATGACATGCTTCATAAATATGAATTAGGCAGGTGGCAATTTGCAACCACTATGACAGGCTGCAAACAATTGAATAGTGGCCTCAAAGTTGTCCTGTGATCTCTTTGAGCCCCTCCCACAGAACAGCATTGGTGGGCACACTCACAGCTGGTGACCTTCTATGTGGTGCACGACCAGTGCTCCTCCTGACAGATTCTTTGTCATTGTGCCCATGTCTGTAATGTGCCATGGGTGCAATGGCAATAGGTTTTATCATTTCATATGCCACACATCACCCAAAAGAGCGCAGACGACCCCTGGTGATAGTACTGGAGCACATCTTGGTGATCCATGTTACTGAAGAGACAGCACAAACGTCGGTCGCCCCTTGGGGGGTACTGAAATGCTCCAGGAGTGTGAACAAGGGGTGCAAATGCCCACTGCATTCCCAATGGACCTTGTGTAATACAACCCAAGATGCCCACTCCATGCTCGCTCCCAGCTGGGGTGGATTCAGACTAATTTTCCTCCTCTCACAAAGGCTAAATGTTAGGCCAGCCATCTGTGTCTCTATCTCAATTCTTTTCTTGACAATACTATCATTAAATGAACTACGATAGTCTCACTGCACCTTAAAATGTCTGTAGCCTGAGGACATCACTTTGCATTTGCCACCTTGAACACTTGCTTTTTTCACTTGCTGTGGATATCAACCCAAAGACAGTGCTGTGTTATTTCTACAAACATGCCTCCCTTAAATGATTGCTTCTCTGCAGTGCCAGTTGAACATTCAGAGAAAAGCAGAGATCGCAGAACTAAGCCCATGCATTTTGCTCTCCTTTGACTTGCTTGGCCTGCGTTGGTCACTTACTCATACTCACGGCTGCCCACCACAAGACCAGTTTCACACATTTTCATTGTATCTGCTTAACTCCCATTCCTTTTGCCACTGAACATTCTTGTGCATGTTCAGAGTTGAATGATATCCAAAAGAGATCCCAAGGCTAGTTGATCGCATGGATTGACTAATAACCCTGGTCACCACATCAGTAACTCTCCATTGGATTTCTTTGACGTGACTTTCTTCTTGTCAAACATATCTGCTACCCCAGGATGTCTCTGATAGGCAGGAATCATCTTCAGGAACATCTGCAAATCCATCTAGCTTCAAGCTGTTCCCAGTGTTCCTTGGGTTTTGGGCCACATCTCGTTATTCACAAAATGTCCATAGGCTTATTTCGTAACACAACTGGAGAGTAAGGGAGAGTTGAGGATATAAAAAAATATATTTATATCCAAAGGGAACAACACTGTACCGGTCTCCCTAAATACAAAACCAAAATCACACAAGAAAGTACGGGGTTCACAGGGAGCTCTAAGCTGTGGAAAGTTTCCTAGTAGCTCTTAGACCATATTAGGTAAGTTGATGCTGGTGGATACTGAGGAGAGTCGAGGTTTGAAGGTGGAGGAGGGGAGGGAAAGTTTCCTTTAAGGACTAGGTGGTCTCACACACTATATAGTGTCATGCTTCATCATATTACCACCTAGCCCCACCCCGGTAGGACAATGCTACCTGGGTGGACTCAACCTCACTGTTAAAGGAACAAGAGAGAGTGTGTAAATTATCACTGTTCTGGAAAAATGTGGGATCCAGCTAACCTAGGGGTATACTTAAAAACACCTAAGCAGTAACCTATGTGAAAGTACATTTTAATAGTGAAGACTGTTGGTGTGGTTAAAAACAAAAATGGGGACACCTCTGTGAGAGCAAGGACTCACAGGGGCGCCTATGTAAGAGTCAATGGCCAACATGTTTCTGCCCTCTCTGTTGAGCCAAGGAAGGTCTCGGGGCAATCGTTAGGGCCTAGGATCCCTATGTCTCATATAATATGAGGGAACAAGAAAATACTCCATTCAATGAGAGAGTAGGTGGAAGAAGGTGCAATGAACGTAAAGGGCCTACCTTAAGCAAGGAAATACATTGTGTATGCCCTAAACCTGAAGGCAGCTAGCCCCAGTTGTCCAGGAGGGGAAGTGTCCCCTTATTGTCACACAAACTCCAAAGGGGACGCTCACTGTGCGCCTATTCCGTCCCCTCGCTGGACCGCTTGACCCTGTGAACCCCGTACTTTCTTGTGTGACATAGGCTTATTTCATCAACAGTTATAACTAAGGCTCCCTGTTTTCCATTTTTACAGATGAATACAGACAGAACCCCATTTATTGTTCTCTCTGTATTTTCTATTAAATGTGGATAAAAATGGAAATCAGGATCTTTTCTGAGCTATTTTAAATTCCGCCACGACTGCCAGGCCAATAGCTGTGCGGATTCACAGGTAAGATGGTTAAAAAATAAAGATGTTTAATAATGATGGTTAGAGACCAGTGTATAAAATTGATACTAAAAGCTTCATATTTTCTTAGAAGTGTACTGATCTATCATTAAAAAGTAGTAGACATTCAAATATAAATGCATATTTCTTGGTTAAATAACTATGAAAAATATTAGTTTAGCTTTGTTTTTTCACAAAACCTAAAATAAATATGGATAAATACAGAAACAAATAAGCAAAAAATAAATATAAATAATTACAAACGGAAATGTCCATAAAATAAATACCGTAAAACCGGAAGCCCTAGTTATAACATGCAAGGCCTAATATTGTCTAAAGCCATGATGCCTCAGAGAGGTTGATTCCAATGGATGAGGCCTCCATAGTTTTATTGAAGAGCTTTGTATCAAATGCCTTTTTATCAGATCTCATCAACCAGAATCATCTTTTGAAGTGATATGTCAACAGGGAGGCAGACCTGAGTTAGACATATGCGATAGGGTGAGATTGTGTATGTCACTGCCCCCAAACTATTGTGGGGGGAGGATCATTACTAGTGTGGCGGTCTTAAGACCGCCACACTCGCAGAGGTACTCAGGACCGCCACGGATGCAGCAGTCCGACTGCCACATTAAAACCCTGACTGTTAGACCACCAGCGAACCACCAAGATCATGGATCCCAGCGGCCTAGTGGTGGTGGTGATCGTAATCCACAAGGGCAGCGCTTCTTGTTCTCAGCCAGCCTTTTCATGCCGGTAACACCACATGGGGGCCCCTGCACTGCCCATGCACTTGCCACGGGCAGTGCAGGGTCCCTCCTGCACAGCCCATCGCAATGTTCACTGTCTGCATGCGAGGGTGCTGTGCATCCTGCTGGCTACAGCATTGCTGCCGGCTTGATTACGAGCCGGAGACAATGCTGTAGCCTGTTTCCCAGTAGGCCGGCGGGCAGAAACTCAGGTTTCAGCCCGCCGACCTAGTGGGAAACTCATAATGACTCTGGCAGGGAGGTTGACGCATAGATGGTGGCCAGCCTGTCGGTAGTTTAGCAGATGGGCTTTCCAATCCGCCAAACTCGAAATTACCCCCCTAAGTCTCATGTTGTGCAAGATTCATGGGTCCACGGATATCAACCTCAATGTACTAACATTTAAAGACTCAGGGCCTGATTTAGAGTTTAGCGGAGGGGTTACTCCATCACAAACGTGATGGATATCCCGTCTGCCGTATTACCGTTCCATCACAGCCTATGGAACTCGTAATACGGCCGATGGGATATCTGTCATGCTTGTTACGGAATAACCCCTCCGCCAAACTCTAAATTAGGCAACAGAGTTTCAGTAGAAGACAGGACATTATGAAAAGCAGTCTCTCATTCCAGGGTATCAGGATAGTGGATTAAAATACAAGCTCCCCAGCAACACAGCAGAAGATGCTAGACCTGTATAGATAAACATCAGTTACCTGTGACCTGTAGCACATATGCTACCTCTGCAACTGATGTGTTTCTGGCATGAATGGTGCAGGTCCAGGTGCCGGCATCATCTTGTGAGACGGGTGAAAGCTCCAGCAGGTGACCTGTGTGCTGTTTCCTCTGTGTCCACCTCTCAGTGTGGCCGTCCTCGGTTCCCTCACCATTGTCAGTGGGACTGAGGTGAGTCCAGCTGTACTGTTCTTCCCCGAATACCTCACTAAGAGTACAGTTCAACCGGACTACGGTGCCTTCTCGGGCCAATCCTGGTGTCTCAAGGGTGACTTGAGAGAAAGTGGAAAAACAGATATTAGAAACACTGAGTACCACTCCACCTCCCATTTCTCTGCCAATCTATTTCTCCCTTTAATTTCTGTTGTGGCCACCACATTCAAGCTCTTTTTGTCACTGTCTGTCCCTCCTTCTAGCCACACTTCTAAGTATCTCTCTATTTCTTCATCTACTCGTCCCATCTCTAAGTCTGTCTCACACTTGGGTTTTGCACTATGGCTGACACCAATAATCAATCCCTTCTCTTATTCCATCAATGCCGTCACATCCCTTTTCTTTCTTGTATCCCATTACTGCAACAATCATTCTATATGCTGCCCAACTGGTACCACTACGATTTCAAAATCCTGGCTCCTATCACACTAAGACAGCTTCAACTTCCTTGCTCCTCTCCCACTCCTAGCACAACTACAACATCTTGGCACATGCGCCGCTCCTAACACTATTGCAACATCCTGGCTCCTATTCCACTTCTGACACCACGTCAGCATCCTGGCACATGTGCCACTCCTAACACTGCTGCAACATCCTGGCTCCTCTCCTACTCCCAAACTACTTCAGCATCCTGGCACATGTGCCACTCCTAGCACTACTGCAACACCCTGGCTCCTCTCCCACTCCTAGCACAACTTCAGCATCCTGGCACATGTGCCACTCCTAACACTGCTGCAACATCCTGGCTCCTCTCTCACTTCTGACACCACTTCAGCATCCTGGCACATGTACCACTCCGAACACTGCTGCAACATCCTGGCTCCTCTCTCACTTCTGACACCACTTCAGCATCCTGGCATATGTGCCACTCCTAACACTGCTGAAACATCCTGGCTCCTCTCCTACTCCCAAACTACTTCAACAGACTGGCACATATGCCACTCCTAGCACTACTGCAACACCCCGGCTCCTCTCCCACTCCTAGCACAACTTCAGCATCCTGGCACATGTGCCACTCCTAACACTACTGCACACATCCTGGCACATGTGCCACTCCTAACACTGCTGCAACATCCTGGCTCCTCTCCCACTTCTGACACCACTTCTGCATCCTGGCACATGTGCCACTCCTGACACTGCTGCAACATCCTGGCTCCTCTCCCACTTCTGACACCACTTCTGCATCCTTGATTCTGTCCCACTCCTTACACAATTTCAACATCCAGGCTTGTATTACACTTCTGATTCCACTTCAGCACCTTAGCTCCTCTCTTACTCCCAAACTACTTCAACATACTGGTACGCATGCCACTTCTGACACTACGCCAGCACCCTGGTCCCTACTCGCATCTGATGTCACTTCAGCATCCTGTCTTCTCTCTCACTCCTAACACTACTTCGACATCCGGGCTCCTATCATAATTCTAAAACCACTTCAACATCTTGTCTTCTCTCCCTCATTCCCAACAGTATTTCAGCATCCTGGCTCCTTACCCGCGTCTCACACCACTTGTGCACCCTGGCTGCTGTCCTTCTTCTCACCCCAGTTAGCCATCTTAATTACAGCCTACCCCGGCCACCCATCCTTCCATTCTACACTCACCTTTTACCAGCACCAGCCTAATGCTCCTAGAGAGCTGCCACCCGTGGGAGGTGAGCCCACAGTAGTAAAGGCCTGCATCGGTCTCCCACACTGAAGAGATGGACAGCGAGTAGTTCCGCCTCTGAGGTGCTGCAAAGGCGATCCGACTGGATGAGGTTTCCTGCCCCTGTCTTGCTCCTTCCGACATAACAATGGTCCTGCTGCTTCCCTGGGATGTTGTGTGAGTCCAGTGCACCCTTACTTCTCCATGGGGGTCATGCTTGAGGATACAGGGAAGCTCAACGTAAGAGTCCACAGAGGCGTAGATGGTAAGGGGGTCGGTGGTGGGCGAGGCAAAACCTGAGGAAATCAACAAGTGAGAGACAGAGTCATTACTGGTCTGGTATACGAGGTAAGAAGAGGAGGACTTAGTTGACAGATAAATAGATAGAAAATAGAAACATATTTAAGGAGAAATATTGGATTACTGCAGGCATGCAAGCAGAAATGATTAATTGCAGAACTGCAAGACAAGGGTAGTGATTCAGAGTTTGCAGACAGGGCACTCTGTCACAAACCCTACAGTTTACCCTAACCCAGTGCTTAAATTGTAAATAAAAACGTGCCGGTGCCCGAAGCCCTTCTCTTACATACTTGCCTGCTGCATTTAAATGTACGAACACAGGATACCGAGGCACTGTAATCCTGAAGCCTTTTCAGGCTTCTTTAATTCATTTCCAGCCACTCCCTGCCCCTTCAGCTCACTCCTGCAGCTTTCTGCTTTCTCCCTTTGTGACGCTTTTTCGTTTTTCTCTTCCTCTGTCTTTCCCATATGTGACTTTTGCTTGCAGTAAATGCTTGAGGCAGGAAAATAAGCACCGGCCCCCAAAAAATAAATGCCAGTGCCCCACACCGGAAACAACAACGAGCACAAATTAAGCACTGCTCTGACCACCACACCATAGGTCCACCTGACCCATCTATAGATGGGCGCACATTAAGAAGCAACACCACACATGGACGTCTATTATGGGTCGCAGCTGCGACCTCTGACCTGCTCTTTGCGACCCCTGGCACTGCCTTTGCGACCCCTGGCCTCAGAGGTGGCAAATTCAGTGCCAGGAACACAGTGGCAGCTCCTCCATATGAAAGGTGCTCCACTCTCTTTGTTTTCTGCCAATTTGTTATTACACTAATAGTGAATAATAAAATATCATAAACTATTAGTGTAATAAAAGTAGAATACAGTTAGCTGGACTATGCCCTTCCATGGCAGCCGAGGAAAGTACAAAATGCCTTCAAGCCTATATTGTGTGCATGCTTGCAGGTGACAGTGTCTTTATGTGAGAGAGTGTGTGTAAGTGTGAATTTATATGTATGTGTAAGCATGAGTGAAAGTGGAGGTCAAAGGGCATGTGATGTCACTTCCGCTACCCGTGACATTTCGGTGAATTGACGTCCCAGACCCAACATAGACGTAAAAGAAAGAGAAAAGGAAAAGGGAGTCGCTCACAGGAGGGGAAATTCTAATCAGACAGCGAAAAAGAAATAAAGAAGAATTTGAAAGATAGGGAAAGAGAACCATAGGGGAGAAATGTACAAAAGTGCAGATGTATAAAAGCTGCCCAAACTCATGAACAGGGGTTATGGAGAAACAAAGACGACATTTCCTACAAGTCACTGCCACCTAGCGTGGTGTGCGAACATTACACTTTTCAGTTTTTTTTTCTAGTGTTATTTTTAATCTGCGAAAAAAGGTTTATTTGCAACAAATACATGATTTAAAGATCTGACCTTAGACATCAGTTCATGAGGAGCTTGCACACGGCAGAGCTATGGTGCACCTCTACCCTAGAACGCCATGCATTAGTACTAGACATTCTCAGGGCTGCCACGGTGGACATTTACCCTGACTTACATCAGGCACCAGGCCCCCAAGTGCTGAAATATCTATCACGCTCTCACAAAGCGCCTCTTTTCTGACCTCCGGCCTGCACTCACCTTCCTTCTCTAAAACATTCAAAGAGCTCCAAGAATGCACTTCTGTCCGACACTGTGCCAGGCTGTAACATCACAATAAAAATAGATTCAAGATGCTCTCTCAAAGATACTTTTCAGTAGCCCAGGGATACCTGCCTCTTGAGTGGCAGTATCTACTCAGACCCCAAGACTAGGACATCAACAGGGGTCTCAAAACACAACTCTGTGCTTGGTACCCACAGCTCCCCTTTACCCTGAACTGATCCGGAGCCCATGTTTGGGACAGTCACAGATCTCTCGCAGCACACCTCTGCCTAAGCGTCGGTATTTACCTGTATCCCAGGAGTGAGGTGACACACGGAGCCCTCACGCACACTGCAGTTTTTGTGACTGAGGACACTGGGACAGAGAGCATCGGTGACACGAGAAGTTTATGGCTTGCTTTAGGGTGAGCCTGCACACGGTACCACAATGATCCCCCAAGGCATGCCCTCTGCACATATGCACGCCGAAAGAAATACAAAAACAATAAAAATATGTTTAAACGACGGAGCTCTCACAATGTACATCTATCCTGATCTGCATTGCGCCCTTGGATGCCAGCATTGGGGTGACCCACAGTATCCGCTTCCCCCCATCTGTGGGACATCCAGAGAACAAACAACTGAGCTCACTTTTGGCCTGCAGTAAGAACATCTGTCCCACCGGCGAGACATCCGCAGAGCTCTCACACCCCACCTCATCTCTGACCTGCAGTGAGAACATCTGTCCCAGCGGCGAGACGTCCGCAGAGCTCTCACGTCACCTCATCTCTGACCTGCAGTGAGAACATCTGTCCCACCGGCGAGACATCCGAAGAGCTCTCACATGTCACCTCATCTCTGACCTGCAGTAAGAACATCTGTCCCAGCGGCGAGACATCCGCAGGGCCCTCACACCCCACCTCACCTCTGACCTGCAGTAAGAACATCTGTCCCACCGGTGAGACATCCCCTGAACTCTCAGACTCCACCTCACTTCTGACCTGCAGTAAGAACATCTGTCCCACCGGTGAGACATCCCCTGAGCTTTCACATGTCACCTCATCTCTGACCTGCAGGAAGAACTTCTGTCCCACCGCCGAGACATCCGCAGAGCTCTCACACCCCACCTCACTTCTGACCTGCAGTAAGAACATCTGTCCCACCGGCGAGACATCCGCAGGGCTCTCACACCCCACCTCACTTCTGACCTGAAGTAAGAACATCTGTCCCACCGGTGAGACATCCCCTGAGCTCTCGCATGTCACCTCACCTCTGACCTGCAGTAAGAACATCTATCCCACCGGCGAGGCATCCCCTGTGCTCTCACATGTCACCCCACCTCTGACCTGCAGTAAGAACATCTGTCCCACCGGTGAGACATCCCCTGAGGTCTCACACTCCACCTGACTTCTGACCTGCGTAAAGAACATCTGTCCAACCGGTGAGACATCCCCTGAGGCCTCACACTCCACCTGACTTCTGACCTGCAGTAAGAACATCTATCCCACCGGTGAGACATCCCCTGAGCTCTCACACCCCACCTCACTTCTGACCTTCAGTAAGAACATCTGGCCCACCAGTGAGACATCC
Source organism: Pleurodeles waltl (assembly GCF_031143425.1). Lineage (NCBI taxonomy): Eukaryota > Metazoa > Chordata > Amphibia > Caudata > Salamandridae > Pleurodeles > Pleurodeles waltl. The sequence continues at coordinate 84,422,514 of NC_090446.1, forward strand.
CGTGAGCTCTCACACTCCACCTGACTTCTGACCTGCAGTACGCTCTTGTACCCCTCAAGTTAGACATCCGCAGAGCTCTCACAAACCACCTCACCGCTGATCTGCAGTAAGGTCTTCTGTCCCACCGGTGAGACATCCGCAGAGCTCCCACCTCACTTGTAACCTGCACTAAGAAATTCTGTCCCATCTGGTGAGACATCCCCTGAGCTCTCACACTCCACCTCACTTCTGACCTGCAGTAAGATCGTCTGTCCCACCGGTGAGACATCCAGAGAGCTCTCACATCCACCTCACTTCTGACCTGCAGTATCCACGTGTACCCCACAGGTGAGACATCCCCCGAGCTCTCTCACTGAGCCTCACTGCTGACCTGCAGTAAGAACACCTGTCCCACCGGTGAGACATCCGCAGGGCTCTCACACTTCACCTCACTTCTGACCTGCAGTAAGAACATCTGTCCCACCGGTGAGACATCCCCTGAGCTCTCACCCTCCACCTGACTTCTGACCTGCAGTAAGAACATCTGTCCCACCGGCGAGACATTCGCAGAGCTCTCACACTCCACCTGACTTCTGACCTGCAGTAAGATCGTCTGTCCCACCGGTGAGACATCCAGAGAGCTCTCACATCCACCTCACTTCTGACCTGCAGTATCCACGTGTACCCCACAGGTGAGACATCCCCCGAGCTCTCTCACTGAGCCTCACTGCTGACCTGCAGTAAGAACACCTGTCCCACCGGTGAGACATCCGCAGGGCTCTCACACTTCACCTCACTTCTGACCTGCAGTAAGAACATCTGTCCCACCGGTGAGACATCCCCTGAGCTCTCACCCTCCACCTGACTTCTGACCTGCAGTAAGAACATCTGTCCCACCGGCGAGACATTCGCAGAGCTCTCACACTCCACCTGACTTCTGACCTGCAGTATGCTCTTGTACCCTTCAGGTTAGACACCCGCAGAGCTCTCACAAACCACCTCACCGCTGATCTGCAGTAAGGTCTTCTGTCCCACCGGTGAGACATCCCCCGAGCTCTCACGTCACCTCACTTCTGACCTGCAGTATGCACTTGTACCCACAGGTGAGACATCTTCAGAGCTCTCACAGCAGACTTCTATCATTACCAGTAATGCCCAAAAGCTTCCCAGCACTGAGAGTTCCCCAGAGCTCACCCAGTACTGAGACATGTGCCAGCTCTCAGGACCCACCTTTCGCCTGACTTGCTGCACACTCACAGTGGGGGTCCATTCTGGCCTGCAGAAGGAACGAATTGTTGTCATTGTATTGATACATTCAAGGGACTCCCCACTGATCCCTGTCATGGAAGGCTTGTGTGCCTCACCCTGAGATATGAGCAGAGCTCCCAAAAGGCACCTCTGTCCCTACTCAGAGAACCACCAGTAACTTGACTGCTGGACACACGTCCCTGACATTCCCCTTAAAACCCCAACTATTACAAATGAGCTGCATCTGTCCTTCAAATGGAGTTGCTTGTCCTCAAAAGGCAGGGTCAATACCCTCAAGAACTAGAAAACGCCCTGCACTCCTTATATCCTGAACCTACACTGCATACTAACACCACGCACCACTGCCTCAGTATTGAAATACTCAAACAACTCACACCGAGTACTTCTATACATCACTAAAGCCTGTACGTAGAAATGCACATGGTTCTCACAATGTATCTCTATCTAAACCTGCATCTAGGATCACCATTCCAAAACACAGACATTCAGAGAGCTCCCATAATGTATCTCTATCTAAACCTGCATCAAGCATCACTCTTCCAGCACACAGACATTCATAGAGATCTCACGATGCACCTCTATCTAAACCCGCATCGAGCATCACTTCTCCAGCACACAGACATTCATAGAGATCTCACGATGCACCTCTATCTAAACCCGCATCGAGCATCACTTCTCCAGCACACAGACATTCAGAGAGCTCTCACGATGCATCTCTATCAAACCTGCACCAAGCATCACTTCTCCAGCACACAGACATTCAGAGCTCCCATAATGTATCTCTATCTAAACCTGCATCAAGCATCACTCTTCCAGCACACAGACATTCAGAGAGCTCCCATAATGTATCTCTATCTAAACCTGCATCAATCATCACTATTCCAGCACACAGACATTCAGAGAGCTCTCACGATGCACCTCTATCTGAACCTACACAAAGCATCACTTCTCCAGCACACATACATTCATGGAGCTCCCTCGATGCACCTCTATCTAAACCTGCATCAAGCATCACTCTTCCAGCACAGACATTGAGAGAGCTCTCACGATTCACCTCTCTAAAGCTGCATCAAGCATCATGATTCCAGCACACAGACATTCATAGAGCTCTCACGATGCACCTCTATCCAACCCTGCTTCAAGCATCACTATTTCAGTACAGACATTCATAGAGCTCCCATAATGCATCTCTATCTAAACCTGCATCAAGCATGACTAGTCCAGCACACAGGCATTCATAGAGATCTCACGATGCACCTCTATCTAAACCCGCATCGAGTATCACTTCTCCAGCACACAGACATTCAGAGAGCTCTCACAATGCACCACTATCTGAACCTACACAAAGCATCACCATTCCAGCACACAGACATTCATGGAGCTCCCTCGATGCACCTCTATCTAAACCTGCATCAAGCATCACTCTTCCAGCACACAGACATTCAGAGCTCTCATAATGTATCTCTATCTAAACCTGCTTCAGGCATCACTATTCCAGCACACAGCCATTCACGGAGCTCCCTCGATGCACCTCTATCTAAACCTGCATCAAGCATCACTCTTCCAGCACACAGACATTCATAGAGATCTCACGATGCACCTCTATCTAAACCCGCATGGAGCATCACTTCTCCAGCACACAGACATTCACGGAGCTCCCTCGATGCACCTCTATCTAAACCTGCATCAAGCATCACTCTTCCAGCACACAGACATTCATAGAGATCTCACGATGCACCTCTATCTAAACCCGCATCGAGCATCACTTCTCCAGCACACAGACATTCATAGAGATCTCACGATGCACCTCTATCCAACCCTGCTTCAAGCATCACTATTCTAGCATAAAGACATTCATAGATCTCTCACGATGCACCTCTATTTAAACCAGCATCAAACATCACTATTCCAGCACACAGACATTCAGAGAGCTCTCAAGATCCACCTCTATCCAAACCTGCATCAAGCATCACTATTTCAGTATAGGCATTCATGGAGCTCTCACGATGCACCTCTATCTAAACCTGCATCAAGCATCACTCTTCCAGTGCACAGACATTCATAGAGCTCTCACGATGCACCTCTATCCAAACCTGCATCAAGCATCACTATTTCAGTATAGGCATTCATGATGCTCTCATAATGCCCCTCTATCTAAACCTGCATCAAGCTTCACTCTTCCAGTGCACAGACATTCATAAAGTTCTTACATAGCACTTCTAACCTGATCTCCACCTTCAGTCTATTCCTCATCACTTAGGCACCCACAGACCTCTCACAGTGCACCTCTCTAGACCTGTGCCGTGCACTGCTATTGCAGTGCGCATATAATCACAGAGCTCCCACAACGCACCCCTGTACTGACTTTCAGAATGCGCTGGCATCTTGGTATTAAATTTGCTGCAAAGCTCTCACAATGTACCTCTATTCTGATGTGTAATTTCTAGGATAACATGTTGAAACCCTAAACAAGCTGACCTGTTGTGGGCTTACCAAGGACTTACTGTCAAAACTGTTGATTAGAGCATTCCCACTGCTTAACATTGGTTGGCTTTATTTATTTATTTGTTGTCATTCTCATTTACTTGCTTCTTATTTGTTGGCTTGAGTTGGCTTGCTTTCCTCTTTTTGTGTTTGGCCCTCCCCTAGAGCATAAAACCTTTGTCATCTTTTTGATTGGCTTAAGGTATCCTTCCACTGCTGGCTTTTATGGAACTACTTTCTTATTTGTGTTACGTACTCCATGAGAGTGGATATGTTTTCCAGGTCTCTCCCAAAGTTCCATTCCACCTCATGCTCAGTGTTGCACTCTCCCTTGGGTACTGCTTGCGTTCTTTCCCATGTCCTTCTCCCTACCAAACCCCATATTCCCCCATGCTCCATATTGCTCTCTCCATGATGTGCTTCTGACCTCATTCCTTTGTTGCTCTCTCCCTCGTGTGCTGTTTTCCTCCCTAACTGGTCCCCCACTGCTCCTCTATTGTCCCCGCATTGTGCCTTTTTTCGTATTTTATTAACACTGCTGGCCCCGCCTTAAAAAGTCACTTAAATGCTACTTTATGTACACTTGTTTAATCTACCACTACATCTTGAATCGTTAAACAAAATAAAAAGCATTGGCAAAAACGAATAGGGTGCCCTTTTGGAACCTATAGGCTTTGCCAGTGCCTTTTGGCAATACAGTACAGCATGGGCACGGCCAAAAGTAAATAAATGTGCCATTTTGTAGGTGCATGCGTGTGTGATGACATGTGCCTGCACATGCCGACCTACAGGGTGATGCAGGTGCAGTTTTTTATTTTAATTTACAGGTCTGAGCTAGATCAGTGCATAAAAAAACAGCACTCTTTTAAGGCAGATGGGCCTGCATCAATTTATTGCCTGGTTCTCTCCAAAATAAATACAAAATAAATAAATAAATACATGAGGGTACGAAATGGGAAGCAGTTGGGGAAGGGCAAAAGCAACACAGAAGGGAGACAACACTTAGACGAGTGGAGAAGCACACAAGGCAGGAAGCAACACGGAGAGTCGGGGGCGAGGGAGTTTGGTGGGAGCAAAAGCGTGCAACACAAGGGAGAGAGCAACACAGAGCACGGGCTATGTTTTTGACAGGGAAGAAGCACATTAAGTGAGAGAAGTGGAAAAAAATCTACTCACATGGAGTGCTTAAGCAAAAAGAAAAAATGAGTTCCCTAAGAGTGAGGAGCAGAAGGATAGAAGGCAGCAAATCAGAGCTCTGGTAGAGAGGCTATGCTCCAGGGGAGAGACAAACACAAGGCGCACACACTAGGGCAAGGAAAGCCATTGAATAAGAAGTAAGCAAATGAGAGTGACACTAAAGTCAACCAATGGGAAGCAGCGGGATCGCTGTAAGCCCCTGTAGATTCCAGGTAAACCAACAATAGGTCTTTTGCCTCCAGACAGCTTGCCCTGCCTGGCGCGCTTGACCTAAAACACGTCTCCCGCCTCATTTTGCACACCATGGGTCCTCTTTTTTCCCTTTTGGCTGATACTGTTACCCATTGCCAAAGCCAATATTTCCCGAGCCTATTGGCTTTGTCAATGCTTGTGTTCTTTTGAGGTCAGTAAAGCAAGTTGCATTGAACTGGGAGAAAAGGACACCCTTCACTAGCATCGCCAATGTAATATAGGTAATGCATTATTCACACTCTGCTTCATCTGTAGTCTCTACATGCGTAGATGATGCGCTGTATGAAATGGATTAAAACTTATCCCCGATCCTAATGAAACATGGAGAGAACCTCACATGCTGGTTAGATCGCCCAATACTTTCAGTAAATGCTGACATATGTCCGTGTAACCAGCAGGTGATTCGCTCCAATCCCAGGAGGTTTACTGATGCGGTTGAGCGCCTGCTGCTGAGATCCATGAATACCCTGTCTGCCACAGTCAGACTTTGACATGAGCCACAGGTTTAAGTCCCAGTAAGGTAGCTCATGGGGTTACTGTGCCTCTGAGACATATGTGTGAACTGCAGAAAATATCTCTAAATCACAGCTGAGTGGAATCAACTCTTCATCCTTCCAGGGTTGACAAAAGAGTGCCGATGATGTAAGAGAAGAAGTAAAATATATACCAATGTGCTGACTGCTAAAGAGGGACAGAGGCAGGCGCGGCTAGACAAGCAGAAGCTTCCCTGCTGAAAGAAACAACAAACAACATATGTGCAGTGGGTCCATGTCCCTCGAAACCCTGTCCCATTTTCACATGAAGTACAGAAAACAACACTGATTTGTTCTATTCTATCATATTCTGTTATAGCAATTGTAAAGTGCTGCATTCCCCATGTGAGGTCCCAAGCACTTTGTGGACAGTCGAACAAGCACTTATTGGTACTTCACTTTTAGTTTCCATTGTATGTGAACTCCTCTGTCCATCCACTACCAGCGTCCATTCCGTCTCATTTAATATAAATAAATAAATCAAATCTTATCTCACGACAGAAAGAATGAAAGAAAAAGCAAACTCCTTTAACAAAGCACAGAATTCTAAACACCTCCCCATGGTGAGTAAGGTACTAAAGGCTGTGAACAGCGGGTTTGGTTCTCATTACAAGAGTTTGCAAAAGATCTTTATTTCCCATAAGCAGTAAATACCTCACCCTGGAGTAATGGTATTTACAGTGTGTGTAAATACCCCACCAAGTTTCGACCACCTTCCAATGAGGGCCTCCCAAGTCAGAGGTCAAAAGGTTAAATGAAAGAGAACCAAATGTTCTTCAAATGGACACTTCAAATGTTCAAGGAGACACCTTCCCCACAACTTCCAGTGTCTGTGCGACTGGAGGATGGGCGAATTCAGGGTTTTGGGCTTCACCCCATTGTGGTTCATGGTTGGTGATTTGGTTTGGTCACGCAGGGAGGGACCTGGAGCTTATAGAGAGATGGAGAAGTAAAGAGAGATGTTTCAGGCAATCTTTCCTTACCCTGCACCTGCAGCGTGTATCGGGCCTGCGCGCGGCTACCATCGACGTATCTGTGCTCGCACCGCCACTCCCCGCCGTCGGCTTCAGTGACGGCATCAAGTCTCAGCTCCCGCCAACCAGGCTGGAGCCTCCGGTAGCAGGACCTCTGAGCTTGGCCTTGGTACCAGCACACCTCTGCGAGGGGCAAGGGGTCTGTGCTCGTGCAGATCATGGTGACAGGGGCTCCTGGAGCTAGCAGGCTGGAGGGACTCGCCGTCACTGCGGAGGAGAGACATAAACATCTTACGGACAATGTTGACCAGAAGATTAACTCCAAGGAAAAGCCAGATTTATATAGTAAACAAACAAAAGTTGATGAGAGGAATGCTTGCAATATGTCTAACTTGGCCGTCGCTCAGGGGAGCATCAGAGCCCATTGTTATTTTGACCACCATGCCACCTCAGTTTAGATGCAGCCATAGGCAAATCAGTCTTGACTCTGCTGCAATAGTAACAGTCCAGTACGGACTAGCAGGCCAGACTCTCCCTAAACTGGAACACGAGCAGCCCAAGACAGGTATCGCCCTGACCGGTGTTAGTAAGTCGGGTATAGCTTGGCTCAAAGGACACAGTGAGCATGGGACCGATGTCTGGGCATATCCTTGCAACTTCGGGTTGGACATCAAACTCTCAAAATGTGATGGAAGGAATGCTTGCAATAAATCTAACCACGGGCAATCGTTCTGAGTAGGAGTACAGCCCATTGTTCTTTTGCTCACCATGCCACCTCGGTTTGGACCCAGACATATGCAAATCAATCTTGGTCCGGCTCCAATAGTAACAGTCCAATGCGTTTATGAGAGATGCAAAACTGTTGCCAATTAGGCAATATGTCGATAAGGTTTAAAGGCCAGGTATAAGTTGGGATTGTTAATTTAGTGTTTTTTAAAAAAACAGTGAGGCAGCTACTTAAGAAAAAATGCAGTTACATAAAGGTTAGACCTTAGATTTCTTTGGAAGTCTGAAAAGCGTTGGGATCACTGATTGTAAAGGGTTTCAAATATTGCCTACATTTCTGTGTACATTTTGCACCAGTAACTCTTGGTGATGAACATGAAAATATTATTGGTGATCCCTACCCATGTGTAGGCTTTTATGAATTTGTTTGGAAATTCTTCGAATAACCTGAAATTTTGAGTGATTTGGATATCAATGAACCTTAAGTAATTGTGAGTTCTCGTAAAAGTTTAACCATAGTTGGAACATTTTGAGAGGTTTTGTTGAAAACAGCAAAGTTAAAACAGTTCATGAATATTCAAAGGAACCATAATATCATTTTCCTGGAAAGTAGGGTTCCATTTTTTTTGCAGGGCAGAAGAAAGAAACAAGCATTGGCAATGGCAATAGGTTGGAAATATGCATGCACCTTCAAGCCAGACCTAAAAATTCATGTGGGTTAATGACGTCTTCTTTCCACCTTTGCTGTTGCCAGAGAAAACCACCATTAAATTAAATATCTAGTTATCTAAGACATTTTAATAGTATCACAATGTAATACGAATGCCCCTGAAAGTTCAACCTCAGGCAGCTAGATAAAAAAAATGATCACAGCTGTGTGGAGGGCACGGACTCTGTGGGTGCACACAACTTCTGCCAAAGTAAAACATGTACTCCTGGCTTCCAACGTGTGGGTGGAGCCAAAGCCCCTCTCCTGGTAGTTCTCACATAATTATCTGGTGACGGCTGTGTTGTCAAGCCAGACCATAAGTAGATGGAAGGAACTAAGGGCCATATGTACGAACACATTTTCCCATTGACACAGAATGGGAAAAACCCTTTGCTACATCTGGCCCTAAGACCCTCATTTACAAAGCCTTTTTGCACCCGCGAAGGCTGTGATGCCCAAAAAACAGGTTTTCTGAGTGCATAAATCCATTTGCAATTTACAAAAAGTAAACTTATGAGTGTCTGATTGATTGCGACTCCCAATTTTCACATAGCAACGTTTTCCTAATTGCTTGGAAAAAGGCGAACTGAAAGGGGTACACTCCTTCCTCCAGATCTGCAGTGGCGTTTATCGATGGTTTACGACAATTACTACAGATGCAAACCATTGACTGAACACTAAAACCTCAAAGGGGATGGGGACTGTTCACCACGTCCATGAGGAACAGCTCTGACCTTTAGGGTGACAGCTGCAGGCATCAGGAAGACTAGACAGCTGACCAGGGAACCACCCTGTGCTGCCCCCATAATACCATGTGTTATGTAAACTGCAGCTCACTATTCTGTTTATTACACCCTGCCTCGTCGCCCTATTAACAATGTTAATTTGTGACTAGGCTGAATGTATGTCCTTGTTTACTTGTTAAATTAATAGTCAATTCTTTAGCTATTTCGTTACCTTATAGTCTGGTTTTATTATTTTTGTTATCTCTGTAGGTAGTTCCTATTTTGTACTAAGAATGACACTTCTGTTTCAGAGGGGTAGAAATTGTTTTACAGTAAACTGGAAACTCGACCTGCAGGACACACCTTGATTTTTGAAGCAGTTGCGTTAACCCACCAAGCTGTTGCATAGGGATTAGAATTTCTCACCTGTAGATTTTAAAAAAAGAACTTTATGGCACGTTCCTTACCTCCTGAGCTGTCTGACTAGGAATCTGTGCCCTCGAGGTTACCCAAAGATGTTTGCAGCGCATGCTTTAACCCACCAAGCTATGAGGAATGGTGTGAAATCTGAAGTCTTCACATACCACACTGGCTTTTACAGGAGGGGACTTCTCATGGTGCTGTCTACCGAAATTGGCATCAGTGACCTGCAAAATGTTCATAGGACTATGGAGTACTTGCGTGACCCGGCCCCAGCTCTAACTACCTTATCTGTCTAGACATAGGACAACTGGTTTGTGAGGGTTTTTAAGGCCGCAGCATTGCCAGTCATATGTTTGTGGTCATTTATTTGGTCTACCCAATGTGAAAGTCTTGGTTAGACTTGTCTCCTGTATGACTGATTCTGCCCCACCCATACTTGCTTTTTAGAAATACTCGCCTGTAATGAATATATAACCAGAGTGCATTATGGGGAGACTGAAAGATTTCATCGCAGGTCATTGTCTCCAAAAGGTTGGAAGAACTGGGGCTGAGTCAGTTTTGTGACAGTAAGCAGACCCCATCTATTGAACAATCTTCAATTTTCCCGAAAGGCCACTGGATGGCCTCCACCTTTTTAACAAGCCCACTTTAAAGATATTCTTTTAATCAATTTCAGGAAAAGGAAAAGCGAATTTGTCGCAATCTAAACTAAAATCTCTGGCTTTCAGGTTGTTTACAAATCTCTGCAGGAGGATCATTAACCCACTGACCTTCCTTACTGCACAGCTGCTTGTGCTATACTGTCCTGTCTGACCCTTGTGAAGCTACTCAGGCCCCGTCCACACCAGTGTTCAGGCAAAATGTCAGAGAAAATAATATTGTGTGGACCAAATTTGGTGTCAAGAATATTGAGGACAAAAATATTGTGAATGTTAGTTTCTATGGCTAAGCAAAGTTTTACTATACTTAGTTCCAAATATATGAACCTTTACTAAATATATATATATCTTCAAGGTATGTATATGTGGCGTTAAGAATAGTAAATCTATACTTTCCTATTTGCTCCTACCTTCTAGATCAGTGGTTCCCAACCTGTGGTCCGGGGACCCCTGGGGGTCCGCGAAGCCTTCTCAGGGGGTCCGCGAGAGCCTAGAAAATGAAAAAATATTGACAAATTAGGCCCCCAGCTTCCAGTAATGACTCAGGCGGGGGTCCCCGGATTCCCATGATGATTCAGTGGGGGTCCCTGGGTTCCATTAATGTTAAAGTGGGGGTCCACATAAATCAAAAGGTTGGGAACCACTGTTCTAGATCTTTTGCTTCTCAATACTTTTGACACCATTTGCCAATTGTTATGTGATTTAGCCAAATTTGCCCGTAAGGCTACCTAGATTGATACTTGTTACGAAATTGAAAGATGGCTCCGAGTTAAACGCTTGCAGCTGACATCTGTATGATTTTTGAAAGGCGGCCTCTGAAACCCAACAAGCGCAATTCAAGTTTTCTTCTCTCTGACATTGGTAAATTGAGTGTCTTTCATTTTGGTATTATACTCAATGCTTTAAATGTGCAGGCACTGTCTGCACTCCTTTAATTTGAAAGGGAGAGTACCGCCACTCCTCGGCACTGCTGCAATCCATTTAATGGGAGAGTACCTGCACTTCTCAGCACTACTGCAATCCATTTAATGGGAGAGTACCTGCACTTCTCAGCACTGCTGCAATTCACGTAATGGGAGAGTACCTGCACTTCTTAGCACTGCTGCAATCCATCTAATGGGAGAATACCTGCACTCCTTGGCACTGCTGCAATCCATTTAATGGGAGAGTACCTTCACTTCTCAGCACTGCTGTAATCCATTGAATGGCAGAGTACCTTCACTTCTCAGCACTGCTGTAATCCATTTAATGGGAGAGTACCTGCACTTCTCTGCACTGCTGTATACATTTAATGGAAGAGAACCTGCACTTCTCAGCACTGCTGCAATCCATTTAATGGGAGAGTACCTGCACTTCTCAGCATTCCTGCAGTACATTTAATGGAAGAGAACCTGCTCTTCTCAGCACTTCTGAAATAGTTTTAATGGGAGAGTACCTGCACTTCTCGGCACTGCTGCAGTACATTTAATGGAAGAGAACCTGCACTTCTCAGCACTGCTGCAATACTTTTAATGGGAGAGTACCTGCACTTCTCAGCACTGCTGCAATACATGTAATGGGACAGGACCTTCACTTCTCGACACTGCTGCAATACTTTTAATGGGAGAGTACCTTCACTTCTCAGCACTGCTGCAATCCATTTAATGGGAGAGTACCTGCACTTCTCAGCAACGGTGCAATACATAATGGGAGAGTACCGGAGTTTATCACGACTGCTGTAATATATTTAAAGGGATAGTACCTGCAGTTCTCAGCACTGTTGCAATACATTTAATGGGAGAGTACCAGCACTTCTCAGGAGCAAACGGGTACTCTAAAGAGTGAGTACCTGCACTTCTATATTTCCATTCAAAACCCTGATTATACTCTCTGCTGCTGTTGTACAGTGTTAACAAACAGGATAAAGTGCGGCATTACATGATAAAAAAAAGAAGTTGTTATATGAACCCATGACTGTGTCGTGTTTTCCCGCTCACCTCTGATGACGTGCAGCAGCACGTGGCACGTCTTCCGCACTCCCCCGTACTGAACCTCTCCGATGTAATGGCCGGCGTCTTTATACTGTATGGAATGGATGTTCAGTGAAAAGTCCCCGCTGGGAAAGAGGGCCCTCCGGACGCTGGCGCGAGGCAGGATCCAGCGGCCTTGGAGCAGGACCCCGTCGGCCCCGACCGAGAGGACCGGCCCGTGCCTGAGGGGAGCAGAGAGAGAGTCAGAGGGAGGGGAGACACAAAAGAAGGACAACGAGGAGCAGGCGTGAGAGAGGATGCTGGCAGGGCCAGGGAAATGCCATTAACTTTCTCCGCGCGGAAATTATTACTCCGGCTGCAGTTTACTCATGTTTACACATTAGTGCTCAAGCGAGGATGCCTTGTGAGAAATGCTCAATAAACATGCGTGCTTCATGAAAACAACATGAGAAGAAGAAAGGTCCTGCTGCGACTCCTGGGAATTTGATCGTCCCCCACAATAATAATGCAAATTCTCTCTTCTGTCTGTCACACAAGAGGACCATTCCACATTTACTACACAAAATAAAACTACATCAAGATACCATCACGTAGAATCTTTTACACCGAAAAACCACTGCTGAGAATAGCAATACTGAAAATACTACTACAGCGAATAAACTTAGTGCAGACATAAGTGTGCTGGCCTTAATCCCAACTAATATTACCCAAACCATAACCATCGCCTAGTCCTAGCTCTAACCAGAGGCCTAACTTTAAAGCTTACACTAACATTAAACCTGCCCGGTAATGGCACCCTAGTCCAAACACAAACATACTGTAACCCCTGTGCCTGGCCCTTCGTCAGTCCTCAACTCAACTCTTACCCCAAACCCTTGTTCCTAACCTAAATACTAACCATAACCCTGTCTGAGACATGAATCCTGTCCCTAAACGTTACCCTAAAGCTACCACTAAGGGCTCCATTTAGAATCTGGCCACTCGTAGGCTGTCCCTATAGATTTGGTGGGCTATGTTGATCGTGGGTTGTGTGCCAGATCTAGAGTTTTAAGAAGATTGGCTTTTGTTTTCAGGGTAGTGGTGTTTTTATCTAAAGGGCAGGGCCGGCTTTGGGGCGGTGTGAGCGGTGGGACCGCACCGGGTGCTGACCTGGATTGGAGGGGGGTGCCGACCTCCGAAGGCGCTGTGTTTAGAAAAGACTTACAAAAACTTGTGATTTAAAAGCACCTACTGAAAAATTCCTTGTGCTTCCAGCCTTCAGAAAACAATTAAAATGTCAAGATACCTCTTGTGATTAATGTTCCTGCTAGGGAGAGAGATGGGAGTTTTGTCTAGCTGCAGCTTTGACTCGCCATAAAGTAGCACAGAGGGTTAATATGCCTGCTGCAAAGAACAGAACTATATTTTAGGTGGATAACTGAGTGGATTAGTAAAGCCAGCCTTTACAAGCGCCTTAAAACAAATGAATGTATGTGAAAGGGGGTCTATGGAAAGAAGTGGGGCACATTTGCCAGGTAGTGGTGAGGGAATCCAAGGAGGTGGTCATGGGATGGGGGAGTGCCAAAACAGACCGCCGCACAGGCCGTCACCAGTGCTAAAGCTGGCCCTGCCAAAGGGCCCCACACTCCGCAGCAGTAACCCCTTCAGTAAACAAAATACATTGAGAGCAGGTCCACCATGCCGCTGCGGCGCAGAGCCATGTCAGACTTGTTAGCACTTTATTTTCCAAATACAAATCCTCAAAGCAGGGGCTTGGCTTCCAAAAATAATAGGCATATGCTCCAAAGTGCAGGGAAGTTTCATCCAACTTAAGGGGAGGTGGTTCCTTCTTGTTAATACCATAATGTACAGGGAGGACCAGACCAGGAAAAAAATCCTTCAGACATAGTGCCCTACAATCTGCCCTAAATCCGGCCTGCTTTCTGATTCCAAGTCAAATGCACTCGCTTGGGAGTGAGGTTATTACCGACAGAGGTGTCTGTGGGTAACACGACCCATGATCTCGGAACCTCGTTATAGGGCTAGAGATGCAAGAGGTGGCGGCTGCCAACTGTACATATCCCAATACCTGCAACATCTAAATGCCACCTTAAAACTAAAAGTAAGGTTAAGCTGAGTCCAGGGATCTTCATACTTGGGGGGCAGGCCCCCCTAGGGAGGCCTCAAGGGATCCCGGGGGGGGGGGGGGGTGCCAGGCTCTGGCCAAAAGAAGCATTATACAGATAACAGGGCTTTGTTTTGAGCAGAAACAAATGTGTTACATTTTTTAAAAGGTAACAGAACTTAACTGTAATGTTTAAATAAGTCTAGGCATAATTTAAACATTGCCAAATGTATAGAATAATTGTGAAGCATGTTGAGGGGGGCTCAATGAATATTTATTTTCCCCTGGGGGGACTTGGCATTAAAAAGTTTGAAAACCACTGGCCTAGTCCCTCAGGTAACCCAACCCTACTCTTAACCACAGCAGTGCCATCACTGTAGCCTTAATCTCAATGGTAGTATTAATCCTAGTGGTGGCAATTTCCATGCAGTAGTATATGAGTACTTTTACATTTCTATAGTGAATCCTTAGAGGTGGGGATGGGGTCTTAAAAATATCCACTTTTGCAACTAGAGTCAAATAATTCTTTTTTTTTTCACTTTGTGAAGCGGAAAGAGAAGAAAGTCATATTTTTCATGAAGTTACGACAGAAGAATTTGTAAATGGCTAAAGAGTTCTTGTTTTAGCTAGACAATGAATGCTAAAAAACATTTTACTTCTAAATATTTGCCAAGTCGTGTTTTACATCCTGATATAACGGATTACCTTGCGATGAGGAGAAACAGAAGCAAATCTTCTGTTTCTGCGTGATTCTTTGAACCTGCCATGGAATGTACTTTTTTGGGTGTAAGATCATCGTTTGGTTTACCTGTTACTCTGCTCTCCATGGACACTAACCAGAGTATACTCCCCTTTTCTTAATTTAAGTGTAAATAAATTAAACACGAGTAGTACATGATTACTCATTTAATTTGCACTTCATATTTTATTTGTGAATCTATTAAAATTCAGGGATCATTTATATCAGTCAGGGTCATAACTGAAAAAGAGCATGTCCTATCACAAATCAAATCAAATCAAATCAAATCATTAACATTTATAAAGTGCGCTACTCACCTGTGCGGGTCTCAAGGCGCTAGGGGGAAGGGGTTACTGCTGCTCGAAGAGCCAGGTCTTGAGGAGTCTCCGGAATACGGAGTGGTCCTGGGTGGTCCTGAGGCTGGTGGGGAGGGTGTTCCAAGTCTTGGCCGCCAGGTAGGAGAAGGACCTCCCACCCGCTGTGGAGCAGCGGATGCGAGGGACGGCGGCGAGAGCGAGGCTGGTGGAGCGGAGAAGACGGGTGGGGGCGTAGAAGCTGAGGCGTCGGTTGAGGTATTCTGGTCCCTTGTTGTGGAGGGCTTTGTGTGCGTGGGTGAGAAGTCGGAAGGTGATCCTTTTGCTGACGGGGAGCCAATGCAGGTGTCTCAGGTGGGCGGAGATGTGGCTGTTGCGGGGTATGTCGAGGATGAGGCGGGCGGAGGCGTTTTGAATACGTTGCAGACGTTTCTGGAGTTTTGCGGTGGTCCCAGCATAAAGGGTGTTGCCGTAGTCCAGGCGGCTAGTGACGAGGGCGTGGGTCACGGTCTTTCTGGTGTCGGCGGGGATCCAGCGGAAGATCTTACGGAGCATGCGGAGGGTGAGGAAGCAGGAGGAGGACACAGCGTTGACTTGTTTGGTCATGGTGAGAAGAGGGTCCAAGATGAAGCCGAGGTTGCGAGCGTGGTCTGAGGGGGTCGGTACGGTGCCAAGGGCCGTGGGCCACCAGGAGTCGTCCCATGCGGTCGGGGTGTTGCCGAGGATGAGGACTTCCATTTTGTCTGAGTTCAGTTTCAGACGGCTGAGCCTCATTCAATCTGCGACGTCCTTCATACCATCTTGCAGGTTGGTCTTTGCGCTGGCGGGGTCCTTGGTGAGGGAGAGTATAAGTTGAGTGTCGTCGGCGTAGGAGGTGATGATGATGCTGTGCTTGCGTACGATGTCGGCGAGGGGGCTCATGTAATCATTGAAGAGTGTCGGGCTGAGCGAGGAGCCTTGAGGGATGCCGCAGATGATCTTGGTGGGGTCTGAGCGAAAAGGTGGGAGGTAGACTCTTTGAGAGCGGTTGGAGAGGAAGGAGGCGATCCAGTCCAGGGCCTGGCCTTGGATCCCGGTGGAGCGGAGGCGGGTTATTAGGGTGCGGCGACAGACGGTGTCGAAGGCAGCCGAGAGGTCGAGGAGGATGAGGGCGACTGTTTCACCGTTGTCCATCAGGGTTCTGATGTCGTCTGTGACTGAGATGAGGGCGGTTTCAGTGCTGTGGTTGGCTCGGAATACGGATTGTGAGGGGTCGAGAAGGTTGTTGTCTTCAAGGAAGTTGGTAAGCTGCTTGTTGACGGTCTTCTCCATGACTTTGGCCGGGAAGGGGAGGAGCGAGATGGGGCGGAAGTTCTTCAGGTCGCTTGGGTCAGCCGTAGGTTTCTTTATTAGGGCGTTGACTTCGGCGTGTTTCCAGCTTTCGGGGAAGGTAGCAGACGAAAAAGAGGAGTTGATGATGGTCTGGAGGTGTAGGGCGATGATGTCGTCGGCTTAATTGAAGATGAAGTGTGGGCAGGGGACCGAGGGGGCGCCAGAGTGGATTGAGTTCATGGTGGTTTTGATTTCTTCTGTGTTGATGTGGGTCCAGGCGTTGAGGGTGATGGCTGGGGGTGTGGGTTCAGTTTTGGTCGGCTGGGTCTGGTGTCCGAAGCTGTCGTGAAGGTCGGTAATCTTACGATGGAAGAAGGTGGCGAGGGAGTTGCACATGTCTTGTGAGCGCGTGATGGCATTGACGTTGGTGTTGGGGTTGGAGAACTCTTTTACGATGCTGAAGAGTTCTCTGCTGTTGTGGCTGTTTTTGTCCAGTCTATCAGTGAAGAAATTCCTTTTGGCTGCGCGGATCAGGTGGTGGTGTTCGCGGGTAGCGTTCTTGAGGGCGGTCATGTTGTCAGCGGTGTGGTCCTTATGCCAGGCTTTCTCGAGGGCGCGACAGGTTTTCTTTGATTCCTTAAGGGTGTCAGAGAACCAGAGAGGTTTTTTGGTGTTGGCCTGTCTTGGAAGGTGTCTGAGGGGAGCAAGGTTGTCTGCGCAGTTGGTGATCCAGTTCGTGAGGCTGAGGGCTGCGTCGTTAGGGTCGGCGGTGAAGGTAGGTTGGTTGTCGATGAGCGTGGAGAAAAGCTGTCCTTCGGGGATTTTGTTCCACTGTCGACGAGGGA
This sequence comes from Pleurodeles waltl, assembly GCF_031143425.1. Taxonomy (NCBI): domain Eukaryota; kingdom Metazoa; phylum Chordata; class Amphibia; order Caudata; family Salamandridae; genus Pleurodeles; species Pleurodeles waltl. Next base: position 84,439,727 of record NC_090446.1, read on the forward strand.
TGGGTTGAGTGCGGAGGTGGCGGGTCTCGCGTCGGAAGGTGAAGTGGACACAGCTGTGGTCGGTCCAGTGTAGATCGGAGGCGTGGCTGAAGGAAACGTGTTTGCTGGCGGAGAAGATGGGGTCAAGCGTGTGTCCGGCGATGTGGGTGGGGGTGTTCACCAGTTGCTTGAGGCCGAGGTTGGCGAGGTTGTCGAGCAGGGCGGTGGTGTTGGGGTTGTTGATCTGTTCTAGATGGAAGTTGAGGTTGTAGTCTGGCGAGGCGAGGGCGTGCAGGGAGATGAAGTCGGTGATGGAGTCGCTGAAGAGGGCGCGCAGTCCGGGGGGGCGGTAGATGAGTGATCCTCTGAGGGTGGTCCTGGGGTCAGTGCGGATCTGGAAGTGCAGGTGCTCGGCGGCGAGGGGGGTGTCTTCGGTGTAGGTGGTGACGCTGATGGAGTCTTTTAAGACGATGGCGATTCCTCCTCCTACTTGGTTGGTGCGGTCTTTCCTGGAAATCTTGTAGCCTTCGGGGATGGCTATTGCGATGTCAGGGACCGAAGAGGCGTTCATCCAGGTCTCCGTGATGAAGGCGACGTCTCGTGCTGTGGAGTCCAGGAGGTCCCAGAGTTCAACGGCGGGCTTGTGGACGGATCGAGCATTGACCAGGATGCATTTGAGGTGGTTGATGGCGCGTGGGCTGGTGGTAGTTTCGTGGTGGAAGATATGTTTGCAGGTGTGACATGCGAAAGGTCCATGGGTACGTTTCGGGTTAGCTTGGAAGCAGGTGCTGGAGCGCCCTGGGTTGAGGGCGTGGAGGGTGGTAGGGTCGTAGCGGTGCAGCGGGGTTTGGGAGTGCTGAGGACCAGGGGTCGTGGCGCTGGGCGTGGGCCAGGCGTGGACGGGCGCAGACGGACTTGCCTTTGGCGCGCCAGTGGCGCGGTCGCACAGCGGCCGCCATAAGAATGATGAGGGGGGGAGGGGACAGCTGGGGGCGGGGGACGGGAGTGGGGCGACGAATGGGAGCTGGGGGGGGCGGGCGTGCAGGAGGTGGTGGCGGGAAAGCGGAGGGAGGTGGGACAGGTAGAGGGGAGAGGAGATGGGGGGGGTTAAGGATGGTGGGGGTGAGTTTGGGAAGAATTTAGGAAGAGAGTTAGGAGGAAGGTTGGGAAGATGGGGGGGTTGTAGAGGTGGAGGTGGGTGAGGGTGAGAGGTAGAGTGAAAGGATAGGAAGATAGGGGTGGTTACAGAGGAGGTGGCGAGTGAGGGGGAAAGATAGAGAGATAGGAAGATAGGGGTGGTTACAGAGGGGGTGGCGAGTGAGGGGGAAAGATAGAGAGATAGGTAGATAGGTAGATAGGAGGAGGTGGCGAGTGAGGGGGACAGATAGAGAGATAGGTAGATAGGGGTGATACAGAGGGGAAGGCGAGTGAGGGGGAGAGACGAGACAGGAGCAGGAGGACAGGCGCGGAAAGAACCAGGGAGCAGGTAAAAGAAGAAGAGGAGCCGAAGAGGAGCCGAAGAACAGAAGACAGAAGACCACAGAAGAAGGTAAAGAAGAAGAGGAGCCAAAGAACAGAAGACAGAAGACCACAGAAGAAGGTAAAGAAGAGGATCCGAAGAACAGAAAACAGAAGACCACAGAAGAAGGTAAAGAAGAAGAGGAGCGCAGAAGACAGAAAAATACAGAAGAAGGTGAAGAAGAGAAGCGCAGAAGACAGAAGAATACAGAAGAAGGTGAAGAAGAAGAAGAGGAGCGACGAGCAGCAGAGGGAAGAGCCAAGAAGAGGGACAGAGAAGAAGAGGCACACGCAGGTCGCGGTGCAAAGGAGAGAGAGAGAAGCACACAGATGAAGACAGAAGACGGGGAGCAGGAGTGAAAGAAGAGTACAGAAGAAGACTACAGAAGAAGAGCGCAGAGGAAGAACAGAGAAGAAGAAAGGAAGCAGGAGAGGAGGTGAGTAGCGCGGGGCAGGGCGAGGGGCTGGGCGGTGGGGGGGGGGGGAGTACTTACTGCGAGGTAGCTGGGCTAGCTAGGAGGTCTCAGGAACCTGGGCTGGAGGAGCTGGAGGAGCTGCAGCGGCAGGGGAGCGACCTACCCTTGGGTCAAGGTACACCTCCCCCCTCCTCCACTCACACAAACCAATAGCAATTGAGCAAAGGAATACATCAATAAATAGGAAAAGATCTTAGAATAGGAACACGTCTGGGAATGTATTATGAGACCATGATTGAAAAGGGAAAAAACACCAAAAGAAAAGGTGGAAAAATCAAAACCAGAAAAGAAGAAGACAGAACAATGTAAGTAAAAATGAAACGAACAATAATTAGAGAAAATGAAAAATATAAACAGAATACAAGCTAAAAGAAAAGAAAGACAACACGGAAATAAAAAGTTGAAGGGTTGAGAGTAGGAAATAAGGGGAAAATAACAGCATGAAAAACAAACAAGGAAAAAAGAGATTACAAAATGTAAAGGGAAAATAGAAAGATAAAGATTTCAGCGAAAAGAGAATCCTTAATCAGCGACAACCACGAGGAAAAAAATGAGAAAATGAAACATTTAAAAAAAAGGTAAAATAGAGAAATAAACAAGGAGAGAATAGGAACTGAAGTAGAATTTAAATGTAAGGAAAGTAAACACCAGAAGAACACTACATGATTAACAAAAGAAACACATTCAGAAAGACAACAGGGAGAATAACACATTTGCACGAGTAGAGAAGTAAAAGACACAATGGGCAACTAGAAGAGACAAAGCACAAAAGGCATCCTCACAGTGGCCAAATGTCCCAGCACCACATGATCTGTTAGTATCCCTCCGCTCATCCATGGAGCATCCACAGCTCCCTGTGCCCCCTTACCCTTCCGCCTTGGTCCAGACTGCAGAGGTCCTGGCATACTTTTCTGCCCTCCCGACTTCAAGCTGCTGGGCGGTCAGAGTGCAAGGGAGGACGGCAGATGTTCCATCTTCAGCAAACACCTTCATCCATGGAGATGTCCCCGTGTCCACTGGGGAATAGAGTCACACGTCACTGTCTTCGTCAGGAGCCAGAGCTTAGGCCAGACATGAAAACATGAACAGGGACAGGCTGGGACATCATGGGTGCATCCTCATGCCCTGGAATTATTATTCATGTAGCGCATAGCTGGGAATCAATACAGTGCTGAACGTAATGTGGTGATAGGAGACTGGCATAAGACCACCTACGACTTTGACTTACACACCTGCAATACATTTTACAATTGCAAGTCACATATTGACATTCTAGGCACAAGTAGATGAAGCAATTAGTTCAGAATCACACAATGTTTAGTGTAAAAAGAGGGCAGGGTTCAAACTAGATGGCCGGCTAATAATACTAGCGGGTGTGGGGAAGGGCAGATTCGGTGGTGAATGAATAGATAGATGCCTTGTTAAGAGAGTACTCCAGCACTCATTCTATGTGCACGTCGGTTGCTCTCGTCCTTACCTGCACCGGAGGAGCCCATGGTCATTGCAAAGATTAGGAGCATCGAATCTGGAAGTCTGAGGTGTCTCCCCATGAGTAGCATGTCTCTCCTCTCCCTCCTTCCTCTGGTCTCCGTCCTCTTTCTTCTCTCCTTAATGCCACTCTAGACTTCCCACACCTCTCTTCTCTCTCTCTTGTTCTAGTAATCACTCTCTCTCTCTCTGCCTTCCCTCTCGTCCTAACTCTTCCCCTCTCCTGCTCACTCTCTTTCTACCGATCGTATCTCCTTTTCGCTCTCTTTCCCAAATATCTTTTCCACTCTTCTTTTGTGTATCGCCTCTTTGTCTTTCCCTCTCTTCTTCGCTTCCTCACTCTCTTCTTTCTCACTCTTTCTTTCTCACCCTCTCTTTTTCACCCTCTTGCTCTCTCTTTCCCTCTCCTCCCTTTGTCTCTATCTCCTTCTCCTGCTCTCACTCCCTCCTTTCTCTTTTTTCACTCTCACGCTCTCTCTTTCCCTCATCAACGTCTCCCCTCTCTCTTTCCTTCTCTCACCCTCTCTTTAATTTTTCTGATCCCCTTCTTTTCCTTTTCAGTACCTTTACACCTCTCTTGTGCTCTTTTTGCACAGTCTCTCAGCGCTTTCTTTATCCACTGCTTTCTTTCTCTTCCTTTCCTTGAAAACCTTTTGAACCCAATCCCTTTCCTTCTCCTCTCTCTTTCTTTCTCTCTCGACGCGTCTTCCTCTCTCCTCTGTGCACGGCTGTCTTTCTTTCTCTGACCCCTGCTCCCTTCCCTCCTCCTGGGTTATTAAGCCGGGTCTTTGATGCTCTATGTTACGGTAAGTGGGCCGCCCTCCCTCCGCGCGCTGAAGGCTGACGTCAGAGCCAGGCTGGTTGCCGCCCATTGGCCAGCAGCGAGGAGCGCGTGTCGGGCCCCTGCCGCAGGTGGCGCGTGCTCGAGCCGATGAGCCCACTCCTGGAAAAGTCTCTGAGCTGGCAGAGCATCCCTCGCGCGCGTGGAAAGAGTGAGGCCGTGCCTGTTTACTGGACTATCCCTCCCCACTCACCTGCCCACGCGCACTGCTAAAAGCTGGCTCGCGGATGACAGAAGCATACGGCTCAACAGGGGAAACACGGCTTCTCGTGCCCATACCTGGGAAACTTTGATGTGTGCGTGGTAACTGGTCTGTTTTGACTGTCTGGGCAGATGAAAAATGATAAGATTGATAAAATGACTTTACCATGCTTTATATTTTAATAAAATCTGTAAGTATACACACATGCACAAAAATCTACGTAAACAGACACATTTGCACAGTAGAAAAAAAAACACGGAACAATATATAATAGCTTCTTTCTTCTTCAGGTAGCATTAAATGGCTTGCCCTGTTAATATGCGGTGACTTGAGAGGCATATTAAATACAATGCATCACGGATTGCGGGCAGAATACACGCCGGGTGAAGTCTGGAGCTCTGTACAGATACAAAGGGTGTTTGGGAAACCCTCATTGTTGTTTAGTCCTTGGGTGATTTTGTGTTTAATCTATAAATCCACAAGATATTGCTACTGTTCAGTAAACTTGAAATTCTCAGTGAAAATCCGGTTCTCTCCTAACGATACGTATTTTTACTGGACTCTACATTAAGGTTAATTAAATGTTAATCCCTTTGTGTCCAATATTGTTCTTTAGTGGCAGAACATTAACACTGCTGTCTTGCTTCAGGCATAGAAAAGTCATAGTGATTTACCAATCTGTTCTAGTTTATTTCATCAATACGTGTTCGCTAAAGTTATGTTTCATCAAAACAACACTGAAAGGCATTTTGGGTAATAACCACTTCTGTTTGTATCTTTTTGGTTGTTGTTTTGTTATGTGTTTGTAATTTTTTGATGTAACTTTTTTTTCATGCTTAATGGAAATCATGGAAATTTCAGGGTTTGCGTTCACCCGTGACAGCCATACTCCATCTACAAGTGCATAGAATAAGACTGAGCTCACTGCAGCGCAGTGCTTAATTTGTGCTTGCTGTTTCCGGTACTGAGCACCGGCACTTATTTTTGAGGGCCGGGGCTTATCCTTCTGCCTCAAGCATTTGCTGCAAGCAAAAGACACATTTTGGAAAGAAGGATGAAGGGAAAAACGAAAAAGCGTCACAAAGGGAGAAAGTAGAAAGCTGCAACAGTGAGCTGGACGGGCAAGGAGTGGCTTTATATGGATTAAAGAGGCCCGAGATTGCTCCAGGATTACGCTGCCTCAGTATTCCATGTTCACACGTTTAATTGCAGCAGCTGCGTGTTTAAGAGGAGGGCTTTGAGCACCGGCACCTTTTTATTTACAAATTAAGCACTGCTGCATGGTGCCCATGATGCTACGGAAAGCGCTCAAAAAGGTATTTTAGACCATGGTTGGAGTGAATTTGAAGCATTGAGTGTTTTCTTCCTGCCTCTAGAATTTGGAGGGGATACTGAAAATCGCTGTTGGAAAAGGTTTTAGCTGCAGCATATATTAACAGGAAGCAGTTTATGTGTCAAACTATTCTGATGGCCTTGGGCCTGACCTACTACAGGGATGCAAACTGCCTGGCGAGTACACCTGTTGCGCTCTTTACTCTGAGGGTGGGAAGGCCACGGAGTCAAAGGCTTCTCAGAGTGGTAGTGTGGGCGTGGAGCCACTCTCATGTATTCCTGCCAGCATTTCCCAGTCCAACATGGAGGCCTTACTTCTTCCCCCAGCATACATGCCAATACTCCAGTGTGGGCGGGAGACTCCTGATTTATGGAGCCAAAAATGGGTCAATTGTGGCTGTCTCCCACCAGAAATTGCCTTAGGATTATCTTTTTAAAGTCTCCCTCTTTCCTTTACTTAAATGTTGGCATGTATGTCTATGTTACTTCCTGTTTCTTGGGTATGTAAGGAGCAAAGCTGTCTTTCGCTTTGCGTTGCAACACTGCTCACTCCTGCCGGTGTGTACTTGCTCCTGGTGAATCTTGCGCCTGTTGCTTCTCTTCTGAGTCATTCTATTCTCCTAATTCCTGGCATTTCCATTAGCCTTTTTAGCACCTTCTGAGCCCACTCCGCATCAGCCTCCTGGCGGTCTCCAGTTTCCATCGTTTTTCTTGCCCACCATGCCACATCAGCTAGAAACGAGCCATATGCAAATAAGCCTTGGTCCTGCTCCAGTAGGAACAGTCCAGCATGGATTGCCAGGCCTGATCCCCTCTGAACTGAAACACAAGCAACTCCAAACAGTTGTGGGTTATTTTAGCCTCCTCAGTAAGGCTAAAATAAAACATTGGTTCTGGTGGCACAGGAGGCAATATACTTTGTTGAAGCAATATCCATGAATGCCAGTGTAGCACTGGTTGAAAATGCCAGGACATGTGTATATTGAAACAATGCCACTAATCACAATAGTCAATGATTGATAACACACACATATAACATGCCTCTTATCCTGTTGAGGCTCTAAGGTGGGTGTTATTGAGTTGTTTGGAGGGAGATCTTGTTGAAATTAATTGAGACTAACATGTTTGGAGGGAAAAGGGAATTTTTTGGACAGGCAATGCCATTGATGCATATGGTTGGGACTTCATTTACATGGAGGGTGAAAATTAGCACACAGATGGTTAAACCCTACCTAGAAAGAAAGTGGCATTGACAAGAATATATCTTAATCTATATTAGAACACTGGAATGTTGGGAGCTCCACTGGAGACAATGGAGTGCTATGGGCTTTTACTGGCTGGTAAAAGCCCAAGTGTCAACATTACAATGTTCTTTGTCCACAGGAACAGCCTTTAAATCCCCTCGGGCTCTGTGAAGACTTTGTTCTATGTATTAGAACATTCTGACCTCTAGTGGCAGAATGTTCTAATAGCCTTATAGCCCTTCGGAGCCGGGCTATACCGGCAATTAAAGTCCCGCTCCCTTGTTAAAGGTCCGAGCCAAACACTGGAGCAGGCCTATAATGGCCGGCATAGCCCGCTACGGCAGGCTCTAAGGCTATATTCATATCTATATCTACATTTATATCTGTGTATCTATCTGATATGTACATGTGTGTATATGTCAGAGGCACATTTTGCATACTCTCCTCATCCAAACAATAGGGAACCAGGAGTTGCTCAGAACACACCTTGAGATAACCGAAGTGCATTATAAATCTTCTCTTTTCTTTCTTTGTCTCTGATACTGCAAACTGTGATGCATGGGTGCACTCTCTTGCATCAGGAGAGCCGCAATTTTAGTGTGCAGAAAACTCTTTTGTCTTTGTCAGTCTCATAGCAACTTCAGTTGCAGTCACATCTCTTGCTCCTGCCTTACAGCAACAAGGAAGAGGCGTCATTTTTTGTTAGACATCTTTTAAGACTTGACAGTGTTGCGCTATGATATCTAAACACTGTCCAAAAATGTAGATACAACTTATTTTTCAGAACTGTCATTGATTAATGACTGTACAGTTAATTGCCAAAAACATTTTAAATTTACAATAGCAAATTATAAAACTGTCTCAAACTAACAAAAATGTATATCTTGAAATGTATTGCTTCTTTGCAAACTGGTGAAATCTAACGAGTTAGCAAAACATTCTCACAAATCACTGCTACGAACAAACCTAAAAGTAGCCATCAGTCCAAAAATACGCAAAGGGACCTATTCACAAAGACATTCTTGAGGATCTAAAGTAATAATCCTGGCGTGGTCTTTCATGTGCTCTTACACCCTGTTTTGGATTGTCCCTAAAATATTTAAAATGGTAATACATGGGTTTATTTGAGGAATATTTGTATGCAAGTAGTACAAATGGGAAAGACTGCACCCTCTTTGCAGTTTTACTAAGAAGGAGTTGGACGTTTTGGGGTTAATTCAAAAAGGCATGTAAGAGTACTTAAGTGGGTACTTATATCAGTGGTGGGCAGTAATTTGAGCAGGGTGTTGAGTGGGTGGGCTACACACACACACATGCACACCCATTGACTCACACCCACGCATTCACATGCACACACATCCATTCACAGCAGGCACACACAAACATACATACATTCACACATACACACATGCATGCACACACCAAACATTAGAAAAGGGCCACAATGGGGATCTCGGGTGCAGGAGGGAAGAATCTGTGGTTCCTGATGATTGGGACTGCCACCTCCTCTCATTGGATGACTTTGCTTTGGAAGGAGGTGGAAGTCCCTTTCTCGCCAGACAGGGTGATGGGGTCAGTGAGACCGCTGACTCCGCCCTACCCCATGATAAGCGTCACTGAAAGACACTTGGCGCAGGGAACTTCTGGGCTTAAAACTAAAGTGCCCAGGTCTGAGGCTATCAGTGACGGTAAAACCTGTCATAAGGGGGAGGACCACCAAGCGCTTTGCTGGGCTTAGGAGGTCACACTCAGACGGCTGTGACATGAGATCTTCAGCACAGCAAAGTTCAGCTCAGGCAGCCAGGCGACTGCACATTCAGCACAAATACAGTGCCTGGCTGCCTGACCTGAACATGAAGAGTGTCTGTCAAGCTTGGCCTGACACGCAATTCTCATGTTTGGAAAAAGATGGGGGTGGCGCCTCTCCACTCTTAAGGACCGGGTACCGCTGACTTATGTAGAAAGTCTAACCCTGATAAATAGTTTTGTGAAATGACCCACTGTGATTAACATGCAATGTTGTCTTATTTAATAAGCTGATCTTGAAGCACATCTGTGAAAAGGCGTTCATAGGTGCAAATTGTTACTCGCAGCTAGAATCAGTTAGATTTGCGGCCACATAAACGTTTGGGATATCCAAAATTATCTGGAAATTTGGGTAAACATTTTGATGCTTTTGAAATTAACAAAGAGCCTTTTTTTCTACAATGCATACTGGGAGTACAATGGTGTTTCCATGCCTAAGTGTATGAATAGTGGCTTTGGTACTGACTGGTGCTGGAGTGAGAGTGTGTGGCCACAGAACTCCATGGCAGGAAAATCTTTTCATGCTGCTCAGCAGTCCTGCAGAAACTAGTTGCGAAAAGGGATAGAGAAGCTTAGATTCCATGTTTAATCAGTCTCTGGACTCTTGGCTGAGAATACCAACAGTGGTGGCAATTTAATGGCAAACATAATGGCACTTTAACAGGAAAAAGAATGGGAAACGAGGCAAAGGAATCAAAGAGATGGTCATCACAGAAGGAAAATAATAATCCTGTGCATATGCTTGCCTTAAAAATAGCAGTTGGAAACCTTGGGGATGAGAGAGCCTGTGACCAAGGGTAGAACTCTGGGCACAGTATAGGTCTTGAGGCTGGGAAGGGTAGGGTGACAGCATCTGAGTAATCCTTCTGCAAATACATTCTTGTGTATGGTCAGCTTGTATCTGGGATGCTTATGGTGGTGGAGAAGGCAAGCTCTTAGCCACATGCATGGAGGCTCTGCTATAATTGGGAGAGTGTACACCTGAAAGAGTGACATAGTGATCAAACTACTAACATTCAAATCAAGGGGACCTCAGTTCTAATCCTGAGATCCCAGCCTGCTGCTCACACTTAAATTCGCAAATTCTACTGGGTTGTAACTCGGCAGCCATTGGTCCACTGAGTAACAATGGAAAAAGAGCCTTGATGCAATCCGTGATGCGATAACATGCATGTGGCCTCTATGGCTTGCAGCCTTTCATTGGCCAATATTTAGTTATAATTTAGAAACAGGTATTCTTCAGAAATTTTGCCAAAAAAGAAGACCCCTTTAAAAAAAGAGGACCTCTTAGATCCTGTAGGTTAGTTTTGCGTAGAGCACAGATGAGCTCTGCTTCCATGTCTTCTTGCAAAGGTTGGTGTAAAAGGAGAAAGAGAATATTTCATACCAAGAGCCCAGACTTGCTTTCAAGAGCATTATGGTTCCCCATTGCTTTGCCCACTGGTGTAGTTCAAAGATATTTATGAGTCTTAATAAGAGGAACTGTTTCCGTGCCTCTTTGATTTTCACACAGCATTTGACACAGTGGATTGGGAGAAAGTTTGGACTAAATTGCCTCGACTGGCCAACCCAGAGGCGCTTGGTTTTTATGTCCTCTGAAAATCCTGAATCCCACAAACAATTTCAGCTTCAAATTGTGTTAAGGGTCAATACACAGACACAATATCAGTGGCCGATGGATTAAAGTAGGGGTGTGTCCTGCCACTATCTTTGAAACCCTCTGTTTGCATGGTTTACATCAGAAGTGAGCTACTGCATGGTGCTTTGTGCCAAAGTTCTTTGGAAAGCACATAATGGGGGTGATTCTGACCGCAGCGGACGGTGGTCGCCGCCCGCCAAGCGGTTCCCGCCGAAAGACCACAGCAGTCATTCTGGCTTTCCCACTGGGCTGGCGGGCGACCGCCGAAAGTCTGCCCGCCAGCCCAGCGGGAAACACCCTTCCCACGAGGAAGCCGGCTCAGAATGGAGCCGGCGGAGTGGGAAGGTGCGACGGGTGCAGTTGCACCCGTCGCGAATTTCAGTGTCTGCAAAGCAGACACTGAAATTCTTTGTGGGGCCCTCTTACAGGGGCCCCACGACACCCCATACCGCCATCCTGTTCCTGGCGGGTGAACCGCCAGGAACAGGATGGCGGTATGGGCTGTCAGAATCCCCATGGCGGCGCAGCAAGCTGCGCCGCCATGGCGGATTCCCATGGGCAGCGGAAAGTCGGCGGTACACCGCCGGCTTTCCGCTTCTGGCCGCGGCTGTACCGCCGCGGTCAGAATGCCCGGCGGAGCACCGCCAGCCTGTTGGCGGTGCTACCGCCAACCTCCGCCATGGCGGTAATTACCGCCAGGGTCAGAATGACCCCCAATGTTTTTTTAATGCAGATGATTTCATTATTTTTAGTAAAAACTTGTACTAGCTTACAAACTTAGGGGCATGTTTAAAAGGAGCTTGCGCAGCCATTGATACATTTTTTTGGACAGATCAGTGGCACATTCTCTGCTCCATATCGCCCCATGTTTACAAAACGACCCATTAGGCCCAATGCGGGAATTTTTGTAGGTCTGCTTAAAAAAATACCTTCGCAGGAACTGGCTGTGTCACACAGTTTATAATGTATGCAGTGTAGGTGTTCCCTTGCAAAAACCCACTTACGACTGACACAGTGAAAACTTTTTCAATGTGTGATGCATCTTTGAGATGCTTCGCACTAAGCCTGGAATGCATCAAACTTCCAACACCTCTTCAACTTAGGCGTAGGAAAGTACACAGTGGCTTTCTAATAGGTATCTGACCAGCTGAAGTCACTTAACACACTATAATAAGTAAGTAAATCGCATTTACTGAATGTGTAGTAGGCCTATACATGTAACAATTATGTTTTAGGACCCCTTGACCAACCTGGGATCATGGCACCTAAGATTTTAACATCCACTGCCGCAATGTGATGTGACGCTATGTACTCCATTAAAGGGACAGGCAGGATTGTCACATCTCCATACGGAATATGTCCTCAAGTCCAGCCAAACGTCCTCCAAAGCCCACAGGCAAGTACACATATATGGTAGGTAACACATGATTTCCCACTTTAAATCACAGCATATACATGTGTCCACTCACATTACACTGTCATTCAATATGTCACACACTTAGGTATGTACGTACAAATACGTAGACTATGCCCACTTTAATGTGGCACATTGCCATATCCATCATTTTCTATCTTGCTTCCATGGCCAATGTAATAGTGTAACTGGCGAATTTTTTACCAATTTATACTCTATTACATAGGTCTCCACACATTAAGCTACTTGTGTCAGTTAGAACTGATGCATCGCCTATGTTTTTTTGATGCATTTTCGAAATTGCGCTGGTTCTAAACCCAACTTCATCAATGCATCACTTTTTGGGCAGATGCGTTGCAGCATCCTTCCCTCGGATGCGTCAGTATTTCTGCTGCATCCTTGGGTCCCTACTCAATTGTGTGCGTTTTGAGCAGCATCAGGATTGGTGCAAGGCAGGGTGGGAGCCTGTGCCCGCAGCAACGCTGGAAAGGAGCGGCGCGGGCCGGCAGATGAGATAAGTTTTTCATTTAAATAAATAAATAAATGAATGTGCCCCCTGCTATCTCCCTCCCCCTTAACTTCCCCATCGCGCCGCGCCCACCCCTTTTATGCGATGCGAGCTGCGACTGCACAGCACAAGTGATTTGGTTGCATCACTGCCGCAACGAAGTGATGCATCATTACTTGTAAATATGGCCCTTAGAAGCATTAGCACAATATTTTCAGAACAACAAATTAATGATTAATGAAACTAAGACTCAAGTGATGCACCATGCAGAGACAGATTCACACAGACACATGTAAGCCCATTTCCGCACAAGCAAGAACAGGTACGGTAAACCTTTATCACTCAGAGCGAGTAAAGCATTGGCTGCTGCAGTGCAAGTGTCACTCACCTTCAGAGCAGGTATAGCACGGGGAGCAATAATTGAAACATCTGTAAAAGATATGCCAGAGACAGCACAGACACAATTGTGACAAACCCCCCTTAACATGTACATCACCGTAAAGTTGTTTGCATTGGACCCACATATTAGATAAATACCCCACATAAAAACATAGTTGAGATAGTAGTAACTGGCCTGAGGGCACATGCGTCCGGCCCTTTTTATTGCCAGGGTCACCTGACCAGCGACGCTTGTGGTGGGTGGCCGTGGGGCGATTGTGAAAGCCAGCCCCGGCAGAGTGTCTGGTGGAAACACTAGAATGTGTCCAGCAGGACACGGCAATCAGATGCAGCTGTGCAAGCTTCCCTCGCAAACAGAGCAGATGCAACAGAGGTGGTAATAGGTCAAACTTCCCCGACATACATACATACATGTGTTATCACTGGCAATCGTAGCATCCCCTTCCTATAAGATACCCATAACTTAAAGCAGCAATGCAAGCTTCCCCACTTACAGTAGGTAAAGCATAGGGAATAATGTGCCAAGATTCCCTGGGACACACTCCAATGTCAGTGCTGATAGCTTTGGTGCAAGCTTCCCTTAGCAGACACATCACATGCAGGGCTGTGCAAGATTCCCTCACACCCTGAACAGGTGCAGCACAGGCTGCAGCAGATGAGAAAGGGGAGGGATAGGATTTAACGACTGGGCAAGATATATTATTATATTCTAGTGAAATGTTATTGTTAGAAATATTCAAGAGGAAAGAGTGAGATGTTGAGGGGCTGCTGAGAAGTTTTGTTCAGTGGCGCAGGCAAAAGCCTCTCCCACTAGCTCAGCAGAGCCATTTCTTCGAAAAGCACACGGCGGGGGCGTAAAAAAGGACCCGCATCGGTAGATAGCCCTGAGTTCGAAATGAGTAAGAAGGAAAAAAAAATGACAGGCTGTTATTCAGAAAACAAACCACATATGCTGGATGATGGAAACCTGATGAGGCAAGCGGGCTGTGGGTGAGGCAGCCTCTGCGATCTTTGGTTCATTGTGATAGTCAACTGATTTATCTCTCTCCTATGTGGTCACCTCTGGTCATGTGCATTGGAACTGTATTGTAATTGCATTTATATAGCGCTTACACCCCATACAAGGTGCTGAGCTCTTTATATCAGGCTGCATACTGCTCCGGAAGAGAAGGTTAGTAGTTAGTCCAGTGTTACTGGTTGTGGTTAGTTAATGGGATTAATCCTGTGCACTCAAGCAAACCAGTCCATGCATTAATTGCCGTCTCTTTGTGGTAGATGAAATTAATAGGGGTTAGGGGTTATCATTAGTTGGGGGTTATGTGAGTTCATGCAGATTGTTGGTGGGGTTAGTAGATGAGTTTGAGGAGATTAAGTATTGTTAGACTGCAAGGTACCACTTTCAAACAGAAAGAGTTTGTGACCTTTGATATGAGTTGTGGGCAATGTTTATAAATGCAATCATAGAAATTAAGGCAAACATGTATGTGGCCTTGAGAAGGTTGTGCTGAGAGAAAGGAGATAAGCAAAGGATGGAAGGGGACGAGTTGCCCATTTGAAAGTGAAAGATGGAGAGGTGACAGTCAAAAGTTTTCAGGAAAGAACATTTGTTCGTGCTATATTTAGGAATATAGTGAGGGCTTTTTGAGATAGCCTGCAATTTGAGGCTGCAAGACTGGGGAAAGAAACAGCGCATGTGAAGATAGTGCTATATTAGGTACTCTTGATAGGCACTAGAATGGGATGAATGGTCTGTCCACTGCTAAGCCGCCACTAGACCAACGCCTCAGCAAGGATAGCTGACCATCTCAGGGGTCGGAAGCATAAAGTAATGGCTGAACTCATATACTGGGAAATTTCAAAAGCTTTAGACTGCTTAAAGGAAGCAGTGACATCAAGAGCATATCAATATGAGAAACTAGAAGGGGAAATAATGAAAACATTGAGAAGGAGATTCTGCAAATGCTGGACTAGATTTCTGGTGATATTCAGCCTCAACTTTGTCCCACGGTATTCATTATAAAAGCAAGAAGGGTCAATGTTGGATGGCCAAGGTTGTGAGATGGCACAAGATGGAAGGAGAGAACAGATTCCCCAGACAGTGGAAGTGTATTGCCCTCATTCCTGTGGCTGGAGAGTGGAGATCCAGACACTCCCTTGAGTAGTATAGTGACTGGGCTCCCTTTGGAAATGAAATGAAGTCATTGTTTCAAGTGAAGCTGATTAAACTTCCTGAATCACTGCCTCTTGTGTCTACACAAATGCTGTGCCCAGAGAAAAGCCTGGAAAGAACATTTACATTCTGGTACCAGCAACAACAATGTGCACATTTTCAACATCTGCACACCTTTAAAGATTTCCATAAACTTGGAAAACACCTTTGACTCTTCTTTAAGAATTAGATTTGCATTTTCTTCTTCCTAAGAACCTCATCCACTCTCTCAAAGAAACCTGGACAACTTTTAGAAGAATTGAGAAGACTATTTGAATGAATTCCAAGATGGCCACAAGTTTTCACAAACTCCTCCCTAGTTCCTTTTCAATTTACTTTAAGCACGCTTTTAAAGACTTGTCTGTATGCACTTTTCTCAGATTAAGTATATGACCCACTATGTAACTAAACACCTGTGTGGGTCTTCGCAAAAAATGTTGGGATGCTATTTTCTTGGTGAATTGGACAAATTCACCTATTTATTTTGAAGCTTTTAATCTCATTTTCATGGTGTTTCACAAAGGAAATAATTCAGCATTTCTGTTGCAGTGAAATACACCTGAAGCCCAAATTCCTATCACAATACATGGGATGCAAATTAAATCATAAAATGTTTAGGAAGGATGGAAATTAGCATTACCTGTTACATTTTGAAATAAGAGTATTTGTGAGCAATATTTTGCTGTTAATTTTAGGGAAGATGGTACAGAGAATACATGAAAATAATTACTTCTTAATTGTGGCTACATACCCATTCCTTGGAGGACGTGCACTGAGTGGGTATCTTGCGATCAGATGAGACTGGGGCACCTTTAGTACACTAACAGTAAGTTGCCAGTCTTAGGAAGGGTTGGACCAGCCAATAGTGCAATCAGGCAGTGCCTGATGGACAGGGCTGACAGGTCAGAGTGAGGGGCGGTTTTGTGGGCCTGTTTTATGGTCTGCTTGGTCAACATTTATTGTTGGTTTTCCTCATATTTAAACAAGCATTGCCTGCAGTAAGCTCAAAATCCATGCAGGCGTCTATACCTAGCAAAATATTTATACAGAATGTCTTTACAAGTTCAAAACTGCCCCAATGAAGACCACTTTTATTTTGGTATCCGGGCCTATATCCTGTCCCAATCCAACCCTGGTCTTAGGTGTCGCATGGCCAGGACACCACATCTTCTTCCATTACCTTCTCGTGGTTTCGGGGGGTAGGGACATGCAAGTCTTCACTTAGGTACAAATGGTGAAAGACAAACTGTGTAAATGTACACACATAGTTGCAAGAGCAAATATGCACATTAGTAAATCTATTTGTGTAAATTTACCTTTGTAAATAAGTCCCCCTATCTTTGTCCTGGCACAAGTTCTCTGACAGCAGGAGTGTATCAGCCAGTCATCAAGGCACTGTAATACTGGAAACTCGGGCAGGGGATTCCCTGGGGCAACAATGTTTGTGAACATACTCAGAGATGAGGTAAGACTGAGTGGCAGGACGTTGAACTGATAATAAGTCTGACACAGTAAACCAGGAAAGAAGAAGGCTGTCTTGGATTGGGGGTTGACAATTGTGCTTGTTGCCTCAAATACTGCATTGTACTCTAAATGAGGGATGATCCAAAGATTGAAGGTTTACTACCTTACAGTGGACAGTTCTGTTCATTCAGTTAATGCTTAGCAGATCCAGCATCAAATGGTATCCCACTGTGTCTCTGGGCACTAACGAGATGATTATGCGGCACTGCCTTTCTCTCCTCTCCTGGGGTCAGAGAACTTACACCTTTGGGAGACTCTGCAACCCTGCAGCCGCGCTAGTCTCTTCACCTCTTCCTGAACACAAGGGATGCAGAACACCCCAGCCTCCTCTGGTTGCAGTAGAAGGTCTGCCAGGTAACCCTGCTGGACTGGCATCAGGACCCACAGCTCCGAGCTGTGGTCTTGTCAGACATCCAGGAAGAAGCAGAAATGATCTTCAACCCGCCAGCATCCACTCAACTCGCCATAATCTATGAGACAATGGAGATTTAGGGCCTGATTTAGAACTCGGCGGATGGGTTACTCCATCACAACAGTGACGTATATCCCACCCACCAAAATCCAAACCCCATTCTATCCTATCCGCTGAGTTCTAAATCAGGGCCTTAGTCAAAAAGAGGGTTATGAGAGCTGAGCTAGAGGGTTGATGGTGATATGGCAATGAGTCATGAAGGGCAGTGGTACTGTCAAGGGGGGCTAAACAAGTTCAAGGTGCACTGTGTATGAATAGAGGAGGTCATTCCACGGTCAAGCACCACCACTGAGAAGAGACCATCTCTTTGGCTCACCAGATGGGTCTATCCTTCTGAGTGAAAGTGTCTGTTAGCTTGGAGGGTTTTCTTTTGTTCTGCAGATACGATTGTGCAGATCCATCCTGGTGTCTAAAAGCGAGCCCAAGTATTTTGAGGGTTATTCTCTGGTAGGGTGACATGACCACATGGCTTTTGAGGCTCAAGTACCCCCAAACTCAGTTTTAGTACAAGTATCTCCACTAATCACTAGCACACTATTTTCACCTTTTTTCAGTGCTGTTGTCTTAGGTATCTTTGCAGGCAGCTAGTTCCAGAACGTTGCTCCTGCTGCTTCAAGGCACTTGGACCCCAGCATAGAAAGTAACTTACTAATGTCTTGTATGGACACTCATGTGACTCAAAGAGATACAACCTTGTTGACCACTTAGTTACTTTTAAAAAGGCATACAGGTGCAGCACACAATTATGCTGTACTGTGAAACTACTGCGAAACCCTTGATAAATCCAGAAGTTATTAGATTGGCATTTGGAAAAAACAATTTTGAACCTGCCACAGATCGTGAAATTTGCTGCAGGTTATTTTTCAAATAAATAGGTGCTGTGCTACAAAAAGATTTCCAAAACAAAACATATTTATTTTTACCAGGGCTTCCACCAATGGCCAACTTAGTTCTTGACATAGGTTGGTTCTGCCTTCACAGTCCCAATATGAACAGCCTGGCAAAGCGCAGTACAGAGACTCTGCGAAGTACCTTTTGCACACACAAGTGAGAGTGTACTCGTACTGCACCTGGAATGTAGGTCTCATCCAGACCAGAACCTTAGGAAGTAGTGCAGTCCATCAAGAGATAAACCTTGGAGGTTTACTAGGTCCCATCCTCTGCTGTTCTGCATCACTAGGTGGCGCCCCAGATGTGCGGACTGACCTCCAGGCACCTCGCAGCCTTGCTGAGTAGGGATATAGCGGGGGCATGACATGCCCAGGGCCAGAAGCCACACTTGATGGCACGCTTGGGCAGCCAGGAGAGGGCAGCGTTCCCTGCCTCAGGTGGGTACTGGGTGGGCTACAGGAAGAAAGGCAGGTGGATGGAACCTGTTCATGTATATTCACCCTCCCATCTCGATAAAGTGGATCTCCAGTGGCCCAACAAGAGCCACAAGAGCCTTGATGAGCAGAGAGCTACACTTCAAATGATGATCCTGCAGAAGAGAGTACTGATGACACAGATCCCGCTACTGTTAAATGGGTTTTACACTTTCATGTACACATATGTGGGTATTTGTATAGCGCCGTCCTAGCTAGGAAGCAATGTAGCGCTGAACAAGAGAGATGAAGAGCTGAAGAACATTGCAACAGAACTAGTGACCGGTGACTTGTGATATTTATATGTTGTGGTATTTTTATAGCACACTCCTGGCTAGGAACTAGTAAAGCACCTCTCATTTGTGTGCCTATAGGTGAATAACTCTTCAAATGATGTTCCTTCATCCATCTTTTGCCTCTTATTCTTCCCTCTGTTTCAGGCTATCTACGTCTCTCCTCCTCCCTCACTCTCTACCTTGTTCCTTCTCTTTCAAAGAGCATCTTTCTCCTCCTCCTTTGTATTTCCCTAGTGTCTCTTCCCTTCCTCGGCCTCCATCCTCTAAGGCCTTCCCCTCTCCATCTTCCGCTTCTCTCTCCATCTCTTTTTCTCTCTCCTCAATTTTTCATCCCTTTCTCATCCATCTCTTTTGATTTCTCTCTCCTCCTTCTCTCTGTTCTTTTACCTCTTCTATCACTCCTTTTTTGAGTCTAGCATTGTTAGAAATGGGGTCTCTAGTTGGCAGTTGGTTTGCACCCTGTCCAAGTAGGAACCCTACTCTAGTCAGGATAAGGGAGATACCCGGTCAGATAACCCCAACTCACCCCCTTGGTAGCTTGGCACGAGCAGTCAGGCTTACCTCAGAAGCAATGTATAAAGCATTTGCACATAACACACAGTATTACAGTGAAAAACCAACAAAAGGACACCACACCAGTTTTAGAAAAATAGGCAATATTTATCTGTGTAAAATAAGACCAACATACAGTGCTAAAGATATGAATTTTGTAAGATTTATCTTACAAATATAGTTCCTTGAAGTCGATAGCTCCACCTGGGGCTATCACGGCATCATGATCAACAAAACCAACAGTTCAGGCCGGCTGCGGCTTTGTGGGCCAGCTACGGTGTTGGGGAGACCCGCAAACAGTACCTTTCGAATTGCAGGGCGTTGTGATCCTCATGGTGAGCTCCGGAGAGCAGCGTCGCTGGTGTCGCGGTGTCAGTTCCGGAGTCGGTGTGGGGGTCGTTGGGCCCTCTAAGTCACACGGGTTGAAGATTGAACTCCGGGCTGATAAAGTCAGGAGCGCTGGCATGGATGGCATCGGGTCTGCGATGCGAAGCAGGACAATGCGACGTGCGGTGCCCACAGGTCAGGGTGCAGGCAGCGTCTCTGTGACGGCGTCCAGTGGCATCGGTGAGACCAGGGCTGCAGTGTGAAGTGGGGTGGTGCGACGTGCAGTGTCACCAGGTCATGGTGCAGGCAGCGTCGTCGTCGGTAGGCCCAAGCCGACAGTGCGGTACAGGACGGTGCTTCGTGACCCTCACGAGCAGTGTCCACAGGCCACAGTGCAGGCAGGGATTCCTGGTGACGACACTGGAGACGATGGTGCTGGCGTCGGTGGACCGGGGCTGCAGTGCGTGATGGGACAGTGCTTTGTGTACCTCAGGAGCGGTGTCCACAGACCACGGTGCAGGCACCAGTGTCAGCAGGAGCGTCCTCATTGGGGATGTCCATGCTGCAGTGTGAGCAGGTGATGCCAGAGTGTGGGGCCCATTGGTCGCGGTGTGAGCAGCGGCTGGCTGAAGTCAGCCAATGACGGCATCTGTGAAACCAGGGTCGCGGAGCAAAGCAGGGCAGTGTGGCTCCGTGCGGCATCGACAGGTCACGGTGCAGGCCAGCGGCATCGTTGGTGCCGTTGGAGTGGTTTCCCCTCTTGAACAGCACAAAACACACAGTTCCCAGTGCTGCAGGTCGAGGAAAATGAAGTCTTTGGTGTCCCTGAGACTTCCAACAGGAGGCAAGCTCTACCCCAAGCCCTTGGGGAACTTTCTCAAGCAGGATACACAGCAAGGTTCACCCTTTGCACTCTTTTCAGGAAGAAGCAGCAACTGCAGGCCAGTCCAGCAAAACAACACAGCAAAGGGATAGTGCTCCTCCTTCAGCTCTTCTCCTTGGCAGAGGTTCCTCTTGATTCCAGAAAGATTCTAAAAGATCTGGGGTTTTGAGTCTTCTTCTTATCCCCTTTTCTGTCTTTGAAGTTGGTAAACTTCAAATCAAAGTCTCAAGTGTTTGACAGATCCTTCCTTGTCCAGGCCAGGCCTCAGACGCACACCAGGGGGTTGGAGCCGGCATTGTGTAAGGGCATACACAGTCCTTTCAGGTGTGAGTGACCACTCCTCCCTCCACTATAGCTCAGATGGCTCGTCAGGATATGCGAAGAGAGAGATGCAAACAGCCCAACTGTCAAACTGACCCAGACAGGCAATCAACAAACAGGCAGAGTCACAGAATGGTTTAAGCAAGAAAATGCCTACTTTCTGAAAGTGGCATTTTCAAACAGACAATTTAAAAACCAACTTCACTAAAAGATGTATTTTTAAACTGTGAGTTCAGAGACCCTAAACTCTACATTTTATCTGCTCTCAAAGGGAATCTGCGCTTTATGGATATTTAAAGGCAGCCCCCATGTTGACCTATGAGAGAGATAAGCCTTGCACAGTGAAAACCGAATTTGGCAGTATTTCACTGTTAGGACATATAAAACGCACTAGTATATGTCCTACCTTAAACATACACTTCACCCTGTCCCTGGGGCTATCTAGGGCCTACCTTAGGGGTGCCTGAGATGTAGTAAAAGGGAAGGTTTAGGCCTGGCAAGTGGGTACACTTGCCAAGTCGAATTGGCAGTTTAAAACTGCACACACAGACACTGCAATGGCAGGTCTGAGCCATGTTTACAGGGCTACAAATGTGGGTGGCACAACCAGTGCTGCAGGCCCCCTAGTAGCATTTGATTTACAAGCCCTGGACACCTGTAGTGCACTTTACTAGGGACTTACCAGTAAATCAAATATGCCAATCATGGATAAACCGATCAACAGTACAATTTACACAGAGAGCAGATGCACTTAAGCACTGTTTAGCAGTGGTAAAGTGCTGAGTCCTAAACCCAACAAAAACTGGTCAGAAAAATTAGGAGGAAGGAGGCAAAAAGATTGGGGATGAACCTACAAATAGGGCCAGGTGCAACAAGCATCAATCAAGAGCTTTTGATTATGCATACTATATTTACGTACAGGGGCTTTCAAACTGACCTCTTCATCCATTGGACCGCTGATGTGTCATTCACATGCTTCTACCACTCACAAGAGCAACCAGCATGGGGGAGTGTGTCAGCCCACTTCAGCCATTGGTAAGTTCATTGTGAATTGCTGCATTGTGCTGTTTCAGATGGAGCACGTCTACATACAAAATAGCTCCCATGAGTGCAAGGGAGCACTATGGCAATGTGTGATATTTTAGAACAAAAAGTAAATTTGCTTTTAGCTAACCTTTATGTTTTTTTAGATTGATGTGGACCAGGCAGCTGTCCCAACAATCAGATTTTGCAAAGCCCGAAAGAAAACAGGACAGCCGTTGACAAAGCAAAATGTCTGTATGGCACCACCAGTGCTATTGGCTTTGCCAAAGCTCGTTAGAGTTCTTTCCTTGTTCTCTGTCCATCTCCACCTTTCTTTCTTCTGCTCCTCTTTGCTAGATTTTCAGGTTATCTCTCCTGTAGCTCTCCCATCTCTCTCCACTCCCTCTCATCATTATCTTCCTTCCATCACTCTGTTTCCTCGCCTGAGCAGCGGGTGTGTTTTCACCGCTCCTGCTTCGGCGATGATGAATTTTTACCACCCTGTGACATCAGCCCTGCCCTTTGGGGGTCTCTCCTGGACAGGCACCACCACACGGGCGCCCCCCTCCCCCGCAGCGATTCACAGCCCCCAAGAGACGTCACAAGGAAAACGACGAAAACACATGAAAGGGCATCGAAACGTTTAATCGTTCAGAGTGTGCAGCCCTGAGACTGACTCACGTCTCTGATACTGACACACAGGTCTGAGACTGACACGCAGCTCGGATACTGATACACAGCACTAAGAGTGATATACAGCTTTGATACTAACACAGGGCTCTGAAACTGATACACAGCTCTGACACCCAGCTCTGAGACTGACACACAGCTCGGACACTGATATACAGCACTAAGAGTGATGCACAGCTCTGAGACTGACACACAGCACTGAGAGTGAGACACAGCTCTGATACACACAGCTCTGAGACTGACACACAGCTCGGATACTGATACACATCTCTGTTACTGACACACGGCTCTGATACTGACACATCCCTGAGACTGACACGCAGCTCGGATACTGATACACAGCACTGAGAGTGATATACAGCTTTGATACTAACACAGGGCTCTGAAACTGATACACAGCTCTGACACCCAGCTCTGAGACTGACACACAGCTCGGACACTGATATACAGCACTAAGAGTGATGCACAGCTCTGAGACTGACACACAGCACTGAGAGTGAGACACAATTCTGATACACACAGCTCTGAGACTGACACACAGCTCGGATACTGATACACATCTCTGTTACTGACACACGGCTCTGATACTGACACAACCCTGAGACTGACACACGTCGTTGATATTGACACACAGCTCTGAGACTGACACTCAGCTCTCATACTGATACACGGCACTGAGAGTGATACACATCTCTGATACTGACACAGGGCCCTGATACTGCTACACAGCTCTGACACACAGCTCTGAAACTGACACAGCACTGAGAGTGAAACACAGCTCTGATACTGATACACAGCTCTGAGACTGACACACAGCTCGGGCACTGATATACAACACTAAGAGTGATACACAGCTCTGAGACTGACACAGCACTGAGAGTGATACACAGCTCTGATACTGACACACAGCTCGGATACTGGTAGCACTGCGAGTGACAAACAGTTATGTTACTGACACACGGCTCTGATGCTGACACAGCCCTGAGACTGACACACGTCTCTGACATTGACACACAGCTTGAGACTGACATGCAGCTCTCATACTGATACACATCACTGAGAGTAATACACAGCTCTGCTACTGACCCAGGGCTCTGATACTAATACACATCTCTGACACACAGCTCTGAGACTGACACGGCACTGAGAGTGATACACAGCTCTGATACTGACACACAGTTCTGAGACTGACACACAGCTCTGAGACTGACACGGCACTGAGAGTGATACACAGCTCTGATACTGACACACAGTTCTGAGACTGACACACAGCTCTGAGACTGACACGCAGCTTTGCCGGTGCACCTCCATATTGATCTCCAGCCTTGGTACCCACACAACCTCTGCACCTCAAACCTGACCTGAGGCTCGGCCCCTCTGATATCTCAGACGTCGGCCCAACTCAGCTTTACTAATGCTGCTCAGTCGTGGGCCGCAGCACTCCATACCAGGTGGTTGGACTTACTGAGACCCAGGGCACAGAAGTGTGGGACTAGCCAGGTTGGGCAGTGTGCATGTGACATCATGGTGCATGACATCAAAGCATGCGGCATCGCATGTGGCATCACAGGAAGTGGCATTCCAACCCATGACCCCACAGGAAGTGACATCACAAGCAGTGACATCAGATCATAACACCTCACACATCTGTTTAGCAGGGCTGTCATGAGTACATTTGAGTGCATTATGAGATTTACAAATGGGATTTTGTTTTGGAGTTGTGCCAAAAAAGTATAATCTCAGCCTCAACTTTTATATTTATTGTTGAAATACTCTGCCACAAAAAATGGCAACAAGGAGATGCTCGACAGTATCTGTCCTGCTGCACTTGTTGCAAATTCTGCATTTTACAATATCTTATGGGGTTAAGGCACCTGCTGTAGAGATCTGTGTGTGCCCACGGAATCCCAGGTATTAATAATAATGATAAGAAAACTCAGGAGGTGAGCACGGTTGCTGGAGAGATCTGCGTTTTGTCTAGTTCCCGTTCTGAGCATGATAGCATGGAGGGTTAATGTATCTCCTCCAAAGTACATTGTGTAACATGCAGATGACAGATTTTTTTTTTTTATGTTGCAATGTGAGTTACTGTTTTTAATCTAGAGCTCCGTTTATTACTCACTGTTCATATATTGTAATCCTTCTAATATGCCACAGTGAGCTATCGAGGACACCTGACTTTTATACCTTTATACCTTCACTGTCTTATGTAACACATCCTACACATTGCTTTACACATATGTGATTTATTGTCAGTGATTTATTGTCATTGTATAAGTGCATGTGTGATGTACATTGACACCCTGCATTTGTGGTAATATCAGAATGCATGCAGATCTCATACACAGGAACTGAACATAGCCAAAAGCATGCCTCGCTTAAGTACTTGTGAAGCAATAACATGCTCCACACCCTTGTTTCTCCTCCTTGGCATTTTCATCGAAGTGTGAGGCTCTAGATAGCCCCCAGCCAGGATATTCCAACAAAAGGAGGCCTCTTGGTCCCATTAACATCACCCTTTGTTTGGGGTCCAGCTTGAATTTCAAGTAACAAAGCCCACTCCAAGCAGCCATGTGTAGGCACTGCTGAGTGTGTCCTGGTGTCCGAAAATTACACCACGACGAGTTCAGCTTATTTGAGTGGGGCCCAACGTCTTTGCAGGGTGGACAGAGTCTACCCTGTAAAAATAGTGGGTGGACGCCGTCTACCCACATGTACCATTGGCTTGTGCACTGCTTAGAACTCTGCCAATTCTCTCGAATCCTAACCTACATGCCACCGGTACTCCAGTGCCAAGCCCTGTGTTTAGCTCACTCAGTGCACCTCAGTCCAGACCTGCAGCACCCCAGACCCAGAGACCACGCACACATCTGTGCAGATGCACCTAATACAACATTCTGGCAGCCCTGTCCCTCCAGTCCTGAGACCTACACCCAAGATCTGCTGAGGCACTGAAACCCTGTCTGTGGCACTCCCAGGAACTGCAGTGCTGGGCCGATTACACAGCAATGTCAGAGCGTAATCCTCAATGAATAAAAAGTCTTCTAGATCACAAGATGTACACCAAAAAGGCATCTTGGTGCTACGAGAGTGAGAGAAAAGAAGAAGAAAGGAAGAAAAGGCACTGGACGTAGGTTCTTTAAGAACTGCCTATAAGATTATCCTATATATGTCTCATCAGCGACAGCGGATGCACTGCATGTGCTCCCGCTTGTGAGAAACGTATTCAACAAGGGGCTTGGAACCCACCCATTGCTTAACATTCGTTGGCTTCATTGTCAATCTTATGCGCTGCTTCCTAATTGGCCAGTGCATGCCGGCTTCACTTCATCTTCTTTCGGGTGGAGCATGAACCAAGTACTGACTGCTTCATCTTAATTACTGTTCTACCGCTACTCTCAATATGATTGAGTTACTATTTGTTTTCTTCTTTATTCTTCGTGTTGCCTTACTTCTTTCCTCCTGCCCTCAATGTCTGTGTTGTTTTAAACCCCCTTCACCCTTGCCTGTTTTGCTTTTAACAACCCTTCCTCCCGTCATTGTCCATGGTTGCTTTTATACCTCTCCCTCCCCTGTTGTCTGTGTTACTTTTAATCCTCCTCCCTCCCCGCTGTCTGTGTTGCCTTTAACCCCCCATCCCCTTTGTACCTGTTGCTTTTACGCCCTCCACCCTTGTCTTTGGTGCTTCATACCATCCTCCCGCCTTTGTCTCTCCCCCTTGTCAGTGTATCTTTTAACTCCTCCTACTCTCCCTTGTCTGTGTTGCTTTTAACCCCACCTCCTGTCCCTTGTCCGTGTTGCTTTTAACCCCACCTCCCGTCCCTTGTCTGTGATGCTTTTAACCCACCCTCCTGTCCCTTGTCCTTGTTGCTTTTAACCCCACCTCCCATCCCTTGTCTGTGATGCTTTTAACCCCACCTCCCGTCCCTTGTCTGTGATTCTTTTAACCCACCCTCCTGTCGTTTGTGTTGCTTTTAACTCTTCCAACCCCCGCCCACCATAACAAACATGCATTTGCAATGCAATGGGTCTCACGTTTGCCCAAGCTGTTAGCATTGTAAACTCCTAACTGGACTTTTCTTGCCACATAAATGGAAAATGAAAAGTAAAACAGTTTCACATAACTAACTGGACTTTTCTCGCCATATAAACTGAAAAGTATAGGTTTCACATAAGCCAGGTGACAGGCGCCATCGGCGCAAAGCAGACACACAAAGGGAAATAAAAGTTCACTTGCCATGAAGCCTATCAGCACAAGTGCAATTATCTATGTAAGAGGATTGATGTCATGCAAAGGGTTTGACTTCTGCCCAGCGAGTTCGTGCTGCAAAAAAGGAGAAAAAGTAGTCCAGAAACCGGACAGCAACCATGGAGCCTCGTATGTTTTCAGTACTTGGTCGCTGCCCTCGAGGAGGGCTAAACACCGGAAAAGGCATGACATATGCATGGCTTTCACTAATGAAAGCAAGCAGATTTTAAAAGGCAAGCCCACGAACCAATGAAAGAGACTGACGTGATATGGGCATGGTTTGAAGCCCAAAGACAGATTACAACGTGGGACGGAGTGCTTTGCACTCGCCCCTAAGAAACAGCACTGTGACCTGTCTAGTGCTTGCCAAGGCACAGTGTGTTTTTGTATCATTCTGTTGCATCTGCCCTCCCTCCAGTTGTCTGTTTCCATTCCCCAAGTTGTCTGTGTTGCCCAGCCCAACCCGCCAAAGAAAAAAAATGTAGTATGACGCGGCCAACATTGGCCGCATCACAGTGCTTTTTTCAACCTTAGCCATTTTGCACAGCAGTCGCGCTGCTGTGCAGTAAGGCTAAAGTCATTTGCACACCCAATAGCTCTCACTTAGGCAAGACCTACTGACTTTGCCAATGCCAGTTTTTACAGGTCCATCTACACAGCACTAACAGCACCAGTCGGTAGTGCACTGCAGAATCCCCTGGTACTCCCACAGCTCTCCCAATTCACCTCAGTCCTGCTGTGCATCATCCTATTATTCCACCCTGGGTCTCTGGTATTTATGTGCCAAGGAGCACCTACAGTTCCCTCGGTGCACCTCGGTCCTAGTGTGCATCATCCTATTATTCCACCCTGGATCTCATGTGCATCATCCTATTTTTCCACCCTGGATCTCAGGTATTTATGTGCCAAGGAGCACCTACAGTTCCCTCGGTGCACCTCAGTGCTGCTGTGCATCATCCTATTATTCCACCGTGGATCTCATGTGCATCATCCTATTACTCCACCCTGGATCTCAGGTATTTATGTGCCAAGGAGCACCTACAGTTCCCTCGGTGCACCTCAGTCCTGGTGTGCATCATCCTATTACTCCACCCTGGATCTCAGGTATTTATGTGCCAAGGAGCACCTACAGTTCGCTCGGTGCACCTCAGTGTTGCTGTGCATCATCCTATTATTCCACCCTGGATCTCAGGTATTTATGTGCCAAGGAGCACCTACAGTTCGCTCGGTGCACCTCAGTGCTGCTGTGCATCATCCTATTATTCCACCCTGGATCTCATGTGCATCATCCTATTATTCCACCCTGGATCTCAGGTATTTATGTGCCAAGGAGCACCTACAGTTCGCTCGGTGCACCTCAGTGCTGCTGTGCATCATCCTATTATTCCACCCTGGATCTCATGTGCATCATCCTATTATTCCACCCTGGATCTCAGGTATTTATGTGCCAAGGAGCACCTACAGTTCGCTCGGTGCACCTCAGTGTTGCTGTGCATCATCCTATTATTCCACCCTGGATCTCAGGTATTTATGTGCCAAGGAGCACCTACAGTTCGCTCGGTGCACCTCAGTGCTGCTGTGCATCATCCTATTATTCCACCCTGGATCTCATGTGCATCATCCTATTATTCCACCCTGGATCTCAGGTATTTATGTGCCAAGGAGCACCACAGTTCCCTCGGCGCACCTCAGTCCTGCTGTGCATCAGCTACATTATTCTGTTCCTGAACCCATATGAGCACATAATGTTTCACGGTGGGCCCCACCTGCACTGCCTTTTTGGGGACTGGGACTTATTTTTTATCAGGAGACTGACCAGAATTGGAGAGAGAAAGGCAGCGAAGCTGGATAGAAGGAGGAAGAGACAGAGAGGATCCTGTGGCAGAGGGGAAAGGAGGGATGAAAAAGAAGCTGCGCTCACTAGGGGAGGGAGAGTGTGTATGTCTGTCTCGGGGTCATCTTAAAGGATTTTAATATCTAGGGACAAGAATATTTAGGGAGCCTCTGTTAGGAACATTTTAGAATTTAGGATCCAATTCTAGCTCTTTCGTGCCCCCTTTGGCCAGGTCACTGAGTGCACAGAGGCCATGGTGCAAATTCAAAATGTGTTTACGTGTAATATTCAGGGATAGTGATGTGTGTTTTCAATATTGTAACAGCCGCTGCGCAATGATATTATTGCAAATAACCTTTGTGACACTTTCCCATTTCTCATATGTGAGGTCCTGATTTGATCTAAAAGAACATGTTTATGGCCGCTTCATTTAACATAAACACAATGTTTCTCTACAAAATGCCAGTAATAGACACTCACGCAGGTCACCCACATTGAAAATAAATCACTAGAAAATGGTACTTAAAACAATCTGTGTAAGAATTATTCAAGGTCCTCAGGATGAGACTCTGCAGAACCGATCTGCTCTATCAGGGGCCCCTGAAAGGCTGGGACCCTGGGCCAGAGCCCACTTTGCCCATGCTGTCTCTCCTCCCCTCATCATTGTCTTCTTTCTTCCAATGTCTCTCCTTTCCCTCTATCTTACCCTATCTTCGCACACACTCTTCCTTCCGCCCGCCCTCTCCTCTGCCTCGTTTCCATTTCTCTTCCTTTCTCATCCCTCCCCGGGCCCATCACTCATCCGTTCCTTCTCAGCCCCTCTCTGCATCGTCTGATCCCACCTGTTTGCGGGTGTTTTTTCACCTCTTCCTTCAGTGACGATGAATATCTACCACCCCGTGACCTCAGCCCTGCCCTTTGGGGGTCTCTCCTGGGCAGGCACCACCACACGGGCGCCCCCCTCCCCCGCAGCGATTCACAGCTCCCGAGTGACGTGAAACGGAAAACGATGAAAACACACGAAAGGGCATGGAGACGTGTAATCACCCAGAGTGTGGAGCCCTGGGACTGACACACACACAGCTCTGGGACATACACACAGCTCTGAGACTGACACACACAGCTCTGGGACATACACACAGCTCTGAGACTGACACACACACAGCTCTGGGACATACACACAGCTCTGAGACTGACACACACACAGCTCTGGGACATACACACAGCTCTGATACTGACACACAGCTCTGAGAGTGACACACAGCTCTGATACTCACACACAGTTCTGAGACTGACACACAGCTCTGAGACTGACACTCACCTCCGAGACACACACACAGATCTGAGACTGACACACAGCTCTGATACTCACACACAGCTCCGAGAGTGATACCCAGCTCTGATACTGACACAGCACTTATACTGATACGCAGCACTAAGACTGACACACAGCTCTGAGACTGACACACGGATCTGATACTGGCACACAACACTGATACTGACACACAGCTGTGCCAGTGCACCTCCATCCTGAGTGTGGAGCACTGTGACTGACACACAGCTCTGTCAGTGCCCCTCCATCTTGATCTCCTGCCTTGGTACCCACACACAGCTCTGCCAGTGCACCTCCATCCGGGGTGTGGAGCACTGAGATTGACACAATCTCTGATACTGACACACAGCTCTGCCAGTGAACCTCCATCCTGAGTGTAGAGCACTGACACTGACCCACAGCTCTGATACTGACACACAGCTCTGATACTGACACGCAACTTTGCCAGTGCACCTCCATCTTGATCTCCAGCCTTGGTACCCACACACAGCTCTGCACCTCAATCCTGACCTGTGGCTCGGCCCCGCTGATATCCCTGGCATAGGCCCAAAATCAGCTTTACCAATGCTGCTCAGTCGTGGGCCGCAGCACCCCGTACTCAGGTGGTGGGACTCACAAACACTGACAACCCCCTCCGACTCTAACCTGCACCCTACTAGTGCTCCAGTGCCGAGCCCCGTGTGTAGCTCACTCAGTGCACCTCAGTCCAGACCTGAAGCACCCCTTGCTCTCATACCCAGAGCCCACGCACACCTCTGTGCGGGTGCACCTAACACAACACAAGGGCAGCCCTGTCACTGCAGCCCTGACACCTACACCCAAGATCTGCTGAGGCACTGAAACCCTGGGCCCACTTCACAAAGGTAAATGTAGATTGGTAGATCAAAAGTCTAAGTTTAGAACGAAAGTGTAACTTTAGTGGAAGTAAAGTTTGACTTTTGGTCTAATTTTAGACTTTTGGTGTAAACTTAGTCCAAAACTCTAAAGTTACACCAAAAGTCTAAATTTACTAGGAGTAAATAAATATAGGCTTTTGGTCTAAACTTAGACATTACCTTTGTGAATGAGGCCCCCTGTCCAGCGCCCCCCCCCCCCAGCCGCTCCAGTGCTGGGATGGTTACACAGCAAAGCTTCAGGGCTTAATCCTCAATGAACCAGAAGTCTTTTAGGGCCGGATTTAAGAAAAGTGAGGCTTCACCCAGTGCATCACCACTTTCCTTGCTCCCCTTAGCGCCCGCAACGTCACCATGTGTTCTCTGTATCTAAGATACGGCGCACTATGGCGGTAGTTAGGGAACTAGCGACAGCCTTTTTGGCGCTAAATCGTAGCTTTGCAGGATTAGTGTGAAAAATGTTGATGCTAATCCTGCAAAGCACATTGCGGCCCATTGTAAACAATGGTGTCCCTCCTTTTAACAACTGCTCTGAGCAGGCGTTAAAAGTGCTGAAAAAAATTACATTTATTTGCACTATTTTTTCGGCCCCACCTAACGGGGGAACGCCCCCTTTGCATACATTATGGCTGGTGCAGGTATAATGTAGCGCAAAGGGTTACAAAGTGGCACAATGCATGCATTGTGTCACTTCATAAATTTGGTGCAGCGATTTTGGCCTCGTTGGGCCACATTAGCATAAAAAAATGATGCTAATGCGGTGCAAGGAGGTACTAGGGGCACTTAAACCTGCCCCTTAAAGCACAGAATGTTCACCAAAAAGGCGTCTTGGCGCTAAGAGAGTGAGAGAAATGAAGAAAAGAGATTGTAGAAAGTCTGCCATTGAAATTACCCTCGTTTTTGCATTTCTGGCACCTAAACGTCTCTATCAATGCGACTCAATACTGCATTATAGAATTCTCCCCACCCCAAATCTCTCTCCATGCACCTCCATTCTGATATACATTACCCCATCCTTCCAATCTGAAATTCAATCATTTTACCAAGGAGAACCTAAAGTTCTCTCGAAGCCCTGATTCCGATTACCCCCTTTACCACCCCCTTAATCCAAATAAGTACTTAATTTGAGCCGGTGGGTCCCAGAGGCACTCTTCTCTTCTTGTGGACCAGGACTGATTTGTTTTAATCACTAGACTTTGACCCATAAGAAGAGCGACAAAGGCAGCATAGTGGGAGGAAAGGAGAAAGACTGAAAAACTGACAAAGGGAGAAAGGAGGGATGAGAAAGAACGTGCAAGAGTGAGATGAAGGAACGGGGAGAGTGTGTTGGTGGATAAAAGAGGCGTGAGATGGAATCACAACTAGACAGACCTAGCATTCAGCAAACTTGATATTTGGCAGAGGCGTCGGAGGGCTTCTAAGAAAAAATGTGTGCACCTGCACTTATTCTTTTACAAATTAAGTACTGGCCCAAATATTTCTCTTCCGAGAAACAATATCCTCTACTGTTCCTGCCTTAGCATCCCCAAAAGCTCTGACAATGCGCATCATTCCTGCCCTCCAGCACCCCCTAGTGTTCAACTACTGTGACTTACATAGAGCCTTACATAGAGACTTACATAGAGCACACCAAACCCGGCCTGCACAACCCAGCTAAGACCCTCTCCTAGTTACACAACCTACAGTCTGATCTGAAGCATCCCTAATGTTCCCTTCCTGAGGCCTACACACAGCTCTGCCCCATCACCTCAATTGTGAGCTGCATCACCCCACCTCTGTTCCAGTTCCGGTATGTTATCACAGCTCTGCCAGTGCACCTCAATCCTGACCTGTAGCACCACTAATATTCCTACCTGAGGCCCACACACAGCTTTGCCCCATTGCCTCCATTGTCACCTGCATCACCCCCTTTCTGTTCCAGCCCTGGGGTCACCACAGCTCTGTCAAATCACCTCAATCCTGACCTACAGAACCCCAACTATTCAGGTTCTGTGACCTACAAAGAGCCCAATCAATGCATCCCAAACATGGCCTGCACCCCCCCTTCTATTGTTAAGACCCACTTATAGCTGTGCTACACAACCTACATTCTGACCTTTAACACCCCTAATATTCAATCCCTGAGGCCTACACACAGCTCTGTCCAATCACATTCATTGTGACGTGCATCATCCTCCTTCTGGTCCAGTCCTGGGATGCCATCACAGCTCTGGCAGTGCACCTCAGTCCTGACCTTCAGCACTCCTACTGTTCAGGTACTGTGACCTACATAGAGGCCATTCAATGCACCCCAAACCTGGCCTGCACACCCCCTATATTGCTAAGACCACTCCTAGCTCTGCTGCACAACCTACATTCTGACCTGCAGCATCCCTAATATTCCATCCCTGGGGCCTACACACAGCTCTGTCCTATCACATTCATTGTGCCGTGCATCATCCCCCTTCTGGTCCAGTCCTGGGATGACATCACACGTCTGCCAATGCACCTTAGTCCTGGCCTGCATCACCCCTACTGTTGTTGCCCTGAGATTCACACAGGTCTCTGCTAATGCACCCCAGTCCTCACAGGCGTCACCCAAACCGTTTGTCCAAGGGTTATCAATACAATTATCTTAACCATGTATACTGTGTATATCACAAAGGAATTATTCCACTCCCTTAAATAAACATATAAGATAGGGGTGACCCCAACCCCATCCCGGTTGCCATTCAGGGAGTCTTGAGGTTCCAAATTTTCAATCGAATGAGGTTTAGCTAACGTAAAACAATTTTAACAGGTCAATGAGCCCCTAAAGTTCGCTGAGTCCCAAAGCTGGAGTTTGGTTGTGAAAAACATCACCCTGATGTGTCAAGAGGTTTATATCTCCAGAAGGTGGCCATGGCTGGTTCTCTCTGTCTTGACTGGAGGCGGGAAGAGCATTGCTGCCTCCGCCCCAATTCAGTGGGTGACCGCCACGGTAACCTGGCAACGCAGTTACTGACGGGCTGCTGGTTCATAAACCTCTGATGGAGGTGCCTACTGAGACTCAACTAATGAAACCTGGTGATTACCACCATAACATGAGGCAGGGGGACCCCGAGTTTGGCAGAGAAGAGGATGAGGGTACGAAGGGATTGAATGACCAGTTAGAGAAACTCGAGGAGTGGGAACCAATTGACTGGAACAAATTTTGTTGACTTATCTCATGATCAATCATTCATCGTGAGGGTCTTTTGCAATACTTTTACTATGGGACAATAGGTACTGCTGTCTGTGCACGTAAAACGAACAAAACTCTAAATATTAGGCAGTAAATATTAAATTATCCTTATGTAGTCATCATTTCACTGATCTCGGACAGCGATTAGAACTTTAGACCTCTAATTTAAATGCACTTCTGCATCAAATTCCTCATAAACTGTGACCCTCAGGATATTTGGATATATCTTTCAAGAATGGGCATTACATTCCTAAACTTTATTACTGAATTTGGAGTCTGTGATCTCCAGGTTAGAAGATGGTCCCTGCAGATGGCTCATTGGCCATCTAAGGTGTCTTACTGGGATTTGGAACTTGTGGCCTATTGGTTACAGTTACAGCTGTACAGTCAGTGCATTAACTAAATGAGTTATTCTATTGGGACCGCAAACTGCCCAGCGGGCGCATTACCAATCCAAGCTAGCGTAACAGTAATATCACCATTAAATAAGTCTGGGTATCTCAAACTAGCTCCAGGAGGTGTGGACTTATAGAACAATTTTCAAGATATTTTTGTACGATGCATTTTCATGCAAATAAATGTAATTACATATTCACTGGTTATCTTGTAACTCTGGCTTGGATCTGGCACTCCTAGACTCTCCTAAAATAAGCTACCCCCCCATGGAACGGCCTCCTGGAAAATGTAAGATTTTGGGCTGGATTCTATCCTAGACGGATTGAGTTGGATAATAAGAATGTCATATAACAGTGGTTCCCAACCTGTGGTCCGGGGACCCCTGGGGGTCCGCGAAGCCTTCTCATGGGGTCCGCGACTGCTTAGAAAAGTAAAAAATATTGACAAATATTGACAAATTAGGGCCCATGCTTCAAGTAATGACTCATTGGGGGTCCCCGGATTCCCATGATGATTCAGTGGGGGTCCCTGGGTTCCATTAATTATAAAGTGGGGGTCCACAGAAGTCAAAAGGTTGGGAACCACTGTCATATAATATAGTGCTTGTGTTGTTAATAGTAATACTGAGTTTGGATAAATGTCTTTAGAAAACGATTTAGCTGCTACACTTTTCTAAACTTTTCATGGATTTATATGACGTCTTTATCTGATTTCTCATTATTTCTATGTAAAATCCTTAAACTATTTGAAAGAAAATACTAAAGCTTTACATGGAGGACGGTTGTCTAGGCTCTTCTGTTGCAGCACACACTCATATTTGACATTGTGACACCCCGAGCTGTGCGGCCGGACCAGGGTTTGAACAAGCCCAGGAGTTATCCAAGCAGGTGCTGTCTCAGCAGTTTGTTTTTAGGTCGACCCGCTCCGTTCTTCTCTCGCTATGAAAGGACTGGAAACTGAAAACTTGAGTCATCGCCGGCCAAGGAGGAGAACGCACTGGTCGCACAGACTTGTTAAATTCTCACATCTACTGTTTTTCAGAATTTGCTGAGCTTGTGTACGGTATCTGTGTGTGCATGGTGATGAAAATCTCTGAAATTTGTTTTATGTTTGTGTTTTGGAGGAAATTGGTCTTTTTGAACAGTATGACCCATTTTTGAAGTGGTTAACTTCTTATAACTTCACCTACACAAACATAAAACAAGATAAATATAGAACTGCAGATGAGCAGCTGTCAATAACAGTTTTGGTTCCAACTATGGGCTCCAAGTGATGTCAGAGGCAGGTACACTGAATTTGGCTGAGTATATGACGTCACTTGGAACCCAAGGTGGAAATTTCACGCCACGTATGCCCCCCTCAATGAGCCCCCCTATAAGTTCATCACATGCATCAGGTGCGAGAGGAGGCATGGGGGTGCCAAAATAAAATGACTTTCTTACACGAAGCCAAACCCCTGAGGCTCTTCCCAATCACCCCCTTCCCACCTTTCTCAGACTTTCCCCCGAGATCCCCACCCCACAGCCCTCAGACTACCCAAAATATTAGAAAAAACTGTCAATCTGCCGCTGCATCCCAAGACCATTTAAAAAGATATCAATACCCTGTGGCCAGCCAATCCAACCACACTCTGTAAGACAATACCCAGTGCCCTGCAATCCACCCACAGCCTGTGAAAACAATACGTGTCCTGCAATCCACACACAGCCTCTAAAAACAATACATGTGTCCTGCAATCCACCCACAGCCTCTGAAAACAATACATGTGTCCTGCAATCCACCCACAGCCTCTGAAAACAATACGTGTCCTGCAATACACCCACAGCCTCTGAAAACAATACATGTGTCCTGCAATCCACCCACAGCCTCTAAAAACAATACATGTGTCCTGCAATCCACCCACAGCCTCTAAAAACAATACCCTCTGTCCAGCAAGCCATCCACAGCGTCTAAAACAATACATGTGTCCTGCAACCCACCCACACCCTCTAAAACAATGTGTCCTGCAAACCATCCACAGCCTCTAAAAACAATACATGTGTGCTGTAACCCACCCACAGCCACTGAAACACAACACTGTGTCCTGCAACCCACTCACAGCCTCTAAAAACAATACCCTCTATCCTGCAATCCATCCACAGCCCCTAAAAACAATACACGTGTCCTGCAACCCACCCACAGCCTCTAAAAACAATACCCCGTGTCCTGCAATCCACCCACAGCCTCTAAAAACAATACCCCGTGTCCTGCATCCACCCCCCAAAAAGACTACCCTGTGTCCTGCAACCCACCCACAGCCTCTGGAAACAATACCCTCTGTCCTGCAGTCCCCCACAGCCTCTAAAACAATACGTGTCCTGCAAACCACCCACAGCCTCCAAAAACAATACATGTGTCCTGCAACCCACCCACAGCCCCTATAACAATACATGTGTCCTGCAAACCACCCACAGCCTCCAAAAACAATACATGTGTCCTGCAACCCACCCACAGCCCTTATAACAATACATGTGTCCTGCAATCCACTCACAGCCTCTAAAAACAATACACTGTGTCTGCAACCCACTCACAGCCTCTAAAAACAATACCCTCTGTCCAGGAAGCCACCCACAGCGTCTAAAACAATACATGTGTACTGCAACCCACCCACACCATCTAAAACAATGTGTCCTGCAAACCATCCACAGCCTCTAAAAACAATACATGTGTGCCACAACCCACCCACAGCCTCTGAAACATAACACTATGTCCTGCAACCCACTCACAGCCTCTAAAAATAATACCCTCTATCCTGCAATCCATCCACAGCCCCTAAAAACAATACACGTGTCCTGCAACCAACCCACGGCCTCTAAAACAATACAGGTGTCCTTCACACCACCCACAGCCCCTAAAACAATACCTGCGCTCTATACCATAGCGGCGGTCCGACCGCGATATTATGACCGTGGCGAAAGCGCCACCTTTGGACCACCAGCACTGCCACATTTCGGTCACCAGACAGCCTGGCAATGCCAGCCTGGCGGTGTCGGCCTGGCGATGCCGGCGGTTACAACTCCTCTCTCTGCCGGCATTAACATGGCGGTTTCACCGCCATGTAAATGCTGGTGGAGACGGAATGCCAGGGGCCCCAGGGGGCCCTGGCCAGCCCCATTGCACAAAGCAGACAGTGATTTGAGCGATGGGTGCTGGTGCACCTGACGCACAACAGCATTGTCTGCTGGCTCTATTATGAGCCAGTGTCAATGTTGTTGTGGGTTCCTCCTGGCCCAGCGGAAAACACATAATAGAGACAGCAGGAAGGAGGCCACACTGGTGGCCTTCTGACCTGCGGGGGTTCGGCGGGTGGCCTTTTCCTCCCGCCAAACTCCTATTGAGGGCCTTGGTGTCCTGCCAGACACCTCACTGTCCTCCATCTTGTACAATACAAGTCCTCCAGCCTTCCCCGCTTGTATCCTCCCACCCCAAAAAAAAGAGAATACTTGGGGTGCTTCCACCCTCGCCACCATCCACTGGACCTTCCCTCCTCCCAGGCCATGGATGTGCTCTTAGCTCTCCATGAAGCGGCAGAGAGCTGGTACCCGCCTGACACCTCCACAGAGCACCCTCAGCCGCAGGTCTTTTCAAGGGCCGGGCACCAGTGCCCCTTCATGGGGTCTGCAGAGTCCCTCAGTACCCCACTACCTCCTGGTCTCAGAGCCTTCACTGAGAAATGTCACAGCGAGTAACACACCTTGAATCTGTATTCAAGCTAGTGGCGTCCTGTGGAAGCCAACGCATGACATAGGAGCAGAAACAATAGTGTAACATGACATGACACGGCATGACATAATTTAACATGACACAACATATCTAAATATAACAAAATAACAGAACTAGTCCATAGGTCCAAGTTCAGACCCAAAGGAACTGAAATATGTTGCCTCTCTGAAGGAGCAGCCAGTGTGCATACATTATATTCTCCAGAGAATTACTTCTTTCTCTGTAACTTCTTTGAATAGTAATGATCTATGCGCTGTATAACCAAGTTATGAAAGGAAAAATTTTACTAACACATTTCTGAAGTGCAACTGCTTCTTAACCATTAAAGTCCAGGTAGGATAGTTCGCATTACTCTTTTGGAGACATGCTTTGTCTGTACATGGGCAGTGCATTTGATCATTGATTATAGCTGATCTCAGACATGTTGTGTAAATCCCAAGTACCTCCCAATGTTACTTGAAACTTTGCTTTACTTATTGTAATGTGTCATCCTGGAGACAGAGATCCAGGTTGAAACTGACTGTGGGATGCAGGCAGATGATGCACTAGAGAGGCAAGTCGGCTGGCGGAGCTTCCATGCCATTGGCCGCCCCCGTGATGTCGCCGGGTCTCACTTTCTATTGGTTGGTTTGACTCCAAATGGACCTTATAATGTACAGCTTTGTATGGGCACAGATAGTGCTTAAGTTGTACCAGTGGTTGCTGGTTGTGAACACCTGCAGTCATTTCTGGTGGCCGAGACTAATTTTTCATCATCAGGCTTTAAACTAGATTATCAGAGGAAAGTGTAGTGTTTTCTAAACTTACTGAGTTTCCACTCCCCTAAATTGTAGTGCCTGAGTTCTTATTTAAAAGTTTGCACACACCCATGTGTCAAACATGATCTACATCAGCTGGTGATATTTTCTGGCAATAAGCGCAGTGAACCAGAAAAAAATAATTTGCCACAGAGATAGAAATACCAGATGTCCAAGTAAATTGGCCATAGTTATCAACTTTCTCCTGGTCAAGTGAATTCTTTTTCAAAAGAAGTACAATTCAAGCAATTCTTAAACTGATGGGCATAATTCCAGAGGTCATATATATGTTTATAATATTCTTGCCAGCTACTGTTCATTCCAGTACCAAATTTTTAAATAGCATAGCTGAGAGCAGGTCTGCCATTGAACCTGATGGCCTACCAAGCCGCCAAAGATCCACCCAGTCATATATATTCAATGACAAAAATTGTGAGAGCTATTGAGGGGCAGAGGACATAAGGACTGCGGAAGAAGAATCTAAGATGCTTTGGTCTCTATTGTCAATTAAAGATTGGTATTCTTTGTTATTGGAATAAATAAATCTGCAAACTGTTGACATTTGTCTTTTGAAGCAAGGATATCATTAACAACATAGATCTCTTTGAGTTCTCTAATAGTCTCCAAGATGGTTTTGTTATTGGGAGCAGAAAAAAATCATCTGAAGTGAAATCAGACATTTTAGCAATTTCTTTAGTATTTCTTAAACTTGTTCTTACAGGTGATACATTATTGTTTTGCTTCAGATGAGTAATCATCTCACACAATAGTTAAATCTTCTGTAAACCAGCTATTTACATGATTTCACTTTCAAACCTTGCTTGGCTTGTAGAGGTACAAGCTCAATGAGAATTGACATAATCTGAATCTAATAAGCTTTAAGTAACCTATTAGGGCTTCACAGCATGTAGGGGTAAGGGAATGCAATAATTTAGCTTCTTCATTGATATTAAAATTCTTCTGATTGAGGACCTGCCCGGTTACAGTGAAACTTGGCTCGTTATTGGCACATGTGGGTAAGACCCATCCAAATTGTATAATTCGGTGATTAAACCATGAGATAGAAATTGATGGAGCACTTTGGCAAAAAATACTCCATTCATCATGTAGTCAGCGTCATGCGTCGAGGTACATGAAGGATTCTGAAAGTTAAGTAGAGAAAAATACTCTCTAAAATTGCAGTGGATTTTGTTAGTAGGGTCACTGAAATGAATATTAAAACTGCCAGTAATTACACTGTTGATTTTGTCAGTAACTGAGTTGGTAATATGAAACATTACTAAGTTGAGTGCTATTCGTTAGGCAGGTTTATCTGAGAACCCCTGCGATTGGAGATTTTGCGATGTGACCTGATAATCTGTAGGTCGCATCACAAATGAAAGACTGATCGCATAAAATAGGTGCACAATTTGCAATGACTTTTTTGTGTCTGGTCTTATCTAACTTCTGGTCCATAGTTTTTGTAACAAATAATTGGTATTAAGTAAACCCTTTTCTAATAAGGATTGGTAATTCTACAACAAATGAAAGATAATGGAATAAATTATAGAATAATTTTAGATTAATCGCTTTAATTCACCAGCAGATAGGCCATTAATCCAGTATGTACACTATATTACTTAAACATTAATGTCATTTTTATATTATATTTGGCTAATGTATTAATTTACCAGACACTGATCCAGTTCACATTATAACGATCATTATGTTTACAGGAGGCAGATGTACAACATTCCATCATTGAGATATACAATCAGTTAGGATCCTAAGGACCAAAAGTGGATATATGTCCTGCTCTTCAGAATTTTGGTGACTACATGTAAAGAGAGAAGGAGTTAGGGTTCCCTTGTAACAATTAATAATACATATTATTAATGAAACCAAATACATCGATGTAATTAGTGATGAAATAGACAGTTCCTGTGTATGACATGGAAATAATGTTTTTTGTCATCTGATTGCTATATTCTATAGTTTTACCTTTTTTGTGTTTTCTTGATATTACTCTATCATTTACCCCTGAGGGAGCAGGACACATGGTGAAACACAAGATAGCTAATGAGAAAATATTGTTTTTAAGACCCATTTGGCAATACATTAAACTCTGTGCTTGGATCAAGATAAGTACAGATTTGTGTGGAAATAAATAGGGACACGTAAAGAAAGGATTCAGTTGTGTAGAGGGAAAGGGTGATAACAGCTGGGCGTAACGGTAGCCCTTGCCATGTATTTCCTTTCCTCGCCTATGCAAAAAGAACAAATGTCAGCTGGCCCAACACTCGTTGCAGGATCCTCAAGCTAGACTACAGCTCTACCACTACTTGGCACTAACTTCCAACAAGGCTGCTTCAAAAGTGATTCTCCATTGATGCTTCGCACTGTGATTTACACACAACTGCACTGCTAAGCAACCGTTTCAACTAATAGAAGCAGGCATATCACATACTTTCCTATTCATTACTATGGCCCTCATTCCAACCCTGGCGGTCATGGACCGCCAGGGTGGATGGCCACGGAAGCACCGCCAACAGGCTGGCGGTGCTTCATGTGGCATTCCGACCACAGCTGTAAAGCCGCGGTCGCCAGCCGGGTCCGGCGGTTTCCCGCCGGATTACCCCCGGCTGGGAGAATCCTCCATGGCGGCGCTGCTTGCAGTGCCGCCATGGGGATTCCGACCCCCTTCCCGCCAGCCTGAACAGGATGGCGGGAACGGGTGTTGTGGGGCCCCTGGGGGCCCCTGCACCACCCATGCCACTGGCATGGGCAGTGCTGGGGCCCCCTAACAGGGCCCTAGCATGATTTTCACTGTCTGCATTGCAGACAGTGAAAATCGCGACGGGTGCAACTTCACCCGTCGCACCCCTGCAACACCGCCGGCTCCATTCGGAGCCGGCTTCAATGTTGCAGGGCCTTTCCCGCTGGGCCGGCGGGCGCTCCCTTGGCGGGCGCCCGCCAGCCCAGCGGGAAAGCCAGAATGGCCTCTGCGCCAAGTGGCGGTTCCCGCTTGGCGGGCGTAGGAATGACCCCCTATGTCTTTCAAACAATCTTTTTTATCATGAGCATAGTTTGTGTGTTGTTTTATATTAAAAAAGGCATCTAGTCTTTTTTGGTGTTACAAACACTGGAGTAAGCAATATTTATAGTTCTCAGATTTTGCAGCTTCCCCAATTCACCAGGAGTAACCACGAATCTCCATGTTTGCGTGAATTTGTATTGGGCATACTGTTTCACTCTTCCACATCTCATTAAACTTACAGACATCTGTTCCTCGTCCATCAAGTGGCGGCCTTTATAGAGTTCCAATTGACAATTCCATTCAATTGTTACTGTTCAGTGCAAAGTATTTCTGAAATTCTGCTTCTATTGAATTCTTTGTTGCTGTTATTTATCATTATCTAGTCTGATGTACCTCTACATCAATCCATTTACAGGGTGATGTCAATCCTCCATGGTCCTTCCAAGCCACTCTTGGTGACTCTGACTTTATTCTTATTTAGGACCAAGGGGGTCATTCCGACCTGGGCGGTCTTTTCGCAAGACCGCCGAGGTACCACCGTGCTGAAGACCGCCAGTGGTGGCGGTCTTCCGCGCCTCTTATTATGACCGCTGGCAGGCCGCCGTCCTTTTTCGTATGGAAAGCCGCCAGCAGCCTTACTGGGGGGTGGCGGGAAAGTGGAGGTTGCTAAACCTCCACTGCCACGTCAACAGAATACCGCCCACTGAATCACGTCCCATGATTCGTTGTGGCAGTGTTCTGGTGACGGTGTTCTGGTGGCGGAGCTGCCCCCATGGATCCCGTCCCCTCCTGGTGGATCAACGGACAAGGTAAGTTGATCGTCCGTTAGGAAAGGGGGTGGGGGGTGTTGTGTGTTCTGTGCGTGCATGGGG
Source organism: Pleurodeles waltl (assembly GCF_031143425.1). Lineage (NCBI taxonomy): Eukaryota > Metazoa > Chordata > Amphibia > Caudata > Salamandridae > Pleurodeles > Pleurodeles waltl. Next base: position 84,482,588 of record NC_090446.1, read on the forward strand.
GTAGAGGGGGTGAGTGAGTGAGGGTATGCGTGCGGGTGGTGCTGTGTGTATAGGAAATGTGTACGGGTCGGACGGTGTGCATGTCTGTTTGTATGTGTGCGGGTATGTGTTGTCGGGGTGTATGTGTGCGTGTAGGGGTGTGTATATGTGCATGTTGGGGGTGTGTGCGTGTAGGGGTGTGTATATGTGCATGTTCGGGTTTGGGGTGGGGAGGGGGTTGTGCCACCTTTGGTGGGTGGCAGGGGGGTGGGGGATGTGGGGGAGGATTCGTTTGGGGTAGCGGGGGTGGGGGAGACCCCTATCAGTGCCAGGGAAGGAATTCCCTGGCACTGATAGTGCCTACCGCCATGGATCTCATGGCGGTTCCCAACCACCCAAGATCCATGGCGGTATGCAGGGTCCTGATACCGTCGGCGGTCTAGTGACGATCCCTGGGTTGGAGACTGCAATCTCCAGCCCAGCGGTCTACACCGCCATGGCGGTCGGAATGGTGAAGTGGCGGAGGACCTATTCCATTTTTTTCCGCCGGCCTGTTTGCGGTCTTACCGCCGCTTTACCACCGACCGCCAGGGTCGTAATGACCCCCAAACTCTTTTCACCTTAACGGATTTTTGTTAGCACATCACCTACATGTTGAAGGGCAATGAGTCTTAATTTTAGATGGCACCTAAACACTTTAAAACTATTATGACAAGCATCTTAGCATCGTGGTTCACAGACATCAACATCAGCCATCTGAAAGCATTGATGCCTATGTTGCCAGATTTTGCCTTACCGCAGTAGGGCGCAAATTCAAAACATTTAACTTTAAGATATGGCCTATACGTTGACCTAAAGAATGATGACATAACTCTTGATTTGTTAATAGACTTATGATAGAAAATTGAATTGTTTTCTTGTTGTATCTATGACCAAGAGGGGTCAACTGGTGCTGTTTTGCTTCCACGTCACTGCACCAATGTGCCCATGGGGCCATTCTGCAGATACGCCATGTTAATCCTTTACCGAGTTACAGTTTCAAGAAAATATAATTGTTGGCAAGATTTAGGTGACTAGGAAAGGTTTAGATATAATGGAGTAACTACAACAAGGAAAATCAACGTTAGTGATGAGCAAAATTGTTCCAAGCTTAAGATGGAAATCCTAGGAATGGCAATTCATCGACGGGGGATGAGACAAATCAAAGGATTCATACATGTTGGGAAGGAGAAAGCAAGTTAGGTCCATGTTGCGTACCAGTTGAGAAAACTTCCCCTCAATATGTGGAGAGATCTCTCCAAAATGCTGTAAAAGCCATGTACCATAAAGTGGTAATTGAACCCTTATATTCAGGATTTTGGTTTTCTTTCTTGTTTTGTGGCAAAAACTATGAATTCCAAGTGTTCATGGAGTTCAAGGCAATCAGTGAAGCTAAAAGTAATGGGAAAACTTACTCAAGCAAACTGAATAATGGCCATGTTTTCACTACTCTTGACATTTGCTCACCTTCTGGGAAAATGACGTAGACCCTAACTACTGGCAAGTCAGTCAATTCATCAACCCGGATGTCCTTTTTCAGTGCCACATGAGGTTAGGACTTGTCTCGATTGGGCCCGTTTTCCCACAACCTTTTATTCTCTTTAAGTATGTCAAAGGTGTGGCCCCCTTTAATACACTGTTGCACTTTGTGCTTTGCACTATATACACTGGATTGTTTGATCATTCTAAATAATAATTATAAACAAAATGAATGTGTTATATATATTTTGAACATTTAATTTGACGAGTTAATGTGCTGTAACATTTTACATTTTTAGTTCTAGGTAAACAACATTTAGTTTAAGGTAATGTGCATTTTTATCTTCTGTCCTTGTTGTCCTATGAAGAAGCAGGGAGAGGGCTTGAGGTGGGTCTTTCTTCCATCTCTGGACCTGCTGCTCCGTCGACTCCTCGTTGGGAATCATGACTTGCCGGTTCCAATGTCCAGCACTGGATTCCTGCTCCGCGGCTGCCACGGAGCCTTTGAGCTGCCAGCAAAGGAAGAAAGGTAAGTAAAAAAATACAGTGTTGTTTCTCTGTGCATGTGTGAGTGAAAGTGATTGTGAATGAATGAGACTGAGTAAGAGTGTGTGTGTGTGCTAATTGAGTGTGTTTGAGACTGTCAATGAGAGTGAATGAGTGTGGAAATCAGTGAATGAGTGAGTATGAATAAGTGAAACCAAGGATAAGGGAGTAAGTGAAGCACTGCGAGTGAGCTAGAGTGACCTAGGGGTGGGGGCACTGAGAGGGAGTGGGTGTGAGTCAGTGTGGCTGCTGTTCTTCCTTTGCACCAGCGACTGTTACAGATACTCTAATTTTTTCGTACTTGGTTGAAGTCTCCACTGTCCAAGCAGTTGATAATAAAGGATACACGTAGGTTGTTGCCAGGAGTAAAAATTGTTTATAAATAATAACAAGACATTGGGCCAGGTTACAATCTTAGCAGACTTGATTAATCTGTCATAAACTTGACGGATATCGCGTCGACCAAGTTACAATTCCACTATATCCTATGGAACTTGCACTACAGCGGACTGAATATCTGGCACGTTTGTGATGGAGTATTCCATCCAAGATCGTAATCAGCTCCGGTGTTCTCAAAGTCTTGCAATATGTTGTTGCAAAAATAAACAGTGCCTGAAATGTTATGTGCAGATGCAAAATATTTCCTATAAGTACTCTTTTCTGATCTGCTGAGGTTTAGCCACCTGAACTTGCAAGGTTGTCCCTAGTTTTTAAGCTAAATATGTAAATGTAGTATCAGGCTCTCTGGAGGCCTGAGCTTGTGGATACGATTCTGTCCTCGTGGTTTAAAGGCCTCTTTTCCTGCCTCCCCGTTTGCTTAGAGCCTTGTCTAAGAATATGGAATCTCTTGATATTTCAGTGCCAGTGTTTTGATTTCCTAAATGCTATATTCTTGCACTCAACCTTCTTATGTTTGCGCTTGAACCATATCCAATGCCCTCCAAAATGTTCTTGGGCCCATCAGTGAGGCCTCATTGGTCAGACATACCTACTGGACAAGCCCTTCTGCACCCCTTTCCATTGGCTAAAACAACCTTTAAAGAAAGTAATTTCTGGGCATATAATTCTGGCTGCACGGCAATTTACTCTATTACTGAGCTAGTGGCGATGGATAGCTAGGATTATAAATTCAATAAAACTGGTTCCAAAAACCTGTTCTAGCAGCTGAAGCGGTCTATAAACCCCTGAGGGAACAGATGGACCTCCCCTGTGATAGGTGATCATTAAGGTAAGGTACATAGGCAAAGACGCACCTACTCAGGGTAGCATTCTACATGTAAAGGTAAGATGTGATTGAAAATTAAACATACAGTTCAAAAGAAAGTTTTGACTGGCAAATTCATTGAGATAGTCACATAAAACGTATTTTCAGCTTGTATTCACAAAAGAATGATAAGCTGGAAAGTGTATCAGAGGTTTCAAGCTATGAGTAGATGGGGTTACCAGATGACGCCATGACACTGGGACATCTTGTTTCCAATCCGAGGCCTTCGCGTAATAAAGCAATGCATGCTGGGAATGGCATTCCAGGTACAGGTCAAGTGAAGCAATTAGACTGGTACAATTGAAGAGAATGATTTTTCAACGCAGAGCTCATGACGTCATCTGGTAACCCTGGTGACCCTGTGCATAGGTGCACTTCAGCGGTGGACAATGTGGGCACATTAGGGCCAGATAACCAATCAGTCTAAAGGATTCCCAATGGTATTCTTGCCTGTAAATAAATCCCATGAGTTTTCCTGCTCTTGTGATCATTGCGCGCAGCCATACTCTAGTTTCTTTCCTCGTAAGAACATTTCATCCTTTCATTGGTTGTCGGAGGTGTAAATTATAGAGAAAGGAAGAAGAAGAAAAGGAACTTCGAGCCACAATCAATATGATATATAGTGCTCTTAAGAATTAGGAAAGAGAAATAGACTCGGAGTTGGGAAAATTAAAACTTTGCATCCATTTAGAGTCCATAATCCCTCCAAGCTGAGATATTGGGCGTATGTGCACATGAAAAGAAACATCAACATAATATTTTACTTATTAGAAATATTCATTTAAAAAGTAATAATCTTAGCTGTTAATCCATTTGGACACACACTAGTGGTTGAAGAAGACACATCACAGCGCTTCAACATATGGAAATAAAACATGTTGAGGCTGCTGTTCAGCAGAAAACACCACTTTTCCACTTGTAGTTCATGTTGCTGCTGCTTGTATGGGAATAAGTCAATATGATGCTTCTGTGCGGGACGAACACAGATTAATACAGAATGTATTTCAAGTTTTGAAGAGGAGGTGCTGTTGCATCCAGGCAGATCGGCTTCAACATTATCAAATTCAGGCGTTGGTTCCCACAGGACATACTTGCAGCCCTTCACCTCACATCAATGCTCATGTGCTGAGATCCCATTGCATTCTGGTACTTGCAGCCCTTCACCTCACATCAGTGCCCATGTGCTGAGACCCCATTGCATTCTGGTACTTGCAGCCCTTCACCTCACATCAGTGCCCATGTGCTGAGACCCCATTGCATTCTGGTACTTGCAGCCCTTCACCTCACATCAGTGCCCATGTGCTGAGACCCCATTGCATTCTGGTACTTGCAGTCTTTTACTCCCATAAATGTCCATGTTTCGAGACCCCACTGTATTCTGGTACTTGCAGTCCCTCTCCTCAAATCAATATTCATCTGCTGAGACCCAATTGTATTCTGGTTCTTGCTATCTTTCACAACGCATCAATGTTGATGTGTTGGGACCCCTTTGTATTTTGGTACTTGCAGACTTTCACCTCACATTAATGTTCATGTGTTGAGACCCCACTGTATTCTGGTAGTTGCAATATTTCATCCCTCATCAATGTTCATGTGTTGAGGCCCCATTTTATTCAGGTACTTGCAGTCTCTCACAACACATCAGTGTTCATGTGCTGAGGCTCATTGTATTCTGGTTCTTGCAGTCTCTCGCCTCACATCAATGCTCATGTTTTGAGGCCCCATTGTATTCTGGTACTTGCAGTCTTTCACAACACATCAATGTGCTTGTGTTGAGATGCCATCGTATTCTCATACTTGCAGTCTTCCACCTCACATCAATGTTCATGTGTTAAAAACCCCACTGTACTCGGGTACTTCTAGTCTTTCACAACAGTGTTGTTGTGTGGAGACCCCATTGCATTTTGGTACTTGCAGTCTCTTACCTCACATCAATGCTCATGAGCTGAGACCCCATAGTATTCAGGTACTTGTATTATTTTTAACAACATTATTTTTGTTACTCAGGTTTTGGTTGACAGTGAGTCCCCGGTGTTTTATGGGGCTTGTAGTCTTGCACATTACAAGCGTGCATGTGTTTTCCATGCTTGAAGGCAGTGTTGCATTGCATGTAAGCAATCTCCTGATCTGCAAGCGAGCTCATCTTTAACAGTTATTCGGCAAACACCCTTCTTTCAAGCTATGTCCCACAGTTAGTCTAAAAATTGTACATATTCCTTTATAATATATATGTGTATGTAGTCTTGGGTTTGGATAGCAAGAAAGTAGAAGCAAGATTTAAAATATGCCCAAACTCGCTAAGTAGATAAGCAAACAAAGGAAAGTCAGTTTCTCTGACCGCACCCAGGATTAGATCTAACGAGGGGAGTTGCCAATTTCTCTTTAGCTTGGCTGGGAGACGAGGGGTCACGTGTTCCTGAGCCGGCCCTGCTGTAAATGTTCCCAGATTGCCGGAGGAGACTGAGGTGGTCTAAATCCGCTGTTCAAGCAGGTGAGATCTGCATTCTCCGAGTGAACAGCAGCTGCTAGGGGCACCGCCGGACTGGAAACCAAGAAATGCAAAAACTCGGAGATGTTATGCCCATTAGTATTAGAAGTGCAGAGGGGTTCCTGCCCTCGTGCAATGCAGGCATTCCTTCCAAGTGCTGAAGGCACATCTACAGAGGCGATGCCCTACTCTGTGCAACCGACCAACAGTGTTAAGTTTGTGAATAAAATAATCGCTACGGACCAAGGTAGTTTGTGGGAGACCACCCCAACTTGCACCACCCACTGCCCCACCCGTTGCTGCCAAATACCACTGCCAATGATACCCATCAGCCAAAACACGTCAACAACTGTGAAGATTTGGACAATTCCACGACACCCAAAGCTATATGAATAGCCTGGGTGAGCTGGTATTATTATTTTTTAAATATGTATTGAATTGTTGCACACTGCTGCTGATGTGCCCTTATCAAAAATGGATAGACATTGGCCCCACGGTGTGGACTGTCAGAAATAACTACCGGCGCTGAGCACCAGCAAACACCGGCACAAATTAAGCACTGCCATCCCGCCCCACGTGCGTATTCTGCCTCATTGTAAATAAAGTCCAGTGCTTCATCGCCCTACAGCTAGGTTCGGGGTCACAAGCAGCATGCATGCATTCATCCATAGGTACAAAGTGAAATAACTATTCTTTGCTGCAGATGCGCTTGTTAACCCCACAACAGATTAAGCTCTGAGGAGGGTGGTGAGGGTTAAGTATGTGAACCTTGCACCGATGGACAGTTGTGATTCCCCACAATCTGGGGGGAATGAGAGCTGATACTGCTGTCCCAGCACGTCAGTAAGGGATTTCATGCAGATTCTGCTGAATTTTCGGGGTAGTGATGGAGGGGAGATGAGTCCCTTTGATCACAGCAGATGAGTGTAGGTTTTCTGCAGGCTACGTGAAGTCTCGAAGGGCGGTGGCCCCTTTCATCCTCCAGCGCTCCCTTACCACGGAGACTGTATTAACTGAGCAGAAGCCATTTCTCAGAAGGTGAGTGTGAGCATCCTGAGGATTAGTCTTTGAGGTTTTCTGGGGAGATTGGGCCCAGTCTAGGTTTTTACAGACCTCTCGGCCACCCGCACCAGGCTCACCACCGTCTCCCGCTTCCAGCGCCGCCTGCACCCCGCAGCCCGGCAGCACCAGTCCCTCGCCTGCTTGTGCGTGAGGAAGACGATGAAGGGGTTAAAGACTGCACTGCAGAGGATGAGGCTGAAGGTGAAGGGCACCGCCCAGTAGGGCACCTGGCAGGTGGGGCAGTAGAGGAAGACGCAGTTGAGGGCATTGTAAGGTATCTTCAGCAGCACATAGGCCAGTAATGCCAGCAGCATGTTGGCTGTCAGGCGCCGCTGCTTGCGCTCGTGCAGGCCCTCGGCCACGTGCGCGGTGGCGGCCACCCGGGCCTGGTGCCCGGAGCCCACCCTCAGCAGCATCAGCAGGTAGAGGGCGGTGGTGGCCAGCACGGGCAGCAGGGTGCAGACCACAAAGAGCACGTACACCAGATAGTCGAGGTTGAGAACCACCAGGTTCTGGCAGATCACGTGCAGCTGGCCCCTCGGGGTCAGCCAGGTCACCCCGCTCCCGTTGGCAGCCGCCTGCCGCAGCAGCTCCTGGTTGTTGTAGCCGAAGACAGGGACGTACGCAAAGCAGATAGCCAGGGTCCAGCAGGCGATGATGTGCATTAACGCACGGATGCGCGTGGCCGACGTGAGGTACCTGCAGGATGCAGAGGGACAAAAAGAGAGCTCAGAGTCACCTTTGGATAGAGACCGTCGCACAGCTTCTATTTTTATGTCCCACATACCAGAGAGTGCAAGCCATCTAGGTGTAAACGATCTTTTGTGGGCTTACCAGAGTTTACAGTGGTCATTACATACCACCGGTTTGCTTTATTTTTACTTTCATTTGTTTGCTTCCTATTTAATAGCCAACATCCCTCTTTTTCTGTTTGCTCCTCCCCTTGAGCATGGCCTCGATTGGCTGTCTTATATCCTTCCACTGTTCACTTTTAGGGGACTGTGTTTTTCTTTTGGGGTAATCACTCCATTAAAATGCATGTGTTTTCCAGCTCCCTCAATTATGTGCTTCTTTTTCTGTCCTCTTGGGTGAAGGGCCTGGCAGTTACTATCTGGTACCGGGCCTCTCCCCAATTCCCGCTATCAAAATGTCATTTTTGTTTACTGATCCAGATGGTGTCCACCATCCTGGATTGGTAAATTAAAATTAAAAAAAACAATTGATTCCCAAGTTATTCTGCATGCATGTTCGTGCACTGTTTCATATTGCGAGGAATTTGCCATCAGGCATGCACACCAATGGAATGATGACTGCGTCATTAAACGTTTCTTTTTTCGTCATAAATCATTCTGCTTTTTCCCTGATGCTACATAGTATCGACAAACAAAGCATTTTCAAAGGCAATAGGCCAGCAAGCAGAGACTTTTTGACTTTGTAATGCTTGTGTTTTTTATTGACTGCCCAAGTCCGAAGGTCTGGGCTTACCCAGGCAGCCTCTCAGGTCTCAAACAGTGCTATACGCTCGCTGAATAGGTGTCACTATGACACCATTATATATTTGCTACGTCCAGGACGTTGACACATACCAAGCTGTAATGACCAACGGGTGCCTCTTCTGCTTTTCCATTTGTATGCACCCTCAAAACCTTATAGATAGGGTTCCTTTTTCTGCTTTTTTTTTATTTTAAATGCAGACAGAAACCCATAGAATTTCCTGTCTGCACTTATTTTTAAATATAGATAAAAAGGGAAATTGGATTGTTTGTTCAGTGATTCTAAATGCTGTCAATCACGACTGCCAGGCCAATAGCTGTGTGGATTACCAAGTAAAGAGGTTAAAAAAAGACATTTTAGTAACGAGGCTTAAACTGCACTAGATAGGCACAAGGTTGATACTACATTTCCCATGTTCTCATATAATGTATTGATTTGTACTCGATTGAAACCTGCCGGCCATTTAAGCATTTATCGATTAAATAAATGCGGAAATATATTACTTTGAGCGTCATTTTCTCAAAAGCCCCCGTTCCCAAACAACCCCCTCGCCCCCTCCCCCCCCCAAAAAATAATATGGATAAACACTGAGGGAAATGTCAGAAACGAAAAACCCTGAAATCCTGGGCCCTCCATAGATAACACCAGCCGGTGAAGTACTTACATTGCGCCACTAGATGTCAGTGTTGTGTCGCTATCTCTGTGTTCCCTCCAGCGTCTCACAAAATATGTGGGGTACACTTGCAAAAGAATACTTAATTTCAAGATGTTTGCGTGCAAGCTGAAGTTTTGCAGGATACATGAAAAATGGCAAGGGGAGTAGCGGTCGGGGTTACGTAGAACAGCCCGAGCACTCTCTAAATCTATGAACGGCATGAAATTATCAGGTTGTGTAAACATATATACCACTTTATACAAAATGAAAATTTCAGTATCCAAGCCAATGAACAATATTTTTCAGAAACTTCAACGTACCTGCTTAACGTGGTAAAGTAAATATGTAACGTGATACGTGAAACAGGGACATTTGGCATCAATTTTATGAGCTTAGGACGCTGCGCCGCAGTCTGCACACAGCCTACTGAGCTGCAATTAGGGTTGGCTGAACAACGTTCCTTCTAAACAAGCCTTGGTGGGCGGGTTTGGTTGGGGTGCTATAGCTTATTTTGACCGGAGAGAAAATACATCTTTAGTGCTCTCGGAAAAATGAAAATCCAAAACACAGTTAGAGGGCCCTCATTAAGAGTGGCCCACATAATTCTCCTGTGTGCGCAGTGGCGTAATAAAGGCCCCCGTAAACCCCGCGGTGAGTGGGGGACCTGAGCTCCAGAGGGCCGCCACTGCACTTGGCCTGAGAGCTCCTGAGTGACTTGGGGGATGGGCAGTGGGTGGGGGGGGGGGGGGGGGCTGGGGGGCGGGAGCGGGTTTGTATTCCATGTACTGCCCACGGAAGTGGGGAGTGGATGAGGGGCTCAAGTTGTATGAATTTGGTGGCCAGCAACCCACTTCCCCAGTTTTACCTGGATACATTCCGGCAGATTAAACCAGCTAAAATTAATCGGTGGGGATAAAAGGCTCAGTGAGAACCTGGACATGCTGATTTGTGTGCAGTGAGGAGCAAATTCTGCATTTTATGGACCATTTTCGGGCGCAAACTCATAACTGGGTGCTGTGTATGGTACCAAATAAATTCCGAGCCAGGAGTGTCGGAATTCTTTGTTTGAAAGAAAGAACATCAGCCCAAACAAACACTAGGGAACTGGTAACGGGGGCCTTAAAGTTAGATACAGATGTTTTGTTTTAATTCTGTTGAACTCAGTTGGTTACAGGCAGCCATAGAGAAGAGAGGAGCTGCTTGCCTGATGCTCTGATGTTCTGAGAAGAGTCTTAAAAAAACCTTCAAAAAAATCCACCCGGGGCCCCAATTAAGTTGCTGGGTACTATTAGATACCCAGTTTACCAGCCAAAGTAACATAATATAGTTTTGTCAAAGTACCATGGCATGGCATCAGCCACAAGGCTGGTGTGGGTGATCTGTTTCTGCTCACTGACCAAAGCCACCTCGGGTTGATGGCCCTGCTTCACCTAGGTGCTGTTCTAACACAGCGGTCCTTACCCTTTGTTGAATAGGCTATAACTGTAGCCAAAGGGCATGATTCACAAAGGTAAACTAAGGCCTGAAATCTAAGTTTACACCCAGAGTCTAACTTTAGAACTGAAGTCTAACTTTAGACCTGAAGTCTAAAGGTTGACTTCAGGTCTAAACTGAGGCTTCAGGTGTGAAGTTAAACTTCAGGTCTAAAGTTAGACTTTTGGTCTAAACATAGACTTAAAGTCTAATTTTAAACCTGAAGTCTAACTTTAGACCTGAAATCTAAAGTTAGACTTCATGTCTAAAGTTAGACTTTTGGTCTAAGTTTAGACTTCAGATCTATGTTTACCTTTATGAATCAGGCCTAAAGTGTCTACATTTGCCTGAAAAGGGTTAGGTTCAGCTTGGATCAAGGAAAATAAAAAACTGAATTTGGTTGTTATAAATCAGCATCTTCTAAGATTTGTTGTGGTTTTGCATGCCGTAAATGCTGAAAGACAACACATGCAAACAGTCAACAAGCAATGCATTAAGCAACCCATGCCTACCCTAGCCAAGGACTTTAAACCAACGATAAAATCAATAATCGTACATAGAAAACTGTTTTGCTTCAAGACCAAATAAAAACATCTAAAACTGAAGCAGAAAACCAAAGGAATAGTAAGACCCTCAAACTGCTTACTCGTTTACAAGTGCCTAGAATACGTCACTCCAGGTAATGAGTTGTCCAACTTCATTTATAGTACACTTGAGAAACAAAAAGAGAGTTCAAATAGCGGGTATACTATTGTAGTAGGAGAGCGAGGCGTTCTTACAAGAGTCTGGAACCATTCAAGAAACAGGTTAATTATTTATTTCATATTAGGCCCTTAGGTTCCAGAAACAGCAGGTAGGTCGTGTTGGGGTGCATCCTCCCTCCCACTATCTCGACACCCCAACATTCCATTACATCATCCACTCTCAGCATTCCAGACACCAGCTCGGACATACAGGGAATGATGACACACAGGGCACTGCAAACTTCCCTTTCGTGTAAACAACAAAGCAATACTCAATAATTCTCTTGCACGTAAAGTACAAGGAAAATCATTCACAGTCACTCAATCTGCAACATATCCAACTGACAGATTCACCCAGCAAAAATCTGGTAAACACTCCAATACTCATGCAGACACAAAAACACAACAAAAAGCAGTCACAGAAACTCTGCAGTTCAACACATGAGCTCCTCAGACCTCATTTCAAATATGAAACGTGAAAACCACTAGGGTGTGGCTACCATTGCGCAGCTGTCTAAGACGCCAGTGCTTAATTTGTGCATGTTGTTTCCGGTGCGGAGCACCAGCACTTATTTCTGATGGCCGGCGCTTAGTTTTCTGTCTCAAGCATTTACTGTGAGCAAAAGACATGTGGGAAAGACGGAGGAAGAGAAAAACAAAAAAGTGTCAGAAAGGGGAAAAGCAGGAAGCTGCAAGAGTGAGCTGAAGGGGCAGGGATCGGCTGTAAATTGATTGAAGAGGCCCAAGGTGGCTTCAGGATTACGCTGTCTGGGCAACATTTATGCATGCAGGATGTATAGTCATGGATACCCATGGATGCCCAGTCAAGCAAGGTACAGAACACACTGGCTTCCTTTGACGAATGGTTTTCCAGTCATTCCAAAGTCTTCACTTTCAGGGCATAAACAGAAACGGAAAATTATACTGTACATCACCTTAGCTCAGAGGTTTTCAAACATTTATACTCTGAGCCTCCCAAAGCAAAATGTTTTGAAGTCAGGACCCCTTCTAAAACTTAATGGCAAGGACTAGGGGAGCAGGAGAGGCAGGGCCGAGAGGAGGGGAGGAATTTTTGAGATAATTTCATGGATACTTTTCCTGTGACTCATATTTCACAATAAATGCGGCCTATCTCCTCCGCCACTTTCACCCCTTTTTCCTCCTTGCATGGCCTAGCTATCGCTCCAATCTTGAAATAGGATTTATGTCTCTTTTTTATGTAGTGCAGACTCGGCCACAGTGCACTGAAAGACTTTGAGGCCTGGGGCCCGTTTACGGGAATGTCACACCGTGCAGCACAGTGAGTCACTGCAGTGCTGCACTGTGAGACTGGGAATGGGCAGGGATGCACTGTATTCAAGGCAATACAGTGCATTCCTGCCTTTTCCCCTGTGCTGGCACCCTTTTGGCAGCCTAGCGCCAGAGCTGGCACTCTTCCACCATGGTGCAAGGGTGCCTGTGTTGCATGCAGGACACCCTTCTGCACAAAAACAATCATGAGAGGCATACTCCGCTTTCTATGTGTGCTGCAGCCAGTGCTTAATTTGTGCTTGTTGTTTCCGGTGCAAAGCACCGGCACTTATTTCTGAGGGCCGGTGCTTAGGTTTCTGTCCCAAGCATTTACTGCGAGCAAAAGATATGTGGGAAAGAGGGAGGAAGAGAAAAAGCGTCAGAAGCGGGAAAAGCAGTAAGCTGCAGGAGTGAGCTGAAGGGGGCAGGTAGTGGCTGTAAGTGGATTGAAGAGGCCAGAGATGGCTTCAGGATTACGCTGCCTCAGTATTCCATGCTCGCACATTTAATTGCAGCAGCCGCATGTTTAAGAGGAGAGCTTTGAGCACCGGCATCTTTTTATTTACAAATTAAGCACTGGCTGCAGCACACATAGAAAGAGAAAGTATGGAGGAGAAATAAAGATATTTCTCCTTGTTACACCTCACTTGAGAAGGCATATGTTTTTGGCACATTCCCAAGTCTAGGTTTTCTGGTAAATCTGTGAATGTGTCAAAAACCATGGGAGTTGGGTGGGAATACCCACTCAATGCCCAAGGAAGGCGTTCCCTGGGCAGAGTAAGGCAATGGAGTGATTTGTTCTGTGTTGTCTTACTCCAGGCCAAAAAGGGGCCTTGGGTGGATTCATAAATCACATGTAAGGTTTGCGTCACTCTTGCACCACATTGTGTGGTTCCAGAACAACGCAAATCGACTCATAAATAGGCCCCCAAGTTCCAAAGTCGGCACTTCTCACCGTTATGCCACATCTCCCTTTTAGGAAAAAAGTGAGCGCCAATATGTGGTACCCACCTTTCTGCAACTCTATGCTACCAAGACAAATGTACCCTCTAACTCTTTTTTCAGAGAAAGTCATAATTGTGATCCAGTGAAACCCCCAGGACTCGGAAATCAGTGGGTCTCTCAGATTTGCTTAACTGAAGATAGCTACTTCCCTGATGAAGTGGGCTGTTTCCACTGTTGTTTCTTACAAACATGGGCTCCCATCTAGCCCCTTCCTCTTTGCTGCCATCTCTCTGACTCTCAAACTAATGTGACTCCTCTGCTTTTTCCCCTCCTCTGGGCCCTTGCTCTGAGGCACAATGCAACACTGGCACAGGAGGTGGGCATGACCCCTCATGCAATCAAGGAAGGATAGTAAAACAGTCATAGTTGGGATTTAGTCAGGGTCACTGAAATCATGCACTTTGGTGGCGATGATGTCCTTTGCTCAGCCTGACAGTCACTCTTGCATTCTAAGTAGAAGGGGTGGGCCCACAGCCCTGAACGATGGGCCGAGGCTTAGTTGAACAGCTGAATCAATTCATCGATGAACAAAGTGCCCTAAATAAATATTAATTGGCCTTTCGCTCTGGGCATAGCACCGAAAGTTAATCTCATCATTGTAGACAATGCCTGCAAAGCCCTAGATAAAGTTGTAACATGTCTGCTGATTTTGCTATGTTTTTCGGCAACATTTGGTATAGCTGACATATTGCTGAACTCCATCTTGGGAACTGGAGGATGGGTTTCTAGGGATTTTAATCATAACTAAATTAGCAGGGTGAGACAGCAAAAATAAATGACTCCTTGTAGCACCCTATAACAATCCCCTTTGGCTTACCAAGGATCAGTGCTGGCCCCTATCTTAATTAACCTACTCTGAACTCTTGTCAACTTCCTGGGTATATTGGGCCAGGAAATTGTCTTAAGAGCAAGGGAGCAGTGTCCAGGGGTCATGGCCCCAGGAAAGACACAATCACTGGGGGAAGCTGAAGGGTAGAAAGCCAGGTCAGGGGCAGTGCTTCTTGAAAGGAGTGCCTTCAGCTTTTTTTTCTGAATTGTAGAAGCAGTGCTTATCTCATGTCAAAGGAGATGTTGGCCATCTCCTTTGACATGGCCAACATCTCCATCGCCATCATATCCTGGGAGCATAAATGGAGAGGTCTTGCCTTCTGTTGTTCCTGCCTGCAAGATTTCCTCTAGACTCTGGAGCTGTAAAGGCTCCTGGTCTGGCTCCCTCCCTCAGACACGGCTGCTTTGCTTGTTAGGAAGCTGGGCTCTTGTTATTGAGGGTTTTGAATGGAATCCAGCTAGTCTTGAAGATGGTCTGGGCTGGATAGGGGAGCCAGAGCAGGTCTTTAAACTTGGTGTGAAGTTGTTGCATTTCTCCAATTCCTCGATGGGCCGTGCCGGTGCATGTAGGATACCTTTCAGGGTGGCGAGGGTGGTAGTGGGGAGATGGCTGAGCTGGGACTTGCCTCTGCAAGAGTTGTTAACACAAGTTAGTCTACTCAGAAAGTTCAGTTTCAGCTCTTCATAGCATCAACTCGCAGCTTCCTCAATACAGCTGCAGATCGTGGAAATGCTAAGAGTGTGCAGTGTTGCATGTACTAGTCACAGTGCTTGGTAAAATAACACTAGTCTCCTGGAGAATTCAGAAACATTCCTAGAAAATATACTATGGTGCTAAAACAGATCTGAAGAAGAGAATTTTTCGATTTCTATATTATCAAGCATATCTAGAAAATTCACTCTCATAAGAGACTTCACAGACATATTTACAGAAGCTGTGTTAGCAAGTGACACTCAGGCCCATATTTATAATTTTTTTGCGCCGCATTTGCGCCGCTTTTTGATGCAAAAGTGGCGCAAACTTACACAATACAATTGTATTTTGTAAGTTTGCGTCACTTTTGCATCAAAAACTAATGCAAATGCATCGCTAAAAAAGTATGAATATGGGCCTCGTGTGTGATACAACCCTTCACTCTGACTTCTGGCCTGCAGCTCCGCCACTTGCCTGATGTTTCTAACAGGACACATTATGATAGGCAGCACTGATAATGTAAAAGCTTCTTGTTTTAAGATTCTGGTGGATCACACTTCTGGTTAATTAGCAGGACAAGGGGCTGACTTTGAGCAAAAGTTACCTGACCCTAAGTAGCAAACATTTACAAGAACTCTCTTTCTGTGCAAATACAGCAATTACATCGCATATTCCACCCAGGGTGAAAAGAGAAGGCAAGGCAAGACATGTCTTATGTAAACTCTGCTTATTTATGATGTGACTGAGATCTGCAGTGATTGCCTGATGTCTTATGTGTTCTTAAATTAATGATCAGTCCAGGCGGTGACTGTGAATTGGTTCTAAGATTTGGGATTTGTGTTTATCTCATTGTCTAAGCAATGCCTCACAGCAACAAACCTTCCTGACTGTACATCTGATTTTTAATATCATTTCTGAATTCAGATTGTCACTGAGACGTGTCTCCAGACTAGTAGTATCTGTTGAGCTAAAAACCTAGAGATTTCTGTTATAGGTCAGCATGTCCATGTAGCAAAGGGAAGCACTCCTTGCCTCTAGCCCAAGCCACACATTGATATTATATGTTAAGCGAGTAGGCTTCTTGGCGCTGGCGACTGCAAGGTTTGAAGCAACTGAAGGAATTAGTAAGGAAGTGAAAAAGGCCAGGATTTGAGTTGTTTTCTGAGCTGGTCACGTGCACAGATACAACATACAGCTAAGGTAAAGCGCACAGGCGGGCGGGTGGACCAGGTCTTCCGGTGCACATATGGGGGTACAGGAAACACGCGCAGGGAATGCCTCAGGTAGATACAGAGAGCGCAGGGGTGCATCAGCTAGATGCGGGGGCTCAGCACACAGGTGACCACGGTTGCAGGTAGTATGATGTACAGATAGAGCATATGGAAGATGAGAATCCAGCATTCTGGGATTGGGGTTCACGTTCATGTTGAGATAAGCGGTGAGGTCATGGTTTATGGTCAGAAGTAAGTTAAGGGGAGGTTGGGAGGAGCATCACAAGAAGCAGTGCATGGGGATAACAGAGGGACCTGCACACACTGGAGCCCCACCTGGCTACCAGAATACCCACAATTAGGGGGTGATTGTGGTAAATTGCTGGTGCAGGATATTTACAGTAAGGGTGGGGTTAAGATTGTGGGGTTGTAAGTGAAGTTTAGTTTAGGCCAAGAATTAGACTTAAGTTTGGGAAGTGGAGTGGGTTAGAATTAAGACTGAGGTAAAAGTCTGGAAAGGGTTAGTGTTGGAGTTCTGGTTGGGGTTTGGGTTGGGATAGGAGTTCAGTTGGGGATGTTGTTTAGGTTAAGTTTGGATCAGTCTTGCAGTTTGGTTTTGGTGTAGGATTAGAGTCTGAGTTAAGTTAATGATTAGAGGTCAAGTTATGGTTGAAGTTTGTGTTCGTGGTAGGATTGAGTTCAAGTTAAGTTTGGAGTTTGGTTTGAGATTGAAGATTTGATTAAAGTTGCAGCTTGGCAAGGGTTTGTTTGCAGTTAGTTTTATGTTTTGAGGTAGGTTATTGTTGGAGTTTAAGTTGAGGTTGGAGTTTAAGTTAGAGCTGGAATTGGATTTTAAGATAAGGTTGGCTTGAGGTTCGAGTTATGGTTAGTAATGGTTTAATTTTCAGTTTTGAAGTATGGTAAAGTTATGGCTGGGGGCTGATGACTGCGCAGGGTTAATGCTGAAATTAGTTTTGCAGTTGAAGTTCTGGTTAGGGAAGGCGATTGGGTTGCGGACGCGGTAGGAGTATAGTAGGGAAAGGAGTTTGAATTAACATTGGAATTGGCATTCAACTTAGTGTTGGAGTTTGGGCTAGAGTTTGAGTTAAGTTTAGGTTTGAAGAGCAGGTAGGGTTGGAGTTTGGGTGAGGGTTGGGCTAGAGTTTGAGTGAAGTTTAGGTTTGAAGAGCAAGTAGAGTTGGAGTTTGGGTTAGGGTTGGGCTAGAGTTTGAGTGAAGTTTAGGTTTGAAGAGCAGGTAGAGTTGGAGTTTGGGTTAGGGTTGGGCTAGAGTTTGAGTTCAGTTTAGCTTTGAAGAGCAGGTAGAGTTGGAGTTTGGGTTAGGGTTGGGCTAGAGTTTGAGTGAAGTTTAGGTTTGAAGAGCAGGTAGAGTTGGAGTTTGGGTTAGGGTTGGGCTAGAGTATGAGTTAAGTTTAGGTTTGAAGAGCAGGTAGAGTTGGAGTTTGGGTTTGGGTTGGGCTAGAGTTTGAGTTCAGTTTAGGTTTGAAGAGCAGGTAGAGTTGGAGTTTGGGTTAGGGTTGGGCTAGAGTTTGAGTAAAGTTTAGGTTTGAAGAGCAGGTAGAGTTGGAGTTTGGGTTAGGGTTGGGCTAGAGTTTGAGTTCAGTTTAGGTTTGAAGAGCAGGTAGAGTTGGAGTTTGGGTTTGGGTTGGGCTAGAGTTTGAGTTCAGTTTAGGTTTGAAGAGCAGGTAGAGTTGGAGTTTGGGTTAGGGTTGGGCTAGAGTTTGAGTTCAGTTTAGGTTTGAAGAGCAGGTAGAGTTGGAGTTTGGGTTAGGGTTGGGCTAGAGTTTGAGTGAAGTTTAGGTTTGAAGAGCAGGTAGAGTTGGAGTTTGGGTTTGGGTTGGGCTAGAGTTGGAATTCAGTTTAGGTTTGAAGAGCAGGTAGAGTTGGAGTTTGTGTTAGGGTTGTGCTAGAGTTTGAGTGAAGTTTAGGTTTGAAGAGCAGGTAGAGTTGGAGTTTGGGTTAGGGTTGGGCTAGAGTTTGAGTGAAGTTTCGGTTTGAAGAGCAGGTAGAGTTGGAGTTTGGGTTTGGGTTGGGCTAGAGTTTGAGTTAAGTTTAGGTTTGAAGAGCAGGTAGGGTTGGAGTTTGGGTTAGGGTTGGGCTAGAGTTTGAGTGAAGTTTAGGTTTGAAGAGCAAGTAGAGTTGGAGTTTGGGTTAGGGTTGGGCTAGAGTTTGAGTGAAGTTTAGGTTTGAAGAGCAGGTAGAGTTGGAGTTTGGGTTAGGGTTGGGCTAGAGTTTGAGTTCAGTTTAGCTTTGAAGAGCAGGTAGAGTTGGAGTTTGGGTTAGGGTTGGGCTAGAGTTTGAGTGAAGTTTAGGTTTGAAGAGCAGGTAGAGTTGGAGTTTGGGTTAGGGTTGGGCTAGAGTATGAGTTAAGTTTAGGTTTGAAGAGCAGGTAGAGTTGGAGTTTGGGTTTGGGTTGGGCTAGAGTTTGAGTTCAGTTTAGGTTTGAAGAGCAGGTAGAGTTGGAGTTTGGGTTAGGGTTGGGCTAGAGTTTGAGTAAAGTCTAGGTTCGAAGAGCAGGTAGAGTTGGAGTTTGGGTTAGGGTTGGGCTAGAGTTTGAGTTCAGTTTAGGTTTGAAGAGCAGGTAGAGTTGGAGTTTGGGTTTGGGTTGGGCTAGAGTTTGAGTTCAGTTTAGGTTTGAAGAGCAGGTAGAGTTGGAGTTTGGGTTAGGGTTGGGCTAGAGTTTGAGTTCAGTTTAGGTTTGAAGAGCAGGTAGAGTTGGAGTTTGGGTTAGGGTTGGGCTAGAGTTTGAGTGAAGTTTAGGTTTGAAGAGCAGGTAGAGTTGGAGTTTGGGTTTGGGTTGGGCTAGAGTTGGAATTCAGTTTAGGTTTGAAGAGCAGGTAGAGTTGGAGTTTGGGTTAGGGTTGTGCTAGAGTTTGAGTGAAGTTTAGGTTTGAAGAGCAGGTAGAGTTGGAGTTTGGGTTAGGGTTGGGCTAGAGTTTGAGTGAAGTTTCGGTTTGAAGAGCAGGTAGAGTTGGAGTTTGGGTTTGGGTTGGGCTAGAGTTTCAGTTAAGTTTAGGTTTGAAGAGCAGGTAGAGTTGGAGTTTGGGTTAGGGTTGGGCTAGAGTTTGAATGAAGTTTAGGTTTGAAGAGCAGGTAGAGTTGGAGTTTGGGTTAGGGTTGGAGGTGGTGTTCGGGCTAGAGTTTGAGCTAAGATTAAGACTGGAGATCTGGTTAGCGTTGGAGTCTGGGTTACAGGTTGGAGTTTGGGTTTGGAGAGTGCATTAGACCTAGAGTGTGGGTGAGTGTAAATATTGAGGTTAGTTTTAGAATTTGAGGCAGGCTATGGTTGGAGTTTGAGCTTTCGGTGTAGGGTTGGGACTGGAGTTTGAGATAACCACTCAAGTTAGGGTTAGTAAGTTCCTAGTTCTAAGGTTTGATGTATGTTATGGTTGAGGGTATTTCACCTACAGATTTACAGGAGACGCTTACGGAGTAGGGGGAGAGCATCCTCACCTAGCCGGACTGGATACCCGATACCAGCGGTCCACAGCGATGGCGAGGTGATGCAGGGAGGACACTATGATCCAGCAGAGGCTGGTGCAGGTGAGCCAGACGCAGGCCTGGAAGGGCAGCACCACCTGTGCGTTGAAGAGCATGGCCATGGGGAAGGACACCAGGCCGATGGCCACGTCGGACACCACCAGTGATATCATGAGCATGGTGATGGCGTCGCGCTGCCCGTTGCGCAACAGCAGACGCAGCACCAGGGCGTTGCCCACCATGATTAGCAGGCTGAGGACCAGACAGACTGGCACCGAGACACCCAAGAGGAGCTTGTAGTACAGCATGGCGGCCCCGGGGTGAGGGTCCTCCAGTGGTGGTCTCTGGGTGCCTGTGACGATGGCCTCTGTGCATCAACCTCTGTGAATGGTCTCTGTGTGTTTCGGCCCACAGGTCTCCCTCTCCGCGTGCCTCACATGACAGGTCTCTCCATACCTCAAATGACAGGTCTCTGGGTGCCTCAAACGACTGGTCTCTGGGTGCCTTAAAAGACAGGTCTCTATGTGCCTTCAACGATAGGCCTTTGGGAGCCTCAAACAACAGGTCTCTGGGTGCCTCACATGACAGGTCTCTCCATACCTCAAATGACAGGTCTCTGGGTGCCTCGTACGACGGGTCTCTGTGTGCCTCGTACGACGGGTCTCTGTGTGCCTCAAACGACGGGTCTCTGTGTTCCTCAAAAGGCAGGTCTCGGTGTGCCTCAAACGACAGGTCTCTGTCTTCCTCAAACGATAGGTCTGTGTTCCTCAAAAAGGCAGGTCTCTGTGTGCCTCAAACGATAGGTCTCTGTGCGCCTCAAAAGCAGGTCTCGCTGTGCCTCAAACGACGGGTTTCGATGTGCCTCAAACGATAGGTCTCTGTGTGCCTCAAAAGGCAGCTCTCGCTGTGCCTCAAACGATAGATATCTGTGTTCCTCAAACTATAGGTCTCTGTGTTCCTCAAAAGGCAGGTCTCTGTGCACCTCAAACGACAGGTCTCTGTGCGCCTTGACTCAGTGTTTCTGTGCGCCCCGAGCAACACTCTCCACGTGCCTCAGCCACCAGTCTCCGGGTGCCTCCAGCGACAGCCCCTGTATGTCTCGAGCGAGAGACTGCGAGAGAGTGCTTTGATCGACGGTCTGCTTGTGCCTCCACAGATATCTCCGCTCTGTCTCCAGCGACGGCCTGTGTGCGCCTCACGCAGCGGTCCCAGATTCGCGGCGCTGCAGATTATCTCTGGGACTCTCAACCAGCTGTCTCGCAGCTCTCACTGGACTCCTTCTTTGTGCTTCTCACTGGCTGTCACTGTCTCAACTGAATGTCTCCCTCACTATGTAGACCTTTACTGTATGTCTCCAACGACTGTCTCTGTGGCTCTCTGATGCCCGACTGACTCTCAAAGACACTCCCTCCCTTGTGGCCTTCGATTTCCCCTCATCAGGCCTCTGCTCACTGTCTCTGAGTTCCGAACCGCATCTTCCCACTCGGTCTCTGGTGTCCGTCACTCTCCTGACAGTGGCTGTCTCTTCATGCCTCTTCAAACCCTGTGTGTCTCTGAGAGGCTGTCTCTTCGTCCCTCTGTCAGCCGCCGCTGCGTGCCTCAGTTGAGTGTCACTGAGTGCCTCTCACTGGCAGTCTATGTACGTCACTCCGACTGTCTCTGAGCCCCGTTTTGTCGCTCACTCTCCGCTCACTCTCTCCTCCTTCTGCCTCTCTCGCCTTCTCTCTCTCTGTCACACTTCAGCTCCGTGTCTCCCCACTTCTTTTGTCCTTGCCCCTCTCGCCTCCTCTCCCTCTCTTCCGTGTCTCCCCAGTTCTTTTGCCTCTTTCTCTCTCACGTCTCTCCTTCCCTCTCTCTCCCTCTCTCCTGTGTCTCCCCAGTTCTTTTGCCTCTCTCGTCTCTCTCTCTCTCTCTCTTGTCTTTCTCTCTCTCTCTCCTTCCCTCTCTCTCCCTCTCTCCCTTGTCTCCCCGGTTCTTTTGTCTCTCTCTCTCTCCCCTCCGTGGCTTGTCCTCTCTCCCTTCTCCTCTTATCTCCCTTTGACTAATGATAGTTCAATTATTTGCCTTTAACCAATGAAGGATACACCTGTTCTATTAAAGCAGAGAGCCCACAACACTTTTAAAGTCACATCTCTTACACGATAAGAGACCCCACTGCCCCCCATGATAGGGAGCCCCACTTCTTCAAATGATGGCTAGTTAGTTAGTAAGTCGAGGAAGGGCTCGTTCAGACACCGGGATCTGTGTATCCAGCCACCGATATCTAGTTATTTTGAGATGTCAAAGATTTAGAGCAGGATTTTAATTCTCACTTCCAGACACAAGCCGAGGAAAGCACCAAACTACACTTGTTAGCCAAGTCCAGGAGCTAGACAGCCACAGAAGCCCAGACCCAGACCGTACCAGCTTGTCGCCTTCTAGGCCTCTCCCTCCTTCCCCTTTTCTTGTCCACAGTCTTGCACCTACACTGTCTTCTTCCCCACATACCATAGAAAACATTCTTGCTTCCCTAGCTGCAGTCATCGTTGAAAATAACCTGCCCCCGACAAGAACCTTAAGGGCAGAGGTTATCAAGGGGCCCAAGGGCGATGCAAAACCTAAGTGAGATGTATCAAGCCAGGCAAGGCCACCCTGTGTGACCCTGCGTGGCTTGACAACTCTAGAGCGACGCAGCACAAATTGCTGCCTTGCGTTACTCTGCAGCAGGAAGGCGTTCCGTTGGTGGAGTATGGG
This sequence comes from Pleurodeles waltl, assembly GCF_031143425.1. NCBI lineage: Eukaryota > Metazoa > Chordata > Amphibia > Caudata > Salamandridae > Pleurodeles > Pleurodeles waltl. The sequence continues at coordinate 84,505,070 of NC_090446.1, forward strand.
GGTTTCCACGCACCCACCCATGGATTTTAGTGCATTCCCTGATTAATCATTAGTGGAAGACCTGGGAATGCATTAAAATGATACGCCTCCCCAGGTGAGGTTTCTGGCATTCTGCAGCAGATGTAGAAAAAGGAAAATGGCTCTCAGGTATCCCTTCCTGCACAAAAACAATCTTCCTTACAATGCAGGGTGCCTGCATTGGTGCTAGATATCCAAAAGAGCGCCAGTGCTAGGACAGGACACAAATGCACCGTATAATGTTAAATCTGACGCATTCCTGCCCTTTACTTTTCACGCAGCACAGCAAAAGTGGCTTGCTGCATTGCGCTGCGTGAAAGAATGATAAATCTGCCCCTAAATATCACCCAATCTCTCTCTTCCTCTTTCTGTCTCTATCTCTCTTACTCGTGACCTCAGACCGTCTTTTTACTGTTCTGCTTCTAAGACACTCTTGCCCCCATGTCCCTAAGCCTTCTTCATTGACTCTACCCTAGACCCTATGATCAGCTGGAGACATTCAACCCTGAACTCCAGAAGCATTAACAGCCTTCTTCATCCTGCGCCCAGTGCTTAAGTTGAGCTGGTGTTTGCTGGTGGTCAGCACCAGCACTTTATTTTCAACACCAGCATTTACAACATTCCACCTAACGGTGGCGCTGCTTGTCTATATTTGATGTTAGCATATCAGCAGAGCATTCAAAAATGAAATATATACTACAAAATAATAATACCAGTGCAGTTATGCTTTCCTGCCAGCTTTGGGAGGCCTAGCATAGCACAGGATGTTAGACTTGTGTGTGTGCTGATCAGTGGTTGTGTTGGCACTGACATTTAGCAGAGCAGTGATTGGTGCAAGCAGCAGTGGTGTCCTGGGGAATGCCTTGGGCACTGGCACTTACTTTTAAAGAAATTATGCACTACCAGTCCCTTCCCCACGCAGTCCTGTATATCTCGTGCTGCTCTGAACCTGAGAACCCTCAGCTACATGGTTCCTCTATGTCTTACGTAGACCGCCATAAACTAGGGCTAGCACTGCATACCATTTGAACCAGAGCTTGACTACTCCCTGTGGGCACCCTTCATAGGGAAGTCATAAACCACAACACAGCACTTTACCCAAACCCAAGTTTCTAACCCGTTTCTGCTCACCGGGCTCCATGCTGATATAAAGTAAAGCCCTCACCTTAGCCACACCAAAAAAATCTACATAGTGCCATTCATTTTCTCAAGTACCACCAAAATATAACATTAAAATACCCCAGCGATGACCTCTGCTACACTCGCAACTCTTACCCTTTTGCAACGTCTCCTGGTGTGGGAACCCTGAACTGCCATGGTCAGAAATAAATGTGCATGTCAACATTTTTCTGCCTAATTCATCATGAAAAATTAAAAAACCAAGCACCCTTGCCCAATCTTCATCTCAAAACTCTCCATCACCCAAGTTGCTTGAATAATTGTTATATTTACCCTAAACCATGCTCTTCAGCAACAAGACCTCCTTCATCATCCAGGCATATTACACCCCAACCAACTTAACCCAGCTCAAAAGCTCAGGTGCCAATGCAACACCCTATGTCCAGGGTCAGATAACATGATAAAGGGCTTTGTTACTATTTCAGTGACTCCCTCTGTCCCTGAAAAAAAAAAATCACGCAACTGACGCAGCACCCATTCTGAACCAGCCCTCTAATGAATGCCTCCTACAAAAACGCCTAATCCCTCCAACAACAACCCCTAGTCCAAGCATCCAACAATCTATCTGCTGCCTACCAAGACCTTTTTCAAACACTCTTCATGGCTTATAAACCTCTTGAGTACAAGCCCAGATCAAACAAATTTAATATCATTGTTCACCCTCTCCACTTCATACCTCAATGTCGTCCTCTACACCGTCCTGCCAGCTGCCGCTGGCTGTGGTCTGGCTAGTACTCATACCATACTCATGCATCACTTAATATTTTGGCACCCCTGTTTCAATGTCCTCCATGCCGTGGCAGAATAAGAAGTGTAAACAAATAAAAAACAAGGCAGCAGGCCTTTTCCATCTATGCACCCAGGATCTGGAGCGATATTCCTGTATCCATCAGGACCAGCCAAAGGATGATTATGATTGTCTTTGACCGTATAAATGCTCCGCTCTACCCCAAAGAGGCAGATGGTTCCCTTTCACCTTGTACGGCACTCCCCTGCCATTTGGCTAAGCTTGCACTACAGAAATGCCATATACATCCATACACACATGGCCACCTGGCCAATTTGAGTTCCTCCTTCTTGGAAGCTGTAGGAAGGTAGCCTCTTTCTAGCCTTGTTACCCCCACTTTTGGCCTGTTTGTGAGTATATGTCAGGGTGTTTTCACTGTCTCACTGGGATCCTGCTAGCCAGGGCCCAGTGCTCATAGTGAAAACCCTATGTTGTCAGTGTGTTTGTTATGTGTGACTGGGATCCTGCTAGCCAGGACCCTAGTGCTCATAAGTTTGTGGCCTATATGTGTTCCCTGTGTGGTGCCTAACTGTCTCACTGAGGCTCTGCTAACCAGAACGTCAGTGGTTATGCTCTCTCTACTTTCCAAATTTGTCACTACAGGCTAGTGATTAAATTTACCAATTCACATTGGCATACTGGTACACCCATATAATTCCCTTGTATATGGTACTGAGGTACCCACGGTATTGGGGTTCCAGGAGATCCCTATCGGCTGCAGCATTTCTTTTGCCACCCATAGGGAGCTTTGACAATTCTTACACAGGCCTGCCACTGCAGCCTGCGTGAAATAACGTCCACGTTATTTCACAGCCATTTACCACTGCACATAAGTAACTTATAAGTCACCTATATGTCTAACCTTCACCTGGTGAAAGTTGGGTGCAAAGTTACTTAGGGGGTCATTCTGACCCTGGCGGTCTCCGACTGCCAGGGCCACGAACGACTGAAGCACCGGCAACAGGCTGGCGGTGCTTCATTGCCCATTCCGACCATGGCTGTCAAGCCGCGGTCCTAAAATTGGGTCCGGCGGTTTCCTGCCGGATTAGCCCCGGCTGGGCGAATCCTCCATGGCGGCGCTGCAAGCAGCGCCGCCATGGGGATTCCGACCCCCTTCCCGCCAGCCTGTTTCTGGCGGTTTTCACTGCCAGAAACAGAATGGCAAGAACGGGTGTCCTGGGGCCCCCGGGGGCCCCTGCACTGCTCATGCCACTGGCATGGGCAGTTCAGGTGCCCCATAAGAGGGCCCCAGTATGCTTTTCACTGTCTGCTTAGCAGACAGTGAAAAGCGCGACGGGTGCAGCTGCACCCGTCGCACACCTGCAACACCTCCGGCTCCATTCGGAGACGGCTTCAGTGTTGCAGGCCCTTTCCCGCTGGGCCGGCGGGCGCTCCCTTGGCGTGCGCCCGCCGGCCCAGCGGGAAAGTCAGAATGGCCCCGCGGTCTTCTGACCGCGGAGCGGGCAAACTCGGAATGACCCCCTTAGTGTGTGGGCACCCTGGCACTAGCAAAGGTGCCCCCACATCGTTTAGGGCAAATTCCCCGGAATTTGTGAGTGCGGGGACACCATTACACGCGTGCACTATACATAGGTCACTACCTATGTATAGCGTCACAATGGTAACTCCGAACATGGCCATGTAACATGTCTAAGATCATGGAATTGTCCCCCCAATACCATTCTGGTATTGGGGGGACAATTCCATGATCCCCCGGGTCTCTAGCACAGAGCCCGGGTATTGCCAAACTGCCTTTCCGGGGTCTCCACTGCAGCTGCTGCCAACCCCTCAGACAGGTTTCTGCCCTCCTGGGGTCCAGGCAGCCCTGGCCCAGGAGGGCAGAACAAAGGATTTCCTCTGAGAGAGGGTGTTACACCCTCTCCCTTTGGAAATAGGTGTGAAGGGCTGGGGAGGAGTAGCCTCCCCCAGCCTCTGGAAATGCTTTGATGGGCACAGATGGTGCCCATCTCTGCATAAGCCAGTTTACACCGGTTCAGGGATCCCCCAGCCCTGCTCTGGCACGAAACTGGACAAAGGAAAGGGGAGTGACCACTCCCCTGACCAGTACCTCCCAGGGGAGGTGCCCAGAGCTTCTCCAGTGTGTCCCAGACCTCTGCCATCTTGGAAACAGAGGTGTTGGGGGCACACTGGACTGCTCCGAGTGGCCAGTGCCAGCAGGTGACGTCAGAGGCTCCTTCTGATAGGCTTTTACCTCTCTTGGTAGCCAATCCTCCTAACTTGGTAGCCAAACCTCCTTTTCTGGCTATTTAGGGTCTCTGCTTTGGGGAATTCTTCAGATAACCAATGCAAGAGCTCACCAGAGTTCCTCTGCATCTCCCTCTTCACCTTCTACCACAGGATCGACCGCTGGCTGCTCCTGGATGCCTGCAAAACCTCAACAAAGTAGCAAGATGACTACCAGCAACATTGAAGCGCCTAATCCTGCCGCCTTTCTCGACTGTTTCCAGGTGGTGCATGCTCTGGGGGTAGCCTGCCTTCACCCTGCACCAGAAGCTCTGAAGAAATCTCCCGTGGGTCGACGGAATCTTCCACTTGCTAACGCAGGCACCAAAAGACTGCATCACTGGTCCTCTGGGTCCCCTCTCATCCTGACGAGCGTGGTCCCTGGAACACAGCAACTCTGTCCAAGTGACTCCCACAGTCCAGTGACTCTTCAGTCCAAGTTTGGTGGAGGTAAGTCCTTGCCTCCCCACGCTAGACTGCAAAGCTGTGTACCTCGTGATTTGCAGCTGCACTCTTCCAGGATTTCCTTCGTGCACAGCCTAGCCTGGGTCCCCAGCTCTCCGTCCTGCAGTGCACAACCTTCTGAGTTGTCCTCCGGCGTCGTGGGACTCCCTTTTGTGACGTCACATGGACTCCGGTTCACTTTAGTTCTAAGTGCCTGTTGGGGTACTTCTGCGGGTGCTGTCTGCTTCTGTGAGGGCTCTCTGACTTGCTGAGCACCCACTCTGTCTCTTCCTCCAAAAGGCGACATCCTGGTCCTTCCTGGTCCTCAGCAGCCCGGAAAATCTCTACTGCAACCCTTGCAGCTAGCAAGGCTTATTTGCAGTCTTTCTGCGTGGGAACACCTCTGCAAGCTTCATCGCAACGTGGGACATCCGTCTTCCAAAGGAGAAGTTCCTAGTCCTCTTCTTTCTTGCAGAACTCCAAGCTTCTTCCAACCGGTGGCAGCTTCTTTGCACCTTCAGCTGGGGTTTCCTGGGTTCCTGCCCCCCCTTGACACTGTTGCGACTATTGGACTTGGTCCCCTTGTCTTACAGGTACTCAGGTCTGGAAATCCATTGTCAGTACACTGCTGGTGTGTGTTCTTCCTGCAGAATCCCCCTATCACGACTTCTGTGCTCTCTGGGGGTAGTAGGTGCACTTTACTCCTACTTTTCAGTGTCTTGGGGTGGGGTATTTTTCTAACCCTCACTGCTTTCTTACAGTCCCAGTGACCCTCTACAAGCTCACATAGGTCTGGGGTCCATTCGTGGTTCGCATTCCACTTTTGGAGTATATGGTTTGTGTTGCCCCTATACCTATGTGGTCCTATTGCAACCTATTGTGATTCCACACTGTTTGCATTTTTCTTGCTATTACTTACCTAATTTTGGTTTGTGTACATATAACTTGTGTATATAACTTACCTTCTTACTGAGGGTACTCACTGAGATACTTATGGCATATTGTCATAAAAATAAAGTACCTTTATTTTTAGTAACTCTGTGTATTGTGTTTTCTTATGATATTGTGCATATGATATAAGTGGTATAGTAGGAGCTTTACATGTCTCCTAGTTCAGCCTAGGCTGCTTTGTCATAGCTACCTTCTATCAGCCTAAGCTGCTAGAAACACATATTCTACACTAATAAGGGATAACTGGACCTGGCACAAGGTGTATGTACCTCTGGTACCCACTACAAGCCAGGCCAGCCTCCTACAGAAGCGTCCTTAATTTGTACCTCAACCCAAATCTTTTGATTTAAGTTCCCAACTTTTTGGTAAACCTTCACCGCCTATACAATTCGTGTTCCTCACTCTAGTAACCCGTCCCTTTCCGTAAGAGCAGTGTCTCAACCATCAATTGCTGCGGCACAAATGAAAACGGGATGCTGAAGTGCTGGTAGACTGTTTGGGGATCCTTCTGAATAACCAACATCCAGTTGAAAAGGCCACCTACATCCAGGTTAGCTCTTGTAGTGCAAACTTCCAGCACTGATCACTCACACCCACGTTTCCCACAGCCAAGGTAGCCAGAGTGACCTGGCCAATTCCTGCTCCAGTACCTAGGAACCCTCCTTAGATCGCACTACACCTGCTGTTTGTTGGAAATGAATATCATTTGCTTGGTCTACCCTCAGATTTTAGCTTTGACTGTGTTTGCTGTTCGTAGAGCTCTATGTACTTTATCCCTGATAACAATTAAATTGGCATGTATCTAATTGGCATATAACGTTTATCCATAAAACCCTCGTATATGGTACAAAATTGTACCCACGACCTGTAGTTGGAATGTCAGAAGTGAACCACAGCTCTCATTGTGTCATCCACTACAGTAACATTGTAAACTGGCCGACAGCCTACCCTCAGTAGCCTGACTGTGTGGTTTTAAAATTGCAAATTCAACTTGTCAAAATAACCCCTTTTGACAAGCATAAACCTTCTGTTTACAGATTGATAAAATACCCCTCAGTAGGCGTTACTGCTCATAATACAGGGTGCATGGTATTTAAAAGTGGGACATGTACAAATTTAATGTTAAATATGTCCACACCGTGATAAGGACCTAACGGCTATTTTCATTGTTGCACGGTTGGTTGTTGCATAGAAAAACATACATTGGGATACAATATTAGATTTAATAAAGTTATTTCTGGCTACGAAACACCTGCAAATTTCTGCCTTGGACTTTTTGAATCATATATTCCAAGCCCAAATTACTGGTGAAGTCAAATATTAAATACATATTTTGGAAGAGGTACTTTTAGAAAGTTGCATTTTACCTGCCTAAAGTCTCTAGAGACTCATTTGTGTGATATTCAACTGTCCTTTGGTGGCTGAATACCCCCTTGATGAGGTGTGACCTTGCTGTCAAAGCATAAACCAAGGCCTTGGGTGAGGAAAGGTGTTCTGTTCCTTTGTTGGCAGGATGCCCATCTGGGCTGTGCCAAGGAGCCTGATTAACTTCAAAAAGGCATACCCTCTCACAGACAAATATTAGCCGACACCTGGGCATGGCCCTTCTTTGTTCCCCAGGTCAACAGTCCCCGTGGAAGAGAGGCTGTCCCCAGGACTGGTTTGGAGTGGCCAAAGAGGAATGGTTGCTCATTTCCCTGGCCACACTTCTGGGCCACCCGTGATGGACCTCGCTTGGCCATGAAATTCAATTTTCTCCCACTCTGAGCTGTCCCACCAAAAGTCAGTGGTTTCCCTGACACCTCATCTAGCGGCTATCTAGTGACGGTAGCGCTCTTTAGCCACAGCCTGCTGCAAGCCCCGCGAGGACTTTTGACTTCCTTTTCAGTGAATAACACTGACGATAGAAATTCCAGCATGGGTCAAATCTACTTTCAGTATCCAACTTGTGCTCTGTCGCGGTCAGCCTTACTTTGCGCCTAGGTACAGGTCAAGTGCATCCAGAGGACCACAGTTGGCTGTTAATGCTTTTTGGCTCCATTTTTATGTTTAGACTTTAAAAAAAATTACTCTTGTTCACCTTATTGGATTTTTTGTTGTTGTTTTTGTGCTATGATGTTTGTTAAAATTTACTCTGTTTACCTAAATTAGTTTGGGATTTTTCTTGTGTTCTGTTTTGACTTTATAACTGTTGCGTATTGCATAAATACTTTTCACATAGCCTCCTAGTTACTCCATCTGCTCTGTGCCATAGTTACCCAAGGGTCGAGCTCAGACTACATGAGTGACTTTAGTGGTTCACCTTGATAAGGGTTATGGTTATTACTTCAGTTGGGTACACAACCCTCTCAACTAATACCCAAATTTCTTACACAGCCCTTCAATGTTTCAACAAAATCCCTTTCTACTAAAGTCATCCTCAATCCTCCCAGCTAATTAAAATCTAATTTATTAAACCCTTGAACCACAACCTTTTACCTGTACCCTCTTCCTGCTCCTTAAGTTTGCCCACTTCAGTCACCATCCATTGCCTTCCTGGCCTGCAGTTTGCATCAGCTGAGATTCTTTCCTCTTTTTCTTGGTCTAAAGCCTCTGTTCTACTGTGCTTTTACCCTGGATTGCACCCCATTGCATGCAGTGTGAACCCCACCTTTTCAGCTCATACACCTTCCTTGCTTATGAAGCCTTTACCCTCACTAAAACCTAAAGGTATGAAATACACACTCCACCACCCCTTGTTGCTCTTCTGTAGATTATCACCCACTTTTCTATTCCGCTGTGTTGTTCTGTACTCAACAGATGTTGCACTTCATGGCTCCTTACACTGCCCAATATGTTCATCTCTGAAAAACTTCACACTAAACTGACCAATAATGCGCATGATCTGAAATTCCATTATACGCACAAACATGCAGTGCGTCAGACCACCTTCACACACATGTTTACAAAAACACACTTGACAAGTTTGTGGTATTCAGTATTAGGGCATAGCCTAGATTTCCTTCAAAGTATAGCAGTACCCTGCATGTCACAGGTTGTAGAGATTGATTTGTGAACACAGACACCAAATAACTTATCTTAGCTATCACATGTATTGTACATCTTGAGAACTCATATAGTATCATTTTGGCATAACCATTCATGCATGTAATGTTCAGTATTTAGATCTCATTTAAGGGCCAGGCCTTGCAGCCTAGAAACATTTGCACAGGTGATTCTTAAGCAATGACATGACCTCCAGCTGAACAGATCACTGAGAGACATACTTACGGTGATTTAGCACTCATTCCTGCACTGGCGCACAATGGGCTGCCTACTGCCAATGCGGGCACCGTTGCACCATGCTGCAAGGGTGTCTGTGTTGCATGCTGGATTGTTTTTGTGCAGGAAGTGACACCTTCCTGCACAAAAACAATCCGGGGAGGCATTTTTCTCTTGGAGCAATAAAGATATTTCTCCTTGTTGCCCCTCCCCCGGGGAGGCGTAATATTTTGGCACATCCACAGCTTTACAAGTTCTCGTAAATCGGGGGATTCATCAAATTCCAGGGGTGCTGGGTGGGAACACCCACCACAACTCCCTTTCAGCGCGTCCTTAAAACACAGGAAGGCAACACAGCGATTTGCGCTGCCTTGCCTTACTCTATATCTACAAGGCTACTCAAAGCCATGCAAAGTGGCTTTACGTGGTTTCATAGATATGATTTGGAGGTTTACGCCGCTGTTGCAGTGGCGCAGATGACTCATAAATATGCTCCAGAGTTTTATTTTACAGAACCAGTAACGTATATCACTTTCTGCACCATCCCAATTCGGGCATCCTGTCTCTGACACTGACAACACCCCACAAAACATCATACCAAGGTCCACCCAGGGGTACGGCTAAATGGTCTGCACATCACCAGCTCAGCATCACCTCCATTCAGCTCCTTACCAACCACACCCTCTCCAGGATAGGGTTGAGATACAGCAAATTAGGGTGTTCTAAGTCGTGAAAGTTTTCTCTTTTGGCATAACTACCCCCAACAGGAAATGGAGGTCACTGGTGAACACCAGAAGTTTCATTTTTAACAGGTGAGCTACTCTAGTACACCTGTACACACCAAACACCAAAGCAGTCAGTTGACTAAGTTGAAGAAAGCTTAAAACATATGCCTGTGTCCTCACCATCTGCCCTTATTTTCAATTACTTATCACTATCTTACTCTGTAAGGTCAGGCAAGGTCAGGCACCTCTTCCTCCTCATCCAACTCCACCCACTTTCACAGCCACGGCAGACCCTGCCCCCTTCTTCCTCCAAGACCGTTCTGATACCCATCCAAGGGCGTCGTGAACCCCAGCTTTAGCAGCTGCAGCGGGGGCGGGGTTCTCTGGGGGCCTCTTCTGTCTGCAACTCTCATCATTAAAACTGCAATTTAGGCTCAACAGAAGAGCAATCAGGGGCAAAGGAACACAGCAGCTGGGAACAGAGAAAGAAAGAAGGGAGATTGGCAGAAAGGGGGAAAAGAAGGAAATATCGATGAGTGGGTAGGTGAATGAATGAGTGAGTGGATGAAGGAGTATGTGGATAATGAGCAGGTCAAAGGATGAGTGAATGATAGGTGGAAGGAGAGGTGGAAGGATGGCCGAGTAAAGGGAGGGATGGATAAGTGGATGGACAGGTGAAAGGGTGGCAGAGTAAAGGGATGGATGATGGATGGACAGGTGGAAGGACAGATGGCAGCGTGGGTGGATTGATGAATGAATGCGTGGATGGATGGTAGAGTGCCTGGGTAGATGGATTTCAGAGAGGATGGTTGGCAGAGTGTCTAGATGGGTGTAGTGCGAATTGGATGTATGATGGAAGGATTGCAGAGTGGATGGATAGATTGCAGAGTGGATGGATGGAGGGAAGAGAGATGGATGAATGGTAAAGCATATGGATGGCAGAGTGATGGATGGCAGAGTAGATGAGTGGAAAAGTGATGGACAGATGGCAGATTGGATGGATGGGTGGATGAATGGATGGAATGGAAAACATTTTAACGATGGATTAAAGAATGAATGGATGACAGAATGTAAAGGCGAAGCAGGTGGATGGAAGAGTGAAAGAATGAATAGATAGATGCATGGTTGGAAAAGACAAGAAAGCTGATCTATGGAGAGTTCGGCTTACTTGCTTCGCTCCCATTCAAAGTGGGGACTATTTTAATTTTCTGGCTGCTCCCTTGTACGTTATGGCGGTAACATGGGGGACAGGGTGTGCGTCAGTTCCCGCACCAATGCACCCCAAGAGTCTAATTCCTCATTTTGTTTTGTTTCATCCCTCATTTCTGCTATGAGTGGTTCCACCAACAATGTCCACTTAAGTACATCTGTGCACCCCATAAATACCAGGGCTCAGTTGGCAGCAAATGTACCAGCAATCTCCGACGGGCTAACAGGGAACTCAGTCGGTGGTTAAAAGTCCACAGATAGATTACAACACATCAGAGTGCTTGCGCGCGCCACCTAAAAAAGAAGTGGGGGGACTAACTATGTTAGACAGTATACAAGTGACATCATGGCGTGTGATATCACAGCATGTGACATCATGGTGCATGAGATCGCAAGTGGCATCACAGGAAGTAACATCACAGGAGGTGACATTACAAACGGATGGAAAAGGCAAGGAATGGAAAAGACAAGGAAGATGTTCTAGGGAGAGTTTGGCTCACTTGCTTCACTTCCGTTCAAAGCGGGGGCTATTTTAATTCCCTGGCTACTCCCTTGATCCGGCTCTGGCCACCACATATCTCCAGCATTCACCAGTCACGGGTCTTCACCACACAATGCGTACAAATAACCTGCCGTCTTTCCAATTTAGCAAAGATGTCTTTCCAATGCTTAATTTGTAAATAAAAACGTGCTAGCGCTCAAAGCTCTCCTCTGAAACATGCGGCTGCTGCAATTAAATGTGCCCGACAGAATACTGAGGCAGCATAATCCTGAAGCCATCTCGGGTCTCTTTAATCAATTCACAGCCACTCCCTGCCCCTTCAGCTCACTCTAGCAGCTTTCTGCTTTCTCCTTCTGTGACGCTTTTTCATTTTTCTCTTCCTCCGTCTTTCCCATATGTATTTTTTGCTTGCAGTGATTGTTTGAGGCAGAAAAGTGCTGGTGCCCCTCACCAGAAACCCTGCCTCAAATTAAGCACTGTATCTGCCGAGTCGAGCATGTCTTAATAGGTACATTCTGTGGAGAAATGTAAGCGACGTTGAAGCGTGGCTTATCTGACACTCTGTGTTACCTCTTGGTGTAATCCCTTTCAGCTCTTTGTGAACTTGTAGCGCTTTATATAGGTCCGATGTGACATGGCCATACGTCCCCCAAATACTCTCAGTTGCTAGAAATGGGCTGAGAAACCTCTCAGATCCAATCTTGCCACGTTGGCTAAACTAGTATAGTTTAAGAACTAGCCTTTCTGTACCAGGAAGGGTGGCTAGGAAGCCACAAACCCTACAAACCCCCATCCTTATAGAAATGACACGTCCCCTTTGCCCCAGGTATCTATTCATGACTAATTCCATCTGTAAACTTGAAAAGTTCTGGTAATCCCCATAACACAACTGCCAGATGAAACAGGAGACCTCTAAGCAACTTCCACACATAACATTTCTATACTGGGCTGGTGTTTTTTTTTAGGGGAGTCTAAGGGCCCCCTGGATGTCAGTAGTCGGAAGGAGGAAACAGGACTGAAACCTCTGAGATGTAAACAGTGGGGTGGGTACAAGGGAGTAACTAGAACATTGAAATAACCCACACTTTGAAAGAAAGCGCTTTATGCCACCAAACAAGCAAACCATCCAAATTTCACTTGTCCATCCTTACATCCAACCTTTCACTCATTCATCCATCTAGTCATCCATCCATCCTTTTATGCACCCACCCATCCACCCATTCACTCACATCCATCCATTCATGCATCAATCCATCCAGCCTATCATTCACTCACATTTGACTGCCAAGTAGCAGACAGAGTAGGCCAACAAGAATTCCACCCCGTTGTAGCTGCTAAAGTTGGGTGTTCACAATGTCACAGCTCCATCTTTTCACTCACCTATCCAACCATATTTTTATTCATCAATCCATCCATCCTTTCGCTCATCCATCTATCCACCTTTTCACTCTGTCCATCCATCCACCCTTTCACTCTGCCTATCTATCCATGTATCCTTTCACTCATCTATCCCTCATTTCTCATCACCTATCCACCCTTTCATCCATCAATCCACCCCTGTTCATTCATACATCCATGCTTTCACTTATCCATTCACCTACCCTTTTATTCATCCACCCTCCCTTTCACTAATCTATCCATTCTTTCACTCATCGATCCCTACATCCATCTTCACACTCATTCATCCATCATCTAGCCAGCCACCCTTTCAATCACCCGCCCACCCTTACACTTGCACACCCATCCATCTGTCCTTTCGTTCAGTCACCCACCCTTTCCCGTTATTTCTAGGTCTTTGTCCGCCGAGCTGCAGACAGACGAGGCCCATCAAGAATTCTACCACCGCTCTAGCTGCTAAAACAGGAGGGTGATGCCGACCATGCCTCCCTAGAACAGCTGTCTTGTCTATTCCATCCATGCATCTATCTATTCATTCTTTCACCTTTCTATCCACCTGCATAACCTTTACATTCTGTCATCCATTTTATCGATCATTCAAACATTTCCCATTCCATCCATTCACCCACACAATCTGCCATCTGTCCATCAGTTTTCTACCCATCCACTCTTCCAAACATCCACTTATCTGTCAATCCACTCTACCATCCGTCCACTCTGCCATTTATCCATCAATGCATCCACTCTGTCATTGACCCATCCATCCAGTCTACTACCCATCCATTCACTCTGCCATCCATCCACCCACTCTGCCATTCATTCATCCTGCCATCCATCCCTCTATCCACTCTGCATCCATTTACTCATCTGTTCACCTTCTCATCCATTTATCCCTTTACTCTTTCATCCTTTTACCTATAGCATCCATCCCTTCACCCTGCTATCTGTTTTCCTGCCCATTCACCTATCCATTCACTCCCATTCATCATTCCATCCATCCCTTTACTCAGCCATCCTTTCACCTCTCTGAAGACCTGCTAATCTATCCATCCATCCCTCTACTCCACCACCCTTTCACCTCTCCATACACCTATCATTCACTCATCCTTTCACCCACTCATTATCCACATACTCCTTCAACCACTCACTCATTCATCCACCCACTAATTCATCCACATTTCCTTCTTTTCACCCCTCTTTCCAATATACCTTCTTCCTTTTCTGTTCTCTGTTCCCAGCTGCTGTGTTCCTTTGCCCATGCTTGCTCCTCTGTTGAGCCTGTATTGCAGTTTTAATGATGAGAGTTGCAGACAGAAGAGGCCCATAGAGAACCTCACCCTCCGCTGCAGCTTCTAAAGCGGGGGTCACCACGCCCCTGATCGCATACCACCTCGTTGTAAAATAATAATTGCAAGAGGGTTATCTCAAAAGCTGTGAAGCTTTGAACGTCTTGTCTGGCCCTAGAGATCCTCCTTTCTGGAGCAAAAGGGCCTAGTGACAACTTTTAACCTAACTTCCGTGGACCCCCCTCCTAATAATTCCTGGAACCTGGGGACCCCACTTAAATATTATTGGAGGCCAGGGACCCCCACTTAGTCATTATTAGAAGCCTGGGATCCCGGACTAAGCATTTTCAGTGAAACATGCTGTTTTCAATGATTGATTCGTACAGTTAAACAATACAGAAAAAATACACAAATTATGAATTGTTTTATTCAATTCACAAAAAAATATGAAAATATACAACTTTTAATAGGAAGATTGGAGCTTTTCTAAATTCAGTTGAGGCTGCTCATCCGTGCTATATTCTGTTTCATGTAGTTGCACTGCTCCAATGAGTCAATCTGAGGGGACTAAGTTTTAACCCTCCAATTTCAAATTCCTTCACATTTACAGAACATTTGAACATTTTGAATTGCTCAATTTGCTTATTTTTATGCATACTTTAGTAATATTATTTAATTTTCTAAGCAGTCACACGCGAGGCCGCTGAGTAGGCTTTGCGGTACCCTCAGGGGTCTCTGGACCACAGGTTAAGAACCCCTGTTCAACCCATCACAGGCAATCTTCAGCAAGCTACTATTGTAAGGTGACCAGATATGCCAGATTTGCCAGGAGAGTCCTGGTTTTTCGCCAGCTGTCCTGGCAGATTTGGGGAAATTTAGCTCATGTCCCAGTTTTTAGAGAGGGTTGCCAGAAAATGGTGGGTGGTGAATTTTTTTGTTTTCTAAAGCAGATTTAGTTGGCAGGTGTTATCAGGGAGCAGTTTAATTAACAGGCATTACACTGGCTTTAAAAATTGCATTTTATCTATGTTAAGCTGATGAGCCCTGTGTCATTCTGTGCGCTCGGTTGAAGTAAAACTGTAGTCCTTCTATTTTTGTGAAATGTACCGGTTTGGGGGTTTAAAATTCAGGTCAGCCTAACTATAGACATCTCATCTATGGTTAAAAATAAAAAATAAATAAAAAAATAACACAAGCCAATTGCATAAATTAACATACATGCATCTCTTTCAACGCAAGAGAACGGTTCTATACACATCAATTTACAGACACCTCTGTCGTCATAAGTGACTGACGTCACGTAACTAATGACCTTCAGACATCTCTTATCCCCCTAAAGACCTTCTCTTGCCCAGAGGCCACTGATGCCCTGAGCCCATTCCCTTCCAGCAGGAGGGGCGGCTCCTGACGCAAGTGCTCACGCCCGACCCCCAGCCGCGCCCTGCCAGGGCACCATCTGGCCCATTTCCGGAGCCCGCGCCCCTGGCCTCGAGGCGCCTTTGCCTCTGGCCGCTGAGGCGGAAGAGATCGGCAAACATGGCCCATTGTTCTCGTTTCTGGTAAAAGGGCCTCTTATCTGCGGCTGCGCCTCTCAGGCCGACACAAATCTGATTAACGCGCAAACAATGGCCTCTCCAGAAGGTGCAGAGCCAACATCCCAGGGATGATTGGCAGATGGGCCCTTCCCCTCTTCTCCTCCTCCACTCCCCAGATTGGCTGTAAATATTTGTTTCGTTGGCATTGCTGCTTTATCCAGCGTCCCAGTGAACAAAGACTCCGAGTACTCTCGTTTTAGAAAACAAGGACCTATTCCTGCCATGTTCTACCAAAGTGTGCGTCAGTTCCGGTGACAGGTTCGTGCTAGGCAGCATTTAGAGGACCCTGTTACCAGGGGCCTAGGTTCAGGGGGGTGTTTGGGGTGTTACACCCGCCTAATAAATGTATTTTCTGATAAATAGTTGGGTACAGGTGGTTTCACTTGGGTCTAGTGACATGTCTGGCAGTGCCACTAGGAATCCTTGCACACTCTCTCCCTCTCTGTTTTGATAGTCCTCAAAAATATTGGTAATTTTATGGCGTCATAGGTCAGGCCTTTCCTCAGCCTTAGCCCTGCAGCAGCCTCTTAGTTGGCCATCTGGAGCCAGTGGGAGGAGAAATAGTGAAAGCTGCAGGCAGTGAACACTTTCTCATCCTGGTGCCCCTTTCATGACCCCTGGGCAGGGCCACTGGAATTATGCATCAGGAGAGGGCCAAATTATGTGGCACTGTTGTTAAATTATATGACAAGAAAAGTTATGTGGCACGATGCAGCACATTTTGTAACTGTAGTCAACATTTCACCGTTTTTAAACTTGGCAACACTATTTGGCCATTGGTTGCACCTCATTTGTACCATTTTAATACCCCAATATAGCGATAAGCAACAAAAAAAACACAAGTACAGCTTTGCAAACAGCCTTTCACTGGGCTGCGACACATGTTACTGCATTTTTTGTAATATTTGAACCGAGTGAGCAAGAAACCATTTTTTTGTTAAAATCTGCAGATTATGCAGCAGATGTTGGATTATGTGGCAAATGCGGCAAATCTATAATCATGCGAAAATTGCAGCAGCGCACAATCGCTTAATTCCAATGGCCCTGCCCTTGGGACCAGGGTAGTAAAGGATGTGCTACGATTGCCCACGGACAAGCCAGTTGTCCAAGAACAGGCCAGTTGAACCAGCTGCTACACATGCTTGTCACGCCTAGCTGACCACCAGCTATGATCAGTTACCATCTACCTGTAATCCTGTCAGGGTCGATCCAGACTATTGGGCTATCTGGCACTGCCAGAAGGGCTGATCTGACAGGTCAGTTTCTAGGCTTTTGTGGGTGAATGTGGGCCTGTTTTATGGCCTGGCGGGCCAGTTTTAGCTGTTATTTCCCTGATTCTACCACAAACATTGCCAGCATCCATCACAAATGCATGCAGCCTCCCATACATCTACAGAGTGTGTCTGCAATTTCAAAACCAACTGATTTGTGAAGAGGCCACGTTCATTTTGTTCCCCAGTCCCATTTTCAGACCATAACTGCCAAGTTTCCCAGGTCCATGTGTGATGTGCTGCTCCAGTTCAGGTTTTTTCTTTGAATTGTGGGATGTGTAGTCCTGTTTTATAATGCAATAAACAAGACTACAAGTCCCAGAATTTTAAAAAAAGAGACTGTAGCAGTACATCACGCATGGACCTGGGAAACTTGGCAGGGCTGTCTGTCTCAGTGCGACAAACACATCTACAAACTAGAGAAAGGCACAAAGCAGAATTGATACTTTATTACCTATCCAGTAATCCTACCAGGAAACTGGTATCCCAAGGAGTCCCCTTTAAAGTTCAATCCACATATATATTATCATTCTTCATTCAATTCTCCACAGCACCTGTATTATTAGACCATCCCCACCCTAATTGGTACCATTTCTACACTTCCTCACAAGCAACCCAGGAACCAACTTGGTAGCTGTCTGCTGGCACCCCAGGCCCTTGTGCACAGAGAGGAGAGCTGGCCGATTCACAAGAGGCATGGCAGCTTTCACTGCCTACGGCCTTGGCCTGAATTCTGCCATTTCAGTTCTTGTTTGTGCACCAGTGTGCACAAACAACGATAAAAACAGATAAGGACTTACTTGGGTCTTCTCGGGGGTCCTCCTCAACTCTTTGTCCGACGGCGCTGAGTCTCCCTGTAGAGGCTGCCTCCCTCTGTGCTCCAGTGCACACTGCGGCCCAGTTATGGGCTTCACAGCACAAGTGCAGACTGTCTGCGCTTGTGACATGCAGCCCATACTGGGCTGCAGCACGTACCAGGTGAGCTCCGCTCCGCTGGCAGGGCTAGTGGAGTTTTTGGACTTACTTCTCGCTCCAAGCAGAGCGCGGAGTTGCAAAAACTGCGTTGGTCTGCTGCGTTGAGGTGGAGGACTTAGCGACTTTACAAAATATATATATATATATATATAGATATATATAACTTGTGATTTTTATGTATCATTATACTCTTCTTATTAAAAAAAGGAAATACATGTGTTACAAGCACTGCACATGCGCACGCCCTTGATATACACATGGGATGCCAGCGTAAGGGTCTGGAAATGTACATAAAATGTCTTCACTCACAGTGACAAAGGTAAAAAGATCTGATGGAGCTACTGATCTGTTTTAAAATGGGTATGCTGTCACCACTGGTTTATGTGCTATATCCAGGAGAGGAACAGTACTCCAATGCCCACAATGAGGGCACACTTCCTGCACCCCTCCAAGTCACAGGCCATGACCTAAGACAGTCAAGGACATGCCCATGACCTAAGACAGTCAAGGACATGCCTAGGTATCTGCAGACACTCTAGATTAGCGTGGCGCAAGGGCCAAAATAAAGTTAAATACCAGATATACATGCAGTTGGGCACTCAGTGCAGGGTAACACACCCATTCAGGGGAGAGTCCCATCCCAACAGGCTGTTACTGTATACTAAGGCCCTGAATATGAGTGGCAGAATTTTATATGTAGTGATGACCCCGGGTAGTTTTCTACCACCCACAATACCAAATGCCCCAGGGCCCAGAATTATCATGTCCTCAAACTCCTGATAATTCCAAGCCTGAAGGTAAGAGACACTGTAACGTGTAACATGATGTGGGGGCTGCAGACAGGAGCACAGCATGGCCCCCACCCACCCAGGCAGTAGCACAGAGGAAGCAGAAAATCCTCCCACAAACAGGGTCAATCCTGCTCTGGCCTCAACCCTGTTTTGGTCTTCTGCTCAGAGTATCAGGAAAATATCCATGGTTTTCTCTCTGCACCAGGGAGAACCACGTTGTAAAGGACCAGGTATCTTCAGATCCATGTGGTTAATTCACATTCCTGGGGGAAACTCATAATCAATGTTTTTTGGTTCGGGTATAGCAGGTGGAATCTTGGATTTCAGCTCCCCGTTATTCCCATAGAAAAAAAGCAACTTAGTAATGAGGCCCTAAATCAGGAGGGCAAAAGGCATGTTGAAGTGTGGCCCCCAAGGCCTCATTCTGGAGTCTAACCAAGGACAGCAGCAGCTTGGCAGACTGTCTCTCCAGCCAGCCAGCAGACTGTAATAAGTACAAGACTTGTAGTGGCACAATCCCTGAAGCATCGAATGGTAAACTGTACAGCATCCCTGGGTTCCATTTCCAGGGACTATGTATGGAAAGTTCCTGACTACACCTGCCCATGCACACCTTTCATCTCTCCCACATTTGCAGGGTGTCACCCGCTGTTTACTTTTTTCCACCTACCTGACAAGCAAAATGTCTCCCTCCATAGACTTCAACAGAGTCACCCATTTCTCAAACCTATATCACCCACCACAAATGTTCATTCCCCATTGGCCTAAATAACATCTGCTTAAACGCCTCAACAAGTATGCCCACATGACCCCACAAGCCACATCGATACAGACGGCAGACCCCATGATCAGCCACTTCTTTAGACCAGGATCTCTGCGGGGTTACATCAAAACAAGGACCTCAGCTAAAACTGTAATTCACCCAGAGAATACCCTCCAGGTGGGGGTGTCGGAATTCCAAACTACAGTCCTCATTGCACAGACGCCTGGACAGATGGCTTCAGTGTGCTCTGCTCTTACTACCTGGCAAGAAGGAAAGAGTTAAGAAAGTTTAATTGAGGGTGAGGTTCATTGGTATTAGTAGTCAAGGGGAAGAATATTTGGAGGAATTGAGCTTGAGGAAAGGTAAGCATGCTTCAGAAACAAATTAGGGATCACAGGTTGAAGTAATGGTACTGAGTGAGGACAACTGCAAAGATGGAGCAGGATGAAAGAAGGTAAAAGTGAAGAAGGGCACAAAGAAGAAAGTTAGTAAAGAGGGAGGTCATAAAAAACATTGCCTTACATGGGCGTGACTAAACCATTGGAAGTCATTTAACAGCTACAAAAGAGAGAATGTGAAAGAGAGCATATGTTGAAGTATTTAAGTTGCTTCACAGGGACGACAGAGATAAGGAGGGGTCTGAAGAGATGAGTTCAAATTAGCCAGGCACCCTATGGTCCCACTTACCACAGAGAACTGGTCTGCAACGTTCTTGGTATACACAAGTGTATTTTGCAAAAACTACCCAGAGCATTGCGTTGTTTTTTTCAAATGCTTTGACAAATTGACAATTGTATTTTGCAAGTTTGCGCTGTTTTTGCGTAAAAAAATGACGCAAATGCGGCGCAAAAAAAGTATAAATATGGGCCATAGTGGCTACAAAAAGGAATTCTTCAATAGAGAACATTGCAGTTTTGGGCATGATTTCTCAAAATGCAGAGGTAAGCACCCCATTATGCACTGCACCAGTACACCACGAACAAGGCCGGGAGCACCAGGTGGGCCAAGGCTGGCTGATGTCATCGAAGGAGGTCAAGGCCTGATGGGAAGAGGTTCTTGAGTGAGTTAGGCCTGAGCAGGTAAGGCATTGGTTGCAATGGTATGATAAAGAAGAGGATGTGATTTTGTTATAGGAATGTTTTAATTTTGGATTCAGGTTGGGTTACAAAGGTCTTCAGTCAGTACATTGGGCAGCGAACTTATGATCGGCTAAAGAACTCTCAAGTGGTTAGGAATAAACTGATGGAAGAGGTGTAGGAAGTCAGGAACCAGCCCCGTTTGGCGTGGGGCCCTTGGAAAACGTGATTGTGTCACCAATAGAGGTGGTTCCCAAGAAAGAGAAGGGCGAGGTTGAGCTGATGCGGCACCTAGTCTTGTAGCCGGTGGGCTACCTAACAAATCACTTTATTTCAGAGGCGCCGGCACCCATGAAGTATACATAAACTTGATGTTGCTTTCGAGTTGGTGGCGAACGCTAGAGTGGGTGTGTACATGGCAAAGAGCGGTATAAAATCTGTATTTAGATTTCTTGTTAGTGGGTTCAACAGACCCTTCAGTGCCTACAAGGATGTTGGCGTGTTTTGAGGACTTGATGCAAGGCATAGGGCTGCTCGAAACTCTAGAGAAGAGGGTGGGGCCCAAGAGAATGCTAACACATTTTGGGAACTGAGATTGACTCGGTGGCAATGGAAGCAAAGTTGCCAGAAGAGGAGAGAAGAGAGTGTGGTCACAGCAAACGTTTGGAGGCGATGTTGGAAAAGTTCAATGGAAGGCGTGTGGAGGAAGCTGAATGGTTCATTCAATTTTATTTTGGCGCAGCCTGCGGCATTGTTTTTGTACTTTTTTTTACCAGGGGAATGGTGTGTAGACTTACGGATGAGTGGCCTGCTGCAAATAAAAGCGCGGGAGGGGGCAGAGCATCGATTTCATGGAATCATTCCAACTGGCGGTGGCTCTGGTTATATGGGGTGGTCATTTGAGGACAAAAAATATCCTTTAATGTGAAAAAAATGGCAGTGATGGACATTGTTAACTCAAAAACTGTGAGAGATGCCAATGTTTTGCAGTTCATGAGAGTTGGTGTGTTTTGTCGCTTGAATTACAGTATTACATTCCGAGCGAGGCATGTGCCAGGAGCTCCCAAGGATATCTCGGAGTGAAGGAGATTCTGCGGTCTTGCGCCGGGAGCGGAACTGGTGAGGACCCCAATGGCAGAGGGGCTATTGAAACAGGAGGTGGAGAATGGTCAGGTTCATTGAAGGGTCTTTGGCTCCGCCCACTAGGAGGTCATACTATCAATCATAGCAGGAGCTCTAGGCTTCAGTGGCAGAGCTGCGGGACTGGAGGGAGAGAGCGTAAAAAGCGCAGAGAAGACGTAGTTAATTTAATTATGCTGTTATTCTGAGAGGTTTGTCGACCGTGCCTGTTGGGAGTATGTTGGCAGGAATAGCATTTTAAAGTAAACTGGAGAAATTGTAAGGAAGATTTTCTAATGTTAGGTGAGTGACAGTGGTGGGAAAAAATGTTAAGGAGGCCAAAAAAGATGGCATTGTTGTGGTGGGTTGTGCAAGCACTTCAGAAGAGTGTGTGAACTATGAGTGCACAAAATGTGCATAATTTTCTTTTGCGTAATTGGGAAAATTACAACTGAATGTGCAAATTGCAAATTTATCACTTCACTCCATATTTTAGTATGAAATACATCCTTGCATCAATTTTAGTCATGAGGATGCATTCAAATAGCAGTATATCGAGCAACAATCACTCGCGCTTTATTGATCTTGTAAGTTTGTGATACATTTTTCCTGTGAATTACAGTGAATTTTGCCATTAACACTAAATTTGTATTGCAAGCAGTGCATTACTACGCGACATGGTGTAGAGGCATAATTAAAGAAATTTCATGTAGCAAGTTATAAACACTTAACATGAAGTTCCCCAAATTACAAAAATTATGCCAGCGTCATGTAAATTTCGCCCAGGCCTAGTGCGGATGAGACAGAACTTGTATTGTTTTCCAGTGTGGTTCTGTGGTTTCTCTGCTGGGTGTTTAGGGGTTGGATGCAGAGACAATGGATGGTTTGTGCAGGTCTGAGGTGAGGAGCAATGTGAATCAGGTTTGGGTGAGACTATTCAGGACAGATCAAAGGAAGAGAGTTTTGGTGGTAATGCTGAGGAAATACCCTGTTGTAGAGGTGTGTCCAGTTCAGTGGCAGTGGTTCAGAGATTTGGGTGAGACAAGAGGTGCTTGCGTTTCTAGGCACATGGACTGATCCAGATTGTTGAGTTGTCAGTTCATAGCAGGGTTTATGAAGGCTATGAGATAGTTGAACCGGCCGGTGGATGAATCTGGCACACATTCTTTTAGAAGAATGCTGCAGGCAGGTCGCTCCCCGCTCCGCCATCCGCGCCACCTCCATTCCGTTTTTCTTTCTTCTGTTTCCCCGCCACTGTGCCCCCTGCGGCCCCTCCCGCCTCCCCCCTACTCCTCACCGTCCTTTCTGCCTGGTTTTCCCGCTGCTGCGCCCCCTGCGGCCCCTCCCGCCTCCCCCCCTCCTCCTCACCGTCCTTTCTGGCTGGTTTTCCCGCCGCTGCGACCCCTGTGCCCCCTGCGGCCCCTCCAGCCTCCCCCCTCCTCCTCACTGTCCTTTCTGCCTGGTTTTCCCACCTCTGCGCCCCCTGCGCCCCCCTTCGGCCCCTCCCACCTCCCCCCTCCTCCTCACTGACCTTTCTGCCTGGTTTTCCCGCCGCTGCGCCCCCTGTGGCCCCTCCCGCCTCCCCCCTCCTCCTCCCCATCCTTTCTGCCTAGTTTTCCTGCCGCTGCGCCCCCTGCGGCCCCACCCCCCAGCCCTCTCATTCGTCAAGCCCTCCCTCTTCCCAGCTGCCACTCCCACCCTCCCCTCCTCTTATGGCAGTCGCGGCGCAATAGCAGGGAGCAACCTTTGACCCTGCTGCTGCAGGCAGGTCGCTCCCCGCTCCGCCATCCGCGCCACCTCCATTACGTTTTTCTTTCTCCTGTTTCCCCGCTGCTGCGCCCCCTGCAGCCCCTTCCGCCTCCCCCTCCTCCTCACCGTCCTTTCTGCCTGGTTTTCCGCCGCTGCGTCCCCTGCGGCCCCTCCAGCCTCCCCCCACCTCCTCACCGTCCTTTCTGCCTGGTTTTCCCGCCGCTGCGCCCCCTGCAGCCCCTCCCGCCTCACCCCCTCCTCCTCACCGTCCTTTCTGCCTGGTTTTCCCACCGCGGTGCCCCCTGCGGCCCCTCCCACCTCCCCCTCCTCCTCACCGTCCTTTCTGCCTGGTTTTCCTGCTGCTGCGCCCCCTGCGGCCCCTCCCCCAACCCTCTCATTCGTCAAGCCCTCTCTCCTCCCAGCTGCCACTCCCACCATCCCCTCCTCTTATGGCAGCCGCGGCGCAACCGCGCCGCTGGCGCGCCAAAGGCAAGCCCGTCTGCGCCTGTCCGTGCCAAGACCGCACCCGTCGCCAGTCCCCCTGGCCCTCTCAGACACACCTACTCCCCCCTCACCCTCACCCTCCACTCTCTCAACCCAGGCCCCCGCCCCACATGCACCCTGTCTAGCCCCACACACACTCATGGCCCCTTCACCTGCCACACCTGTCACTTCTCCTGCTCCTCATCCCTCACACCACACACCAACCATAGCGACCCCCCCTTCAAGAAACACAAAACCCCCAAAACTAGTCTCACCCACCCTGCCCCCACCAACCAACCCCGCAGCACACCAGCCCACAACCAGAACACACCCCGCAACAACATCCTCACGCACCACACCAACGGCACCCACCACAACCACCTCAACTGCCTGCTCCTCAACATCTGCTCCCTTCACAAACATGCCATAGAACTCTGGGACCTCATCACATCACACTCACCTGACATCGCCTTCCTCACGGAAACCTGGACCAACCCCTCCTCAGAACCCGACATAGCCATAGCCACCCCCAAGGGATACAAGCTCCAACACAAAGACCACCCCAACAGGCCAGGCGGTGGCATCGCCATCCTACACAGAGACACCATCAAAGTCACCACCAGCTCCCAAGACTCCTGGTGTGACTACTGTTTTTTCACACCAGCCTTGAAAGGTGGATGTAGCCGGATTAGTGGTCTTTCTTTTGTTTTATATATATATATATATATATATATATATATATATATATATATATATATATATATATGACATTATACGTTTTTGTTTCTGGTTGTTTTTGGGTGATGTGCCAAGACCACAGCTGGGCTTCCTTTCAGTGTGAATATGCAGACACTACGTACTTCATAAAATGGACAGCACGACAAGCAGGGCAAAGGTGTTTTGGGAGACAGTTCAGAATTAATGAATTGAAGGTGCACATAAAGTGGTATAGTAAAGGTGAGATCCGATTGGGCTAGTTATTAATTACACTGGCAAAGCTGCTAAAATGCTGCCTGTGCCCGGATGTGTTGCTGGTGCATTTGGGTTAAATTGATTTGGGGCAGTAAAGAATGTTGTCAAGAGGACTGGAGGGAGTGGAAAAGGTTGTGTTCTGAAACTTCACTAATGTAGACTTGATTCCAATGCGAGTGGCAAGAGACAAAAAGCCGGGAACGACTGTCAAAGCATGGAGGAAAGTGAACCATGAAATGATGCATTTCTGCAGGGCGGAAGGCATAACTAGGAGGGTGCAGTCTGAGATTAAGTTTGAGGAGAAGCAGTTTCTTGTGAGGGTACCTAAGGCTGATACCTGCACCTACCTCCAAGCAGTATGCTAGTCTCTTACACCATCTGCAGATGCCCTCCAGCCACGACAGCTTCTGGAGCCTTGAGACTCTGATATATAAATATATATATATATATATATATATATATATATATATATATATACCTATATAGAGAGAGAAAGAGACTCTATAGAGTCAGAGAAATCTCACTCTCTCATATATATATGTATATATTTAATATACATCTGTGTCTATATGTATATGTATGTTTATATATATTTATATACACATAAGGAGAGAGACACGCTCTCCCTATATATATGTATAGGTTTTATATATATATATATATATATATATATATATATATATATTAGCCAGCGGTTGTCTCGAGGCACGCATCTTCAAAGCAATCCACATACTCCAACTGATGCGTTTTGACCCTTGCTTTTAGGCAGCAATAAAAATGTCAAGATAACTCTTGTGATTATGTTCTTGCTAGGGAAAGAGATCAGACTTTTGTCTAGCAGCAGTTTTGATGCCATAAAGTAGTGCAGAAAGTTTACATGCCTGCTCCAGAGAACAAATCTGTATTTCATGTGAATAGCTGAGTGGATTAGTAAAGCCAGCCATTAAAACAAATTAGATGTTTGTGCGAGGGGGGCTATGGAGAGAAGAAGGGCACTTTTGCTGGTTGGTAGTGAGGGAATCCGAGAAGGTGGTCATGGGAGTGGGAGCACCAAAAATGATTGTTGGACTGGGCACAACAGGCGCTAAACACTGTGATGGTGGGAATGTGGCAAGGTGAAGTAATAGTGTGTCTTTTTTGTTTTTTCAGTGTCTTCAGAGAACCTGCTGATTGAGGGGAAAAGCGAAGGTAAGATGACTGACATTTACTATTGCACACATCACGCACACACACACATACACCAGCAATTTTGTGACCGTCTACGTAGGCTAGGGTTTTGGAGGGATAGTTTAGCCAGTAGCAGAGATGGCATCTTGTTGGATGACTGCTGCTCAAGCCGTCACTTGGTTATAGAGGACAGCTCTGACGTAGGATCAGAGACTGAGACAGCAGATACTGAGACAGCATCTGAGGGATAGGACAATGGCGCAGACTCTGGAAGTGATTTTTCAGTCGGAGGAGTCCCATTGGATAACTCCTCTTCCAGTGATTAAGAGGGAGGTGATGAAGACTGTCCCGCTGTCCCTTCTCAAGCACAGTTTTTCCAGCAGGAGAAATGCGGGTTAGCCCAACCCAGAAAGCAGGTGCATGCGGCAGCAAGCACAGACAGAGTGCTCTCTTGGCAGCCCTCTAATTTAGTTCAGCCAAAAATTCAACCTTTTACTGGTGACCCTGGATGAAAAGTCGATATGGCCAACTTTGTGCTAGTCGGCCAAGTCCATCTCTTTCTTCAGCAAATTGTGCAGCAAACAAATTTGCGTTCAGAACAATTTCTGCGGGATCATGGAGGCACTCTATGGCCCCGTTCTAGGGCACACCAGTGGATTCCCTCTTCGCTAGCCGAGTTGGAAGATATTTTTGGGCCTTATGCAGAAAATGTAGTTAGTGAAGAAACTTACTTTGCAGTCCTACTGGACAACTCGCGCACAATGGGGCACCCTCATCACTGGTCCGTGACAGGGAAGGGCCCAAATCGTATTGTGGAGACATCAAAATTATCTGTCACAAAACAACCTGGTTTTGTGAGGTGGGCACCTGCGTTTTTTGTCCTGGGCTCCGCAGCCACATAGGGAAACCTACCAAACCTAGACATTTCTGAAAAACAGACACCCGGGGAGTCCACGGAGGTGTGGCTTGTGTGGATTCCCAAAATGTTCTTACCCAGTATACCTTGCAAAGTTGAAACGTTGAATAAAATCTCTATTTTTCCTTGCATTTCTGTTACACAAACTACAGGAATATGCAGGGATCCACAAAATTCCTACCACCCAGGGTTTCTTCACTTGTCCTGAGGAAAACACTACACTAATTTTGTGCCTAGTGCCTGCATCAGGAATGGATTACCACAGGGTCAACACTAACCCTCATGTAAGGACCACCATTGACTGTTGTGTGATCCATTCATGTCACGGGCACTAAGCCAAGGCACACCAATGAGGTAGTATTTTTATTGGGTCAGGTTGGGGAACGCTGGTTGGTAAGCAGTTTGTAGATCCCTGCATATTCCTGTAGTTTACGTCACAGAAATGCAAGGAAAAGTAGTGCTTTTATTTAACGTTTTACCTTTGCAGGGCATTATGGGGGAAAAAACTTTGGAGAATCCTCACAAGTGATACCTCCCTGGACTCCCCCTGATGTCTACTTTTCAGAAATGTCTGGGTTTGATAGGTTTCCCTGAATGGTTCCCGGTCCCAGGACTAATTAGTACACTTACCTTAGTTATCATTATTGCCACAATACGTTTTGGGACCATCCCTGTCACGGGCACTAAGCCTACCCACACAAGTGAGGCACCATTTTTATTGGAGAAACCTGGGGGAGTGCTGGGTGGAAGGAAGTTTGTGACTCCTCTCAGATTCCAGAAGTCTGGATCGCTGCAATGTGAGGAAAATTCTTTTTTTTTTTTTTACACTTTTTGAGGTTAACAATGGTTTCTGGGTGACAGAACCTGGTGAGAGCCCCACAAGTCACCCCATTCTGGATTCCCCTAGGTGTCTAGTTTACAGAAATGTATAGGTTTGCTAGGCATTCCTAGGTGTCTGCTCGGCTAAGCGAGAGGCCAAAATTCACATCTAGGCACTTTGCCAAAATCAAGTCCGTTTTAGTGGAAAAATGTAATGTGGCCCTATTGCGTTTGGGGTTTCTTTGAGCGGGCAGTAGGCCTACTCACATAAGTGAGGTACCATTTTTATCGGGCGACTTAGAGGACCACAGAATAGAAGAACAAGTGTTATTGCCAATTGTCTTTCGCTACATTTGTGCCTTCCAAATGTAATGCAGCATGTAAGGAAGAAGTCATTTAGAGTAATGCCCTGTAATTCACATGCTATCATGGGTAACCTTGAATTCAGAGATGTGCAAATAACCACTGCTTCTAAACTCCATATCTTGTGCCCATTTCAGAAATACATATGTTTCCTTGATACCTGTTTTTCACTTTTTATATTTTACCAAGTGAATTGCTGTGTACCCGGTATACAGTGAAAAGCCATTGCAAGGTGCAGCTCATTTATTGGCTCTGGGTACCTTAGGTTCTTTACAAGCCCTATATATCCCCACAACTGGAAGGGTCCAGCCCACATAACAATATATTGCTTTCAAAAATCTGCTGTCGCTTGAAAAAGTTACAGAAGAAAATGTAGACGGAAATGGCTGGTTTTTAACTCAATTTCAATATTTTTTTATTTCACCTGTTACTTTCTATAGGAAAACCTTAAAGCATCTGCGCAAATGACCCCTTGCTGAATTCAACATTTTGTTTACTTTTCAGAAATGTTTAACTGTCCTGGATCCACTATTGGTTTCATGCCCATTTC
Source organism: Pleurodeles waltl (assembly GCF_031143425.1). Classification (NCBI taxonomy): domain Eukaryota; kingdom Metazoa; phylum Chordata; class Amphibia; order Caudata; family Salamandridae; genus Pleurodeles; species Pleurodeles waltl. The sequence goes on from NC_090446.1 coordinate 84,533,683, forward strand.
TGTTCCTAACTGGAAGGAGGCTGAATGCACAAAAAATAGTAAAGATGGGGTATTTCTCAGTAAAATGGCAAAAAGGATGGAAAAAATTGGTTTTCTGATTCAAGTCCACCTGTTCCTGAAAGCTGGGAAGAAGGTGATTTAACACCACAAACCCTTTGTTGATCCCATTTGCAGGGAAAAAACAGATGCTTTCTTCTGAAGCATTTTATTCCCATCATTTTAGCTGTATTTTGGCTAATTTCTCAGTCTCCACCAGGGGAACCTACAAACGCTTGGTACCTTTAGAATCCTTGGGATGTTGGAAAAAAAGAATGCAAGTTTGGCTTGGATAGTTTACGTGGATAAAAAGTTATGGGAGCGTAAGGGTGAAATAACCAAAATAGCTCAAAAAGGGCTCAGAACTAGGGAGGAAAAAGGCCCAGCAGCTAAGGGGTTAATTTATGCATTATGAAGGGTTTTAGGTTAGTTCGTACGTGTTAGAAATGGGGTTTTTGGTTGGCAGTCAGATTGCCCTCTGTCCAAGCAAGAACCCTCACTCTAGTCAGGGTAAGTCACACACAATCCAAAATCAGCCTGTGCTCACCCTCCGATAGCTTGGCACGAGCAGTCAGGCTTAACTTAGAAGGCAATGTGTAAAGCATTTGTGCAATAAATCATACAACACCATAGCATAACACCACAAAAATACACCACACAGTATTTAGAAAATAAACAAAGTCTCTTTCAAACACAAAGTACCTGGTTTCTGGTGGAAAATCTCCTCAGAGGGCCACAGGAGAAGAGGTGCGTGGAAAACTGGTGTGTGCGTCGATTTCTCCTCAGCACACACGGACTTGCGTCGTTATTTTCCACGCGGGGGAGTCGGGCGTCGTTTTCCGGCGCGCGGACAGTCTCTTACTGTGGTTTGCGGGGAGTACCAGATGTCCCGGGTCTGTGCGTGGATTTTCCTGCTTGGTTTCCGGCTGCGCGTCGTTCTGCGGGGCTGCGCGTCGAAGTTTCGATCTCACGGCAGGCGTTGCATCGGTTTCTCCGGTGGAGTCGGGCGGCGTTGTCCTTGCGAGGCCGTGCGTCAAAGTTTTGATCTCACGGCAGGCGTCGCGTCGATTTCTCCTGGAAAGTCGGGCGGCGTTGTCCTTGCGAGGCCGTGCGTCAAAGTTTCGATCTCACGGCAGGCGTCGCGTCGATTTCTCCTGCGGAGTCGGGCGGCGTTGTCCTTGCGAGGCCGTGCTTCAAAGTTTCGGTCGTCCCGAAGACGTCGCGTTGATCAGCGTCGGTGTGCGGTTTTTCTTGCCGCGGAACAAGCTGTGCGTCGAAAAGTTCGGCGCACATAGCGTCCAAGAGGAAGAGAGAAGTCTTTTTGGTCCTGAGACTTCAAGGAACCGGAGGCAAGCTCTATCCAAGCCCTTGGAGAGCACTTTCACAGCCAGACAAGAGTTCAGCAAGGCAGCAGGGCAACAGCAAGGCAGCAGTCCTTTGTAGAAAGCAGACAGGTGAGTCCTTTGAGCAGCCAGGCAGTTCTTCTTGGCAGGATGTAGTTTCTGGTTCAGGTTTCTTCTCCAGCAAGTGTCTGATGAGGTAGGGCAGAGGCCCTGTTTTATACTAAGTTGTGCCTTTGAAGTGGGGGTGACTTCAAAGAGTCTCTAAGAAATGCACCAAGCCCCCTTTCAGCTCAATCCTGTCTGCCAGAGTCCCAGTAGGGGGTGTGGCAGTCCTTTGTGTGAGGGCAGGCCCTCCACCCTCCCAGCCCAGGAAGACCCATTCAAAATGCAGATGTATGCAAGTGAGGCTGAGTACCCTGTGTTTGGGGTGTGTCTGAGTGAATGCACAAGGAGCTGTCAACTAAACCTAGCCAGACGTGGATTGAAGGGCACAACAAGATTTTAGTGCAAAGAAATGCTCACTTTCTAAAAGTGGCATTTCTAGAATAGTAATATTAAATCCGACTTCGCCATTCAGCAGGATTTTATATTACCATTCTGGCCATACTAAATATGACCTTCCTGCTCCTTTCAGATCAGCAGCTGCCACTTCAACAATGTATGAGAGCAGCCCCAATGTTAGCCTATGAAGGGAGCAGGCCTCACAGTAGTGTGAAAACGAATTTAGGGGTTTTACACTACCAGGACATATAACCACACAAGTACATGTCCTGCCTTTTACCCACACAGCACCCTGCTCTAGGGGTTACCTAGGGCGGACATTAGGGGTGACTTATGTATAGAAAAAGGGGAGTTCTAGGCTTGGCAAATACCTTTAAATGCCAAGTCGAAGTGGCAGTGAAACTGCACACACAGGCCTTGCAATGGCAGGCCTGAGACAAGGTTAAGGGGCTACTGAGGTGGGTGGCACAACCAGTGCTGCAGGCCCACTAGTAGCATTTAATCTACCTGCCCTAGGCACATGTAGTGCACTCTACCAGGGACTTACAAGTAAATTAAATAGTCAATCATGGATAAACCAATCAGTAGTACAATTTACACAGAGAGCATATGCACTTTAGCACTGGTTAGCAGTGGTAAAGTGCCCAGAGGTCAAAAGCCAACAACAACAGGTCAGAAAAAATAGGAGGAAGGAGGCAAAAAGTTTGGGGATGTCCCTGTCAAAAAGCCAGGTCCAACATGACCCCCTACCAGCCTAAAGCCAGGGGAGAACAATAACTATCCTGATGTACTTCCCTGTTTGAGGCGACAGAACAAGGACCCAGGCCCACAACAGCAGGGGCATGCTCCAGTTCTTCGCCTTCCTGACTCCAATTGGATCACTCTGTCCATACTCTCAGGGCCCACTAAGCCAACCCATGGGGAACCTTTCTCCTTACCTGCGGATCCCATCTGTGCAGCACCTAACCTTACTTTGCTCACAGATGTATCCCAGGAGCAGGATAGTACCACCATGACCAACACAGTGGTGTTGCCCACTCTACCCCCGGGGTGTGACACTTGTCCCCTCCCCAGGGATAACTCTGTCCACCCGGACAGCAAGCCACAGTGATTACTGACAGCTGCCAGTGATGAGAGCCAGGCCCCAGGCCTCTCAAAGCTCTCCAACCACTGTGGCTGTGGAGAGTGGGGGGCGGTAGCCCCAGGTGCTGGGCACCCTTTAACCACTCTCCCTTCCACCAGGTCAGGGATGACAGCCTGAACCTGGTCCTCCCCTCTGGGGCTCTGTACCCTCCCTCCTGGAGCGGTACCCCCAGAGTCCAACATGGTCAGGGTGCTTACCGAAGTCGCCCTGTACCATTCCTCCACCAGTGCAGGGCTGTTAACCTGCAACTGGCCCTCCAACCTGGGGCCTGTACCTTCAGGTTGGACTAGGGCCCGGGGTGAGGCTTCCCTCCCCCTGCCCTCCCTTCTGGGGTCCAGCACCCTCCAACTAGGAGTGGCCTCCTCAGAAGACAACATGGTAGGGGCACTGTTATCAGTAGCCCCTCCCTCCAGGTCCAGGGGGACACCCTGAACCTGGTCTTCCAGCCCAGGGTCTGTACCCTCAGACTGGATCACTGCCTGGCAAACCAGGACTTCCTGGGGGGCACACCTACTCCCCACTAGGTCAGAGTTTAACCTCTGCACCTGACCATTCAACTCAGAGTCACCACCCTGAAGTTGAACAATTGCCTGGCAAGCCAGGACTTCCTGGAGGGCACACTGACCCTCCACCAGGTCAGAGTTTAACCTCTGAACTTGGCCATTCAACTCAGAGTCACCACCCTGAAGTTGAACAATTGCCTGGCACGCCAGGACTTCCGGGAGGGCACACTGACCCTCCACCAGGTCAGAGTTTAACCTCTGGACCTGGTTCTCCAACCTAGGGTCACCACCCTGAGGTTGGGCAACTGCCTGGCACGCCAGGGCTTTCTGGGGGGCACACCTACCCCCCCACCAGGTCAGAGTTTAACCTCTGAACCCGGTTATCCAACCCAGAGTCAGCACCCTGAGGTTGGACAACTGCCTGGTACACCAGGACTTCCAGGGAGGCACACCTACCTCCCACCAGGTCAGAGTTTAACCTCTGAACCTGGTGCCCCAACCCAGGGTCACCACCCTGAGGTTGGGCAATTGCCTGGCACGCCAGGACTTTCTGGGGGGCACACCTACCCCCCACCAGGTCAGAGTTTAACCTCTGAACCTGGGTATCCAATCCAGAGTCACCACCCTGAGGTTGGCCAACTGCCTGGCACACCAGGACTTTCTGGGAGGCACGCCTACCTCCCACCAGGTCAGAGGTTAACCTCTGAACCTGGTTCTCCAACCCAGGGTCACCACCCTGAGGTTGAACAATTCCCTGGCACGCCAGGACTTTCTGGGGAGCACACCTACCCCCCACCAGGTCAGAGTTTAACCTCTGAACCTGGTTCTCCAACCCAGAGTCAGCACTCTGCGGTTGGACCACTGCCTGGTACACCAGGACTTTCTGGGGGGCACACCTACCCCCCAACAGGTCAGAGTTTATCCCCTGAACCTGGTTAGCCAATCCAGAGTCACCACCCTGGAGTTGAACCATTGCCTGGCAGGCCAGGGCTTCCAGGGAGGCACACCTACCTCCCACCAGGTCAGAGTTTAACCTCTGAGCCTGGTTCCCCAACCCAGGGTCACCACCCTGAGGTTGGGCAATTGCCTGGCACGCCAGGACTTTCTGGGGGGCACACCTACCCCCCACCAGGTCAGAGTTTAACCTCTGAACCTGGTCATCCAACCCAGAGTCAACACCCTGAGGTTGGACAATTGCCTGGCACAGCAGGACTTCTTGGGAGGCACATCTACCTCCCACCAGGTCAGAGTTTAACCTCTGAACCTGGGTATCCAACCTAGAGTCACCACCCTGAGGTTGAATCTTTGCCTGGCATGCCAGGACTTCCTGGGGGGCACTCTCACCCCCCACAAGGGACATACCGTCCCCAAGGGTCACACAAGAGTCTGGTTGGCACAGGTCTCCCGACCTCTGCCCATCCGGCAGAGTCTGGGTTTCCCCCAAACCAGAAACGGTTTCACCTGGGTCATTCCTGGGGGGCTCTGCTCTCAGAGCTGTCCCCTGACTCTCAAGGTCCTCCACTGGGGTCTGCAACCCCCTCTCAACCCTATGTCTGGACTTCTGCACCCCCTCACTAGGAGGGGTACTGCCAGACACCAGAACTGTTGGGATGCTGGCTACAGTCACACCCCCAAGTTCTTCTGACACTGCGGGGCTTCCCTCAAAAGGTGGCCCTACGGTACAGGCTAGGCTTCCCTCCTGGTGTTCCCTCATGGAACCCTCTAGGACCTGGGACCTACCTGGGACACTACAATCCTTTCCCACCACACTCGGTTGGGAACCACCTAGACCACTCCCTTCAGGAGCACCCCCAAATGCCTCTTCAGACTCTCTGGTACTCACCCAGAAGTCTGCCTCCATTGTAAGTTCCCTGGGGTCAGAGAACTCACACTCCACCTGGTGTTGGCGTAGCTCTGGAAAATAAGGACCAGACATATGCTCTCCAGCAATTACATCATTCTGCCCTTCACATGTATTAACCACAGTACCCTTTACCCAACCACCCAGTAACTCAACCTTGGAAAAGCACTCTACTTCACCCTCCTGAGACTGGTGAGACAGTATCTGTCTGTCCCTGACACTCAACCCATACTCTTCTGGGATGTCTCTACACTCTATATCCAGGACGTCCACCAGGGGGGAACCCTTTTCTCTGTCACTCTCTGCTAGAGTCAGTAAAGTGTCCCTCCCCCCAGTAGGAATATGACTCCCTGTGCCAGTTCCCCAATCCTTCTCAGGGACCCTGTGCATAACGGGAACTACCTCATACCCTTGAACCGCCTGGGGTGTGTCAACTCCCTTCTTAAAGTTGGGCACCACATCTCTGGGCTTGTGCCCTTCTTCAGCAGTACTGGATGCAAGATTTTTGCTGCCACCATCTGAACTGGACTCAGCCCTTCCGGCCTCCAGTTTCAGCTCTTTACAGCTCAGCTCTTGAGCTGCAATCTTTTCTTCTTCCAGGGCTAAGAGACTTGCTGCCTCAGCCCTTTCAAGCTGCTCATCTAGCTCTTCCATACACCGCTGTAGAGCTAGGAGCCCTTCATCTCCCCCTAGTTCTCTTTCCTCATCTGAGTAGTCTTCCTCCTCGTGTGAGTAGTCCTCCTCCTCATCTGAGGGGTACTTAGTCATTTGGTTTCTTGCTGCCTCTCTCTCTGCCCATCTTTCTTCCCCCCAGACTATGTAGGCATGTAGCATCTCCGCCTTAGTAGATCTCCTTGCTACAGGAAGGCCCCATTTTCTGCAAAGCTTCCTTAGGTCAGCCTCAGTGAGGTGGTCAGTAGGCACAAAGAATGAGTAGGTAAGCAATCTCATTGCTGACAAAGTCTTACTGGCAAGAACCAAAATCCAAAGTCCAAAATATCAATAGTATATCCAGGAGGACATCAGAGAACCAAAAGCGAAAAAGATGAAAAATCAAGTTGACCTACAACTGTGGGTAGGTAGTGAAATACTTAGCTACTGTATGTCACTGCACAAACACAAGTCCTATCCTCACCGCTGATCACCAATGTTAGAAATGGGGTTTTTGGTTGGCAGTCAGATTGCCCTCTGTCCAAGCAAGAACCCTCACTCTAGTCAGGGTAAGTCACACACAATCCAAAATCAGCCTGTGCTCACCCTCCGGTAGCTTGGCACGAGCAGTCAGGCTTAACTTAGAAGGCAATGTGTAAAGCATTTGTGCAATAAATCATACAACACCATAGCATAACACCACAAAAATACACCACACAGTATTTAGAAAATAAACAAAGTCTCTTTCAAACAAAAGGACCTGGTTTCTGGTGGAAAATCTCCTCAGAGGGCCACAGGAGAAGAGGTGCGTGGAAAACTGGTGTGTGCGTCGATTTCTCCTCAGCACACACGGACTTGCGTCGTTATTTTCCACACGGGGAGTCGGGCGTCGTTTTCCGGCGCGCGGACAGTCTCTTACTGTGGTTTGCGGGGAGTACCAGATGTCCCGGGCCTGTGCGTGGATTTTCCTGCTTGTTTTCCGGCTGCGCGTCGTTCTGCGGGGCTGCGCGTCGAAGTTTCGATCTCACGGCAGGCGTCGCGTCGATTTCTCCGGCGGAGTCGGGCGGCGTTGTCCTTGCGAGGCCGTGCGTCAAAGTTTTGATCTCACGGCAGGCGTCGCGTCGATTTCTCCTGGAAAGTCGGGCGGCGTTGTCCTTGCGAGGCCGTGCGTCAAAGTTTCGGTCGTCCCGAAGACGTCGCGTTGATCAGCGTCGGTGTGCGGTGTTTTTCTTGCCGCGGAACAAGCTGTGCGTCGAAAAGTTCAGCGCACAGAGCGTCCAAGAGGAAGAGAGAAGTCTTTTTGGTCCTGAGACTTCAAGGAACCGGAGGCAAGCTCTATCCAAGCCCTTGGAGAGCACTTTCACAGCCAGACAAGAGTTCAGCAAGGCAGCAGGGCAACAGCAAGGCAGCAGTCCTTTGTAGAAAGCAGACAGGTGAGTTCTTTGAGCAGCCAGGCAGTTCTTCTTGGCAGGATGTAGTTTCTGGTTCAGGTTTCTTCTCCAGCAAGTGTCTGATGAGGTAGGGCAGAGGCCCTGTTTTATACTAAGTTGTGCCTTTGAAGTGGGGGTGACTTCAAAGAGTCTCTAAGAAATGCACCAAGCCCCCTTTCAGCTCAATCCTGTCTGCCAGAGTCCCAGTAGGGGGTGTGGCAGTCCTTTGTGTGAGGGCAGGCCCTCCACCCTCCCAGCCCAGGAAGACCCATTCAAAATGCAGATGTATGCAAGTGAGGCTGAGTACCCTGTGTTTGGGGTGTGTCTGAGTGAATGCACAAGGAGCTGTCAACTAAACCTAGCCAGACGTGGATTGAAGGGCACAACAAGATTTTAGTGCAAAGAAATGCTCACTTTCTAAAAGTGGCATTTCTAGAATAGTAATATTAAATCCGACTTCACCATTCAGCAGGATTTTATATTACCATTCTGGCCATACTAAATATGACCTTCCTGCTCCTTTCAGATCAGCAGCTGCCACTTCAACAATGTATGAGAGCAGCCCCAATGTCAGCCTATGAAGGGAGCAGGCCTCACAGTAGTGTGAAAACGAATTTAGGGGTTTTACACTACCAGGACATATAACCACACAAGTACATGTCCTGCCTTTTACCCACACAGCACCCTGCTCTAGGGGTTACCTACGGCGCACATTAGGGGTGACTTATGTATAGAAAAAGGGGAGTTCTAGGCTTGGCAAATACCTTTAAATGCCAAGTCGAAGTGGCAGTGAAACTGCACACACAGGCCTTGCAATGGCAGGCCTGAGACAAGGTTAAGGGGCTACTGAGGTGGGTGGCACAACCAGTGCTGCAGGCCCACTAGTAGCATTTAATCTACCTGCCCTAGGCACATGTAGTGCACTCTACCAGGGACTTACAAGTAAATTAAATAGTCAATCATGGATAAACCAATCAGTAGTACAATTTACACAGAGAGCATATGCACTTTAGCACTGTTTAGCAGTGGTAAAGTGCCCAGAGGTCAAAAGCCAACAACAACAGGTCAGAAAAAATAGGAGGAAGGAGGCAAAAAGTTTGGGGATGTCCCTGTCAAAAAGCCAGGTCCAACAGTACGCATGCACCAAGTGTTGTGATATGCACCTACTTCATGATAGCAGGGTCTGGAATCGAGGCGGCATCAAAGAGCTTGTGATGGCTCCTCTGCAGCAGAGTTCCTATTTTCCACTCTTCACCCTGACACTCGTGCAAAGACGATGACAGATTATTATTAATTGCCCCTGTCCACACATAGATAGCGTACAGCGCAAGATAACAAAAGCAGCTGTCCTCCCAGCAAACACACGTGACTCCAACTTCCTGGATCCCTCGCTTCTTTGGGAAATTTTTGTTCGCTCTCCTATGTTCTTCCAATATTGACTTACTGCGCAGATCCTCTCACCTTGTAACCTCGCTTACTCTCTCTGTCCTACCTACAGACACGAAACAGAGAAACTTAGAACCAGCTGGACCTGGCCCCAGACCCTGAAACAGGCGGGTGGGGCGGTGGACACCAACGCCCCTCCCCTGGGCCTTGAAACATCCTCCGTCTCCTTCAGCGGTCTCTCTCGATGACTGCTCTTTTGGCGGGAAAGTGAGAGGGACCTTTGTTAGGTAAGTGGAACTTTCCATTTTAGGGACATGCTTGAATCCTAAAACCATCTTGGTCGATGGGAGGTGCTGAAATAGAAAGTTGAGGGACGTGTCCCAGTCCAGCGGTTTCTGTTATTGACTGCTCGTCAAGGCATTATCATGTCTCTATTGCATACCTGTGAGTTATAATTTCTTCCTCCATTTAGATCTATCCCCACTTTTTTACCTTCCCACTCTAGTCTTCCCCCACCCCAGTCTTTGCATTGTCTGGCCTGGTTTCTCCTAACCTTGCACTCTACCCTTAGTCACTCACTTCTTCGCCTCTGTATCCCAGTCCCCCTTTCACATGCTCGTCATTCATCAATCTGGTCCAGCTCTCGTTCTCATTCCTGTGGTACCTCTGTGGATCTCTCCTGCAAGCTATCTCATCTGCCACGCCCACTGTCTCTCCTCCCCCTGAGGCCCCTCTACATCCCTTCCCCACTCTCGCTCTTCGTGAATCCAACTTAATGCCACTATTGCATGCAAATAGAAGTAGTTACAACCCCCTTCCTAAATCTTTTGCCTACTTGAACCAAAGTATGCAGTTTAGTTCATGTTCTAAGCAGAGAAAAACATTGTAACCACAATTAGAACACTGACATGTTGAGAGATCCGTTGGTTGGCGAATAATGGCTGGAATTAACCTCCGGTTCCTACATCCCAATGTGTGTCTTTGTGTTTCTAGCTTTTTAATGTAGAACATTCTACCCTCAGTAATCTGAATGTTCTAATAGCCTCATAGCCCTTCTGCCTTTGGCTATACCGGTTGTTAAAGGTCCTTTCTCTTGTTATAAGCCCTCACTTGCCTATAATTCAGGGTCAGGCCCTTTAACAACTGGTATAGTCCTTGGCAGCAGCCTAAATGGTTATAATGAGGGCTCCCGGTTTTATTGTATTTATGTTTTTTAACAACTGTCTGTATTTATCCATACACATTTTTTTGACCCTCTGATTAGTATTTATCCATATTTATTTTCTGGTTTTCAAATAAGTGGAGTAAAAAATTGTACATTTCCACATTTATTTAACTGGTAGACATGCACTCATACTTTGGTGCCTGTCCTTTTTTGAACAAATTAAGCAGCCAAATATAGCAAAACACTACACCCACAGGTAAATATTAGCAATTTATTACAAATATATTTTATCATATGCCTATACTTAAATAACCTGTTTTGTAACTTCCCATGCTGCATATCTGCTAATCTGCTGTCTTGGAATTCACAACAGACAGCATGGAAAGTCATAGATCAGAAGCACAATTTTCAGTATTTTTCCACTTTTACTGATAAATACAGACAGGAAACACATTGGTTTCTGTTTGTATTTATCTATAAAAATCAGTATAAAACAGAAAACCGGAAGCCTTAGTTATAATATGACTGACACGATGCCCTCAACCACAGAACAGCCATGATCTAAAGAGGTTGATGGTGCATACACTATCCTCTTCCCACTCAACTCCACAGAATTTTCTCCACATTAACAAAATGTTTGAAGTTTCTGAAAGTTGGCCAACTCAAACTTGTGTTGGCTCAATAAACCCAACTGGCTGCACCACCCAAAAGTTAGGTCACCTGCTTGATGTTCAAGATCACTCTTGTTCGAGGCCATCAGCGTAACTAACTGACTGTGTGGGACCATTGCCAAGTTGTACACTGTCATCTCATGAACAATGACAGGATGAAGTTATACCAGCCACTATCTTAACGTCACTAGATAATTGATTTCTTGTTTGTAAAAGCTACAGCATTATGTTTATTTTATCTCCCCCCAGCAGCCGCTGGACTACCTAAGGCTGATACCTGCACCTACTGCCATGTCATACGCTGGCCTCTTTGACCATCTTCGGATGCCCTCAAGCCACGACAGATTCTGGAGCCTTCGAGACTCTGAAGGGTTGGGACGCCAGGTCTTCGCTGCTGTGGGATTCTCAGTCTCGGTGCTGCTCGTCCTCTTCATAACCCTGGCCAATGGCCTTGTGATGAAGGCCCTTTGGTGGAAGCGCCGGTGCTCCTTCACCGCGGCTGCACTGGTCTCCATGGGTTTGGCCGATGTGGCACAATGTTTATTTGCCATGCCACTGCTCAGCTTCACCTGCCTGCAGCTGTCCGTGCCCTTCAAGGGATGTCTTGTTGTGGCATGCGGCACGTTGGCCGGGTCGCTTGTGTCCTCATTCCATCACCTGTTGATCGCCACTCATCGCTGGTGTGCTGTGGCCTTCCCAACCAGGTGGGTCAGATCTTCCAGACTTCCTTTCTTGTCCAGATCTCTGTAATATCAGCCGATGGTCCTGGTCACAACTGCTTCACATAATGGGAATATTGGTGCACACAACCCTCAGGGGGCTGCTTAAGGGGCTTCCATTGTAGGATTACGTAAGAGCGTACACACCAAACAGCCATTGTAGTGACTTTCTTAGCAGAGGAGGTGTGCTAGGGAACTCGGTTGACCATATTATAGGAAATATTGGCATGCCCACTTAAGCATCATGAAAGAATGCCACTGCACTAAAAACATATATATATGAATGGGAATAGTGATAGTTGGTTCTTCATTCCATAGTCATGCATTTGCTTGAATTAATCATTCCACCACCAGTTGACTTTAGTTAGGCTGTCTGAAGTCTCAATTGTTCCACTGATTTCATTACAGTGTTATTTGTTTTTAGGAATAATGGGGTGTCCACGCCAAAATTACCAAGGCTGTGCATCATGTTTGGATACTTCACAGGGCTGAGGCTCATTTGAGCTTTCTGCAGTCGGCTCATCTTGTGTAGACTTGGGTATTAGCTATACTGGGTTCCACAAATAGGAATGGTGGTTGGCAGCCATATTGGAAAGGGACAAATCAGTTTACTGGTCTAGTGGATGAGATCTTTCACAGTGGAAACCATTAGTAAATAGCTTTATGTGTTTTGGATATTTACACAAGGAATATGTCTGTATCTACAAGACAGTTTGATGGACAGGTATTAGACTTCCTGTTGGGAGGAGTCAAGGGCCCACTCCACTATTACTTAAATTTGTGGAGTTGGACATTATATGAGAAAAGTGGGAATACTAGAACATCACCTGTTGTTGCATGGACAGAGAATGGCTGAAGTGTCAATTTTTCTACTTTTTTTACTGCAATGCTATTTCTTTTTTAAGAAAAACCATCTAAACTTGGGGTGAGATGTCATATTGGGACTAATGTAGTACTTCTTCCCCCTAGCTGGGCATGTGTCCAAAGTCATACCTAGAACACTTGAGAATCTTCTCTGGTGAAATCTGGACTACTATTATTGGTCATAGTGGAATGCTGGGGAGTCCTCTCTTCCTCTAGCTAGACAGGGCTTTGTCGTCATGGTAATGGCCTGAACTGGGGATAGATGCCAGAGCGGTAATAACAGAGCCCCCACCGGGTGTCAGGAATAATACCAACTACATTACAGAGTCCTTTCTGATATAAACAGAACTTGTAATCTAATATTACAAAAAGATGCAATGGTCATTTAAGAAATGCCTAATTCAGGCCAAAGCTTACCTTCTATGCAATGACTATGTATCACTTTTTGGAGTAACACATGCTTACTTGTCCACATGCGCATGCCAGTTATATTGGATAAGGAATCTTCACCCACATTTAGTGACATGCTTCTTCTTTGGGTACCCTCATGGGTGATTAGTGCACGATACAAATCAACATAACATCCCACCCTTGTAAGATGGTACTACCAGGGCGGACTCAACCTCGAGGCGAGGGAGTTCATGATATTAGATATACTGGTTAATCAAGGTATCCAGGTGAGTTAAATCAAATTAAAAATACCTTTAGGTAAACCCAATGATATCCCTTTATTATTGGGTACCCCAGGTATGTTAAGAAATCAGATAGGTGGTGTGGTGGATTCTCTTTGGGTTTAATGACCCACGCATCCATGTTGAGCCAACATGTTTCTTGCTTCTCTAGTGCTGATATCAGCCAGGGGCATTCATCAGGTCAATAAGGATCCCCATCTCTTATTCTAATCGCTTAAGAGACCAAGTGCACAATTGCAATAAAGGAAATTACTACTTTTACACGAGGCATAAGAGGGCTCCTAAAATAGATATACAATTTAGAAAGCAAACATTTTTCACATGTTCTCGAGCAACCAAATATACTGTGGAGGGGCATGTAGGGGTTATGTGTGTAAACTTTGGCAGGAAATGTATACTTTATAATATTTTTATAAATTTAGTTAAGAATCACAAATGGTAGGATAACTGTTTGCAGTGCAGTGATATAAACTTCCTCCAGCAGTCTGGCCCCACCGTGTGACTTGGGACCCTTGCATGTACTTTAGGTGCAGTGAACCTCTAGCCCCTTTCATCCTTATTTTGCTTTTTCTTCTTTTCCCTTCAGATACCACTTCATGTTCACCTCCCGTTGTGCCAATCTCCAGTTTGCCTCTTGTTGGTCCTTTGGTATCATGATAGCTGTGATTCCAATGTGTGGCTACAACACCTTGCCACAACTTATGTCTCTTGTCAGCGCCAACACTTCATCTTCGTCCATGGTGACAGATGTCTTCCTGGATTCTGGAGTGTGCTGGGTGGCTTGTTCCTTCGAGATCACTATGAATCTGGAGTTCATAGTCTACATCCTCTTCTACCTCTGCATCCTTCTGCCTTTGCTCATCATCTCCGCGTTCTACTTCATGATCTTCAAAAAAGTGAAGGACATTGTTGATGGAAGGGGTGCTGGGAGTGGCAACGAGACCTTCTATTCCAAGCAGAGGAATATGGCCACCACCATGGCCCTACAGGTGGCTGTAGTGGCCATCACCCGGATCCCATTCTACCTGCTCAACATGACCAAACTCTACTGCCCCCAGTGCTCTGTTCCTTCCTGGGCGGTCCTGGCAGCTACCATCATTGGAATCCTCAGTTCATCCAGCAACCCCTTTCTCTACATCTTCAGGGACAGGAAGATCCAGTCTGCCATCAATAACACCTTGATCAGAAACCGTGTAGACACAATGTAGGCGTGAGTAGTCAGCAGGAGCAGGGCCTTGTCTCGATGTCCTGGAAAGGAATGGTGTTGATGGTAAGACACTAATGAAAGAGGACTAGAGAGTAAATGATTGATAGATGAGAGAAGGTGTGCTCACACCCTGTGGGACCACAATAGCGTGGCCTAAATATCATCTGATTAACGTATTGCGCCCTCAATTTTGTTGACAAAAATATCACCCGCTGGAGTTTATAATAGAAAATCTAAACCCAATGGAGCGATCTGGGAGTGTTTTTTTTTTTTTTGTAAACTTTATTTAGGCCACAATATTTATGTGAGACTACATTTTTGGTATTGATATTCTGACATTCAACCACTCAGAGGGAAGAAACCTCAGAGGACATTTTTAATGCTCAAATATATTGGACCTTTTGTGATGAACAAATAAGAGTCTGAGAAACCACTAAGACTACTGTGAAGCGGACTCAGTCAGATGGTCCATCTTGTACCACTCGTGTGTAAAGGATACTGACCAACAGATAAGCGGAAGGTCTACCTGTGCCTTGTGGTGGTTGACTGGGTCTCCTGCCTCCTAACATCAGGTGTTTGAAAGAAGGGACTATCTTGACACCGGCTCTGCACTGGCTTCTCATCTGGATGACAATTTCGCAATTTTGACTCAACTGGGTACTTCTCTCTTTCACTAGAGTAAACGAGCATTTGGTGGGGCTCCCTGTGCATTTTTGGGGGATCAGAAATAACAGTTATTAAGATCGTAGTCTGTTTTGACTTTTTAAAGAAAACAGAACTAAATTTATAATTTAAAAAGCATCCCTTACTCTGATGTCATGATGAAGAATCTAGGCAGTTGCAATGAAACTCAACACATAAATACAGAAAACCCTTACGAATGTCTTTTAGGAGATGTGATGAGTGTAAGGGAAGAAATGTCAACGTTTCAGAGTCAACCTAAAGTGTGATCTGTGGACTCAGTGACATCCCCAAAGTGTAGAAGGCCATGCATCCTTCGGAACACCTTAGGTCAGTCCTATTTTAGGTAACAGCTTGGTGGATTCGGGGTTCTGTGGTTTCCTTTTAACTCCTATAAGAAATTATTATAAATCCCAGCATGCAAAGTGCTGTTGGATAAAAAGCTAAGACTGGCCAAGACATGTGGCTGCACATATACCTGTTATGCTGCGGTCATTACTCCTTCCTTCGTATTGCCACAGTGTGATGTTTATGTTCCTGTAAAGCCTAAGGGCTCCCTTACTTGGGTTTGTCAAAAATACCCTCCTTAGAAGGGAAGGCAGACATAATTCTATGACCAAGGCAGGAGCAGTATGATGGGTCAGGAGCAGAAATACAAAATTAATAAACCATGTTTTCTGTACTCTCCATTTTTTGCTGATACTTTGATCAGCTCGCCTTCCATGGTTGTGCAGAACCTCATTGATTAAAATAATCCCTCCTGCCTTGGCCAGTAAGTGATTGAAAATGCCTCAAGCCAATGGCTGAATGTTCCCGAGCAAAAAAGGCTTTGGGTCTGACCCACAGCCCCATAAAGTAATTTGTTGCGTATTGTTTCCCTTCAGCTGCACATTGGGGGCGGCGCCTCCTGGCAATGCAGAATTACAACATTTCAACCCTTTTAGCAGATCTGGGGATTTTTTTAATTTTTCACAAAATATTCCAGAAGAGGAACTGGAATAGTATATAAAGCTACTGGACTATTTTGGGGAAAGTTGTTCTTTTCCCAAATATTCTAGAGCTTGAGTTAGAATACTAAATCAGCATTCCCAGCATCCATAAATCATCTGCCAGCCTGGCATGCTTGCCATCAACGGGGTAGGTACCATATATGCTGTACTTAATTTGAGCCGGTAATTGCCGGTGGAGGGTACCGGCACTTATTTTAGGAACCGGCACTTATTTCTTCAAATCAGACATTTGCTGGGACCAACAAAGGGAAAAACAAACAAAACGAAAAGACGGATGAAATGAAATATAGAAAATCCATCACCGAGGGAGAAAGCAGACACCTGCAAGAGTGAGATAGCAGGCCAGGGAGTGCCTGGTAGTGAATTAAAGAGGCTTGGTGTGGATTGGGGACCGCCAATCCCTGCTAGTCGCGCGCATACATTTTATAGCGCCAGCCGCGGGTCTGGGCAGCACGTTGGGCACCGGCACAAATAAAGCACTTCATAGATGTCAAACTTATTGGAACAAGAACAAAAATAAGTTACAGAAAATAGTACACATATCATAATGTCACAGTCACAACAACCACTGTCACCAAACAGAAGTACAAGAGGTCACCAACAAGAGGGGCCCAATGTGGGAGAAAAGCAAGAGAGGGGGGAGGATCCGAAATAGTGAGAAAGTGGAACCAAAAGGAGGTGTAAAGATGATATAGAAAGGGAGGGATTCTCAGAGTGAGATGGGCGGGGTGGCATCTGCTGAGACTGATCGATAGTAAGAGATTAAACTTTGTTCTCAGTCATAATCTGTGACTTTTAAATCAAGTGCCTTTAAAGCACTTTTTAAGCTCCTTGTTAAAAGTTAGAGACAGAGAGTTGTATGCAGAGATGGTAGACCTGAATTCCAAGTTCCTCTGGCCCTGCCAGAGAGGGGTTTGTTCATAGGGCACTCTTTTGGTGTGTAGGAAGCTCGAGGAGAAGTCATTGTACAGTGTAACACCAATGTAGACTGGCGGGGGGGGATGGGGGGGGGGGGGGGTAATTTCAGGCCGAAGAGTGGGGTGTGCACGTGTCAACGTGTCCTTTCTTTCCCTTGTTTACTCCCTTTTCTATTTTGCTCTGGGTCTGACGAAAAACAAAGTCCCAGCCCCCAAATATGAGTGTCGATGCCCAGCGCCTGCAAGCACCGGCACAAATTAAGCACTAGTTATTTGACGTTTGTGATGGCGTTCTATGCCCTCGATCATGTTCTTTATATACATCTGTTTCGTGAAAACCATTCACAAATTGTTGTGCACTGTTATGTTTCTGACTCCAGCTGTAACTATGTCACCAATGAATATGATAAAATAATTCTGCAGTATAGAGTTCTGTGTGTCGATCAGTTTATTAGAGGTCTGCTTGTGACTGAGATGAAGAAACTGTGATGTTGCGGCGCAGATGTGGCCGGGGAAGGGGGGTGGTGGAGCTGGATGTGTGTGTGTGGTTTTGTTTCCTGCCATTTATGCTCCAGATGTTTCGAGTGTGTGCTGTGGAGTTTGCACAGCTGCTGCCCGTGCTCCAGAGGTCCCGTGTGTTCCGGAAGGATGCACCCCTGCTACCCAGACTGAGCCGCTGAGACTCACTAAACTATTTTCACTTTACAACACCAGTAAGGGTTGGTTTTGCTTGTGCTTGTTGTGTTGGCAATTGACTGCAGGAAATTGTGGCGAATTTGATTACAAACCGAAATGCTGCTTTCTGATTCAGTAATTAGTGTCCATTTATTATTACGGATGAAAGGCGGAGTCGGCTGGGCCTGGTTCTATCCCAAGACCTGCTGGTAACTGACGGGGGTGGGGGGGCGTGTTGGGGCCAGCTCCATCAGCTTAAGGATCCAAACCCGGCAACAGGTGCATTCACCCACTGAGCTATCTTACTGAGACTGGAGTTTATGCCACAAAAGGCTCACACACGTGTCAGCGTTGGGTGCATTAACTCACTGAGCTATAAAACGAGGGATGAATTTTGGACGTGTAGGCTATACGGGCATCAACCCTGGCAGGTGCATTAACCCACTGAGCTGTCCCTCTAGAACTGGAACCTGTGGCTTGCAGTTTATAGAGAGTTTTCTGCTACAGGCATATCAAGCATTCCTTCGCCACGCTCCTAAAAGTAGACTCTGGGATTGTCCATCTGGTATACCGCACCGGGCTGGTGGTTTGGTACCTTCGATGATTTACTGGGGGGTTTTAGGGAGCAGGCAATGTCCATCGAAATCGCACCTGGTCACTATTCAGGGGCCCTTAGGGGCCGGCCACGGAGAGCAAAGAATGACTAAATCTGGAGAAATTTAAAATAACTTTTCCGGGCCCTTCCGTTACTTTACATTGTTCATTTCATCTATAAACGTGGACCGCGCTGCTCTTTGTCTGGTGTAATTGGGGGGGGGGGGGGGGGGGGGGGGGGGGTGGAGGGGGGGTGGAGGTGTGGGTGGGGGGGTAGCACACTGTATCTTTCCATCAGGGGTGGGGTGGTCCAGGCCCTAGTGATGCCAGGAACACCTGCCTGGAGCGGAGCAGAGCTCGTCCAATCTACCTCTGTCAAATATTGATTCAAGACGTGGCCTTTTCTTCGCTCCTGGACGCCACAGATGCAGCAGCCTCACCAAGCTACCTCCCGAGGCCACCACACTGCTGGACCGGACAGCGATGGCGAGAATGTTGGCCAACCAGTCTTCCGCACCATCATCCTGGTGGCCGGGTTGACCTTGGCGGTGGCCATGGCTCTCTGCAACTCCTTGACCTTGGCTGTGGTCTGCAAGAGGTCACGCCGGCGCCGCTCAGGAACTGCTGTGGCCATGATGTCCATGGGGGTGGCGGATGGCATGCTGTGCTTGTGGTCGGTGCCCATGCTGGTCTTCCTGGAGCGGGATGTAGTGCTGCCCTACTCGCTGTGCCTGGCACTCACCTGCTCTACCCTGGGCTGGGCCATTGTCTCGTCCTTCCACCACATCCTCATTGCGGTTCAACGCTGGCGCATTGTTGCTTTCCCCACCAGGTACGTCATCAGCCGTGCAATGTGGCAAGCGCCTTGCTCCCACCAGGTACATCTTTGCATCAGTGCACCACTTGTGCAATGTTGTTGCATTCACGCAACTATTTAAGCCATCAACACCCATAGTACATCACCAGCTTACTCCCACCATGTATATCCTCATGGATCACTGGTGTATCATCATTGCATGTCCAAGAGGTGTGTCCTCATCACTGCGTACCACTGTGGCACTGTTGCCTGCCTGTCCAGGAACCTAATCATCTCTTTGCATAGCTTGTTCCTTGATAGCCATCTCCATTAGATATGTTATCACTTCAGGTAGGTACATCAGCGTGTATTCCCACCAGATGCATCCCTGCATCCGTGCACCACTTGTGCCATGATGTTGCATTTCCCCAACTATTTAAGACTTCAACACTCATAGTACATCACCAGCGTACTCCCACCAGGTATGTCCTAATGGCCATGGACCACTGGTGTATCATCATTGCAGGTCCAAGCGTTGTGTCCACATCATGGCATACCTTTGTGGGACTCTCGCCTTCCTATCCAGAAACCTAATCATCACATAGTTGGTACCTAGGTACCCATCCCCACAAGATTTATTACTTCAGCTACTAACATCAGTATTCCCACCAGATACATCTTACATCTGTGCATCGCTCGTGCCACGTTGTGGCATTCCCCCAACTCGTTAAGTCATCAGCACCCCTTGTATGTGACCACCTTGCTCCCACCAGGTATATCCTCATGGCCATGAACTGCTGGTGTATCATCATTACATGTCCACCAAGTATATCCCCATCACTGTGTACCACCGCAGCACTGTCGCTTTCCTGTCCAAGAGCGTCAACCTCATTGGGTACAGCTGGTATCTAGGTAGCCATCCTGACTTTGTACATTATCACGGCAGCTAGAGTGTCAATTCTATGCCCACCAGGTACATCCTCGCTAATCATTGAATGTCACATTGTCACAACTGGTACATTAGAAATACCCCATGTGCTCTTCGTCGTCTCCACCAGGTGTACCCTCAACACCGCCGAGGCACCTTTCTTGACCTCGTGAGGTATGTCCTTGACCCTCCTGGTGCAATATCACCTTTTGCATCTGTTCTCATGACCACAAGTCCTTGGTGCTTCGTGACTTTACTCACCGGGTCACTGGTGCTTTGCTCACATGATTCCCCTTCATCGCGATGACCCACTGACACGTCATCATATTCTACGTCAGGAATGTCTTCAGGCCACGCACCACTGGGACATCGTCACCCTGTCACCATCCTCACCTTTTTAACCAGGTACATCTGCTTGACTCTACAGTGAATACGGGTAGGAACATAAATTCGACCAGGGCATTAACCAATTACCACCTCAGACAACTAACCCAGTTAGACTGTTCTTAGAGGAAAGTCTGTGCGCAGCAAAGGTCAGGGCTACAGTCTGGGCTGAGAATAGCTACTGTAATGGCTTGTGTATGGGGGCACTCAAAAAAGACATATAAAAACTTCAATTTCTGCCAAATGCAGCAGCCATGGCAGTGACTGCCACTGACACAGACAGCATATCACACCCAGGCTTCTAAACCTCCCTGGCTGTCGGCCCAGAACAGGGTGTTGTTTAAAAAACGTCAACTTGACTCATATAATAATGTATGAAGAGGCAACACAATATCTCAAAAACACGGGACACAAATGTATAAGCTGAATAGAATTTTAAGATCTAAAGACACAATACTCCTGAATCAAACAAAAAGAATAAGGAAAAAAGCAAAAGACCAAAATATTTACCTGCGCAGATATCTTAGCCACAATATCAGCCTGCACAAACAGCACCTTCACAAACCTGCACAGATATTAGCTCCACAATATCACTCTACGCAAGATACAACTCCACACCATCAACCTACACGAATGGCAACTCCATAAACCTGCCCAAATGGGACTTCAAAATATTGACCTGCACATATATTGGCTTCAAAATATTGATCTGCACATGCATTATTTCCACAATATTGACCTGCACTAATAGCATCTCCACAAACCTGCACAAACATTGGTTCTACAATATCGACACGCACAGATATCGACTCCACAAATATTGACTCCATAAAATCAACCTGCACAGATATTGACTCCACAATATCAACCTGCACATACATGGTTAGTTAAATAGGTGTAGACCTATGAATATATATATATACACAAATGTAAATGTATATATATATATATATATATATATATATATATATATATATATATATATATATGTATACTTCCCTATGTACTTGGCAATATGATGGCCCATACTTTGGAGTGGGTATACGTGTAGCTTGACATTTCTGTCCTCGTGACGAACAGCATGGGAACTCAATCAAATCTCAGGAGGTGTCCAAGCCTACTTCTATTCAGGAAAGAATTATAAAGCCATCGATTCCCAATAGATTAGGAAAAAATGTATGAGAGCGCTTGGATGCCTTACGGTTTGGTTTAGTGCTGTATAAATCTCTCTTGCCTAGTGACCAGGCACTGCCAGGCACTGTTGTCATATTCCATAGGTGCATCCTTATGTCTGCAAAACTGGCACTTTGCTACCATCAGCACCAGTTACTTCCTCCTCGTTGTGCATATCGGACGCGTTATCTCGTTCTGCAATAGGAAGAACTTTAGGATGTAAACAATTAGTGCATAGCCACCTTAACGACCAATTATGTTTTCATCATTATGTATAATTGGAGCATCATCTACTTTCCTTGGTGTGTGCACAATTAGTGCAGGCTCGTCGTCACCACCAGTTATGTCTTCATCAGGGTGCATCGTTGAGGCATCCTTCCTTTCTATAAAGAAGGTCCTTGAGATTTGCACAATTAGTGCATGGTCACCTTCATCACCAGATATGTCCTCCTAATTGTGCACAGATTGTAAAGTGAAACTGACCACAGGAAAAACATGGCAAAGGTGCACCACGTATTCTGAATTTTAATTTTGAATTTAAAAGCGCATAAAAGCAAAATGCATCAAAGCGCTGTCACCAACAAAGCTCCAGAGTGGAAGGGCATCTAACCCCAGCAATGAAGTTGCAGAAGTAGCCAGGATCTCACCCAGGGCATTACA
This sequence comes from Pleurodeles waltl, assembly GCF_031143425.1. Taxonomy (NCBI): domain Eukaryota; kingdom Metazoa; phylum Chordata; class Amphibia; order Caudata; family Salamandridae; genus Pleurodeles; species Pleurodeles waltl. The sequence continues at coordinate 84,555,674 of NC_090446.1, forward strand.
GTTGTGAAAATAACCAGGTTTTAGCTGCCCTCAAACCATCGGATAAGAATTCAGTCTCCTAATAACTTCCGGGTGAGACCTACTATATTGCCCATCTAAGAGCACTTTATAACCTAATTGTTAATAATACATTTACTTCGTAACTCCAGACCCATTCGTTTTTCGCGATGATTCATTGTTAGATTACAGGAGCTGCACGATTTTACAACCGTTAGTTTTAACTTCACCTTATCGTAAAAGTGCACGCATTCCTCAATTAGTAACTCAAAGCTGTATTTTAAAATGCGGTACAGAAAAGGACACCCAATTGCTTTATGTCACCGAGCTCACGTTACTCCCGCTCTGGACTCCCATTTAACAACCAGGTGTATTCCGGGAGTTGTAGTCTCGGACCACATGAACTGCACTGGAGTACTTGATTAAATAAATTTGTAAACGACATCCGCAAGGCTGAACAGGGTTTTGTTGCGGGGATGGCACCAGCTGGCTACCACAATCAAACAAGCCTGCCGAATCAAAAGGGAAAGCGAGGGTTGCGCCTCGTTTTATTGTGACACATTACTAATGGATTAACCATGTGATGCATAATTCCGTTCCAAACTGCCCTCAACCGAAATGCACTAATCCTTGTTGGGTTCCGGAGTAGTGTGTTTCTCGCCGAAAAGCGCTTCGACGCCTTTTCAGGAGTAGTAAGCAGTGCTTAAATTGAGCCGGTGGTTTTCGGTGCGGGCACTGGCACTTATTTTTGAGGGCCGCCACTTATTTTTCTGCACCAAGCGAGCAAAAGATGTACATGGGAAAGGCGGGGGAAGAGAAAAACGAAAAAGTGTCACAAAGGGAGAAAGCTCCAAGAGTGAGCTGAAGGGCAGGGAGTGGCTGTAAATGGATTAATGAAGCCCGAGATGGCTTCAGGATTATGCTGCCACAGTATTTCCTGCTCCCACATTTAATTGCTGCAGCCGCGTGTATCAGAGGAAAGCTTTGTGCACCGGCACGGTTTTTATTTACAAATTAAGCACTGGTAATAAAGCGCTATATAAATACAATTACAATAACTTTGGCGGCGTTGAGTAACGCCGTTAGGGGCGGGCAGTATCTGTTAACGCTCATTGAATTACCCCCATTAACTTTTAATCATTCAATAACGGTTTTTTTTCCCGCACAAAACGATTGCCGGCCACTCACTCACGCACCGGTGCCCGTGTCTGCCTGGGGTGAATCAATGTGCACATGAAACACCGAACCGCAGCCTGGTTTCCGGCGGTTGTAATATTAAAAGGCAAAATCTATCAATGACTCACTGTAATTTGTCAATTACTGACCGCAGTTTAATGTTATTGCACAAAACATCTGGCCCGCGCCATGATCCCGTGCTGCACAAAAGGGGTCTGCGCGTTTCTATTGGCGTCTTCCGCAAACATTAAATCACATTATCTCCTCGTTAGTGTATGTTTACAGACAACAAAGCTCCAAAACACAGGGCACTAATTGCCTCTGGGTGTTTCCGAGCTCTCCTGTCAGCAAAACATGCACCAGCGCTGAGATATTAAGGCCCGTATTTATACCTTTTGACGCTAAACTGCGCTAACGCAAAGTTTTGCGCCGGCTAACGCCATTCTGAAGCGCCATGCGGGCGCCGTATTTATTGAATGGCGTTAGCCGGTGCAAGCAGACCGGTGCTGCCTGGTGTGCGTGGAAAAAAACCACGTACACCAGGCAGCGCCGGCGTTGGGAAAAATGGCGCTAGGGCGTCTTAAAAATGGTGCAAGTCAGGTTGACGCAAAAAATCGCCTCCACCCGATTTGCGCCATTTTTAACGACGCCCAGACGCCATTTACATGACTCCTGTCTTAGTAAAGACAGGAGTAATGCCCCCTTGCCCAATGGCCATGCCCAGGGGACTTATGTCCCCTGGGCATGGTCATTGGGCATTGAGGCATGTAGGGGGGCACAAATCAGGCCCCCCTATGCCAAAAAAAAAAAAAACCTAAAAAAAAATTATACTTACCTGAACTTACCTGAATGTCCCTGGGGTGGGTCCCTCCATCCTTGGGTGTCCTCCTGGGGTGGGCAAGGGTGGCAGGGGGGGTCCCTGGAGCCCACAGCTCCCTTAACGCCTGCCCTGACCCAGGCGCTAAAATCCGGCGCAAATGCGGGGTTTTTTGCCCCGCCCACTCCCAGGTGTGATTTTTGCCCGGGAGTATAAATACGACGCATTTGCGTCGCAGTCATTTTTTTAGACGGGAACGCCTACCTTGCATCTCATTAACGCAAGGAAGGCGTTCACGCAAAAAAATGACGCTCTTTCCTCATACTTTGGCGCTAGATGCGTCTAACGCCAAAGTATAAATATGGCGTTAGTTTTGCGCCGAATTTGCGTCGAAAAAAACGACGCTAATTCGGCGCAAACGGAGTATAAATATGCCCCTAAGAGTTAATGGGGCATTTTTTACCCTGTTTGTGCCGTTTGTGCGTCATTTTTTTACACAAAAACGGCACAAGCGTAATTCCATATCTATATTTTGACACTAGACCCATCTAGCGTCAAAATATTGGCGTTATCGTAATTTTTGGGATGCGTGAACCCACTTTGCATCCTGTCCAAAAATGACTCTAAGCCCGTAGTACCATATTTATCCCCCCTGAAAAAATTGTGCACTGGTGGGAGGCAGGCTTAAATAATGGCGCTAAGCCTGCTTAGCGCCATTATTTAATGCCTGGGTCAGACCAGACGTTAAGGTGCTTGTGGACCCATTTCCATGGCCAAACAACATGGAATGGGCCCAAAGGTGCCCACCCCAAGCTCCAGGAACACCCCCACCCTCACCAGAGGGACACCAGAGGACGGGGACCCCATCCTGGGTAAGTATAGGTAAGTATTATGTTAAGTTATTGGCTGTGCCTTTGGGGTCCCTTAAATGGGCCCCTGCATGGCACTGGGTCAAATGGCCATGCCCAGGGAACATGGGGTGGTGGGCATGACTCCTGTACTTACTAATTCAGGAGTCATTTTTGGGTGCCATTGTATCAAGTAATGATGTTAGGCTGGTTAACGCCATATATATTGGTGTTAACCAGCCTAGCGTCATTTCTGGCATCCGAACGCCATTTCCTCCTACCGCCACCCCCCCGTTTGCACAGTTTTGCATCAAAAAGTATAAATATGGGCCAATGTGTGTGATCAGTGCTCCGAAAAGAAGACCCTTGTTGACTGGCGCAGCGTAACACACAAATTGACGCAGTGGTATAGCCGTTGGTAAAAATAACACTCTTCCTTGTGCACTGAAGAGTGTTAGTATTTTCTCCACCATTCACACAACTGAAAACTCATGTTCTAGCAGCCTTAATAGACCGAGTGGACTGAGACCCTGAAGGTTACAGTGAAAAATTATTTACTCTGCAGTGGCAATGAGCACCTGACTTGCTGAAGGAAACAAACCCTTACAGATGCACCAACATGCCCTACATCAGCAATAGGTGTCGAAAACATGTGGCTAGCGCATCACTGTTTAGCTTATGGTTCTAGAATACTGTGGCCCAGTGCTTAATTTGGGAAAAAAAAGTATGTGTGGGGCCCTTCCCGGAAGACCACTGCAGCTTGCACCACCCATTGCCCCTGCCAGCGCTGCCACTGACACCACCAACACAACTACTCACCATTGCACTCTGTTAGTGTGAGAATTTGCACCATTTCCAGGCTACCCAAAGCTATAATAATGGCATGAGCAGCAGGCATTATTCATTATAGATGCATATTGACTTAATAAACACAATAGTTGTACTTATCTCAAAATTAGACCGACAGTGCCACCATGTGGTGGACTATCCCTAGAGCCAGCACTGACAATTAAGTGCTGAGCACTGGAAACCACTGGCTCAAATTAAGCACTGCTGTGGCCTGTACAGTGTACGTAAAACATGCTTTGCCCTAAATATCATTGCCAAAATTGGATCCACATTGAAGATAATTATAGAAAATGTATATCCATTGGAGCAATATTTTTGTAAATTACATTTCGGCCACAATATTAATGTCAGGTGATATTTTTGTTACTGATATTCTAATGTACAACCCTGCTGAAGGTGGAAACACTTACATATACATTACAGGTACATGCAATACAGATCCGTAATAAGACATTAAGGGGGTTATTACAACTTTGGAGGAGGTGTTAATCCGTCCCAAAAGTGACGGTAAAGTGACGGATATACCACCAGCCGTATTACGAGTCCATTATATCCTATGGAACTCGTAATACGGCTGGTGGTATATCCGTCACTTTACCGTCACTTTTGGGATGGATTAACACCTCCTCCAAAGTTGTAATAACCCCCTAAATGTAGCCCGGAAATAAGGAAGACACAGCAGTCCTGATGAAGACTCAAAAAAATCTGTTTCTGGGATGACAATTGAAACGCATTACATTGTAAATCCCCAGGAGGGACCTGACTATATCAAGCAGGACTGGAATTAAATCCAGTGAACCTTCTTTAAGGGAAAGTTTCTCCAGAAAGAGCTGGCTGAGGTAGAGCAGAAGTGAAAAACCTTTCAGAAGAATAAAAAGTTACAGAATTGACATCAATTTAATATCCACTTGTGATAAAAAGAGGGCCCTGCCAGACTATATTTGTAGATGCTGCAATACTTTTTAAAAACTTAAAACAATTCACCTATCCAAAATGGTGGTTTGTAATAAGTGATTTTTTGCTATAACAATAAATGGCAGTAAATCTTTGACCGATTGGGTGATTTAATGCCATAACCTGACAGAAACCCAACATCAGCAAAGTGGTCCTTTTGCATATTGTCAAAAATACATAATCAAAGACTAACATAGGCTCTAGAATGAGAATAAATGATTCAGCCTTGCACTATGTTAATAAAAACACGTAATTACCTGCTAAAAAGAGGAGTAGGGGAAATTTTCAGTGAAAGTCAAAAAGACATGCTTGAGTAGTTACAACACCACTCGGACCCTATTAATGAGTGTATGCTTCCAGCGCTGAAAAAGGTCTGCACCATGTGCGGGGTTAAGTGCTGAGAGATGTCTGCATGGCAAACATAAATTTGTGTATGTCACTATATTGGTGATACCCATGGGCATGCATTGGGGATAGTCAGTAGTGGCAGCTACTACCCCTTTAGTAATGATGACACTGCCCTGGGTCTCAGGGTTCAAGAAGTCAGTGACAGGGTGAGAAAATAACTGGAATGTGGGGCCTGGTTTGATTTCTGCAAACCCCTCTCTATACAGTGCTTATTTGTCATAGTATAAGTGTGTAATCCCAAAGGTTTGCTCAAAATTCAGCGATCGTTGCTACTGAATGTTGAGTACAAAGGATGTCTTGTCTTTATTCCAACAATGCTTCTTTTATTCACCACCAGGCACCGTTGGCCCCTTTATCTCACTCTTGCAGGTTCTCTCTCTCTCTCTTGCTCTCTCTCTCTCTCTCTAGCTCTCTACCCCTTTTTCTCCCTTCCCCTCTTTCTCCCTTCGCCTTTCTGTCTCTCTCTGTCTCTTTTTCTTTCTTTTCGAGAGAACAACAATGGTAAACAAAATTGTTATGACAAGTGAACAGGGGTACATAAGGATGATTTGGGTGAGTTCTTTAAGACATGCTAAAGTATGTTGAAAAACAAGTCTCGAGATCCAAAGTTTTTCTTAAGAGCACTTGGGCCCTCCTTCTCTGTCACCTGCTGTTTCTCATCCCTACCCTGCATTGTTTCCCACCACCTACATCCTCCATGTTGCTCCACCCACACTTTACAAAACACTGATAATTTTTTTTTATATTTTCTGATACAAGTTGGATTGGCAACTAAAACGAAAGCAAAGAGGGTGCATCATTTTTTAATGCATGCATATTGTGTGTCTACTAACAAAATGATATCGCTGGCCAAAATGTTGCCCTTTAGTTTCTTATTTATCAATGCAGTATACCATGGCTAAAACACAATGACAACACCAACAAGTCTCAAAGAATAGACCTATTGGCTTTGTCAATGCTTGTTTAATCAGCTTCTCAAACATTGAGTATTGTTCGCTAAGTTGGAATTGAGAAGTAATTTTCTGTAAAATACCTTCAAAGCCACAGCCTCCTCTTTGGACACCGATGCAGACATGTTCTTAATGCTGTTAGTATGTGACCCAAGTAATTCAACCTCTTTTGGCCAAACTTGCACTTTCCCACCCTAAGTGTGTGGCCATTCCACTGCAGTTTTCTAGTACTTGTCTCATGATCTTATCATGTTCTTCTTGAACCTGCAAAAAAAAATAACATCTTGGTATATGTTTATTCCATATATCTTTTGTAGTATCTTTTCTATTATTCTTTGAAAAACCAAGGCCGCCAAGATGAGATCAAAAGACAATTGGAAGAACAAATGGGGTTAAACCCCCCATCAAGTCGTCTCACCTGGTGGTTTGAGGTCCAGTATGTAGAATATGTTTGCACTACCCCATGGACATATTTTCTCTGAAGTTCCAAAGACAAAGTTTATCCACCACTAAGAATTTGTTGAGTTTCACTAGATCCACACATAGCCTATTAACTCCTACTTGTTTTCGAGTAACGACCATGGGAGTTAATCATTCTGTTGCCCCTCTCTTTTCAGTGATGTCTCCTGAGATGAGTCTCTTAAATGGTTTTGTTATTTCATATCTGGTGAACAAAGCCTTTCAACCAAACTAATTTGTTACTGAAAACTTCCAGAAAGTCTCCTTCATAGTTAACCTCACACGTTTCTGTTTGTATAATGGCTTCGACTCCTGCCATCTCTTTCAAGAGAATAGATTGTTTTGAGGTGGAATTCATAAAAAAAAAAATCTAATTTCTCTGGTGCAACCAACCAATTTGTGCAGTGCCCCTTCACTGATACATAAACCTTTCACATCATGTATCTTCCTTTGTACTCTATGCACCCTATAAAGTAGCCAAGACATTTTTTGGATTATCCTTCTTATTCTACAGGTCTACTGTCTGATTTAAACAGTTTAACCTTCTCTCTGATGAACCTTTCAAAGAATACTTTGGATGCTTTGGTTAGTTTAGGCCTATGAATAAATAGCATGTTTACTTCATGTCTTCCTATTCTTATTGTTTCAATGGGTCTAATTGCATGACCCTAAACATCTAAACATATTTGTTAAGATTGATCTTTCACTTCACTAACTCTTTTTTACCATTTATGTGACTTGCACACTAGTGCAAAATGGCCCTTTTGCCATAAAGATGTCTAGGCCAGGCAGGCCATTCATTCTTTATGATTGGCTAAATCTTAATTTTCACATCTTCAACATCTCATGTTCGACTTACTTAATTTCTGGGCCTTTGTTTTAAAACTTGCACACTCTCTTTACTCATGATCTATTTTTTTTATATCTCCCACACATCAGACTCTCTTCCATTTTTTACAATCATTTTTTACAATCTTTAATACCTTTATGAGATTAGGTTCATCTTTAAGTCATAATTCATTTCTTACCTTATAAACATTACAACCCAACATAAATCGATCTGTAATAGGAGTGTGCAAAACTTGTGTAATTTGCTGTGGCATGGTTATATGTCATTAAAGCAAATTTACACAAAATTACCTGTAAATATGCAAAATGCAATCCATCATTTCATGCTGTTTAAGTATAAAATGCGGTCTTACAATAATGGTTAGTGTGAAAATGTATTTAAACAAAAGCACAGCGAGCGATAGCTGCTCACGTTCTGTTGTTCATTTCATGGTAAATTTTTAGTTTGAATGGCAGAAAATTAAGTGAAATGGCCTAATGGCATGATTTCTGGAATTTTGCGTAACAATTGTAATATACAATTCCTGAAATTACATGAATTAAAATTTTGCCTAAGCCCAATCTTTAATCCTGTCTCTTTGGTTTTCCCTAAACTTGTTATTCATTCCCAACATCCTGAAGGCTGTTTCATACTGTTATATAGCCTCTCCTCCCTTCTGGCTCTCTTGCAAAAATGAATTGTCTCCAAGATTGCACAAACCTTTGGATAAAAGAGTATATTTATTTATTTCCACATATCTCAAACCCATTTAGAACATTTATCTCTTTGGTCAAAAGTTCAGATAAATGGTCATAAGCTTCCTGTCCCATGGGCCTATGAAATGTATTAGGAATGAAGTCTTTCTTCCTGCACTAAAGTTCATTACAAAAACACATGGCATGTACAAGTTTCCTTGCACCAAGGCCAACTCTCCGGGAGAGCACTTTCTCCTTCAGGTTACTTATCCCCTATCTTGTCACCAGTTGTAGAGTCTTGAAATATCAGGGTAATCTACAAAGTCCTTAAAATTCACTGTGGGGTTCTCCCAAGTTGATTTTAATTTTAAAATTCAACAAGATATGCCACTGACATAAAAGAGAAAACACAACAACAGTAGCAAATATTGAGAACAAAGCCCTTGGTGTCGAATGTGATAAGTGACTGCAACACTTTGGCCCTCATTACAACCCTGGCGGTTGGTGATAAAGCAGCGGTAATACCGCCAACAGGCCGGCGGTAAAAAAAATGGAATCATGACCACAGCGGAAACCGCCAACACAGACAGCCACTTTAACACTCCAACCGCCACGGCAGTAGCAACAAACACCGCGGCGGTAACCGCCAACAGCCAGGCGAAAGACAATGTACCACCCACTGCATTACAACACACCTATCCGCCACCTTTTCCAGGGCAGTACCAACGCCATCAAAAGCACGGCGGAAACAGTACTCTGAAGGTAATTGACTCACCTCTCGACACTCAAGGACGAATCACGACGCCATGAAGCCCGAGCTGCACTTCCTCCCAATGCTGGTGTACCTTCTCATACACCAGGAACACGAACGCCGGCGAAGACGACCACGGTGAGTACTGCACCTAGCACACAAGGGAGGCGGGAGGAAAAAGAGAGTGACACACGCAACATGCAACACCCCCACCCCCAACACCATACACACAAACAGATGCAACAACATTACATCCCGTAACCCTCAGGAATAACGCCCGGACAAAAGGAATGGAATAAAATGAGTGTAATAGTACAGTTTTAGAACAATACGTACTAAAATCAATAAACAGTATGTACAATATTTACAATATATACAAAAGGAGGGACAATGCCCACTCCAAAATGTCAGTGGCCCACTGGGCCAAAACACATAGGCCAAGGCCACACTTGACTCCTGCCTCAATACTGAGAGAACACTGCAGGGACATCAGGTCGAAAAAACACAGGCACCTCAGGGGGATGGGGAATAGGGGGGCATCCCAGCCGGAAGATGGTACAATGCCACTGGCCTGGAGGGGGCTCCATGCCCACTGCTTGGTCCTGGGGAGTGCAAAGCCACAGTCTCTCTAGTGGGTGGGTTGTCCACTGCTTGGTCCTGGGGAGTGCAAAGCCACAGTCTCTCTAGTGGGTTGGTTGCCCACTGCTTGGTCCTAGGGAGTACAAAGCCACAGTCTCTCTAGTTGGTGGGTTGCCCACTGCTTGGTCCTAGGGAGTGCAAAGCCACAGTCTCTCAAGTGGATGTTTACTTCCACTGGTTCTGAAGGGGGCTTGCTGCCCAGTGTGCTTCATCCTGCCAAGGAGGGGGTGAGTGGATGCCTTCTTCCACCGGCTCTGGAGGGGGCTTTGTGCCCAGTGTGCTTCATCTTGCCAAGGAGGGAGTGAGTGGATGTCTTCTTCCACCGGTTCTTGAGGGGGCCTGGTGCCCAGTGTGCTTCATCCAGGATGGGGCAAGGTCACAGTCTCTCACCTGTGTGTCACACTGACAGGTGTTGCAGGGGCCAGGACGCACTGCAGCCCATATAGTAACCACTACACACTGCACGCAGGTGGTGACGACTGCTCAGTGGATACCAGTTGTGTTGCAGGTGGCAGTGCTGGCAGTGGTGGTGGTAGCCTCCAGGCCTTCACCTGTAGCCTTGGATGGCTGCTCACTGGGGCTGCTGCTCCTGGCAATGGTGCTGGTGGCCGCGGTGCAGAAGGCAGTGCTGGCCGTGGTGCAGGTGGCGGTGCTGGCAGTGGTGGTGGTAGCCTCCAGGCCTTCACCTGCAGCCTCGGACGGCTGCCCACTGGGGCTGCTGCTGCTGGCAGTGCTGCTGCTGGCGGCGGTGCCTATGGCGGTGCTCGACGCGTGCAGGTGGTGGTGCTGGCCTTGGTGCAGGTGGCGGTGCTGCTAGTGGTGGTGGTAGCCCCCAGGCCTTCACCTGCAGCCTCGGATGGCTGAAGTGCCATGGGTGGCGTTGTGCACCCCTTCATGCCTTTGGCAGATGGTGGTGCCTCCTTGCTTTTGCCAGCTGGTGTCTTGTTCTTGCCCTTGCTGGCTGGTGTCCCCTTCTTGCCCTTGCAAGGTGGCGGACCCTTCTTGGCCTTGGCAGGTGGTGCTGGCACACTGGCTGGGCTGACGGGTGACTCCTTGGAGCCTCTCACACCTGCAGTTGCTGCAGAAACCACAGTGGCCATTGACTGGGTGGCTGAGGTGCTGGGGTGGGTTCTGGCCACCCTGGCCCAAGGTGAAGGACGGAGGAAGGGGGCAGAGGGTAGGGAATAGGTTAATGTTGGCAAGGAAAAGCTTCTTAGGGACACTGGGGCGGGAAGAGGGTGAAGGTTTGGGAGTGGAGGAAGAGGGAGTGGTTGTAGGAGGTGTCTGTCTGCTGTGTTTGGGTGCAGGTGCATGGGTTGGATGCTGTTGTGAGGTGGATGGCTGTCGGGTGTCTGTGTGCTTACGTTTGTGTCCTTTGGGAGGAGGGGTCACAGACACAGTGGGAGAGGACACAGGAGACATGTGCCTGCATGTGGGGGTGGTGACTGCCAGTGAGGGGCATTGTAGTGATAGGCGTGCTGGTGATGGAGGTAGTGGATGAGGATGTAGTGCATGCAGGTGTGAGTGGAGATGCTACTGGGAGGGAGGTGGACGATGAGGAGGAGGGGGACACAATGGAGGCAGTGGATGTTGGTGTGTCTGCATCTGGATGGTGCTTGTGTGAGTGCTTGTTTGCCGGAGCCACTTCTGTGTGTTGATTTGGGTGATTGCTGGTCTAAAGGTGTGCTTGGGATAGACTGGGATTGAGGGGATTGGGACTGGGTAGAGGAAGTTGGAGGGGGGAGGCTGGTGACAGGGACAATGGCTGCCATCAGTGCGTTGGCCAGAGCCTGGAATGCTCTCTGTTGGGCCGCCACGCCACAGTGAATGCCCCTCCAGGTATGCAAATGCCCTGCTACACCCTGGATGGTATTCAGTATGGTTGACTGTCCAACAGAGAGGGATCTCAGGAGGTCAATAGCCTCCTCAGTGAGGGCAGCAGGGCTGACTGGGGCAGGGCCTGAGGTGCCTGGGGTGAAGGAGATGCCCACCCTTCTGGGTGAGCGGGCACAGGAAACTCACTGAGGGGCTGCTGGGAGGGCGATGCTGGTACGGGGGTGGCAGATGTACCTGTAGTTGGGGAGGACACAGAGGTGTCCGCCACCCCCAGGTAGCTGCCATCGGAGGAGGTGTCGCTGTCGGTAGTGTCTCCTCCTGTCTCTGTCGTGGTGCGCCCCTCGCCCTCCGTCCCACTGGTGTCCTCACCGTCGGTGGATTCAGCCTCCAGGACCATGTGGGATGCAGCTCCCTCCATCGCCGGTGCCTCTGCTCCTCCACCAGCCCATGGGGTACAATGCCTTACGCCATTAGCTGCACACCTGAAACCCACAGGACTCTGCCCGGTAGTAGATGCCCACTAACATTATTGGGGTTGGAGTGCATCTGAGCTTGCACATCATTGAACATACCCTGCCATGTTCGCCCTGGCCTAGGGGAACCCACAGCCCACAACCCCCACCCAGGTAATACCTTAACGCGTGCAAAGTCATGATTCAGAATCTGTACTCCACCCCTTGTGGCTGCTGTGATGCCTTCAAGCGCCCATCCAACTCCGGATAGGCCACCGCCAGGAATGCGGAACATCAGGGGGGTCAGGGTACGATGGGCACCCCTTACTCGTTGGAAGGCCAGCCCCAGCTGGGCCTCCCCCGTCTTCCTTGCCCAGCCGCATAGGTCCTCCCACCGTTTACGGCAGTGGGTGCCCCGCCTGTCTAAGACCCCCAGGGTCCGCACATCCTTGGCGATGGCACGCCAAATACCCTTTTTCTGATAGGCGCTGACCTGCAGAAAAAAAACAGCAGAAAAGGTATTAGTCATACCGTCCAGATATTATACTCAGGCCCAACATATCCCCCCAATCCCCTTACGCACATACATTGCCCACCATACATGCAGCACTCTGCCCAGGACCCCTCAGACCCCCCTCACACGAGGCTTACACACACAGCAATCCATACATTCATGGCCCACGCATCATGCTCACAGTGTACTCACCTGTTTGTCTGGAGGACCATAGAGTAAAGGGTACTGGGGTAGGACCCCATCCACCAGTCTCTCCAACTCCTCCGAAGTGAAGACAGGGGCCCTTTCCGCAGACACTCGAGCCATTGTCGCTTCCAGACACAGGTCACAGCAGCACTTGCAGTGTAGGTCCTCTCCTGTTGAAGGTCATGTAGCAAGTGAGTGAACAGATAGGAAATGGCGGTCACGTCCGCGGCAGTGCGTACCATTACCTGGAAGACATAGGGCCCAATGATAACCAATGCAGTGTTGAGCGGCTGTCGTCAAACTCCGACCGCAACAGTGCACAACGCCAGCGGAATTACCTCATTTCCACTTGGCCTGCCTCACAGGTCAGGCAGCTGCCATTTCAAGGGGGCACAGGCCATGGCACCTAACTGTGTCACAGCAGACATTGGCACATCAACTGACTTACAACGTCACATACTATTTCTGTAAAGCAAAAATTGCATGTTAATTTTGACATATGTGTGAATATGACCTTCTGCTCACCGTTTTTCACCCTAGAGTTCAACCGCTGAGGATGAATATGAGATGGAGACATCCCTCCATGTACAGACCCCTGGTGGACCTGGCGACAATGGAGGACAGGCACATAATCCTGACCTACAGACTTGATAGGGCCACAATCCAAGAACTGTGTGCCCAATTGGAGCCAGACCAGATTTCAGCTATCCGCCACCCCACAGGTATCCCCCCTCTAGTGCAGGTACTGTCAGTGCTCCATTTCCTGACAAGTGGTTCCTTCCAAGCGACAGTGGCAATGGCATCAGGGATGTCACAGCCTATGTTCCGAAACGTGCTGACCAGAGTATTGTCTGCCCTGCTGAAACACATGCACAGCTACATCATATTCCCCCAGGTTTAGGATTTGGCCACAGTGAAGGCTGACTTTTATGCACTGGGACATATCCCCAGCATCATTGGTGCCATTGATGGTACACATATTGCATTTGCCCCCTCCCCCCCCGGAGAAATGAACAAGTGTTCAGAAATAGGAAAAGCTTTCATTCTCTGAATGTGCAGATGGTGTGTTTGGCGGACCAGTACATCTCCCATGTCAATGCCAAATATCCTGGCTCTGTGCATGATGCCTTTATCTTGAGGAACAGCAGCATCCCATATGTAATGTCTCAACTCCAGAGGCACCGAGTGTGGCTAACAGGTGAGCCCATGGTCCACACCCAGTTGATGTAGGTATACGGATGTGGGTTTGGCCTAAAGGGTGAGTGTGTGGCTAACAGGTATCCCTTGAATTTTTGCAGGTGACTCTGGTTACCCCAACCTCTCATGGCTACTGACCGCAGTGAGGAATGCCAGGACCAGGGCAGAAAAACGTTACAATGAGGCACATGGGCAAACACAGAGAATCATTGAGTGAACCTTTGGCCTCCTGAAGGCCAGATTCCGGTGCCTCCATCTGACAGGTGAATCCCTGTACTACTCACCCAGGAATGTGTGCCAGATATTCCTTGCATGTTGAATGTTGCACAACCTGGCCTTGAGATGCCAGGTGCCTTTTCTGCAGAAGGCTGAGTCTGGAGATGGTCATGTGGCAGCGGTGGAGCCTGTGGACAGTGATGAAGAGGAGGCAGAGGAAAAAGATGTGGACAACAGAACTACACTAATTCAACAGTACTTCCAGTGACACACAGGTAAGACACTGTAACCTCACCTTCCATTGCATTTTTGTGTTTGACATTGAACATGGCAGCCCTATTTCTATGGCCACCTACTGTACCCTTTGGCATCTCTATTTTCAGATCTCTGTGCCCCACTCTGGCTCCTGGTGTGTTTACTGCTGCCCACTACAGGTCATACCACGTAAATATTACAGTACATTGGAATTGCAATGTTTACAGTTTGTGAAACTAATACATTTGACAAACAATTGCCAGACTCCATATTTGGTTTTGTTCCAAGGGTGTTAATTTCTGTGATAATAAGTGTAGGGGGTATTGCAATTGGCTGGGTTGCTGATGGAGGAAAGTCCAGGGTAGAGTCCAGTCTATTTGTATCACAGGTGCATTGTCAAAGGGGGCATAGGAAGAGGAGCTATGGCAGTTCAAGGTGGACAGGGTGACAGAGTGGGACAGAAGGGTGACAATCAGGAGAGTCTTATTTCCTGGCGGGGTCTTGGCAATGTTCTCTGGCTTCTGCCTGGATCGCAGGGACCGTTTGCGGGGTGGTTCTCCTTCTGCAGGGGGTGGGGTGCTGGTGGTCTGTTGGTCCTGTGGCAGGGGCCTCCTGTCCACTAGCGTCGGTGGAGGTGGAGGGCTGTTCTTCGGTTTGGCTAGTGTGAATGGCCCGTTGGTGTGCCACTGCCTCCCTCATGGTGTCGGCCACGTCAGCCAGCACCCCTGCAATGGTGACCATGGTGGTGTGGATGTCCCTCAGGTCCTTCCTGATCCCCAGGTACTGTCCCTCCTGCAGCCGCTGGGTCTCTTGCAGGTTGGCCAGTAGCTGGCCCATGGTCTGCTGGGAATGGTGGTATGCACCCAGGATGTTGGTGAGTGCCTCGTGGAGAGTGGGTTCCCTGGGCCTGTCCTTCCCCTGTCACACAGCAGTCCTCCCAGCTTCCCTGTTGTCCGGTGCCTCTGTCCCCTGAACCGTGTGCCAACTGCCACTGACCCCAGGTCCCTGATCGTCCTGTGTTAATGGGGTTGCCTGGGGTCCCTGTAGTGGTCGACACACTGCTGATTGACGTGTCCTGGGGACAGAAGGATGGGCCCGCTGGGTGAGTGCTGTGGTGGTATTTCCTGAGGAGGGGGGGCTCTGTGGTGGGTTGGGACTGTGCCTGGGTCACCGACTGTCCAGAGGTCCTTGGTGGGCCAGGTTGGTCATCATGATCCAGGCGTGCAGAGCTGCTCTCATCACTGTGGGCCTCTTCGGGGGGGACTGGATGTTGCTGGCACCTCCTCTCCGGTGACGTTGAGTGGGGGTCCTGTGGGGATGTAAATGCAGTGTTATTGTATCTGCGTGTGCCATATTGTGCATGGATATGTTTCCCTCTATGGTTGTTATTAGCAAGGCAACTTTGACTTGTGTGAGTTGTGCTTGGTTTGGATAAGTGATTGTCAGTAGTGTGCATGCTGTGGTGATGGGTGTCCATGCAGGTCTGTGATGGGGGTCCATGCATTGGTGTTGCATGCAGGGCTTGGTATTGGGATGGGTGGGTTGTGATGGTGGGGTATATGTGAGGTGGTGGGGTGATGGGGGTGAGGGTAGGGGTTGTTGTTTGTGATGGCATGTAGGTAGGGTGGGGGATAAAGTAGCAAAGATTTGACTTACCCAAGTCCAGTTCTCCTTCTACTCCTGCCAGGCCCTCACGATGCATGATCGCCAAGACTTGCTCCTCCCATGTTGTTAGTTGTGGGGGAGGAGGTGGGGGTCCACCGCCAGTCCTCTGTACTGCTATCTAGTGCCGTGCTACCACGGAACGTACCTGCCTCCGTAGGTCGTTACACCTCTTCCTGCTGTCATTCCTTGTTCTTGGGTGCTGTCCCACGGTGTTGACCCTGTCCATGACTCTCCACCATAGCTCCATCTTCCTTGCAATAGGTGTCTGCTGCACTTGTGATCCGAATAGCTGTGGCTCTACCCGGATGATTTCCTCCACCATGACCCTTAGCTCCTCCTCTGAGAACCTGTGGTGTTTTTGTGATACCATGGGTGTAGTGTGAGTGGTATGTGTGTGGGTGTGTGGGGTGATGTGTTGGGGTGTGTGCTGTGAGGTGCGTGGATGGTGTATGGGTGATGGTGTTTTGTGGCTCAGATTCAGTGGGTGCTCCTGGCTTGTGTCTCTCTCACTTGCCCAAATCTTTGGGTCGTAAAGGGTTGTGGGTAGTGTGTGTGTGCGTTTTATATTGGTGTGGGTGTGTGTGGGCGTGGTGTGTATATGTGTGTCAGGTATGTGTATTTTGAATTGTCCAATGTGGTGTTGTTTTGTTAGTGTGTGTGTATTTTGAGCACAGCGGTGTGTACCGCCAATGGTTTACCCCGGTTGAATGCCCGCCGTGGTGATTCGTGGGTCATGATGCTGTGACGTATTTCTGCTGGCGTAACGGTGTGGGTTTTGGTACTGCCATTTTATCACTGACCTTTGGGCTGGCGGACTTGTGTGGGTGTCTGTCTAGTGGCTGATTTCTATGTGTGGGTCATAATACGGGTCGCGGTATACCGCCACGGTCACGGTATGTTGGCGGCAGTCAGCATGGCGGTAAGCGGCACTTACCACCAATGTTGTAATGAGGGCCTTTGTTATCTGATACTGTCCCTGGCAGTATTTTTTGCACTTTGCAATGATTTTGAATTTATTCAAGTGGAACATATGGTGAGATTAATTGAAGATGGATCACTTGTTTCTATCACGAATTGTAGCCCACATCTGCAGCCTTTGCTGAGACCTTTAAGATGAAAAAAGAGCCTTAGTAAGATTTTACCTTCTCATGAACTACAACACTACATATGCGTGAATAACGAGGCCATCCACTGAGCTGTAAATCACACGCCTTTAGTCCTCTCTATGTACCTGTGATCTCTAGCATTTTAAACTAAGCTCTCATTACATTCGGATTCTAGCGATTACGTCACACTGATGCAGAGTCCTCGGGGAGCAAGAAAGGTTCTGTCCTAAATCATGCAGAATGCACAACCTGACCCCTGGAAGAAAGCTGTACTGCAGGATGCCATAACACATGTGAGTTGTAGATCACAGACATCTTCAATGCCTGAGCCTTCATGTCCTTAAAGACAAAAGTCTTCCATCAAAATCTCACAATAACACCTGAGCCCTGATTTTTATCCTCTATTCTAAGCCAAAAATATTATCCTCCTAAGTAATGCTTGTGATTTTTGATTAACTTAGGGAGGGGTTACTACGATCGGTGGTGTCTGGCAATTTACGTTTTCCTTCTCTAATACACACCATCCAATTTCTATTGCTACAAGATGTAGTTTGGAAAGCGAAAAATGAAAGGGACGAAATATCAGAAATAAATTGACTGTTAAGTTACCCAGTTTCCTTCAAACGAGCAGTATTTTGTTTTCTTAATGGGCCAGGATCAAATCAACTGAAAAAGATAATGTTTAATACACCTCCACCTGCCACTGGCCCAACTCAGCAATGTCTCTTCCAAATTTTATAGTTGGCTGGTACTACCTCATGTAATAAAAGAATGTGGTCCTTGGATAGCCATGTTTCAGTTAATCACAGTAGATCAGGGGAATAGAAGGGAAATTGGATGGGAGCTGAAGTGTAATCTTAAGGATTTTGGGGGGCCAAGGGCAAAACATACTTTAGAGGCCCTGTTCAGGACAGCTTCAAGCCCCATGATGCCAACCAACATTGAATAATACTTAAAGGTTGAGACTGAGAAATAGAAAGATGGGAGATAGAGAGAAACTTCACTTTCCCAGGGCCCCTTTGGAAGGTGGGGGCTCTGGGCAATTGCCCACTTTGCCCATGCCTTAAAACATCTCTGGGAAGCTGGGTGCCTGAACCGCACAAAGATCTCAAGCTATGTGACACTGAAGTGCCTTCGGCTTGACTGATAGCTGAAAAGAGGACACTTTATGTAGTTGTATTGAGTGATCAAAGTTCTCACATTTAAGCAGCAGATAATCTCACATTTATTATCCCTCTGGGTGAAAACAGGGACAAGAAAATACAAAGCGATACATTTTTTATTACCAAAACAACCGTCACCTCCACCAGAACCAACAGTATCAAATTAGCACCATCACTATCACCAACATCACAAAACTAATTTCACCATCTCCAGTTTCACCAGTACAAATACCACCATCATCAGTACCAACACCACCAATATCTCTGCTAATTCCACCAACTCTACAAACACCACCAATACCTCCACCTCCACCACCACCACTATACCATCTATACTACCACCACTAGTATCACCACAAACACAACCACCGGTACTAGCACGACTATCAGTTCCACTGGTAGCACCAGAACCACCCAAATCACCACTTATTCCACCAATGGCACTGTTACTATCAATAATACCACCACAAATATCATACCGCTACTAATACCACACCACCATAATAAGAATTCACCACCAACAACAACAGCCCATAATAAACCCACACTACCAACATTCCCATAACTAAGCACTGGCAAGTTCAATTGATCTGGCTTTAGTGTGCTGTTATATGGGTACATTGTTTTTGCATAACTATTTATTTACATTGTCACATTTAACCTGACCTGTTGCCGCTGCCAATGCTTGTTTTTTGTCTGGTGGCTGTGTCAGCAAACAACCATGCTGGGGAAAGAAGGGATGCAAAAGTCACGCAGCAGGTGGCAGCAGGAAGGTGGTGTGGCTAAAATGGGCACAATGGGTGCTTTATGCCAGTCTCCCAAGCATCAGTCCCATTGTTAGGAACTTCACCAGACACGCAGCAAGCCTGTCAAGTTGTGTAGCCATGGCAATGCCTCAGTGGAAGGAAGACTGGAAACTGAACAATAATAGGCAGTGTCACATTTAGAAATTAAAGGTAAACAAAAAAGCTGTGTGGCAAAGAATGATCTTTGGCATGAAGAGGGGAAACAGGTCCCCTAACTAAGAAGATGTCTCCCTAGATGACACAGGACATAAGGGCCCAGATCTCAAATAAAATCTGAGCTTCACACTCTCAGATTGCCATCCTATTTTTGGAGTAAATTTCTGGCTTTTGGAAATTCAATGAGGTATCTGGGTGTGTTCCTGGGAAGCTGTGATAATCACATATTTCCAGGAATAAACCACAAATACCTTTATGAATTCTATGTAAAACCAGGAAGAAACATATTCGCAAGTGTAATTGTACACTGTATCAATCTACATAGTCTTCATCCCAACACTGTAACGTAGGGTAATTGCACCTTTTTCTTTCTTCTCCCCATGGAGAAAATCCTTACCCTAAACCTGCACCAACAATGGGGGTCTTCCCTCCCCATTCTAAGCCTGGCCACAAATGTACTAACACTTTTGAAAGAGAAAGGTGTGCACCCTAAATATGGACACCAGAATACCGATGGGACACAATATCAAGGACAAAATATTGAAAATTAAATATCAACAGGTAAAGAAAGGGTAGCTTTTTCCATACCTAACTTCACATATATGTACCTTTTTTGTACATACATCTCTAAGGTATGTAAAGTGGAGTTAAGTTTAGTAAGTCTATACTTTCCTATATGCCCCTCGATTTTGATATTCTTCCCTCAATTACTCTTGTACAAGGATATTCCGGGGGGTCGATATTCAATAGTCCAACCAAAGAGCAGATACCTCACATTGACCATGGTGGGGATAGGCTAAACAAAGGTTTCTGAGTATTCACAAACATGCTTGCATGTGGGAGTGCACAAACTTCCACGGAATTCTCATCCTGAAACACACATATCC
This sequence comes from Pleurodeles waltl, assembly GCF_031143425.1. NCBI lineage: Eukaryota > Metazoa > Chordata > Amphibia > Caudata > Salamandridae > Pleurodeles > Pleurodeles waltl. Next base: position 84,575,485 of record NC_090446.1, read on the forward strand.
CCCGTTCCTGGGAGGTTTACTCTACAAAAAATATAACTAAATGTTTTGCAATTATAAACTGACATTTGAGAATACCCAAAACTGCTTATGCTCCATGCTCACCTTAGTTAAACTTAAATGCACAAATTACTTTGAGACTTGGGCCCCAAACTCTCAATATGTATACTGATACAGCGATAGCTGATTTATTATGGCAGTATGCCATGGAGCTCCCTGTTATTAAACCACAAAAAGTAGAAAGTTGAGTTCTAACTTTACCCAACTTATTTCTCTCTTTCTGCAGGCACAAAGACTCCCAGCTCTGCCTCAGCCTGCAGATAGCAGTCTGCTGGGTTGCTGGTGGTCTTGTCTCCTGGCTTCCAGCCCTGGTCTGGGGGTCCCAGCACATCTGCCACTTACCATCACCAGCTTCCTCCTGTATCGTCCTATGTGCCTACCAGAATGTGCTCAGCATGGACTACTTGGTCTACATTGTCTTTGACGGCTGTGTGCTGGTCCCCTTTCTGACCATTGCTGCGCTCTATGCCCTGGTCTTCGGAAAACTGCGGAAGCAACAGAGGCACCACCCACGGCACACCAGCTACTACCGCCGTCAGCAGAATATAAACCGCAGTCTTGCCGGGCTTGTGGTCATTTATGCTCTCAGCCGGCTTCCCTTCAACGTGGTGGCTATGTTGCGCCTCTACTGTCCTGGCTGCTGGTTTCCTCCTTGGCTGGTGCCCACCTCCCTCATGCTAGCCACATTCTCTGCTGCTTCCAACCCCTTCATGTACTACTTCCGGAGCTCTGCGGGGTACGGCAACCTGTGTCAAGTCCTCTTCCCCAATCGTGTGGGGGTCATCAACACCGTAGATAAGCCTGACATGGCACAACAGAGGGTCAGTTAAGGCTGGAGCAGAAAGACTAGGACAGACAACTGCAGACTACAGCTCAAACCAATCAGGAACTAGCGATGAGGGAAAGGGTCCGCCCATCACCTAAGACAATGACAGGATAAAATTATCATCTCGCGGTACCATGGAAAGGGGGGATCACAGCGAATAAGTGCAAGTAGTGTGAACCAGCCCAAAGCAGCACCAGTATTTCATTTTAGAGAATGATATGAAGGGATTCAACACTTTCCACTGTCTCTCCGAATAGATTAGGCGTTCACTATGTCTTGCATAGCCCAATCATAAATAGACCACACAACTCAAAACAATGGGTACCCATGCCTGATTACTGCCCACAGACAGTTCAAAATGTCTGCTCTTATGCAAGCACCCTGGATTCCCTCTGTTTCACCCAACACTAGCCTCCACTATTTTCCACACCAAATTCAAGACACCGACTCTCTCTTAGACAGTTAACAGTTGTTTCTGCCCACTCACCCTTGGCTCATGCACCACTCATTCATCATCCATGCCCCTACCATGTGGGATCATAGGCATTACAATGGATCCTTTACGCTTGTTTCTCTGCACCTTGTCAGCAATATCTCCTTTTACCTTCTTATACCACGTCTACAACCACAAAACATGTCCAATCTGGAGTTTTCAGCCATTCAGCAGCATTCTCATCATTGGGTGGTCCTTTGTTCTCTCTTGCTAACCTCTTCAAAAACTGAGATCATAGGTGCCCCAGTGTCCTCTGCCCAAACCAATCTGCCCACAGAACTTTCTGTCATGGGAATGTCAGTGTTGAAGTTTGTGAGAAGATAGATCTTCCTAAGACTCTTTATTCATCTGAAGGGTCTGACAGGCTCTGAGATATTTCCTTCAGACTTTAGAACTTGGAAATAAATAGCATCTCACATTTTTAATGAGACAGTTTTGATGCCATACCTTACTTTAGCACCAGGTTGATGAGCTGTGAAGACGTGTCCAGATTTGAAGTAGTCGGTTAGGTGACGGATATCCCGTCCACTGTATTACGATTCCATTATATCCTATGGAGATTGTAATACTGTGGAAGGAGTATCCGTCACGTTTGTGATGGAGTAGTCCATCCACCAAGATTGTAATGAAGCCCTTAGTTCATTTTCATAGCAAACCTTTTAGGAGGAGTGATGGTAGAGGATGGTGGTTGGTGGGGATGCACAGACGAAAGTAGAAGGTAGATATGCTGAGGGAGAATGGGAGGGCTTCAGTAGGAAGTGTGAGGAACTTCCTATTATTTTGTGTGAATCAATACTGTAAGCGTGGATGCCTTGATTTCAGTGATTAGATATGGGAGGGAGTTGAATGGCAAATCATCTTTGCAGGAACCTTTTGTCTTGGCTGAATCCATGTCTCCTTGGCACATCATGATGGCCTAGGTCTTCTCCTGCATGTATACCCATCCATGTTCATCTTTTATCGATCTTTTTGTTTTATTTCATCCCCCAAGGATGGCGTACACATTGTACTTTGTGGAATCTGGGTTTTTATTTTAATTTAAAGGAGGAGTTTGCCTGGGGATTACCCAAAGGTAAAGGGGAAGTGTGATGATAGCCCCTCAGCGTTTGACACAGTATCTCAAAAATAAGCTTTCACACGAGTTTTATAATTTGCATGTCTTTCTTTAGCATTGCAATGAAATGCACCACAACACCATCCATTGGCCTAAGGCCACAATATTGTGATCTTCCTCTGAAAGAAACTCATGAACTGTGTGATCTCCTGGCCTTCTGTTCTTTTGAATGGACCATGTCCAGTCTCTGCCATGTCCTACGTGCAGAATTTCTTGTTGACAACATGGACCCCTGATCACTAATGTGGCACAGCATGCAGGGAAATCTCAAGAATCCAGTTATGGCAATCAATAAGAATTTGCCAATTACAATCAGTCCAAGAAAGTCAACAACTGCGTCTTACCAGATACGTTCTAGCAGCAAATAAATCACCAGGAGCTTGGCGCAGATTGATTGGTCAGACTTTGACATACATGACAGGAGCCAAGGACATCCACCATCAACTCTTCCAGGAAAGGGAACCATGCCTTCCATTTCATAAGACACTGTGTTGCCACAATGAACCTCATAGGTCATGTCTATGACCTTGTTTCACAATAACCTTTGAATGATCAGACAGGTTCCTTTCCAATGACTCATGTGCTTCTTGACTCTGTCAAGATAGCTCGAGAGCTGAATTTGGATGAGGCTGGCGAAGGCAATCAATGCCACACAAGTGGCCTTCATGACTTTACTGCTGACGGCTAGTGGACCACGCTTGTGAACTAGGCAGATACAATAGTCCTGGAGTCACAGGCCCTGTCTTTGAATGCAAGGTGGCTTGTTTACCTTTGAGTGCCCAAATGTGGTGAAAAGGGGCTGATATTCAGTTACAATTGTGAAAGCCCCTCCATACCAGAACAAATGGAGATGTTCACACACCTGTACAATAACCTACCTTTCCTTCTTATCTTTGAAATAAATCTACTCATGTGTGATCAGATTTCCACTGGCCCAGTGAATGATACTTTGGGTGAATCAGGTCCCATCCTTAGTGAAATAAGCCACAAAGGTCCTCCCAGGAACGATGCTTTGCCCCAAATCTGCTACTTAAGAGAGGGGCAATGTTATGTTTGGATCTCCATTTTCCTCTTTTTGGAGGATTATTTTAGCCGCTTAGACAAAGTCCTCTTACATGCTGACTTAAAACTTCACAAGCTTCTGTTCAATTCAGCAATTTTTTAGTTAAAACATCAACTCAGTAAAAACTTTCAACTAAATCTTTTTTAAAGTTTTTTTAAATGTATGAAACATTGAAAAAAATGTGCGCTATGTCCCTAGTAACCCCGTTCTTGCATCAGCACATTATAGCTAGATACCAGTGAAATACACTAAAATGTGACTAATTAGCAATGGTTCATATTGATTGCAGGATTTCTATCCATCAGGTATTTGCTATGTAAGTGGGTTTCCCTCCATAGCAGAGGTAGGACCAGGCGTGGTGGGTACGGTAGATCTCAATGCCATACGGATCAAGGTGGATCTCCCTGATGAGGCCCAACAAGGCTGAAACTGGTCTGTTGTTGCTCATCTTTCCATTCACTAAGGATTTGGCGTAACAGAATGTGATGACTGTCCCTGCTTCAGCGGCGCAATGTTCATCTGCTTATGGGTGGGCCCTGTCTTTAAAGATATAACGGAGCAAAGCAATTATGGAATTGAATATAACCGGTTCTTCAGATTTTTCATATGTATCAATCCATAAATCACTTTTTTGTTCTCCATCTATTACATGAAATTTGCAGTCAGGGGCCATATAGCCTTATCCCTAATCCTAGTCCCCAGTGCCCTGGCACAGGAAGACAGACATGTGTACAACCATATTCATTTAAAATATTTTGAGTTCTAAGGCAACACCAGCCCAAATCCTCCCTCCTGACCACCTTGTTTGGGTCAATCCATTCTCAGTAGTGACTCTCTCAGCTTTAGGCCCCCAGAAGAGACTTAAAAATGGCAGGATGATACAAGGTACCACGGTGCAGCAGAGATGCTGCAGCCCCTGCAAATGTTAATTCCAGATCTTACAGATCTCTCTGAATCATCAAACCTTGATTATCTGCAGGACTTGCAAGAAATAAGTGACAAGAAGACACAAAGCTCTACCTTGCTGGACTTGAGCAAAGACATTGGATGGCTTTAAAAGTCTGATGATGCAGTGTGCAAAGGATTGCAGAAAAACAAACATTTGGTTCATCATAAAAGAACCAGAAATAGCCATCACCCCAGAGGAAACACAAATGATAGCTCTACCTATTCTGCAGCATAAAAATTAAAAAGGCTAGTTCAGATAGACAAAGTGAACTTGTGGCACGTGGCCAGCTCAGCCGGTACTGCACACCCCTTGATAAGACAGCTCCAGTCACAACGACACCAGTTGCCAACTGAAGAACCAATACCCATTAGTAAATAGTCTACCTTTCTTGATCAAGCAATGGCAAACCAATTGGAAGCCAATGTTGATGTACAACCAGGTGAACATCTTCAACTTCTAAGAACATCAGCACCAAGTCCTGAACCTTGCACTGCAAAACACTAATGACAGTGAGCAAGCAATGCAAACCAATTCTGATCCCTCAACTAAAGTGGAGAGGGAGGACCTGAGTAACTAGAGACTGTTTTGGAACAGGGCATGCACAGCATCAAATATATTGTTTTATTTGTCTATAGAACCACTTTGAAGGTATGTGTGGGTGAGCTTCACCCTATGGATAACACCAGTAGTATTTATTGTTTACATGATGCATGGACATTACCCTTCAGACTTTGAAAAGCTGGAACCAGTCAATGTTGAATATCATACAATGTGCAGGAAAGATTTATGTACCTGATTCTGGCACCCACAAAGACGTTTGGAATTCCACACACATTCAGGGTCACCTGGACAACATCTTATCACCATGTCCTTGAGCTTGTGACTGGGACACCGAGGTGACTGAGATACTGTTTAGTGATCTTTAGTCTTGCGCTGACTACCCCGATGCAGATCCGGCTCTGAATGTGGATAGTTAGAGACCATTTTTGCTACAAAGGGTTGCTCTGAAATGTTATAGCATTGGCAAGTGACGGTGAGAATACTTCCTAAATGTGTTCATTGCGATCACTCTGCTCTACCGCAGGCATGAGGGGGAGAGGTTTTAAGTTAAAGTTTCCACATTTCAAGGATATAAACAGTACTGAGTTCATTACTGAATATTTAAATTCTGTTTTGTTTAAATAGCACAATACCACTCAGTCTCTTTCCCTCTGGCTGAATCTTTTCAAGAAGTTTTGAGTTCCTGAATCTGAAATGTTTTGATACTATGTGCTACGGCTTCAACACAGAACAATTTTCTGTTTTAAAAATACCAGAGAATAATTATCATCATTTTACGGATTAGACTGGGGTACACAGTTATCTACAGTAGTGTTACAGGGTACCTCCAAGAGTGCATTATATACCTTTGAAGGTATTTTCAGATGGAATATACATGGCAGTCAGTGCCATGAAGACTTTGTAAATGGCCTTGCTCATCCATTAAGGTGTCGAAGAGACGCTAGATTTATTGAAAGTTTTGTTACCATATTTGGTGTCAGAAAACTTGGGAAACAGTGTTTTAAATGTCACTCATTCATTTCCACCACTCAGCATATTGATTATTTGAATTTAAATGTGAACATTATGTTATTATTTTGTGGACAAATAAATTTGAACAGTCTTAATGTGAAATTATTGCTTTGAAACCTTGCTTCTTATGCGATGCCCACAACTTACGAAAAGAGGCAATGCAAAGAATTTTAGAGATGCAGGAAGAGAACCCAAGGAAAGGACTTTATGTTGTTAATGAGAACCTGAATATAATCAATGGACCTATTGACTCATTATTTGAAAATATCTTCTCCGTCTTTTAAAAAAAAAAAAAAAAAACTAGAGTATCACTCTAAAAGCAGACTTTGTGCCTCATTACGAGTATGGTGGTCTGATGGCCGCCAGACTCACGGTGACGGCCGGCCACTGCACTCCAGGAGGTCGGATCTCCGCATTACATCCCTGGCAGTCGGACCGCCACCGCCAGGCACAAGGTTCCCGATGGGTAGACGGCGGTCTGAGTTGTGCTCAGCCATGGCAGTGGTGAACTCAGCGCCACCATGCTGATTAGAACTCAGCTTACTGCCAGCCTTTCCATGGCGGGTGCCTGCCATGGAGAGGCTGGCGGAATGTTCCCGCCAGGCTTATAATACGATTGGTGGGTGGTCCGCCATAGTCTTACTGAGGCCCTTAGTTTAAAGCATTTTTCCAGTTCCAAACTGCTCTTGAAATGCTCAAGTTAAAACATGTACCTTGGAGCAATATTAAGTTGACAAAGTTGTTTGAAGGTTATGATCTTACTGCTGAACAGAACAGGTTGCTGTATCTAAGAAAAGAACTGTATACAATTTAAGATCTGTTCAAAAGATTGTACATCCATTTATAGACATCAAACAGCTATTTGGTCACAGAGAGCCATCATCATATGAAACCTCCTCCAGAGTCATGGTCTCACGTCTTTCCTACTGTAACATTTCGAGTTGGGGCGGTATAGTTGTAACCAGAGTCCCTAGTACCCTGACACAGGAAAACTCCCATATTTATTTACAATATTTTAGGGCTCTAGGGCAAGAGCACTGCAGAACCTCCCTCCTGAATCCCTTATTTAGGTCAATCCATTCTCAGTAGTGACTCCCAGCTTCAGACCTCCAGAAGCAACCTGGGAATGGCAGGATTTTAAAGTCCAGGTTTGTTGCGGGAAATTGTGAATAAGACTGAACAATTCAAATAGAGTTTTAAATATAATATGTATTGTATTTCTAAAGGTAAGTTATGGATCATTACTGCAGAACCATGTGCAAATGCTTTGTTAACGTGCCAAGCAATAATTCAGGTAACTGGTGCATTTTAATAGCTTCACCCATGCCTGAAACATCTAAATTGAAAATTGTATTAGAAAATGAGTTACACATAGTGAAACATAGATAAAAATGATTTAAAATGAAGAAGGGAGTAACATATATTTGAAATGTTAACATGAACTCAACCTGTTACCTTCCCCCCTGACAAAATGGATAATTGAGACTCGTTTGTGGCCAAACTCAGCTAGGTTAGATGATGTCACCTTGAATTTTCTATGAATGATAATTTTATTTCTCGAAAATGTAAAAAAAAACACATATCAACAAGAAAAAGTTTACTCAACTATTTTGGCAGAGAGTTTGAAAACTATTAAACAAGCTTCAGAGAAGAAATGGCTCCCAACTCAGCTGGGTGTTGCAACATCATGATTTTTCAGGTGTTTTTCATAAACAATAAGATAAATCCCTAAAAAGGTAACTGTAGTAATTAAAGCATGTTTTGCCCTCTCTTACTTTAGCAGTGTGACTGTTTATAATAGTTTTATTTCTGTAAACATGAATAAATTCCCATCTCCCGGTGAGTCCTGAGATAGAATTGGGTGCTATGACACGTCACCATGAATTGAGTATCTAACTTAGTTCTATGCTCTAAGCTTGCAGCGGGATTGGCCAGCACAGATAGCGCCTGTACTCATCTTCTTGAAATGTGCCAAGAACGTAATGTTGAATGTGCTATTGGAAATGGGTACAGAATCCACATCGAGTTGATGTCAACTCTTGACCCGCTGCTTCAGCATCACAATCAATGCTTCACAAAAGTGAAGGTTCCTGCTGGCGGACGAGCAGAGCTTGAGCCCGCTACCATAGCATAAGAAGAAGCGGGTCCTGCTCAACGAGATGAAGCCTCCTCCTTTCGCAGAAAGAGTTGAAACGGTAAGTGCTGTCTGTGCAGCCGGTCAGAGTTGCACCAAGTACTTCAGTGAGAGAGGGATTGCAAACTACAACGGAAGAATATCCAAAGTAATAACTGTTATTGTATTATACCTGTAATGTTTTTTTAAAATGTGCTATTTGTAAGCAGAAATCTATTGAACATATTAATGAGAAGATGAAGACTCGTGGAAGCCCCGATGGAGGCAACTAAATACAGATGTGATAGATAATAGTTAAAAATTCTGGAGAGGATTAGTTTTTCTGGCCCTTTCGATAATGTGACAACTAGTAATGAATTGTTTCCAAAATAGAGATCGGGGAGATGTACTCTTGTGATTATTAGTTTTGTTGCCTTTAAACGGTGGACAGGTCTAGCAATGTAAATCTTTCTAAAATGGGCATTTGCGTCTTTGTGCCACAAAAGATACCCGTAGTCTAGACACTTAGTATGTGGATGGAGCCTAGATAAGTATTAGGAATAGACGCGGTTCCCCCAATATGGCGCCCAAAGCGGGATACTGCAGGGAAATAGCAGCGGGCCAGTATGCGCCTAGCCAAATTGGTCTTTAAAATGCCGTTCGCTTATCTGGCCGCGTACAAGTTCCGTACACAGAGCCAAGAACGATTTATCGGCACGAACGGGGATGCTGCTGAGTTAAAGGAAAAACTAACCGTTCACTAGTAAGTGGAGTGGGTTTAAAGAGATTGCAACAGTTACGTAACGGAATATACGGACACTGTATTTGAGGAACTATCTATTTTTCCCTTTTGATAGATGACACAGACATCCAAACGCATGGTGCCATTACCGTTTAATTTAACCAGAGACGGTAGGATAATGCTAATAACCAAATAATTAATTTGACCTGATGGTTTGATACAACATGAGGCTTTGTTGACTTAATGAAGGTAGGTTTGACTAGATATCTTGGAGAATAGTTTTTCGTTCAGAACGCTTTTTCTAATACCACACTGCGTTGCATGGTGGTGAGTTAATAGTTCGTTCTCACGTTAGGAGCACCTGGGAGAGATTTAATCTAATTTAATTTAGTTAATGGATTCACATACTGGATTATTGTTCACTTGTAGTGGTGATACTTGAATTTTAACTGAGAATTCAGACATTAATACTCGATGCATCTTGGAGAAAGAATATTGTGGAATCTTGTGTTTTAAGACTTAGGGGGTCATTCTGACCTTGGCGGTCCATGACCGCCATGGTGGAGTGCGGCGGAAGCACCGCCAATAGGCTGGCGGTGCTTCCTGGGCTATTCTGACCGCGGCGGTAAAGCTGCGGTCGGAAAAGGGGAGCCGGCGGTTTCCCGCCGGTTTCCCGCTGGCCCAGGGAACCCGCCATGGCGGCGCTGCTTGCAGCACCGCCATGGGGATTCCGACCCCCTTCCCGCCAGCCTGTTTCTGGCGGTGTCCACCGCCAGAACCAGGATGGCGGGAACGGGTGCCGTGGGGCCCCTGGGGGCCCCTGCACTGCCCATGCCACTGGCATGGGCAGTGCAGGGGCCCCCTAACAGGGCCCCACAAAGATTTTCACTGTCTGCTTAGCAGACAGTGAAAATCGCGATGGGTGCCACTGCACCCGTCGCACCCCTTCAACTCCGCCGGCTCCATTCCGAGCCGGCTTCATTGTTGAAGGGGCTGTCCTGCTGGGCCGGCCGGCGGTCTTCTGGCGGTCGCCCGCCGGCCCAGCGGGAAAGCCGGAATGGCCGCCGCAGTCTTTTGACCGCGGTGCGGTCTTTCGGCGGGAACCGCTTGGCGGGCGGCGACCGCCGCGGTCAGAATGACCGCCTTAGTGTATATGTTATTATTTTTTGTAGTGGAGCCAGTGTCCTTCGACTGTCCTAAAGAGGCCACAAGTTTAAAGGCCGAAACGCGTCGACATTTTCCTTGTGGGATCAAGGGTGTATAAATAACGAACAGAACGTATAAATATTGTATAAGCACCAGATAAACACCTTAAAAGAGTTTTAGGTGTGTGTAGAGGAGTGCTAACCCCTTGGTCACCCTAAGTAGACAGGATCACAATGAGAATTGTACCAGAGTGACCTGGATGAGTTATTTCGTTGGGCATTTTCTTTTTGATGTGTTTTGTTTATGTTTAGTTGTAAATACTTGTATAGTACATTTTATGTTATAATTCCTTGATTTGACTTGTGATAATTGGAGGTTTTTTATATATGTGCTCATGATAAAGTTTACACTGCTATTTTTGTAAATAAATAAATTTATACATATGGGGAAAGTAATTGACCCTACTAACCAAAAGTGAATTTATTGGTTGGTGGAATTAATGTTTAGATTCGTTCCTGCCTGCTATTTTTTGTGAATATACAACGGAAGAATATGCAGCACTTAGGGCCAGATGTATCAAAGGGTTTTACCCATTCTGTGTCTATGGGAAAATGTGTTGGTACATATGGCCCTTAGTTTGTAAGAAAAGAAGTGCCAGGGCCCTCGAAAGGAGGCCACTGCAGCTTGCACCACCCATTGCTCCCACTAGTGCTGCCAATGATGGTACCAACACCAGTGGCGGCCGCAGCTTTAGGGGGAAGGGGGGCGGGCAGGAAGCACACACACACACTCATTCTTTCACACACGCACGCACATCCATTAACAACACTCATACCATTCAAATATGCACGCACGCACCAAACATTCATTTTAAAACATCACACACACACACACACACACATTCTTTCACACCCACGCACATCCATTAACACTCATAATATTCAAACATGCACGCACGCATCAAACATTCATTTTAAAGCATCAAACACACACACTTACCTTCAGCCTCGAGGTCCCAGGAGGGTTGGGACTGCTGCCTTCCCTCATTGGCTGACCTAGGAAGGCAGCAGTCCCAGCCTCGTCACAGAGTGGGATGGGGTCAGTTAGACTGCTGACCCCACCCCATTCTGTGACGAAGTGTCACGGATTGTCACTCGCCCTGGGTGCTTCAGGGCTTAAAACTGAAGCGCCCAGGGCGAGTGTCAATGGGTGACACTTTCCTCGTCATCCAGGGGAGGGCCTTGAGGCACCTTTGCTGAGCTGAGGAGGTCACGCCCATAGGAGCTGTGACCTCCTCAGCCTAGCAAAGTTCAGCTCAGGTAGCCAGGAGCCTGCGCAAATCGCGCACGTCTCACTCCTGGCTGTCTGAGCTGAAAATGAAGAGTGTCTGTCAGGCTGACCTTTGTTCGCCTGACAGACAATCTTCATGAGGGGCAAAAGGTGGGGGGTCGTGGCCCCTCCGCCCTAAAGGACGGGCTGCGCCTGACCATCAAAACTAACCATCACACCCATACAAGTGTGACAATTCAAAATTTTAATATACACTCAAATCACTAATACATGCCGCCCAAGTTATTTTATAGCTCTGGGTGGCAGATATTAGGAATTGTAATCTATATTTAAGTATGCAACAACTGTTGCTGTGCTCTTCACAAAATTGGACACACATCGCCACCAGGTGGTAGGCTGCAATGTGACAATAAAGTGCTGGTGCCGAGCACTGGAAACCCCTGCTTCAAATTAAGCACCAAAGATATCACTGTAGGTGTCTCAAAATTAATACACACTGGCTTGATTGACAATGATCTGCTCCAACTTCTGTCTCAGCTGAAGAACTGATTCCATCACCTCTTCTCGTTCTTGAAACAACTGTTATGGTGTGTAAAGCCAACAACTAATCTTGAACCAGGGAGGCATGATAGCATATGTTTCTAAGGGCAGCGAGGGTCAAGGAGAAGGACATTTGCTGGAATCGAATGGGGGCGCCCAGCTGACGGATGTCGTGTCACCACTTCTTCATGACAAATCTGTTGCTTTGCTTCAGAACACCATTGCCCAAACTCCAGAAACTTTGTGGCAGTCTTTTATGTTACCATTGCCAGGTGAAGAAGAATATTGTTTTTTTCTTTTGTCCCCTACATTCATACATGCATTTATTTATTCACATACATACATATTATACATTCATGTTTACATGCAAATGGTCATTTAGACTTACATACAATTCACCTACATAGTAGGCGTACATATATACTCATATACATTGTTACAATCTCATATTTAACATAACGGAAATGTCACTCTTAGTAATTTGAGGACTTCGATTGTTGAGGAGGTTTTGTGAACTCATTTTTATGGGTCAACCATTCTAAGATGCTACTATTTACTTTGGTGTTAGAACATAAAGTAATTCAAAGTTCAGTTAGTACTCATAGAGGGTCATTCTGACCCTGGCGGCCGGTGGCCGCCAGGGCCACCGACCACGGGAGCACCGCCAACAGGCTGGCGGTGCTCCAACGAGCATTCTGACCGCGGCGGTTCAGCTGCGGTCAGAAGCGGAAAGTCAGCGGTCTCCCGCTGACTTTCCGCTGCTCGTTTGAATCCTCCATGGATGAGGATTCTGACCCCCCCTACCGCCATCCTGTTCATGGCGGGAAAGCCGCCATGAACAGGATGGCGGTAGGGGGGGGTCGCGGGGCCCCTGGGGGCCCCTGCCGTGCCCATGCCAATGGCATGGCCACTGCAGGGGCCCCCGTAAGAGGGCCCCGCAAAGTATTTCAGTGTCTGCCACTGCACCCGTCGCACCTTCCCACTCCGCCGGCTCGATTACGAGCCGGCATCCTCGTGGGAAGGTCGTTTTCCCCTGGGCTGGCGGGCGGTTTTTCAGCAACCGCCCGCCAGCCCAGGGGAAAACTCGTAATACCCGCCGCGGTCTTTTGACCGCGGCGCGGTATTTTGGAGGGCGGCATCCTGGCGGGCGGCCTCCGCCGCCCACCAGGGTCATAATGAGGCCCATAATGTCTTTGGTTCAGAAGGCTTTGGCTACCTTCCTTGGTGATTGACGCTGTGACACCCTGGGACTGCAACCAGGGGTTCAGAACAAGCACAGAACAAATAACTTTACAATGAAGAGATTCATTTGCTTCTGGATGTGATCTATTTCTGCACAGTTCTTCTGAACAGGAAGGTAATGATAGATCATTCATTCTGTGTTGAACTGGCCTTTGACTGAAGGCTGAACTCAGGGGGTCTCTGTCAGCCAGAGAGGAAAAGATCCATTTGCTGTTGGCATGCTTACATTTGAGTTGTTAAGATTAGTGGTATCACTCAGGTCAGTAGCAAGTGTGTAGGTGCTCAAATCAGTCAGTGAGTGGACCTGAACTTCTGTGAAAGCCCCTGTTGACTGAAGCTAGGAAGAATGCTCTGAGGGAAGAATGAATGCTGAATGATAAGCTGCTTTAAATGATGCAAAACAAAGACACAGAGAACAGCATGCACCTCTGGTACACCTTTTTAGAACATCTGAGTGAAGCCTTTCAATCCATGGACCTGGACGAATGAAGGATAATTTAAGAGATTGGTTCATACTCTTTCCTGAGATGTGAAAGGTCTGGGATGACAAATCTCAGACAGTCATGACTGTATGCCTTTGAATCAAGAGGCGGGAGATAAAAGCAGTTAGGGTTCACTCAGTTCCGTAAGTCGTAGCTAGATCCAAGATGGTGAGGACTTTTAAGGTGCACACGCCAGACAGTTTCATATTAACTAATAGGTTTGACAAAGACTGCCCGCCTCAACGCGTACCCTTTGGGGCAGTTGCAAACCTTCTTGGTAGTTATAGGCAACAATATGCTTGTAACCAAGACCCATAAGTGAATGTACTTACCTGAGTACCTTAATTAGTATCAGTAAATAAGAGAGATCTGAACAGCAAGGTCCTGACGAAAGCCAACTGACCAAAAATGGCACCTTTAGCTGAAACATGTAGACCGTATCACTAGATGGTAAGGATTTGTAATGCATCTGACAAACATTTCTCTGTTTTTAACTTTATCCAGTTCCAGTTCCAATTCACATTAAAGACTCTCACACAGGCATAGGAGGTACTTTTATTCTTTTTCACAGATCCCATCATTATCTTCATCCATCATTTTCTGGTGGAGGCGTTACTTACCTGGAGAGCTCAAAAGCCAGGTAGGATACCCGATGATGAGGCTGTCCACTATAACTCTCTAGTGGATATAATGTACACTGCTGCTTGTAAATAGTGGTTGAGGGTTTCCGAGACAATCCTTGTGAGACTGTGGTATTGAGATTGGTGTGGTTCACTCTCAGTTTGATTATTTTCTGCCTGTACACCTGCCCTTTCCACGACATGTGTAGGTTTGTGAGTACTGGTTACTTAAGTGCTCTCTAGCTTGGGTTGTTAATATTATAACCAACATCTGATTAAGAACTAGGCATTAACTAGCTACATTAGGGTCATTGGGATTTCAGAAAACAATCATCCAATTAAAGGTTTTTGATTTTCACTGATAAATAAGTAATCATTAATATGTCTTATTTTAATGTGTTTATTAATGGTTATAATCTCCCATGAGATATAGAAAATAAACATATATAAAATAATATTGTTCTGTGTACCTAATTACAATCCCTGAATCACAAAGGTGAGCTTACACCTTTGGGTAAATGTATGCTTTTTCAGTATTCACAAAACTGCATTTTAATATCAAGCTTACGAGTGTGGAGACTCCGTGGTTGGGGCAGAAAACTAGGTACATAAGAAGATAGGCCTGAGTACTCAGAAACGTACAAATAAAATGCAGTTTTGTGAATTCTGCAAAAGCGTAAAGTTACACAAGCCTGTAAGTTTACCTTTGTGAATAGGCCCAGAGTGTCCAAAGGTTCCTCACTTGATACCCTGTAATCTCTGACAGGTACAATGTCTTGAGCAAGTATACATACTTGGTATATAATTCTACTACAAAATACACCTTTTGCGGTTGCCTTCCTCATGGCTAGGACAGGAAGCAATGACTTACTATCCTCCGAGGCTAGGAAACCTAGCAGTCGTGTGGTTTTTCTACCAAAAGGATTATTTTGGGTCAGGAAAAGTCACAACATGCTTATGATATTACCATGTGTATATGTCGGGATATCACTTATGTGGACTTGGCTATTCGTCCTAAAGTAGCCACTGAAATCACTACTTTCAACAAATAAGGTACATTGGGGTCCTGTGCAAGGGCGGCTCCTCCATTAGGGCGGAGGAGCGTCGCACCCCTGCCAGCAGTGGCAGCTGCAAACATTTTACTAATAAAACTATGTTTTTATGTTTTTTTAATGTTTTATGTTTAGCGTTTTTGCGTCAAATGTGCGGGCCACGGGCTGTGGCGAGCAGTGAGGGGGAGTGCACAGCACTCCCTCTCAGAGAGCATTTGTGTTTGGCCGGCCATCTCGGGCCGGCCAAACACACATGCGCACTGGGCTCTCTCCAGCCCGGCAACACAGCAACTGGAGAGGCCTGCACAGGCTCCCAGTCTGCCTGGGAGCGCCCTGGCTGGGCGCTCCCAGGCAACCATAACGCTGCTCTGAGCAGCAGCAGGTTTTGTGGCCGGGCAGGCTGGGAGCCTGTGCCTGCAGGAGAGCAGCGGATGGAGCGATGCGGCCATGGAAGTGTTCTTTTTTTCAATTAATTTAATTTTTATTTACCCCCCGCACCACCCGGCCCCTTCTGTGCACGGCGAGCCGCAACTGGTCCTGTGTGACAACAAACACGTTCATCACAACTGAATGCCATTCACCATTTGCGAAAGTATACGTAATGGGTCTTTCAAACTTGTAAACTGACCCCTACAAACTCACTCACACAAACTGTTTGCCAAAGTGCGATTCAATAACACATTGTAAAACTTCCTTTCAATTTGTTTCACCCCCTTTTTCTCATGAAAGCTCAATAAAGCACTGCCACATGTTCGAACATGGTGACACTTCTACTAGTATCATTCTGGTATGGACTTATATTCACAACAAATGATGTGGCAGATGGATCTATTACGTATCTGCCTATCTAAATCCATGATCTCTTTGAAACTCATGACACCCGGATTTGTTAGTCTATTTTCTTCATATTGTTATTTCTTTAGTAATGTGTATTAAAACTTCCCTTGCCTCTGAATAAATGAAATATACCTTCCTACTTCAGTGCCAATATATAAAGAGCTTTCACTTTGTAAAGAAATATAGGTTGTTGGTTGTCACAGTATGAGTTCCACCCCCTCACTGATTTCTGCTCAATACAAAGTTGAATGTGGTGGTGTAAAGTGTACATATCCAAGTAAGTGCTGCTGTATGTGGTGGTACATGGTAGTCAATAAAGGGTGTAGTTGGTGGTATTTGTGCAGATGTTCTACACAAAATTCAGGTTTAAGTGTAGTCCTGCACGTTTTAATGCCTTCTTTGAACAGGTGTTAAAAATGACACCAAAGGTCAAGTGCCGGAACACCCCCCTTGCATTCATTATGTCTGGTGCAGGCATAATGTGGTGCAAAGGGGTGCAAAGTGGCCCAATGCGAGCATTGCTCCACTTTGTAAATACGGCGCTGCAAAAACGCCTTCCTAACGCCACATCAGCGTAAAAAAATGATGCTAATGTGACGCAGGAAGGCTCAAGGGGCTTGTAAATATGCCCCAGAGTGTTTCCAAGGCATCTATATGATGTAGATGCTGAGAATATGGCGTAGATGGAGCATGGTGTAGGTATACAAGATCTGGTGTAGGATGTCAGTTGATTTAGGGTGCCGGTGCATTCATTCCACTGTGATCTAGGGTTTCTGTAAAGGGTGTAGGGGATGCGAGAGTAGACGACAGAAGGTACGTGTTGTGGGTGTAGTGCGCAGGAGCGTGAGTATATAAGTAAGGGTAATAATTGGAATTGTATTTATATAGTGCTAACTACCCCTGACGAGGCGTCGAAGCGCTTTAGATGATCATTTGACCTGGTGGTGCGTTGTCATGGTGGTGCGTTGGGTGTAGGCAGTGGAATATGCCTCAGATGTTTACGGAGAGGGCTAGTAGTGTTACCGTACGTGAGTATAGGAGTGGAGGTGCGCTGTGGTGTTTGTGTAAGGTGGTGCCTAAGGGTTTGAGGTAGCAGTGTAGGTGCTGTCAACAATGATCTTAGTATGATAAGTGGGAGCGAATAATCTCCATGGTAATGGGCAGACACTGGCGTGAGAACATGCATGTAACAAAAAAGTTAACATCACTACAACAAGTGATTACACGCAAATAGTTAATGTCGTAACGGATTAGTGTCTCCCAGTGCCATATTAACAGCTTCCTCCTTCCCTTCTGGGGCCTCAATGAGGGTGGGAGTGACCTTGTAGTGCCTGTCTTTATCCCAAGCAAGGTTTGACTGCACAGCCAATTCTCACAGCTCCACAGTAGCAAAATGGCTGCCTGGGGAGAGCCCCTGCATGCTGACACCGGCCAAGGGACCTCCGGCAGCCGGTAGCTGATAGAAGATGCCAGGTAGACTGGTGCAGGCCGAGAAGGTTACAAAAGCCACTCAGTGCACCCTCAGTCACAGAGAGGGCACAACAGGAGAGGCCATGCATGCAAGTCTGCCTACGCGCATCTCCAGAAGAGCCTGTGAATGCGGTGACAGAGTGGCTCTGGGACAAAAGAGGTGTGGCGTGCCAGCCCAGAGCCAAAGAAAAGAGCAGCAGCCATGCCACACTCATGGCACCATGCCAGTCCACTTCAACCAGAATTCAAAAGCCGACACATTGACCATAACTTAAAAGGAATGGCCAGAACCTACTTACTAAATTGAATAGCGTATCCCAGCTAAAAGGATTTTGCAAGTCACCACAAAGTTCCATCCCCTTCTAAAGACACCTGGCCTTCCTAATTCCTCTATATGATGGATCACTTACAATACTCTTATAATGGAAAGTTTGGGAGGGGTACATTACTGCATATGTGACATATGGGAGAGAGTGTGTGGTGGTTAACTAGATAACTTTGGAACCTAGAAATTGAGATCATATCCCAGCTTTGATGCTTGAAGAACAAGTTTGTGATTCTGGGCAGCTCTCTTTATCTCCCTGCATCATGATGTAAACGTACATGTTGTAGACTTCAGTTCAACCCTCTACTGTCCTAGTAAGATGTCTCCCTTTGTCCTAAGGTTTAATTGCCCTTTGGGCTAAATGTGCAAAATGGCTTAGCCCAGGGCTGAAATCAGAACCATTGCAGTGTTGAACAGAAGTGGGCGTCATCACACGAAAACTAAAATGGACCGCCAAAGAAGGGTACAAGTGCGATACCTCCGTTTACAAACCAAAACCACAAAAGTCTCCACTTTGAGACTGAGAGCATGACAGGCCTCACAACCAACAAATGTCCATCATCATCCAATTACCTTTTATTGAGTTGATATTATCAGAATTAGCACAAGTCAGACCTTGTGCTAGAGAAATGAGCGGCCAGTTCAGTCCCAGGTGAGGGCCTAGTTCCCAGTACTAGCAGGCGTGGGGAAGTCTTGCAATCTCTGTCACTTCCAAGGCACATTTTTTGCTCTATAAGGGCATTTGAGATGATGGAAAGTTTTTCCCCAGAGCATACTTCCAGATCACCAAGCTCCTCCTTTATCTCTGCCTCATTAGTTCTTTACTGGTCGTTTACCAAGCAACGGTGGTGTTTGGAGCTCTGTATGGAAGTCCATACAGCCTGCATGATTCTAGGCCGTACACCGTGGGATGAGACCAGGCTGCGGTATAGGCAGACGTCATGGGCCACATTCTCCAAGAAATTACCTAGGTAGCCGAGAGATGTGGGTTCAACACCGAGTTGCTCTAAGCAGAGCCCTACAAACACGTCTTCTAGCTTCAAGGGGGGCAGCAAAGGTGCAATGGCTAGGAGGGCTGGTGCAATCTCAGCAGAGAGGATATAGCTCCAACCGGGGCAGAAGGGTGGGAAGACTTTTTCTGGGTACTCCGCCCAAGACACGTAATATTTGCTCAGAGGGTTGCGGGTGGGTTTGTCGGCCGAGTGGATGCTGCCTGTATAAAGTGGGAAGGGCAAGTCAGAGGCTTCCAACAGCAGTCGCACTAGGCGCCAGACATTGACAAAGACATCGCTGTCTGTCTTCATGATGTACTCGGCTCTTGGGCAGTGCTCTGACACCCACTGAAAGCCCATCAGTGTCTTGAGTGTTAGGTTGACGTAGCTGTCGAAGAAGCCCTTTTGGACCAGATCATCAAAGACGGCATGCTCTGAGGCCAAGGAGTCCTGCATCTTCTGGCCATTCCTCCTGCCGAGGAGGAACACGGTCTTGATCTGCTTGCCGGATGCACTTGTCACACTCGCCCAGGTTCTGCGGATAATAGACCGTGCCCGCCGCTGCCCAGGAGAGGAGGAAACCAGAATGATCACAAAAGGGTCAATGTCTTCACAGCCCTTCCGAGGAACCAAGATATAGTCACTTGAATTTAGAATCGAAAGGTATTGGTTAGCACCATGGCGGAATGGTTCCTGCAACAGGATGATTAAGATGATGAAGGTTGCTGAGAGGTAGAGGAGGAGAAGGCAGCATCTATGTTTGATGGACCAAAGTATCAAGTGCTTGACCTGCAGGTAAAAAAAAAATGGTGTCAGCTGTGTTTGCAGGAGGGCCTAATCATGAATAAAATGGCAATACAGAGAAAAAACCCTAATGATTCACTGAGTTTGTACATGCTGCATAGATATAAGACATTTGTGATACATCAAAGTTGTTCCCACCAGGAGCTATGGCAGAGACAGACCCATATATCATCTCTTACGCCTTCACTTCATGCGGGATCAAGGTCAAAGGTACTCATTGTCAATCATATCTGCCCTTGTACAGTGATATAGTGGTGAAAGACTGGGTTCCTGGTGGTACAGTTTGTCTCCACCATTAGGTCTATTGAGTCTCTTTTCACTAACTGGTAAGAAATAGCTCTCTGTTCCCACCGCACGGCGTAACTGTGAAAGAAGGCGCACGTCTGTGTGCAATGCATAACGTAAATGCCAGAAGAGGCTCAACATTCGTGGAGTCTGTCCCCAACGCATGTTGTGACCAAGAGAAGAAGAAGAAATAGTCCTTTCAGTCTGTCTCTCTGTGTGATGTAAAGAAGACTCAAGACTTATCAATTTTATTATTTTGCATTACATTTTGGGAGTTTATTAAAACAGATAACTTTGACAATGCAATACAATGTACTTATATTTACAATAATACTGCAAAAATAAGTGGGTATAAAGAACAAGACTGTTTCAAGACAGATAAAGTACTTGAGTATATTATAAAATAGTTATTTGGTTACAACAAATACTTATAACATCAGACAGTTGAGGGTAAACAAAGCTGACATTGTCAGGAGGGGGCTTAGTTGGGAAGTGCTGTGTGAAGAAGATTTTGGTGTCATATTAGAGTAGTGGTATTCAAACTTGTTAATGCTGTGCCCCCTAACACCAGTGGGAGAAATAAATGATCGGGCCCCCCTCAGAATTTTTCAGAACCATTCTATTAAGTTGTAAATGTTTAAATACGTCAGGACTTATTTAAACATTGCAGTTATGTTCTGTTACCTTTTTACAAATGTAATAAAAAAAATTCTGCTTAAAACAAAGCACTATTATCTGCATAATCTTTCTTTTTGGCAGAGACTGGAGCCCCCCTGGGATCACTTGAGGCCCCCGAGTTTGAAGACCCCTGTATTAGAGTGTGAAGAAGATACTCGTGACTTCTTCTGTGAAACCAAAGCAGGTCAGAGCAAGGTGTATAGTCTGTGGAAGGGGCCTTCATAGTCACAAGCTAGAGGAGCAAAGGCTTATCTGCAAGTCTTCCCTTTACTGTAATTAGGCATCAGCATGTATGCCATACAATGGCTCGGTGGTGCAAAGCCTTGGTTTGAGATAGTCAGGGCAATTCACAAAGTAACTTAAAGTTGTGAGGAAGTTTATGCCTTAACGCTTTTGAGTAAATTTACTACTTTTGGCTATCCAAGTGTAAAGTTACTCGAAAGTGTAGACTTACACATCCCCACCTGCTGAAGTGCAGCCAAATTTATGAATGTAAGTTATTATTGCCAAAAAGAAACAGTTTAAGTTAGTACCACACAGGACAAACCACTGGTACTGCCACACCCGCCCAGAGAAAACAACGGAGCCACAGATTTAAAATAAAACTCCATAAGAAATAATGTTCATTTAAACTGAATTATTTTGTTGTGTAGCCATTTTAGTTATAGCTCCATGCACATTATCTTAACATACTAGGCCTGCCACTGTGCACTTTAACCTAGATATATTTTATTCAGCTTAGTTTTATTATTCTTATATCTAGCGGTTTTTGCCTAGGCCAGCACTGTGTTCTCAAACAAGACATTCTTGCTCACTCTGTGCTTCTTCCAAGGCTGCAGCAAGATAGATTGCCGATGAACGTGGTATGTTTTGTCTCTGACATTCATAGAAAACACACATCCTTATGTAGGGACATTTTCTCAGAACATCAGCTGTTTTATTATAAAAACACTTTCCTGCCCCTTACATGTTAGAGGGAGATTCCAGCCAGAGAACCACGACTGTATGCTGATTGCTTCGCTACAGCTGCTTAGGCAGACTTCAGGCCTTTGCTCAGGTCTGGGGGTTGATGTCTTCCCAGGAGAACCTGAAGGGCAGAATTAGAGCATAACATGCTGTGCTCTATTATAGCCTAGGTAGGAATTAGTCTATTGACTCTAGTGACAATATGGTAGCGTTATTTCTATGCTTTACTCTCCTAGTCACAATCTTAATCTTGTTATGCTGTATTGTCCTGGTTATTGCAGTTCATGCTTTGCTATCTAAGATGCAGTCGCTTTATTAAAGCATTGTTGAAACTTATACTGCCTCAGTTTGTCATTGTGTATGTGAGACTAATGTAACTGAGAGAAACGGATGAGACCTAAGTGACCATAGTTTCCCTGAGAAATCAAATATGTCATGCGCTCGGCTGCCCAATCATCCCACCCTTGGGTGGAGATGAGGCACTGCTAGTTAGCCTGAGCAAAGCCCGGATTGGAGCGACAGGTGTCACCTATAGTGAGTCAGACTCAGTCTCCCACACCACAGGCGATTCTGCCACTCAAAATCCAGAGTCTCATTAGAATACTGAGAGCCTACACAAAAATTTCAAATAGATAAAAATGTAAATATAATTTAATGTTTGAAAACAAACAAAAAATAATACAACCTTTTTTGAATTTATAAGTGCATGCAACATTGTTTTTTGTATTAAAATATAATTAAACTACTTTCAATTAATTACATGCATCACCATTATCACTAACAATGTCAAATTTAACCAGAACGTTGTGAACAACATAGAAGCCTTGTGACCCCTGCTAAGAAAAGACAATAATTTGAATGTTGGAAACACTTAGAAGTTTTGAAAATATAAGGATCTACATTTTAAGGGGCAGGAATTTTAACACATTTTGAAGTCAAAAGGAAGACTTAATTGAGAGTAGATACATGTGCTTTAGGAGTGGGTGCAGTCGTGCCTCAAGTCCAGAGAGGTATGGAAAAGTCTGTAATATTTGCTTCTCAGTCCCTCACCCCCACTGAGAAAAGCCATTCTATCATCGAAAGAGAGGCGTTGGCAGCTGCATGGGTGCTGGAGATTTCAAGACATTTGTATGGGGTGTGTTGTTTGTGCTGAAGGCTGATCATAAGCCCTTGATCAAGGTGTTTCAGCCAGAGGGAGCAGTAAATAGTTGAGCAGCCTGGCCAGAGTTGTTGCACGGTTTAAGAAATTCATGTATTCACTAGAATACATTCCAGGAAGGTCTAACCATCAAGTTGACTGTATCTCTTGGTTACCAAGATGGTGAGAAGATTGGAATGGCGGAGAAGAAAAACTGAGAGACATGAAGGCTGTGGTTCCAAGTGTGCAATGGGGAAATGTGATGATGTGGTCACTAGAGAACAATAGTTAGAAGCTGATGAGTCAATCAGGAAGCTGGTGAAAGAAGGCTGCAGAAGCGAGAGCATTGGTTTTCTCCATGCAACTGTGCTGTCACTAATCCTTGAGACCAAGTGATGGGTGCAATCTTGAGTAGGGTTTTGTAGCCTCGAGTCCAAGATGGTTGCCACTCCCAAACAGGGAGATAGTTCTTTGTTTACTCACATATCACACACCGGGCATTGTTAAGACCATCAGCCCCTCTAACTTCTTTGTTGTGACCAGCACCACATGCCTGTTTCTGCTGGGTCATCAAGTGTCGGGGTGGAGGGGGTACAGATTATGACAATTAATGGGGCTTGTATACGCCACAATTGCTGCTGAAAGGCCAAAAACTAGGTGTTGCTGAAAATGCTAACAAGTAGACTATGGGCTTGATTTAGATTTCGGTGGAGGGGTTACTCTGTCACAACAGTGACGGATATCCCGTCTGCCGAAATCTAAATCTCTTTGTTTCGTATGGGATTTAGGTTTAGGCGGACAAGCTATCCGTCACCGCTGTGATGGAGTCACCCCTCTGCCGAAATCTAAATCAGGCCCTGAAGGAGGTGCTGGGACTCTTGGTAAGCCTGGGTCAGTCAGGCTTTACACTGCCCAGTTTGACATAACCTCAGACGCTTGCGCTGCTGTATGCTGCTGGTAACAGGAGTGACACGGCCCACAGTGGTCCTTTCTTTAGATGCAGAACGGACATTTGGTTCAGTAGAGTGTCCCTTCCTTTTTGCTGTAAGGCACAGCAGAGGTTTGCCCAACATTCTGTGACTGGGTGAAGCTTCTCTACTTTGGTCCAGTGGCGAGGGTTAGAGTCACGGGGTCCTCTGGAGGCACTTCCAGTTGCAGACAGGGATGTCCTCTCTCTCTGAAATCCTGTTTGCCACCTCACATACCTCACATTCAACCTTAATCCAAAGACTCGGGGAGACTGGTTGTAGTATGGAACACTGAGGAACACTAAAGATATCCTTGGTAGACGAGGTTGAGTCGTTTCTCAAGAAAGGTTTATTAAAGATCCACGGCAGGCATATACACGACTGGACTGGATGAAGGTCAATCAGCAACTCTCCCGCAGCCAGGATTCCAGAACCTCAGAAGGAAGGTTCTACTAACGTAACAGTGTGAAACTAACTAATTTAAATAACAATAAGTAAGTGGAGAATGAACCAGATAAAAACAAATAAGCATTGTTAATACAACTAAATGAGACACAAATTAAGTAGCGGCAACAACAAGTAAAACTTAGATACATATGCTACATCATCTTCCTCCTCCCCAAAACAAAAGAAAACAAAAACTTAGATACATATGCTCAAAAATACATACACTAATATAAACAATAATCATTGTATTTCGAAGGAAGTTTAACAATCCTATGACTGCGTGTACACGATAAAGCTGGGTCAAACGACGAGGAAAGTTCCGGATGATATGGAATGCTTGCTTGACCCCTGGAATTACTTTGCATGAGGTTGAACATTTTGTCTTCACCATTGGTAGATCCGTCGATAAATGTGGCACCAGAACTGACCTCCTCACGTCCGGCATAGACCTGTTTGAAAATGTCAGCTTGTGAAGTAGAAATTGGAATAATAGAGTTTTTATTCCACCACCCCTTACCTTCGAGTAATACAGAAGATTTAGAAACTCTTAAAACCTTTACAGGTAAGGAATATGCCGAAACTCCCTTGGGTACTTTACAAGGCTTCTTAATCAGAACCCAGTCATTCACATTAACAATCACCTCACTCACTTTTTTGCGAGAATCATAATCGCGTTTTTGAAGGAATTGTTTCTCAGAGACTTTCTGTTTCAACTCTTTAATATCCACCTTCACGTCCTTATGAGAGGGGGCCATCCATGAAGGTGTTAACTTAGATCTAGATTCCCTCCCTCTGAGCAACACAAAGGGCGAAAAACCTGTAGTGGAATGCGGCGTATTGAGATAAGCCCACAATTTTTCATTTAAAAATTCTTTCACATTGCAGTTGGTAGCAACAGCCGTTTGAACCCCTTCTTTGAGAATACGATTAGCTCTCTCCACCAGTCCATTGGAAGAAGGACTGTACAGAGCTACACACGAATGTTTAACATTGTACTTGAATAAGAAATTTTCTATCTTACTGGAAATGAATTGAACCCCATTGTCAGTAACAATGTTGGACGGTGGACCTTCTAAGTAAAACAGAGATGACAGAAATGAAATAACAGATTCCGTGTCAGTATGTTCCACAAAATCGTAATATATCCATTTTGAAAAGTAATCAATAGCAACAATCATGTACTTCATGTTTCTAGGCAGAATGGTAAAAGGGCCGGAGAAATCTACAGCAATACTTTCCCAAGCACCATTGGGAAACGGAATATTATGCAATGGTTTAACGTGGCACTTCCAATGTTTGTCAGAAACCACACAAGAGGTACACTGGTCCACAAAATCCGACACCTGTTTATCAAGGCATGGCCACCAGTATTTTCCTTTTAACCTTCTGCAAGTGGCTGATACGCCTAGATGTCCTTCATGAGCAGCCTTTATAAGCAAGGGCCTTAAATCAAAAGGAGGAATGTAGAGAGGACCTCTCATGCACACACCGTTCTCACTCGATAACTCAGCGGCTAGCTGACGAAAAGTGTTGAGTTCCCCGCAGAATTTCTGATTCTTTGGCCAACCATGAGTAATGTGAAACATCACTTCTGAAAGAACTGAATCTCTTGACATCGCAGAGATCCAATCTTGCTCAGAAAATAAACCTTCAGAAGTTGAAACTACATCCAACGCACCAATCACACACTCTGTATCCTCCTGTTCAGTATCAGTTAAAGGTAAAGGCAACCTAGAAAGGCAATCCGCCCTAACATTTTTCCCTCCAGGAATATATTTCACATCTAGATTGAATTCTTGTAACTTGGACAACAGTCTTACCAACCTTGAAGAGGCTTTACCTAATCCATTCCCATCCATCAAAAATACCAGAGGCTTGTGATCCGTGTAGAGTGTACAGGCCATACCCCAAATATAAGTCTTAAACTTATGTACTGCCCAGACACAGGCTAAAGCCTCTCTCTCAATGGTGCTGTAATTGACTTCAGTATCTGAGAGAGATCTCGACGCAAAGGCAATTGTGTGTTCACGACCATCCACCCATTGGCCAAACACCGCCCCCAAACCCTTCATGCTAGCATCCACTGCTATAAAAGATTTAGCAGATGGTATAAATGGTTTCAAGGCCGGAGCAGACAATACGAGTTTTTTAATGGCGTTAAATGCCCCCATCACTTGTTCATCCCATTCGAACTTGCTACCCTTCTTCAACAGATTTCTAAGGGGTTGTACTATCATCGCATAACTATCAACGAACCTAGAGTAATATTCGCATAGGCCCAAAAATGAACGAAGCTCATCTTTGTTTGATGGGCAGGGCGCATTACAGATGGCATCCAGGTTTCCTTGTTTAGGCTTAATGCCATCAGCAGAAATAGAATGACCTAAGTACTCTACCCTCTGGACCAAAAACTTACATTTCTCCTTTTTAATTGTGATACCATAGTCTCTGAGAATAGAAAAAACTTTGTCTAGTAAAATGTAATGTTCTTCCATGTCTTTAGTGTGGATCAAAATGTCGTCCTGAAAGGCACATACACTGTCAAAATCACCAAATAAAGAATCCATTAATTTCTGGAAAACGCTCGCTGCAGAGGCTAGTCCGAAAGGAAGTCTGAGATACTTGTATGCCCCAAAAGGAGTCACAAAAGTAGTAAGTTCTTGAGAATCTACACTAAGGGCAATCTGATGATATGCAGAGTGCAAGTCAATGGTGGAGAAAAATGTTGCAGTGCCCAAACTAGCAATCATCTCTTGTATACGAGGAAGAGGATGACAATCAACAATTATGTTTTTATTAAGTGATCTTAGGTCCACACATAATCTCAAGTCCCCATTTTTTTTTTTTTGTAAGAACAATGGGTGAAACCCATTCAGAAGAGTCTGTAGGAGTTATAATACCGTTAACAACCAGTTTATCCAAAAGATCTTTGAGTTGCCCTTTTACAATGATAGGAATGGGTCTTACTTTATGAGCTACAGGAATGACTCCATTCTTGAGTCTGATGCAGTGTTCAAAACCTTTCACTACACCAATTTCATCAGCAAACACTTCAGGGTATTTCATTGTAAAAGTGTCTGAGATGTTGGTAGCAGGTAAGCTAATTTTTGACACTTCTAGGGGCATTTCTCCTAAGACTATCAGATTGTCAAAACCAGGACGTAGTATAATGCCTAGCTTCGCAAGATCTTTCCACCCTATTATATCTCTGCCATCCACTGCTACATACATTTTTGTCACTGTGCTCCTGCCCAAAATAGATAAAGTAGATGAAAAATACCCTAAAAGTTCAATGTCATGATCCCCAAAGGCTTTGGGACTAATGTCAGCATCAATCAAAACCTTAAAAGAGGGCCAGAACCTGCGGTAAGTAGTCTCTGCAATAATAGTGATGGGTGAACCAGAGTCTGCCATGACCGAAATATCCACAGAATCGATGACTGCCTGACATACAGGCCCCTTGATACTCCTAACTGTGGTAACATCCACTGTTAGAACAACATTAGAAAAGTTAGTAGTACAGTCATTCACTCCATCATCCGCCTGTTCAACTTTGGAGTACACATTACTAACTCTCACTCTCATACTATTGCTAGTGGGAGGTTTGTAAATACGGTTAGGCTGCCTGCAAACAACCTGAAAATGGCCCAGTTTCTGACATTTTAAGCATTTCTTGCCCAATGCTGGGCATAACTGGTTGTTTCCTAAGTGATTGCGTGAGCCACAGCGGAAACACAGCGGTGTACTCTTGTTAAATTTTGTGTTTCTTTCCTTAATATAATTGACCTCTGAGTCTCCTAGTTGATTGACTCCCAGTCCTTCTAGGTGTCCAGACACTACTTTAGAGGTAACAATGGATCTCTCGACAGCTTTAGCTATGTCTAGTGTTTCCTCCAAAGTAGGGTTACGACATGCTAACAAACGTTCTTGAATTTTTTTTGAATAACAATGGAAAACAAACTGATCCCTAATATGCATGTCGACTTGAGCACCAAAATCACATCTCGCAGCTAACACACGCAAATTAGCCACAAACTCCTCCACTGACTCATCCACAGCTTGCTTGTGCATAACAAAATTGAATCTTTCCAATAATACATTGTACTCATCTGAGAACTGCTTCCCAATTCTCTCTTTTGCTTCAATATAAACATTCCATGTTACGTTATCACCACCGCTTCCATCAGGTGGAGAAATTATAGGCAGGTTGTCAAAAACTCGCTGCCCAGCCACACCTAAGTGATTAAACAATAGAGCTAACTTTCTTGAGGGAGAAAAGTCATTGGCATCAATTGCCACTAAGTAATTTTCAAAAATTCTAATCCATTCCCTCCACTTAATGTCCGGTTTACCAGTTTTGGATAAAAAAGGTGGAGGTTGTACTACCAGGTTATTAGAAGCCATGAAGAGATAACAAATAATTTGAAAATATAGATTACATGTATTTGTCCCGTCGATGAAATGTCAATGTTCCTATTAAAAAGGTTGATTTCGGAGTGTAGAGATGCACATACGCGTCCGTAAAAACTTGACTCTCTACGCCCCCTTTTTTTTTTTCCTTTTTTTTTTTTTTTAAATGCAGCTGTACGCACACGCGTTAGTTTCCTAGGCGACAACGTCTCTATCGCGTCTGTATCCTAGGCGACCACATCGTTAACAGCGCGCGTCCTGAGTTCTTTGATCACAGCACGGGACGACTATCAGCTCGAGATAGACAGCGCGCGGTGACTTGAAACTCCACAAATCTCAACAGCACAAGAAAAGGTAAGCTAGCACGTTACCAATGTGAGTATTTGGCCGTGGGCCGGTCGGTGGATCCCTCGAGAAGATTCAGGCTCCGAAATAAAACTGCTCCGTAGTTTTTTTCTTCTTAATCGCGATGTATCTTGAAATCTTCTTCTTCACCCCACTCCTGGTACCAAATATGTAGTATGGAACACTGAGGAACACTAAAGAAATCCTTGGTAGACGAGGTTGAGTCGTTTCTCAAGAAAGGTTTATTAAAGATCCACGGCAGGCATATACACGACTGGACTGGATGAAGGTCAATCAGCAACTCCCCCGCAGCCAGGATTCCAGAACCTCAGAAGGAAGGTTCTACTAACGTAACAGTGTGAAACTAACTAATTTAAATAACAATAAGTAAGTGGAGAATGAACCAGATAAAAACAAATAAGCATTGTTAATACAACTAAATGAGACACAAATTAAGTAGCGGCAACAACAAGTAAAACTTAGATACATATGCTACACTGGTGTCTGTGGAAAAGCTCTAAGCTGGTTGAAATCTTTTTTTGGCGTTATCGGAGTCCCACGGTGCAGTTAGATCTTTTCAATTCTAGAACTATGGCCCTAGGCAGAGGGGTACCACAGGGCTCATCGTTAAGCCCTGCACTTTTCAGTATCTATGTGGCCTCAATGGCTCAAGTGATTAGATCATGTGGTTTCAAGACCATTGTTCATACAATAGTAACATCTAGATTGGATTACACTAATAGCCTGCACTTGAACCTTTCGGCCTATTTGATTCACCAGCTTCAAATCATACAAAAAGCAGCAGCGATCATCATGGAAAATGAGACAGCACCAGCCACTCATCAGGCACCACAACACACAATGGCGGAGGTGCTCCTGCCGTTCAGTGAGCTTGCAGATCCTGCCACAGCGTCACCTAGATGGAAGGTGTGGGTCGGGCGCCCAGAGAACTACTTTGTGGCCACCCGTGAGAAGGACGGAGCGGTCAAGAGATCATTGCTTCTACACTTTGTGGGAGATGAAATATACAAACTCTTCAGACATCTGCCGAACACAGGTGCCTACGACGACTATGATGCAGCAGTGAGGGCCCTGAATACGCACTCCGACCCGCAGCTAAACCCAGATTTTGAACGCTTCAAACTACGACAGGCGAGGCAGAGAGAAGGTGAATCCATCAACCACTTTTACTCTCGCCTCTGGGGGCTGGCAAGCACGTCCCGAAGAAGATCAACAAAAGGAGGTACTTGAGCAAATTATACAGGGATGCAGGAACAAAACACTGAGAGGACTGATTCTGAGACAACCAAATATCAGTTTGGACGAGATCTTAATCATGGCACGGTCCCATGACTTATCTGCGGACAGAGCAGCAGAGATGGACATGGCAATGTCACACATGCCAGAGAAAACCCTGGTGGTCAAAACGGAACGTGCAGATGCAGTACAGGTGCAGCAAACAAGGAGAAAACCTAGGCCATATCCCCCAGCTAAGCCAGGAGGACGATGTGATTATTGTGGGAGGGAAGAACATAACCCAAGAGACTGTCCAGCTCAAGGGAGGACCTGTTTCAACAGCGGAAAAATGAATAATTTTGTAGCTGTCTGCAAAGGAGGGGTAAGGGGAAGAGGAGTGAGAGGGAGGCGCCCGCCCATCAGGGGGATCAAACAGCTATCGCTAGATGACCATGTGGCACGAGGGACATGCTACCCAGCATTGTGCTACACCCTAGAGGTCTCCTCTCCCAGAGAAAATGAGGAAGAAGAAGTATTTCTAATATAATTCACAAATGATTTAAAGAGACACTGGCAGCCTCAGCCCACATGCATGATCGAAGTAGCAGGGCTCCCTGTCAAGGCCCTCATAGACACAGGAGCCTCAATGAATGTGATGAGCATGCAACAATATCGCCTCCTCCAGCCCCGTTGAATACAAAGATATTCATGTATGGAAGTCGCATGCCGTTGCCTCTAAGAGGATGTATGGCAGTAACAGTGTAGGCAGAGGACCTAACAATCAATACCACATTTTCTGTAGTCGACAGGGACGCGGACACTCTCCTTGGCAGTCAAGCGGCAGAGGAATTAGGCCTTGTCATGTTCAGAAAAAGCATACGGACGTGCCAAATTGACAAGCTACTGAAGAAATTTCTGGAAATGTTCAAAGGCCTTGAGTGCCTCAAAGCACCTCCAATCAAGTTGCATATCGACAAGGCTGTGAGGCCGGTTGCCCTTCGACACTGGTGGATACCATTTCACCTAGGGCCGCTAGCTGAGCAAGAGCTGGCAAACCTCGAAGAGCAGGGAGTCATAAAAAAAGTGTCCGGCCCCACCCCCTGGGTATCGCCCATGGTGATTGTGGAAAAGCCGAAGCAGCCCAGGAAAATGTATCTCTGTATTGGCATGAGACTTCCCAATCAGGCTATTAAGCGAGAGAGACACATTACCCCCGCCCCAGACAACATCATAGCCGATTTGAACGGATCCAAGTGGTTCTCCAAATGAGACTTGAACGATGGATACCGCCAACCCAGACTAGCAGAGGAGAGCAGATACATTACCACGTTCTCGACGAAGATACAAACACCTAAGCTTCGGTGTATCATCAGTGACGGAAGTCTTCCAGGACGCCATTCAACAAACTTTATTTGGATTACAAGGCGTCATGAATGTAAGCGACGACATGCTAATATATTCCACAACAGACGAGGAACACCATTGGCATGTGAAAGATACCCTCCAACGACTGTTGGAGCATAGACTCACCCTCCATAGAGACAAGTGTGTTTTTTTTTTTTCAAACGTCGATTGAGTTCTTCCGATACGTGTTCAACCAAGAAGGTTTCCAAGTAGAACCACGAAAATCCAGTGCCATCAAGAAAGCTCCCGCCCCGAAAACTGTGACTAAAGTGCAGAGTTTTCTGGGAATGGCGACATACTGTGGCAGGTTCATCCCAAAGCTGGCGCCGCTATCAGAGCCACTCCGAGCCCTCACAAAAACGGATGCCCCATGGGTATGGGGGAGCCGGGAGGAAGAAGCATTCCAAGCATTCAAAAAGGCTCTTCTGTGTGATGCCACTAGGGCGTACTTCGACCTCACGAAAAAGACCGAACTTACGGTTCACGCGAGCCCGGTAGGACTCGTGCAGTCCTGGCCCAAGAAAGTGAGCCGGGCCGCTGGGCTCCACTAGCCTATGCCAGCAAGGCACTGACCTCGAACGAACAGCGCTTCTCTCAAACCGAGAGGGAGGCCCTGGCCATTAAGTGGGCGTGTGGTCACTTCCACCTGTACCTACAAGGAAGACCCTTCCGGGTGGTCACCGGCCATCAACCACTTGTCTCTCTGTTCAAGGGGAGCGCATCACATCTGCCTCCACAAATCGAAAGATGGGCAATTCAGCTCCAGCACTACTGCATGGATGCTGTATACCAACCTGGGTCTGAAAATCCAGCGGATTTCCTATCCAGACACCCTCCGGAATAGTCTCAGTTCGCCACTCAAGACGAAACGGACACCGAGGCGCATGTACACGCATTGGCTCAGGGTAGTTGTCCCAAGGTGCTCAGCACAAAATAAATTTCAGAAGCTGTCTTGGAAGATGAGGTGTTGCTGCGAGTGAAACAAACGTTGGACGGCGGCTCCTGGCATAGCTTTCTACGAAACACAGGCAACTGGACTGCCGCTGAACATGAACGTCTAACAAAACCATGGAGAGTCCGGAATGAGCTAAGTTTGACGTCTGATGGCTGTAGTGATGTATTGGTTTGTATGTAAAAGAAGAATGCTATGACATCAGAGGCAGTGGAATGTTGGGGCAGGCTGTGACTGGGGATTGGAATGTTTTCATATGAAAGGTCGGAGTTGTGCCGGTTTGGGGATGGCAAGCGCATGTATCTCTGTCTGTACATTATAACTGGAAATAAACTTTTAAGGAAAGAACAAGAAGAGCCAGTGTACTTACTTCACATGGCGACGAGCAGGATCGTAAAGCAGCAAGCATTGGACTGAGAAAACTGCAATTATTGGAAGGCAACGCTACAGGCATCAGACTGAGGATTGGAGAGCAGCTATTTTCGGACCTGCTTTGTTAAAGGCAACTTATTGTGGAATGTTGGGGCAGTGGAATGTTGGGGCAGGCTGTGACTGGGGATTGGAATGTTTTCATATGAAAGGTCGGAGTTGTGCCGGTTTGGGGATGGCAAGCGCATGTATCTCTGTCTGTACATTATAACTGGAAATAAACTTTTAAGGAAAGAACAAGAAGAGCCATTGTACTTACTTCAATGGCCTTCTTCTCCGGGGACGCCGATTAGTAATCCCCCTGCAAATACGTTGCATGATCCTGCTAGCACATGGAGGGCATCAAGGGATGACAAAATTGAAGGTGCGCATGAGGGAGAAGGTGTGGTTCCCTGGACTTGAAGGGGGAGTGTACGCCAATGCCCAGCCTGTCAGCTAACTACCATCCCGGATGCACCGGCCCCAATCCTTACAGAAGAAGCCTGCATGGACCTGTGGTCGCAAGTCAGTTTAGACTTTGGAAGTTTTCCGGACGGCAGGGTCACCCTAGCTCTCATAGATGGGTATTCCAAATATCCAATTGTGGAGGTCATCACATCCACGGGCTTCACTCATGTGGGTACGCCCCTGGAAAAGATCTTTGCCATGTCTGGTCTCCCAGAAGAGATCAAAACGGATAATGGACCCCCATTCCAAGGAAATGAGTTTCAAGAGATGATGAGGCGATTGGGCATCAGACATCGGAGAATCATGCCGCAATGGCCTCAGGCCAACGGAGAGGTTGAGCGGTTTATGCGCACGCTCAATAAGACTCTTAGAATTGCCATTTTGGAAACCAGTGACCCAGATATCAGCCTCCATCAATTCCTATGGGAATATAGAGGAACCCCTCGTTGTTCCACTGGTCGGATTCCTTGGTCACTGATGCTCGCTGGGCAGAGGCGAAATACCATCCCCACTGCCCCCGGGTGGCAGCCCACCCCCTATCACCCGAAGAAAACACAAGCCAGGAGGAAAAAAGCCAATGACAAGGCGAGTAAAAGAAGGCCTGCCATGGTAAAGGACATCCGAGTCGGCGACCGGGTGATCATCAAGGACCGGAGACCTGGATGGAAATTCCACACACCCTATGAGCCCGGAGTATGGACAGTGACCGGGGTGTCTGGGACCATGGTGACAGCAGAGAAAGGGAGTGATCGGGTGACAAGAAATGTCTCATGGTTCAGAAAGGCAACTTTTGTAGAGCACTCCAGAGATCAGGAAACAGAGGATCAATTCCCTGACTGGTCTGCTAGTGAGGGTCCTGGAGATGATCGTGAGGATGAGCCGTCACCAACAGCCGGACCCATCCGCCTGAGACACCCGGTGACCAGCGCTCCTGCGGCTCAAGGTGGTGAGACCCGATCACAGCCTGGGAGGTACAATTTGGGACCCAATCCCCCGCCCAGCCAAAGACTGAAAGAATTTGTGTGTGCGTTAAAGAGGTGAAAGTTTTGATCCAGTTTGGGAGGGATGTAATATTCCATGATGGTCCAGTTGTCTACAGGACTGGTCATCAGGGACCTGACCCGGAAGGGGAGGACAGGTTCCGGGGGAGGGAGAGGATATATAATAAAGCTGGGGGCGGGAGATAGACAGGTATCTTCGGACTCCCACCGAGCAGTAACGTTGTGTGTGCATTTCATTTCAAAGACGCGTGGTACGCGCAGGCCGGTGCTAGCACACAACGTAGCACTAAATGAGTAACCTCTTACAACAGAATAGTTTAGAAAGTCCTTTGGGCTCACGACCGGCTGTTGGTACCCCAGACAGGGCATGTTTGACGAAGGGGGGCACATTCTGCGGCTTGCCCCCTTGCTCTCCTCCGTTGAGGCTCACCTTGGCGAAGATGTGCACCACAGACCGCCGACTTCGCTTCAGGACGAGGCGCAGGCGCACCAGGGCCATGGTCACTTTGCCCCAGGGAACGAGACCTCGACGATGGTCCTGGTGGCATCTCATGGAGACCGTGGCTACCAGGGAGGGGCGGGGCTCGCCCCAGGATTCTATTCCACATTGTGATGTCAATGGGAGCATCTGGGCGCGTGACCTCGAGCTAATACACATATTTCTGCAGCACGTGCATTGACCCGCTGAGATATCATCACTGACTGAGCGTAGTGCGATGTTTTCCAGCACTTACATTGGGCGGGGAAGTACAGGGGAGAAAACTATCACTGCAATACCAGTAGACACCTTCAGAGGGCGGGGCGACACCATGAATCTCTTTATTTGGGAAGTGACGAGCAGAATTGTATTCTAAGACTGCGATCACCGAGTACGACTGTCAGCCAGAGTGAGAGACTGCCTTCAGGGGAACAGGCGGCTGTCAGTATTCGAGACTGCCTTCAATGAGAGTGGCTGTCTCATGTTAGTGTAACTGTATTCACAGATTGCAGATGGGAGGGTTTAAAGTGGGAGCGGGTCCTAATTAAAAACTGCCTCAGAAAAGTTACTTCCAGGAGTGAAACTGCCCTCAGCGAGAGATAGTTTTTATGATGTGGAGTCACGGTTTTCAGCAGTGCTTAATTTGTAGAAGGCTAAGTGCCAGGGCCCTCGTCAGGAGGTCACTGCTGCTTGTCCCACCCACTGTCCCCGCCAGTGCAGTGAATGTCAGTGACAGCACGACTATCCACCATCACGTTCCTACAAGTGTGACAGTTCAAACTATTCCAACCCCCAAAGCTGTAATAACGATTTTGGTGGCATGTGTTAGTTGTTTTTCTGTACGTTAAACTGATAAACATCTGTTAATGTGCGCATTTCCAAATTACACTAAGAGCACCACCATGTGGCAGGATGTCATAAATGCCAGTGTTCACAATTAAGTGCCTGTTCTGAGCACTGGAAACCACAGGCTCAAATTAAGCACTGGTTTTCTGTAAGCATGGCTGCTCTCTGTGAGTGAAGGTATGTTCCGTGAGTGAGTCTGCCTTTTTGTGAGACCTGCCTTTTATGAGCAATGCGATTGTTAAAGAATGAGACTCCACAAACTACTACAGCAGTCTTTAATGAGTTAAACTGTTTTCACTGGGCAATTCAGTGTTCCAGTGAGTAACAAAGCAGGGTTGGCAAATCCTCATGAACTTTGTTTTCTGATACTGTTCGATAAAACCAACCAATATTTGTAATCAACGAAGTGCATAGAGAAGTATGGGAATTGTGATCCTGAGTGCAATATGGTGGAGTTATTGAGTCTGGGATCAGTGTCAGAGAAGTACCTAAAACATATCAAAATATTATGTTTAACTATTTGGTTGGCCTTCCATCGTCAGGTAACTGTATATAAAAGATAATGCGGATCTCTTACGGGAAAAATAAACTACTCTGTGAGAAATACATTGTTCTGGTAGGAAAGCTCAGTTGTCTGGTTAATGCAATCATTTAATCGATCTATTGGAATACCGGAGGGTTACTATTTGAATCCCGGTTGATGCATGGGGATTAGTGACGTGTATTGATAGTTGTCAGAGGTCCCAGAATTCGACAGAATGCACAGTAGCTCCGCGAGTTTTTTGTTTAAAAGTATATCACAAAGTATTAGAAAGGCTGTTGTAATTTAGCAAAATGTGTTATTCACAGTGTTACAGTACGCGGCAACAGTATGCCAAGCTGCTGCAAAATATGCAAAAAATGTGTGTTATATATAAATACACTCACACACACATATATATATATATATATGCTTTCAAAAGTTTTTTTTAGTAATACATAAACAGGCTGTAACTAGTGCAAATCTTTTTGTATTGATTTCCATTAAAAGGACACATCCCTGAATTGGAAACAGCCTTACAGACAGTGCCTCTCAAAACCAATAACTCTTTGTCTCCATGAATCATCAAATTATCAATTAAAGGCTGTACTCGCTCCCAAGCAACCTTTAGATTTGCTGATTAACCAAACTGTACTGGGGTAAAAGACACCCTGGAGAGAAGGCTTGTTTCTTCCTCAGCTGTCTGCACCTCTTCCTTCCCTTTCAGCTTTAGGCAACTCAAGGAAGATCAACGTTAACCTCCCAGAAAGAGTTGTTTTTCTTAACAAAAAGTATGTAAAGTGTTTAGGTAAAATTTAAAAAAGTTTGGGCGTGTTGTTCCCAGTAGATCCCGCCACAGTCGGATTGGGACCAAAATTAGGCCATGGCCCCCAAAGAAAAAGTGGCCCACACTTGTGGATCATGACCTTTCATGAAACATTGGTTTGTATCAGGGCATTAGGTTTGGGAGAAATTACTGCAAAATTAAGATTTCCAAGCTCGTAGGGTCAGTAGCATTGACCAAGACTTGACACACCATTGTTCTACTGCAACTCACCCACAGGTCTCCTCACCTGATCTTCAGGCCTATATATTTCTCCACCTCGGGTCCCTAAATTTGTTAGTCTCCCTTTGGTCCCTTAGTCTGTTTTCCACCCCCTCAAGATCCCTGAATGTCATGTATGACATTGGGCTATGTGTCAAGAACCATGATCATCCTTCATGCCTGGCTGCTTCTGTTCACCCTCAAGTAACTAGGGGCCCTTCTCATCCTGGGGCATTGAGACTCTTCACATCATTAGTTAGTGCTGAAGCTCCTCAGACACCACAGGGCTATTAAGCTTATTTGCATCCTAATTCCCCTAATGTTCCTGCTCACACTGAGGTCACAAAGGGCTCCTCTTCCCTCTCAGATACCTATGGAATTCAGCTCACCTGAGTTACCCCTTCATCCATGGGCCCTGTAGCTCTAGTTGACTCTTACCCAGAAGCCCCTGCTCACTCTCAGGTTACTGAAAACCATGTTCACCTGAGATGCCCTAATTTCTATGTTTGCCCTCCGGTGAAATCATCAGGTGCTCCACTCGCCCTAAGGACCTGAGCTTCTGTTCTCTCCCAGTTCCCACAGAGGACAATGGGCGAGCAGGAGCTTCCAGGGTATTGATTCGTCTAGACCTCTGGGACTCTGGGCTACTTTCATTTCCTTGAAACAATTGCTTCCCTTCATGTCCCTGATGCCCCTGCTCGTCCCCAGGCCTCTACTAACTTCCCTTGAGCTCCTGGTCACCCTCGGGTACACAAAGTTACTGTTTTCCCTGAGACTCTTGGACAACCTAAGGTCTCTAAGAGGCTCCTGTTCAAGATATATGTCCCTGAAGCTCCTGCTCACATTAGGCACTGGCAACTTGATAATCCTCAGGTCACTGAAGCTCCCCCTTCATTCCCTTTCATGCCTCTGAAGCTCAGGGTCACCCTTGAACCACTGACTTTCTTGGTAACCTTCAGATCGTCCGTGTCTGCCACCTACCCATAGGTGACTGCCCAACTCCCTGGGAAATTGCAGCAAAAATCCACATTGTACACATCAAAGTTGTACAAGGGTTCCACTTATTTTGTCCCTCAGGAGCATCTCTGCAAATGTCTTTTTTTTTTTTTGGGGGGGGGGGGTGGAGGGGGAGTCACACACAGCTTGGCACTTGATGTCTTTTGTATTGTGGGTAGAGACATGATGTGCATCTGTAAAAGCTGTAGGAGTTCTCTCTAAATGCAACCTTTTCATTCATTTTCTAGGTAGCATCTGTCCCATTGCCATCTCTCGCAGTAACACATATGCATGCATATTCCATCGTTTCACCTCCACTGACATCAAGTGCAACTATCTGTCTCGTTTTCTAGCTCTGTGCATTTCTGTATTTCCATCTAGAACACCAACTTTTATTTCTCTACCCCCCTGTCCCTTTCTCTCTGTCACTATACTCCTTTCTTACTTGCTGTGTACACCTGTCTCATTCTCGCTATCATTTTACTGTCTCTCTCTCATTTCCCCTATCACCTTTTTTGCCCCTCTCTTTGCTTCTTCCTTTTTCTCTCATACACAACTTCTTTTCCTTTTCTTGTTGTCTCTCATTTTACCTATGTCGTTCACTCATTCCCTCTCATTTCCCCTCTCTCTCTCTCTTCCTTTCGTTCTCTCTGTCTACAACGCCCCCTCTCTCCCACTCCTTTCTCCCTGTGGGCTTCTTCTCCAGCTATTTTTACATCTCTCATGCCCTTATTCCTCCTCTCTTTTTGTATCTCTCTTTGGAGTTTTATTTCCTTTCTGTGCCTTACAAACCTTCCCCCTTTCTCTTGTCTTGCTGTCTCCTGTCAGCCACTCTCTCTTCCCTCTGCCTTGAAATCCCTTGTACTATCCCTAATGTTGTATTCTGTTGTGTGCACTTTATTGCTTCGGTGCTGACAGTAACGGAGGTGGCATTGAATCCAAAGGAGAATCCACAGGTGGACTGTCCTTCGCCCTTTGATTAAGGAAATTCCACCGGTAGATTGTACTTTACATTTAGGACTGCTTCCCGGAAAGCCAACAACTTCCAAACTGAGCCCTAGACTGAGTGATAATGCATGTGAGATAGTAACCATCCTTCCTTCTTCCTCATAAACCAGGAGAGTGGTTTGCCCAGAATCACATGGCGCTGAGTGGACGCCGGGATTAAAATCTGGTTCCCAAATTCCAGAGTCGGCAGTTCTGGCTCTTATGCCACATCCTGTCCCACTCTCCTGCCTCCCTCGTCTCCTCTATCGCGTTCCAGCTTTCTCTCAATCTTAACAAATGTCTACCCTTCTCCCCACTCTTTCATCACACTAATCCCTAATCTCTTCCCCTCCCTCCCTCTGTCTGCCTCCCTCTACCTTTCCTTTCTTCACTCTCTTAATTTTCTTTTCTTCTTCACGTATTTTTGTCATTCTTTTCCCCTCTGCTGTCTCACTTCCCCTTTTGTCTCTCTCCACATTGTCAATCCTTTGTGTTACTCTCCTGCAATGTCTGTTCTCTCTTACCTTTGCCATTTTGTCCCAGAATTAAGGTTCTCCACAATAAAGTTTACGAAAAAGTAATTTCTTCAGATTGTCAAAATAAATCTCGTTTAGCTAATTTTGGTTGTTTGCTTTATTTTTTTATTTATGTTCAATAGTGCACAGGAGTCCTCACCCAGTTTTGAGTCACAGGGTGGCAGCGGTACCGTGGTTCGTCTGTCTGCTGCTGGAGATAAAAGATGGCCTCCATGTGTAACCCGTCTCCCGGCACAGCCCCCTCTCAGCCCCCCCAACAGGTGGCGCTAGTGCAGGCTGTGATGCTCAGAAGACTCATCCGCTCCCAGCGGCCTCGCGGTCACGCTCAGAGACGCAGGATGAAAGGAGGCCCACTGCACGCTGCGCCTGCTCCGTTTGCCCCTTGCCCTCCTCCACGTGGCACTGAGCTGACATTCTCTCTACTTGTTATAATGAGCTCCGAACTTCACTCTTCACAGCTCTCACAATCTGACATCACCAGACCGGGGGTAGAGTGGGGCAAAGGGAGGCAATGGTGCCTAAGGGCGCCCTTCACTCCCTTGACATGATGCTAAAATAACAAATGGGGCCCTTGTAAAATTGTAATGGTAAAGGGAACACTCGGAGACTTGTTATTCCACATTTAGGTCTGGCAGTGCATATATCCGGGATTCCCTTTAGCCTGTTTTAAATACTCCTACATGCTTCAATAATGACTCTACTCAAAAAATTGATTTTAAATTTAACTATCGAGGTACCCGCCCGGTATTGGTTTAGACTCATAACATTTAACTCCATCAAGTCTGCTGTGTTTTTATTATAGTCGAGCCTGCGTTGCATGCGCTTGCGCATGTGTATCGCTTGTGAGACACTCTAGTAGTTAGAAAAGGGCTCGGAGCCCCGTCCATTTCACGTCAGTGTCTTTCATTGGTTCGTGGGCTTGCCTTTTAAAATCTGCTTGCTTTAAGGGGTGGAAGGCATTCGTACGTCAGGCCTTTTCCGGTGGTTAGCCCTCCTCGAGCGCAGGGACCAAGTACTGAAAACATACGAGGCTCGCTGTTTTCCGTCCGGTTTGTGGGCTACTTTTTATCTTTTTTTGCAGCGCGATCACACTTGTTTAGCAGCGCGATCGCATGTTTTTGGGGTTTTTTTTTCCATTTAATGACGCATGAAAAGTCTGGTTGGGAGTTTAGAACTGTAATAGCTCTAACTCGGAGAAATGCGAGACCCGTTGCATTGCAAATGCTTGTTTTTATTTGCCTTGAAAACTGTCAGCGCTCTGGCACATGGGATTTGTTGGGTCAACCTCTGACGCAGGGAAGGCCTTCCGATAACATTAGCATACACGGTCGAAAGTGTTTTGTTACCTGGCAACCGCCAGCCATGTAAAGTCTTGAGTTAGTGTTTTTTTTTTTTCTGGCTCTGACTAGGGATGGACGTAAACGTTCCTCCGGTGGAGTTCGCAGAATTTTGCCCTCTCCCCGCTCTGCTTGGAGCATGGAATTCAGAAAAAACTCCGCCAACCGCAGCATTTCGAAGTTTTGTTTGTGTACAGCACGCCAACATGAAGTTGGTGAGTGCAACCGTGAAAAAACAATAGCTAGGCCTCATGGCGAGATTTCTCAATACAGGGGGTCGCAGCAGTTCTCTACCACTCACATTGAGAAAGTTGCCACTCGCATTGCTTGAGTATGCGAGCGGCAAAAAGAAGCATGCCACCTGGCACCCCACGTGG
This sequence comes from Pleurodeles waltl, assembly GCF_031143425.1. Lineage (NCBI taxonomy): Eukaryota > Metazoa > Chordata > Amphibia > Caudata > Salamandridae > Pleurodeles > Pleurodeles waltl. The sequence continues at coordinate 84,617,042 of NC_090446.1, forward strand.
TACCATTTGCACTGTTTTTACAGCGCAGGATAAGCTCCTAGTGCTAAAAATCAGCATGAGCAGCACATGGGCCCGGAAATCCGCCGCTCAAGGAACTATGTGGAATCTCGCTGAGTTTTTAGGTAACTCTGCAGAATTCCTCAGAGTAAAAAAAAATGTGAGTTTCGCCTATCCCTAGCTTTGACATGGACAGCTCAGTTCAAGCCCCCCCCCCCCTCCCCCCCCCCCTCCCCCCCCACTACCCCACCACTCCACTGTGGTAAGCATACATGCTTCATAAAGACATATGCAAGTTTGGTTCTGGCCAAATTGTTATTTCGGTGAAAAAGAACATCTGTAAGCAGGGAATGGTTCATTAGTAGGAAATATCTCGATTACCAGGGAAAAGAGAGGGTAGGGAGTTTTATGAATGAGAGGTTCTGAAAAAGAAAAGAAAGCTCACCCAAGTTGTGGCTACACAGAAAGGGCCGAATTTAAGGATGGTAGTGAGCCATCTAACGCCACATTAGCTTATTTTTCTAACACTAATGTGGTGTAAGATTGCCAAAAATGCTGCGCCGTATCTACAAAGTGGCGCAATGCATGCTTTGCGCCACTTTGCAACCCTTTGCACCACATTATGCATGTTCCATGCATAATGTATGCAAAGGGGGCGTTTCCGGCCCAAGGGGGCCCTTGAAAAATGGCACAATGAAAGCAGGCGTTAAAAGGACACACCCAGGACAGACACAAGGACGCACACATTGGAATCAATGGCCATCCTTGCACTTTGCTCCACTAGCAACATTTTTGACACTAGTGGAGCAAATCGCCACAATAGCGTAAAAAATGTTGATGCTGTTGTTCCTAATACCGCCATGGTGCGCCGTATCTTAAATACGGTTCACTCATGGTGGCGTTTGGGGGAGTAAATGGGGGCGCAAGAAAAGTGGCGCTGCATTGGATGCAGTGCCACTTTTCTTAAATTCAGCCCAAAGTGTTCGGGGATATACCATAGTGGAATGTCCAGCATGAGGCCACCTCCCACATTATGCACCGGACAGAGATGTTGACCGTGACGGAGGACTTAGAAAAGACAGCATTTTGTTATCGACTTCCTTCAGTAAGCTTTTATGCACATAGGGTCACTTTTTAAAATAAACTTTTATTGCATTTTCTCAGAAAACAATACACAAAAAAAAGAACCATGAAAACTCATCAATATACACATGTCTGTATTTCCATAAAGCGCATAGGGTCATTAGCTCAGCAATGACAATGTACAGTGACACAGGGTCATGAAAGGAAGGGGTGTCCCTCTGTGTCTCTGCACTGGGGGTGGCGGCAACAACTCAGCCACGTCACACTGTAGTGTGGTTAGTTTTACGTATACTTTGCGCATTAGCTTCAGGCTTTAGGCCTTTGTGCACTTTGCCCTGAATGTATTTTATTAATTTGCTGACAGCTTAGAGCCTCTGTGCACTTTGCTCTAAATGCTTTTTATTAGGCTTCGTACTGTTATTTTTCAAATAGCCAGTTCTACGGTGTTGTTTTTTGTTCGTGTCGCACTGTTTTGCCTACTTCAGCACTGGAGTTCTTCATAACATATTCACTCTGTGCTTCAGTCAAGGATACAGTCTGGTACATTGCCGATAGACGTGGTAGGAGTTTAGATTTGGCATTCCTGCGTAGGGACATTTTGTGATCACGATGACATGTTAGTTATAAAATCACTTCCTTGTCCCAATACATGCAAGAGGGAGATTCCGACCAGAGACCCACAGCTAGACGCTGACTGCCTCGTTGCAGATGCTGAACCAGATCACAGGCCTTTGCTCAGGTATGAGGGCGTATGTCTCCCCGGTGATTCCGAAAGGCAAGCTAGAAGCTTAACATGCTGTGCTCTAAATAGAACAAGCAGAGGGAGAGTAGAAACTGTTAGGAAATATGATAGCTTTATTCTTATGTTTTACTCTCCTGGTGACTATATCAATCCTACTATGTTGTATTGTTCTGGTTATTGCGGCTCACGCCTTATTATCTAAAATACAGTCGTTTTATTAAAACATTATATAAAACTTATACTGTCTTTGTCATTTGTATATGAGATCATATTGTAAATGAGAGAGTTGGTTCGGATCTGAGTGACCACGACTTCCCTGAGAAGTTCCAAAGATGTCATGCGCTCGGCTGCCTAATCATTTCTTCCCCGTGGGAGAAATGAGGCACTGCTAGTTAGCCGGAGCAAAAACCGGATTTAGGGTGACAGAGTTCCTTACACGTGGGTCAGACTCAGTCCCCCACACCGTTATCGATCCTGCTGCCTAGAAATCCAGTAGTCTCATTTAGGATAATGAGAGCCCACGCGACATGGCGCCGCCAACGATTGGTCTGGCTCTAATGTTTAGGTCCGACTGACTCTCTCGGTCTCATATATATTTTGACTCCTCGGTTCCGTACGCGGAGACGTCCGTGGGGCTGAGGGTTTCCGCCACCACGGGATAGGTACGTCCTATTGCTTAGTGGTTGGTTGTTCAAGCTTGAACTTTGAAAGGAAAAACCCCGATATTGGTGTGCCTTCTCTGACCTAGAGCTATTTTTTGCAAATGGCGAATCCTAATGTAGTGAATATAGCAATCAATATGCATCACCCGCTCACAGGACATCTGATAGCTCATGGACTAACAGTCCAGGGGGGTCCAGTCACTTTTGTGGTGGATGCCCATGCAGCCTATAGGACAGAACTTTTTTATTCTTGGGTCGCATTTCCAGCAGTTGATGGGGGTACAAATACTTTTCACGAATACACTGTTGCGAATGCCCCTGTACAATACAGGGCTTACGCTTATTTAGAGATACCTCTATCTTATCAAGAACACCATAATTGGCTTGATGGCGCCCTCCCACATACAGTAGCCCAAGTGAGGTTAGGTCCGTTGAGTAATGATGGTCCGACCTGGCCTTTATTGGCTACTTACATACCATATCCTGCGGTTGCAAATTTGGCAGTGGCTGATGTGCGTCGTTTATATATAGACTTAGCTACAACATACAGAAGACTGGTTCAGGTTGTGATGCAGACATTAAATACTAATGCAGCGCGTGCTGCTCCGGCGCACCCACAAGCAGTGGTTCCGGGAATCAATCCGGCCACTGTACACTCAGTTATGGGTAAAGTACCGGCTAAACGTGAGGAGACTCCATTTTGGCTGGCGCAAAAAATTAATACGCTGGAAGCAGTATTTCCCCATACGGGACCACAGGATAAACATAGAATTTTGACGATGTGTTTGCCATATGGGATGGTTCCTCCGGTGGACCTTTGTAATACCTGGGGCACGGTGTTTGCCGCGCTCTACACTACAGCACACGGTACGCCGACTTTAACTAATTTACCGGAGGGGCTTAAACAAATTCAAGATGAATATGGGGCTGCCCCTGCCTTAGATTTGGGCATCCAGTTAATGGGCAATTTTGCCGTAGTTTCTTCTATTATTTTGAGTAATCTCAAGGGAGAGGCAGTAGCACTAGCAGTGCGAATGCGTCTTCGGGATGTTCCGCAGATTGATCAAGAGCGGGAACTTCCGAGAATAATAGCTGAGACATATTCAAGTATTGGTCGCGATAGCCTAGGGGCTAGACCGCAGAAACCTCAATTGCAGGGTAAAAATAATAAAGATAATGCTAAGCAACAGCAACCTGAGGGTACAAAAAAGCGCTGGGAAAAGAAACAGCAAACACCTAAAAAAGATGGGGGACAGTCTCCGCAACCGGAGACCCAGCAGAATAGGTATAATCTCAGAAATAGGGATAATTTGAAGACGCCTGATAGATATCAATATACTGATACACGCCAATCTCGTTCCTTTCAGGACTCCTCAGAGAAGAGAAGTGAGAGAGGTGGGCGGTCAGAGCGGAGGACGGAGTACCTGAAACCGAGACAGGACTCACAACGCTCAGCGGAGGTTTCTGTTAAACAAGAAGAGAAACCGCTGCAACAAAAACAGCAATTTAAAAAGAAAAAAGTGGCAGCAGTCTCAGTTAGACATGCCGCTCAAGAAGAGAGTTCTCTTGACGAACAAGACATGGGCGTTAGCACTGTTAGACAGCGCGGCAGAGGTCACAATAGTTCGCCGGAGTCTTCTAGAGCATCTGGAGGTGAAAGCAACTGATGACTTCATACAAGTCGAAACGGCGGACATGCGTGTCTCTGATCCTGATAGAGTATATCAAGTGACTCTACGATTAGAAGGGGACATTGACCGCATTGTACACGCCATCTTTTGGGACCTTGTGGTAAAATCATATGATGTTCTGTTGGCCGAACAGGATTGGCCACCTGACTTTGTTCGCGACTGTCCGGTTGGGGAGGATGTTATTGTACCTTCCTTCTCACCACTTGTTCCGAGAGAGCTAGCGGAGTCCTATGGTAAAACTGGGCTCTAGCACAGGCTCCCGTCCTATATAGAAATAATGTAGGGTGGGATAAACAATCACCTTATCATGTAATTCCAATAAAGGGCACACTGCAGCCGCAGTATCCTATTAAATTTGAGGCAAGGGCATCGGTTCGGAAAATTCTTACACAATTGGAGTACCAGGGTGTAATTGAGCCCTGTGTCTCGCCGATGAGTAATCCCTTATTTCCGGTTGCTAAACCGGACCATTCATATAGGATAGTGGTGGATTACAGACAATTGAATAGTCACACACGCACATATGTAATACAGAATTCACATAGCGCAGCGCTTATGAACAATATAGTGCGAAAGAAATACAAAACAACGTTGGATATCTCGAATGGATTTTTTTGTCAAAATTTAGCGCCCGAAAGTCGGGACTATACCAGTTTCAGTGCGTTTGGCTCTCAGGAATGTTTTTGTCGTTTGCCTCAGGGGTATAAGAATAGCCCAGGACTGTTTTCGGCTCGTGTGACTGAAATGCTGCACGAGTTGGACCCTGAAGCGTTATCATATGTTGATGACATATATCTGACTGACGATGAGATTCTGCAACATCTAAGACGCGTATCGCGCATTGTTGTGGGGTTTGCTGATATTGGCTATAAGTTTAATTTTAAGAAATCAAAGATTGCCTTCCTCAGCGTCATTTTCCTGGGATATGAGTTGTCGAGTGAGGGCAAGAGCCTAGCACCACATTTTTTGGAGAAATGTGCTTTATTGCAGCCTCCTAATACGGTTCGGAAGCTCCAGTCATTGTTGGGGTTTCTGAATTTTGGCAGAACTTACATTCCTGATTATGCTACGCGTATAAAACCATTATATGAACTGATTCGCCCGAATTTTTCGAGTAGATTTTGGACGATTGAGCATACACACATACTGCGAGAGTTGCAGACTGATCTCTTGGCAGTTAAACACTTACATACACGGGACAATCAGACACATTTAGTCATCAGGGTGATACCTGGGGCTGTTGGGTTTACGTATGTCACCTTTAATGAGGGTGAGACAGTCCCGATTGCATACAAGTCCCACTTGTATTCTGCTGCAGAACAACGATTTGCACAGACTGAGAAAATACTCACTGCAGTACAGATGGCTGTGATCAAAGAAAGACCGCTTGCCCAGGGCCAACGTATCATTGTCGTTTCCCCGATTACGGCCTTAGAGGCTGTTACAAAAGCGAGTGTTCCTAATTCGAAAGCTTTACACCGTGATGGATACCATGGGCTACGTCTTTGACAGCCACTGATGTAGATTACATATTTGACCCTAAACTGCAGACTCAAGAATTTCTTCAATATGAAATAGAGTACCCAGTTCCTGCTGGCACATTGCCTATTGACCAATATCAAGTGGTCATGTATACCGATGGCTCTGCGCAACCAGCGGTTGGGACTAAACAGCAGTATTCTGCTGCATGTGCGGTGGGGAGCGGCACTATGGAGGGGGAAGTGTTCTGCCCCCGACATACTTATACTAAAACCTTGGGAGATTGCACGGCGCAGCTGGCTGAGCTCAAAGCTCTATTGTTAGCGTTGGAGCACGCGGATCCGGCGATTTTGACCTTGCTGGTCTGTGACTCCTACTACTGTGTTCAGTCTTTCAATGAATATCTGCACTATTGGAAGTTGAATGGGTTCAGAGATTCTAAAGGCAACACCATTAAACATAAATTGTTGTGGGGTAAGGTTGCGGATCTGAAAGAAACGCTTCCTAAGGTCCATGTTGTGCATACACTTGGACACCAGCGCGTTGGAATACACGTTGCTGGGATTTCTTTGGCTGATGAAGCCGCAAAGTCGGCAGTGGCTGTCGCCACTGTAGCCGCAGTAACTCGTTCGAGTTCCAAACCAGACACAGAGATTTCGGCTGCCATAAAAGCTACGGCTGATGGCACACCGTTTCCTAAAGGATTTCCTTCTAAATATAGTTACTGCTTGAGTGGTGCGCTAAATGCTGTTGTTAATATTCCAGGCATTGGTGTACGTGAACTTCCCAATAGAATTGAGAGACCTCGATTAATTTCTGCAGCACATGAGGGGGTGGCATCTGCACATGCTGGTGTGGCTGCCACAATTTCACTTTTACAGGCTCGTTACTGGTGGCCTGGTCTCTATAAAGAGACGAAGCAGTATGTCCTTTGTTGTGACGTCTGTCAACAAATTAAAGCATAGTCGGCTAGACGCCTGCAGCAGACGCCCCTTCTGATTTCAAACAAACCGTTACAGTGTGTGTACTTGGATCATTGTGGTCCGCTGACACCAGATAGTGCATACAAATATATATTGGTTGCTGTAGATTCGTGCTCCAGATTTGTGTGGGTATGGCCTCAACGCTCGGCTGACGCTCGGACTGTTATTAAAGATTTGCGCATCTTTGTCGATACATTTTCAGTTGCGGCTTTTCATTCGGACCAGGGCCCTGCTTTTGCCTCTAAGGCATTCAATGACACCATGGCTTCGTTGGGGGTCCAACTCCAATTCTCGTCTCCATTTCATCCCGAGGGAAATTCTGTCGTGGAGCGTTTAAATCGTGATTTAAAGCAATCCTTAACGGCCAGGGTTATAGGTACGGGTCGTAGTTGGCTAGCCCACCTATATGGAGTACAGAGAGCACTTAATAACTTGCCTAGACGGTCACTGGGGGGTCGTACTTCATATGAGTGCCTGTTTGGAACACAAATGTATGTTCCTGATCTAGATGGTCCTGGTGTGGAGGCGGCAGTTACGCCCTTTGACATAAATCATCGTGTCACTGTTTTGCAGGATTTACAACAATTCCGTGAAGATAACTCTTCTGCAAGTGCTGCCTCCTCAGGAATTAAGGATGAGCCAGTAACACCTACTGGTTGGATACCCAGGATTGGGGATCTAATGCGTGAAAAGGTCGCAGTAAAGAAAGAATTTGGTCCTTCTTATCGAGCACCTGTCCCTGTGTTAGGGGTGAGCAGCACGAGAACTGTGATTTTACCGCCGCTGCAAGGGGCCAAAGGAAATCGCTTTGTTTCTATTGATAATGTCAAGTTACAACATGTGGCCGATTCTGCACAGCAGACCAAGAGGGACACCCAGTAGTTCCGGCATCCCTCTCACTACTGGGGAAGAAGTCTCGCTGCAGGTGATTTACACCGACGCTGTTTCCTCTCCGAGCTTGGGGAGGGTGGAAGATGATCTTGCGATTGTTCCACAGACAACGATTAATATGGAATCTTTTGATCAAGTTGATTTACGTTCTACTGATGTTTCTGAACATGTGGTTTATAGCGTGCCTAGGAGGGAGCCTCCATCTGCTTCTTTGTTCACAATTGCACTTTTTGCAAGAACTGCCTCTGGCTGCTTCAACAACGCTGATGAAGCAGTGTCCAGCTCCTCGTCCTCGATGTCTTCTGTCCGAGGTCCATGTAAGCTGCTGAGTTGGCTTAAACGTACGTATTTTGTTTTTCCTTGGAAGTATTTATGGCTTTTTATGGCTGTAATGACTCTTTTTTATGGTTGGGATTTGTAGTTACTTTTTTTCTGGTGATACATGGTCATTTTCTTCCTGATCGATCTGACATTGAGCACGTGGAGACTGTGTTGAGACCACATTTTTCGTCTCATATGGTTCGAAGAGACTTGTCCAGTGTGAACATTTCTGCAATACCGATTCCGGATGGGATTGTATGGGATAAAGTGATGTTTGATATATATGGTCCCACTGAATTGATTCAAATACCGTATGTCCTCAAGTTATCAATGAATGATATTGTTATACCAGGCATTGTTTCTGATGATTGGGATGTGAAGACAGTAGATTCTATGCTAACAGATTTGCAATATTATACTGTCTATGACGATGAAGATGCTTACCAATTTAGAGATAATCATGGTGACATGTTTTGCTACAACTATTATGGACACCACTGTATTCATAAAGCTAGTAGCCCTAAGTCCATATTTAATTATGTGCAATGGGAACATTGCTCGACTCCTCTACAAGGGAGTTTGAAAACGTATTATGATAAATTAGCATATTTTTCTGGGCATGATCAACGAAATGCTAGGTCTTACTATTTTAAAGTTACTCCGTATTCCAATAAGCAAATGTTACTGACCGATACTAAATTACTGTATTCAAATTTGTTTGTATCTAAACTTTCGGTCGAGGGGTATGAATACTGGTTCAAGACTGTTGACTTGAAAAGTGTTTGGGGTACGAAAAATTGGCAGATGCAAGGCAGGGATACATTATTTAGAGCATGTATTATCCCTGTACAGATGATTTTCCTCAATGACACAGTACAACAGACTAGCTGTTTGGGCTTAGCGACAATTAGAGAGTTGACTTTGCCTAGTATACCTGTCCCTTCCAAATTAAACAACTGGCAGCACTATGTGAATGCTACTTTTAGTGAATTTACGCATTGGGTCCAGAATGGTACGCTTAACACTTAATCGTTACATCCGGGCGGGTGGTTATTATGGCCTGTAGACACTAATCAGTGTCATCAACGTTTTGTCACCTCTTCAGGGGGGTTCAGGACTAGTAGGGCAGACCTTCGTTACATTTCACCAGAACATGCTGATATTATAACTACGTACAGCGTGGGGAAGCTTTGTCAACAATGGTTGAAGTCATCCACGCTGGATGCAGTTAAGTCACATCTCAAGTTACTGTCTAATGGTACTGATTTACAAGATTTTTTGTCAGGTCCCAAGGTACCACAGAAGAAAAGGTTTTTATATGAGGTTTATAATGAGATTTGGAAACTTTCACAACAGGAGGCTGCAGCTCGGTTGAGGCAGATTGATCAAGAAAATCTACTGCAGACTTTGTCTGTTGTTGATAATGGCATGCATACCCTTTCTGACCGTGTTTACACAATTGACAGCATTGTTTCCTCTGCTATTGACATTATTAAATCAGATATGTCTTCTTTATATCATGGGCAGAGTCAGACACGGTCCATCATGCAGCTGGGTTGGATTCTTCAGACCTTGAAGGCGGGTCGCGTTCCATGGCAGCACATTCGTGCCAGAGAGATCTTTATCTCCTTTAATTTGACTCGTCAACAACAGTTGATGGCTAAAAAGGAAGCGACATATGTTATGTTGAATATTGAGAAATTGGAGAAACTGCCTTTCACTGTGGCTGAGATTCCGTCAGCTGAGTGGTTGATTCATGGGGTTATTAATTTGCCTATTTCCACTCTGCAATTTACTTCTTGTTTGAAGCACATTCCGGTGGGTAGATGTGAGCTGTTGGGAGACAGTTACATGCACGAGGTGTGGGAGCTTCCCTTTCGATACATATGTGTTGATGGTTTGAGGGAGGTTTTTCTTGGCGGTGGCGAGTGCGGGGCTTCTGTCAGCCATTCCTTGGTTTGTAAACAGCTGTCCTTGCACGGAGCGTGTAACACTTCGATTGCTAACTTGGCTTGTTGTCTGAAGTGTGTTCCAGTCCCAGTTATTAAAAACACTTTCCAGGTGCTTTCTAACGGCAGTTACGTTGTTCTTAACAGCGAACGCTGCTGTGGCATGCGTGCCGGAATAGTTTACGTTGTCGTTGTCAACAAGGCCGTTGCGTGCTGCGGGAATGTGTTGTTTCCCCCCACTCAAATTAGGGAGGTAGCGGACATCTGGCCTCATATTGCTACTTCCAAGGTTGATTTCGACAGGTTGAATAGGCTGAAAGCTTTATTGTTTCAAAAGCATGCAGCCCTTACATCTGCTAGCGAGACCTACGCACTTCAGGTGGCAAGGTCATCAGCGGAGATACAGTCCCTTTTGAATACTAACTTTCCAAGTCACTTCGGTGAACTTGTGGGACGTATATTTAATGCATCCAGCACTGCTGGTATTGCTCATTTTCTCAAAGCCGTTGGTGTTGGTTTTGCTCACACCTTCTCTTCCATATTCGGTTTGATACCTTTCGTCTATACACTCTATTTTCGGAAGCATTTTTGGGGGTTTCCCGATTACTTTGGCTTTGTTGGCTGGAGTCTTGCTATTGTTGCTATTTTTTCGCAATGGCTGTCCCGCCACGACGAAATCCTATATTGCTGCTCCCGTCAGCGCAGCTGTGTCGTGAACGCTTGATGCAGCATTTTGGAGCTACACTCCTGAGCCATTTGGAGTGTGACTGGTCTCTGTCATTCAGACCGGTTTTGGATTGTGTGCAACCCGTGTTTCGGTGCTCGTTTGAACATGCACTGGCTTTCTGTCTCTCACTGCAGCGCCCTCCAGTGGTCGATCCTGATCTGTTGATGTTCCCGATTAGGACTCATTCCCAGACTTGTGCACTATGGTTGCGTTTGCTTCATGAGGCGGTTTATGAGATTCCCTTCCTGGAGGAAGATGGTATTGTCTCTTTCATTGGCACTGCACGGGGTGCCGCCCTGAATGGTTTTGGGGCTTTGGAACACACCTGCTCCATGGTACTTTGTGGCGTGGATCTTCCGGTATTAACCTATATCGAAGTGGAGGAGCTCCTACGTTCTATTGCTTCTGTCTGACAATTGGATTTTTTTTCCCCTTCGGCAAAATTTACACTATATTGAATTTGGCTTTATCGTCACATGTTCCCTAAATTTATGACTTTGTTGTCTTCTTACCTTGTCGAAATATATATATTGTTTATGTTTGGGTCATGTTTTCATGTTATTGGAACCACTTGCTACCGACAAGGGGAGGGTGTAGTGTGGTTAGTTTTACGTATACTTTGCGCATTAGCTTCAGGCTTTAGGTCTTTGTGCACTTTGCCCTGAATGTATTTTATTCATTTGCTGACAGCTTAGAGCCTCTGTGCACTTTGCTCTAAATGCTTTTTATTAGGCTTCGTACTGTTATTTTTCAAATAGCCAGTTCTACGGTGTTGTTTTTTGTTCGTGTCACACTGTTTTGCCTACTTCAGCACTGGAGTTCTTCATAACATATTCACTCTGTGCTTCAGTCAAGGATACAGTCTGGTACATTGCCGATAGACGTGGTAGGAGTTTAGATTTGGCATTCCTGCGTAGGGACATTTTGTGATCACGATGACATGTTAGTTATAAAATCACTTCCTTGTCCCAATACATGCAAGAGGGAGATTCCGACCAGAGACCCACAGCTAGACGCTGACTGCCTCGTTGCAGATGCTGAACCAGATCACAGGCCTTTGCTCAGGTATGAGGGCGTATGTCTCCCTGGTGATTCGGAAAGGCAAGCTAGAAGCTTAACATGCTGTGCTCTAAATAGAACAAGCAGAGGGAGAGTAGAAACTGTTAGGAAATATGATAGCTTTATTCTTATGTTTTACTCTCCTGGTGACTATATCAATCCTACTATGTTGTATTGTTCTGGTTATTGCGGCTCACGCCTTATTATCTAAAATACAGTTGTTTTATTAAAACATTATAAAAAACCTATACTGTCTTTGTCATTTGTATATGAGATCATATTGTAAATGAGAGACTTGGTTCGGATCTGAGTGACCACGGCGTCCCTGAGAAGTTCCATAGATGTCATGCGCTCGGCTGCCTAATCATTTCTTCCCCGTGGGAGAAATGAGGCACTGCTAGTTAGCCAGAGCAAAAACCGGATTTAGGGTGACAGAGTTCCTTACACGTGGGTCAGACTCAGTCCCCCACACCGTTATCGATCCTGCTGCCTAGAAATCCAGTAGTCTCATTTAGGATAATGAGAGCCCACGCGACAACACAATCGACAAAAGAGCGCTCAGCGGTCTACCAGGGCATGATACTTATATACCTCCCGTCGCCTCTCTATTACTCTAAGGCAGACCTATATGAACAGGTAAAGGGGACAAAAATTAATATAAAATCATGATTTTTAAACTGTGTTTATTTGGTGGTAGCGTACTGGAGGGTTAGCGCCACCTAGGGGTAGGGCATGAGGCTAACGGAAGCTCTGAATACTTACGTTGCTCTGGGTAAACTTAGCGTGGTGGTACTCATCAGTGCTTTGTCATCTAGGGGGCATATTTAAAAGCCCCTTGTGCTACCTTAGCCTCGCCATAGCATCATTTTCTTTACACGAAGGCGGTGCTAAGGTGGCCATTCCCCACACCATATGTACAAAGTGGTGCAAAGCATGCATTGCGCAACTTTGTAACCCCTTGCACCACATGATGCTTGCGTCAGGCATAATGTATTCAAGGGGGGTGTTCCGGCGCTAGCAGGCAGACAAAAAATGGCGCAGTGAAATTTAACAGATTTCACTGCAATATTTTTGGCGTGTTTTTTAACGCCTGCTCAGAGCAGGTGTGCCCCGCTTCTCCCTTCTCTCAGCCCAGGAAGACTATTCAGTATGCAGATGCACCTCTGTGACACCTCCACCCTCCCTGTGTACAGGTTGTCTGAAAAGTATACACAAAGCCCCAACTGTCACTCTGCCCAGACGTGGATTGGAGTCAAGCTGCAAAACACCAGAGTCATAAGTACAGATAAATGCGCACTTTCTAGAAGTGGCATTTCTGTGATAGTAATAAAAAATACACCCACACCAGTAAGCAGTATTTATTACCACCATCACAACCATACCTAACACGCCTACGCTACCCCTCATAAATCAGACAATACCCCTTACACATAAGGCAGGGCATTTCTAATGCAATCCTATGAGAAGGCAGCACTCACAGAAGTGAGACACCAAGTTAGGCTGTTTGTCACTACCAGGACAGGCCATGCAATATGGCACATGTCCTGCCTTTCTACATACATGGCACCCTGCCCATAGGGCTAGCTAGGGTGTACCTTAGGGGTGACTTACATGTAGTAAAAGGGGAGTTCTGGGCCTGGCAAGTAAGTTTAGATGCCAGGTCCCTGTGGCAGAAAACTGCGCACACAGGCCCTGCGCTAGCAGGCCTGAGACAGATTTGAAAGTCTACTTCAGTGGGTGGCGCTAGCAGCGCTGCAGGCCCACTAGTAGTATTTAATTTACAGGCCCTGGGTATAGAGATACCACTGTACAAGGGACTTATAGGTAAATTAAATATGCCAATTAGGTATAAGTCAATCATACCAACTTTAGATGGGAGAGCACCTGCACTTTAACACTGGTCAGCAGTGATAAAGTGCTCAGAGTCCTAGAGCCAACAGCGAGAGGTCAGAAAAACCAGGAGGAAGGAGGCAAAAAGACTGGAGATGACCCTGTGTAAGCCAAAAAGTCCAACAGTGAAGTACCTGTTCTGTGTGTGAGGGAAGCTTGCACTGCTGATGTTTGTGCTTCAGCAGTTTGTGTGAGAAGCTTTCACTGCTACTGTTTGTGCTACGCCTGTTCTGTATGTGAGGGAAGCTAGAACTGCTGTTTGTGCTGCACCTGTTTTGTGTGTGAGGGAAGCTTTCACTGTTGCTGCTTGTACTGCACCTGTTCTGTGTGCGAGGGAAGCTTGTAGTGTTGCTGTTTGTGCTGCACCTATTCTATGTGTGAGGGAAGCTTGCACTGCTGTTTGTGCTGCATCTGTTGTGTATGTGAGGGAAGCTTGCACTGTTGCTGTTTGTGCTGCATCTGTTCTGTGTGTGAGGGAAGTTTGCACTGCTGTTGTTTGTGTTGCACATGTTCTGTGTGTGAGGGAAGTTTTCACTACTGCTGTTTGTGCTGCACCTTTTCTGTGTGTAAGAAGCTTTAACTGCTGCTGTTTGTGTTGCACCTGTTCTGTGTGCGAGGGAAGCTTGCACTGCTGTTGTTTGTGTTGCACCTGTTCTGTGTGTGAGGGACGTTTTCACTGCTGCTGTTTGTGCTGCACCTGTTCTGTGTGTAAGAAGCTTTCACTGCTGCTGTTTGTGTTGCACCTGTTCTGTGTACAAGAAGCTTTCAGTGCTGCTGTTTGTGCTGCACCTGTACTGTGTGTGAGGGAAGCTTGCATTGCTGCCGTTTGTGCTGCACTTGTACTGTATGTGAGGGAAGCTCGCACTGCTGCTGTATGTGTTGCACCTGTTCTGTGTGTGAGGGAAGCTTGTACTGTTGCTGTTTGTGTTGCACCTGTTCTGTGTGTGAGGAAGCTTCCACTGTTTCTGTTTGTGAAGTACCTGTTCTGTGTGTGAGGGAAGCTTGCACTGCTGTTGTTTGTGCTTCAGCAGTTTGTGTGAGAAGCTTTCACCTGCTGCTGTTTGTGCTACGCCTGTTCTGTATGTGAGGGAAGCTAGAACTGCTGTTTGTGCTGCACCTGTTTTGTGTGTGAGGGAAGCTTTCTCTGTTGTTGCTTGTACTGCACCTGTTCTGTATGCGAGGGAAGCTTGCACTGCAGCTGTTCGTGCTGCACCTCTTCTGTGTGCGAGGGAAGCTTGTACTGTTGCTGTTTGTGCTGCACCTGTTCTGTGTGTGAGGGAAGCTTGCACTGCTGCTGTTTGTGCTGCACCTATACTGTATGTGAGGGATGCTTGCACTGCTGCTGTTTGTGCTGCACCTGTACTGTATGTGAGGGATGCTTGCACTGCTGCTGTTTGTGCTGCACCTGTACTGTATGTGAGGGATGCTTGCACTGCTGCTGTTTGTGCTGCACCTGTTCTGTGTGTGAGGGAAGCTCGCACTGCTGCTGAGCATGCTTAATCTGTGTTGTGCATTCATGGAGTTTCGTAAAACCTTTTCACTATTTGAAAGCTGACAAAACTGGTGTTGCCATGCTGGTTTCATTTAGTAACAGAGGGTGTTACTCTCATAAAAATCTGGCAATTGGCACCCACAGGTTTTCAGCCCTACAAGGCTACAGACTTCCATGTTTTTGAAATCCACAGAGGTTTTCCAGGAATGTCAGGTGATATGCAGTAGTGGCAGATTTGCAGGAATGCTTCAGGAAAACATAAGTAAAATCCATGTTTTACCTGCTAGAGTACAGATTTGTATAAGTGAAGAGTAAACACACTTTGTCACTTTGTTCTGTTTTTGTCTCCAAGGGGGCAAATAAGATCCATAACCTTCACCACTCCCCCTCTTTAGCATATGTTTCTTCCCGCAATCTACTCTGGAAATGGATGCCCTCCTGTCTTTTCCGGAATGGAAAAGGATTGGATCCTATTTTGTGAACACCCACACGTATGTGAGTGAATTAATGAATGTTTACAAACTTGCAGAGAACTTCCAGCCTGTAACAGTCACCTTAACACACAGAGAGCTTCACTCATTCAAACCTGTAGTGTAAGCAAATCCCTTTACTTTTCTGTGCATGGCCTTTTGTTACCTTGAGTTTATGTTTTTTATTGCATTTGGCTTCTATGGTTATTGATTTAAAGCACCTACATTCAGGCCTGGAAAGTGGGGCGATCTCGCCGGATCCTGGTTCCGACAGCTATTTCTGGGCTCCAAGGAACATGCTGGATCTGTCCTGCTGTCATTTTCAGCACCAGGACATAATTCAGAAGCGCCCACACGTGGTCTAAGTTCTGCAGCAGCCTGCAGGCGGGGAGGGGGCCTTCCTATTTTGATATCAAGCTAGACCCAAAACAAAGGCAAGATTTGAAGAGCCATGGGCTCTCCTTTTGTTCAACTACCATCCTGAGTGGGGTGCATCTGAAGCCTAACACCTAGACGCCGATGCAATGGAAGGAGACAAAGGTGCCCAGCTTGTTACCACTTCGGAAGTGCTCAAGAGAAGATATAGAGGCAGATTTTTTACTTTGTTCAGCTTCTTATGTAAGAGATGTTCTTGCACTGTAAGAATGCAAAACGTATTTGTCTGTATTAGTAATTACACAAAAGTTGATTTAAATGGCACCAACTAATTTTTGTTTAAATTTTTTATAGTGCTACACATCCCAGAGTCGGGTGTCTGAGAGATTCACATTGCACACAAAGGCACAATAAATATGCAAGCGGGAAAATGTATGCACAGAAATATTACATAAGACAATGAGGGTTATAAGGTGTAGGAATCACGTATCTATAACTGAAGACATTATGGCCCTGATTGAAGAAAAGTGGATGTGCACCTAGTGCAGCGCCACTTTGCAACCCTTAGTGCCCTCCTAAAGCCACCATTAGATACAGCGCACCGTGGCGGTAGTTAGGGGAACTAGCGTCAACATTTTTGATGCTTTTTCGGAGCTTTGCAGGATTAGCGTACATTTTTTTAACCCTAATCCTGCAAAGCCCATTGAGGCCCATTGACAACAGTAGTGTCCCTCCTTTTAGCGCCTGCTTTGAGCAGACGTTAAAAGTGTCGAAATAAATAACGCTAAGAAATCTTTGAGATTTCTTTGTGCCATTTTTTCGGCCTCCCTAACAGGGGAACAACCCCTTTGCATACATTATGCCTGGCGCAGGCATAATGTAGTGCAAAGGGTTACAAAGTGGTGCAATGCATGCATTGCACCACTTTGTAAATCTGGCGTGGCGATTTTGGCCTCGTTGGGCCACATTAGTGTAAAACAAAATGATGCTAATGTGGGGCAAGGAGGCGCTAGGGGCTGTTAAATCAGCTCCTATATGTTAAGAGGGGATGGTTGGGGAAACACAAAGTCAGGATAAAAAACTTAAAGCAGTGACGGTGGTTGCATGCACTAATTACCTTGTTATTTCCCATAGGAACCCTTCTTTGCAATCTTAGAATAACAACAGATTGAGGAAACAAACAATAAGGATCCGAGTCCATGATTTGCAGTTTGCATGTAGCTCCTTGATGCCGGTAAATAGATCACAGTGGTATAGCAGAAAACTTGCAACCTACGGACTGGAAGTAACAAAACGATCTCTGTGTCAAAAGCAGTAACCCACTTACCTACCTAAAAAAAACACGTCTTCGATCTCCATGTTACACAATGTGCTTTGCAGCAGGCACATGAATTATCTATGCTACCTTCTGAGTCAAAACTGTGATGGGACACAACAAAGAACTTTCACAGAATAGTGTTAACCACCAGAGTTTTCATACTGCAGTTATAATGCTCTCAAAATTCCTGGGCACAATGATTTCCGCCGCAGGTGTCTTAACCCTATAGGTTATTCATAATCCGGCCTCATTTTGACCAGTAAGGTGGTCTAGAACAGATTTAATGCCACGCAAGCCATTCTTGCCACTTTTTTTGCAGCAGATTTGTTTTCAAACACATGTAGAAGTTGTCTGTCAGTCTCTGCTTTTCAGACTTCACCCTTTTACTCTGCCACACCTTGACCCCCAATTTATAGGTTCCAGGAGTACTTTTTTTCCAGTTCCAGCACTGCCTACATATGGTTTAGCCAGTGGCGTGCACAATGTAAATACAACACATTTTGAGAATAGCAAAAGTGGTTTTGCACCCTTAAGAATGTTACTTGTGCTTATAGGCAGCACTTGGACTGGAAATATAAAATAGCAGGTATTCTCTGAGTTCCTTTCTGCTACTGATAAGTGCTGGCACTCCTGCATTAAAACTGTTGAACCCCCCCTGAGCAGTGTTGGTATTCTCCTTTTCAAATTAAAGAAGTACAGGTACTCAGTACCTGACAGCACATGCAGGGGTGAAGCTTCAGGGGTGGTGTCTGGGGTGATACACCTAAAGTTTTTTTCTGGTAAATAGTTGGGTACAGTCCGGTAAGGTGAGATGTCTGCCCGATTTCACAAGGCCTTTTTCCTTACACACAGTCAAAAGCTTCCCACACTCTAACACTCTCCTGCCATGAGAGTCTTAAAATTGTTGGTCATTTTACCAAATATTGTATTTTCTCTCACTTAGTATTCCAAACAATCTGTATTCTTCTCCCTTCCCACTGCCCCTACAGTCCCACTCGAGTGCCCAGTTTGTCTATAATGCATTTTAGCATTCTATGCAAGAGTCGTTGTTGCGACATCTGAAGCTTATGGCATCCCCCCAAAAAATCTGAGTGACAAAGATACACCCCTGAGTGCATGCACATTTAAATCTCTGCTGGTAGGTCAAATCTACATGCGTAAATAATTGGAGGCCCAATCTCGGACCTCAACATTTTTTGATCAAAGAACAGACAGTGAATACAAAATGGCAGCAGAGACACGAGTTCCTCTGCCAACCTTTCAAACAATATTATACTACTGTTTTATTTTTAAGCTGCTGACTCAGCCAGCAGGTGCAGGGAGGAGCTTTGCTGGTCCATGGGAGGGGGAGGAGGGTGACTGGAGTCAGTGCACTAAGTGCGCATGTCTATTTGGCCAGCTGTCTCGGGCCAGCCATACTGACATGTGCACTTAGGTTTCTCCAACCCGGTTGTGTTGCGCAGCCGGGTTGGAGAAACTGCACAGACTCCCATGCAGGGTCTAAGCAGCAGAACAAGCTGCTCAGACCAATCCTGGCGCTGTTCTCATGCTAGGCATAACATGAGAGCAGCACCAGGATTGCATGGGGGAGTCTGTGCTGGTGCCCCAGGGATTGCTGGGACACCAGGAGAGAAGAAGAGCAACGCAGCAGGCGACGGCACCAGAAAGGTACTTTTTTAATTTTTTTTTTTTTATTTCCCTCATTTACCCCCCAAACCGCCCCCACCTCCCCCCCTCCCCTGCCCGCTCCTCCCCTTGAGATTTGCGGCGGTCGCCGCTGGTCAGGGACAGAGGCAGGGATTATGCATTCTCTTCTTCACTTTAATAAACAGGAGGTCCAAAGTAAACAAAAAGCATTCACTACATTTCCCATGAGTATTCAGTCTTAGGTGACCATAATAACCAATAACCAATTATAATGCAGTCCGAAGTGTATATGTCTGTGATGTTGTTTCCTCTTCCTTCTTCTTCACTGCTCTGTCAGTTAAGTTCCCGACGTTCCTTAACTCTCTCTGGGTGGGGGAGGGGGGGTTTATGGTGCTCCTGGGATAAAACAGCTTTGCCTGATTGTATTTTGTTCTGAAGGTGTGTGGTGTATTTGCCACTGTTTGTTTTGACAACTTGTGCCGCGCGGTAGGCTTCGAGCCGAGCACCTTTTATATCTGAACACAGAGCGAGCCCACCAGAGAGCGCTCTTTCGCGCCACTAGCGTACCTCGGGCGCGTCGCAGTCTGAGAGGGCGGCTTCATTTGCGCTCCTCAGTTCAGCAGTACGCTTTAGGGCTCAATCTAGAAAGTCTACGCTGCAGATCTCTTCTAGTTTTCATAGTCCTACCAGCCCTCGCCTGACACCACAAATGCAGTCTGTACACTGTTCCAGGCCACCCGGCCGCACTTCCACTGCAAGTGCGGCCTGCTTCATCTCACAGCCTATTGCAGTGGCAGCCATTTTTTCATATATTCCTCCTGCTTATCAACATTTTGTATATATTGTCAGTCCAGAGCAACTGCGAGGGGGGTGCACATCATAATATACACAGTCTGGGTGTTTTTTCAGGTGTTTCTACCTCACACTCTCTCACATCAATGGAACCCTTCAGGGACCACAAATATACCCCTGGGTTTATGCCTGAAGAAAGTGTCCGCCCGAGTGCCATCTCCCTACAGAGGTGGATAAGCTTCTGTCAATGGCTATATCCAGAGCGCTTGCACCCCTGCAGGAGAGTGTAGCTAGGCTGATATCACCTGTCTCTGGGGGTTCAGGGACTCAACGTGACCCAGGTCAGGGGCCCAGCAAACAACCCTTGAAGGGCACACATAAGGCCCAGAAACGTGGCACGGGCCACCTGGAGGGCTTTTACCATCTTCTTGAAGCTTTTGAAAGGAGTGCGCACATGTTAAAACATGCACCCGTCCAGGTGGAAGATATACCTGAAGAAAACCGTGACTTGGTCCCGGGGAGGGGGTCACTCCCAAAAGTGGC
This sequence comes from Pleurodeles waltl, assembly GCF_031143425.1. NCBI lineage: Eukaryota > Metazoa > Chordata > Amphibia > Caudata > Salamandridae > Pleurodeles > Pleurodeles waltl. The sequence continues at coordinate 84,637,153 of NC_090446.1, forward strand.
GAAGGCGGCTCCTCCAATGAGGACCAACACTCCAGATACTCTTTGCACCACGAATCTGCCACCTCAGATTCCATGGAAAAGGAGTCATGCTCCATGGATATGTTTGAACCAGCAGGGATATTCCAGCCCAGGTCCTTAGAGTGGCTCCCTGAGCTGAATGTACCAGAATACGTGGGTGGCAAATCAGGCAACCTTTAGGTAGAGAGGTACATGCTCTTCTGCAAGCAGAATGCCCACGACCCTCTCTTGACTGGAAGGTGGCCTCAACCCCGGACACTGATCTAAAAATGTGCACTTTCGTTGATCGATCTTGGCGAGCGTGCCAAGAAAAGTTGCTCGATGTCATGGGAACTCTCACCAAGATCATTGAACTGGCTGAAATCTCCAAACAAACAGGCGAGCCACTTCCTATGGACATCATCGTGGGCTGGGCGCAGAAGGCAGTGTGCCTCCTGGGTAATGCCAACTGTGCCGTTTCAGCCGAGAGGAGACGGTTCTTGTTAATGAAGATTGACCCCAATCTTGGAGAACCCACCACATCGGAAGTAGGCGCGGTGGCAAAGGGGCACTTATTTGGAGACCCTTTCATTAAGGAGCTGGGAAAATTTGTGGCCACCTTCTCAGCTCTGGATAAGGCCCTATCCTTCATCAAAAACATTTTTCCTGGGCAAGGTTTTCACGGGGCAGGAAGAGGCCGGGCCACTCCTTGGCTGTCCAGACCATCAAGGCTCCTACAAAGGCCATCCCAAGAGGAACAATGGATGGCACGATGGCAATCAAGGTGTCTTCTTCTCCAACTAAGGTGGAAGCAAAGGCAGAGCCAGACGAGCAGCGAGAGGAGAGACCAGTGCCCCCGGAGGTTTCAGGGGTAAGGCATATCCTATCTTTCCCTCAAAATCTCGGGGGAAGACTGAAACATTTTGTTCACAAATGGGCAGAGATTACCACAGATCTGTGGGTACTGAAAATGGTACAAGGGTACCACATAGAGCTCTACGGGACTCTGGTGCTGGTAATAAGACCTACCCCCTTATATTTCTCAGATGAAGAGACAAACCCCATCGACTCCAGAAGCTCCAGGTCCAATAACTGTTGCACAAGGAGGCAATTTGCAGGTCGGTACTTCACCCTCGTGGATTTCTCAGCAGCCTCTTCCTTGTAGAGAAGAAGGACAAAGGTTATCAACCAGTAATAAATCAGAAACAGTTCAATGAGTGGCTGACATACCGCCTCTTCAGAATGGAGGTGATGCACCTATTGAGGGACCTTCTCCTACAGGACAACTGAAATGTCCAACTGGACCTCAAGGATGCATACCTCACAGTCCCCATTTTTTTCACCCCATCGGCACACCCTCTAATTTGTGAGGAAAAAACAGATATATGAATTCCAGACGCTACCATTCGGACATTCTTCGGCACCATGAGCTTCACCAAACTCCTCCGTCTGGAGGTGGAAGTCCTGCGATTGAAAGGAGTCATATTGATCATCTACCTGGGTGACACCCTTACTATGAATCAGCCCCGATCGCAGTTGTTCGCACACTTGCCCATGACTATTACGCTTCTTCAGAACCTGGGATTCGTGATCAATGCTCAGAAGTCGGAGCTGACGCCTGGGTAAAATATGGCTTTCCTGTGGTTTCTCATCAACTCCCGACAACCCTGACCTTGCCAGTACAGAAAATACACAAGATCAGGAAGGAGCTGAAAAAAAGTCCTGAGGAGAGACAGAATTTCGCTACATCAGCTAGCCAGAATTGTTGGATTATTCTCATCAATCCAGGCAATTATCTCTGGTCCCCTGACCTACAGGGCTCTAAAACGACTGAAGGCCGCCCACTTACGCAGGGGCCTTATGTACACAGATTTCACTCCCCTGACAATGGAGGCCAAGACGGAGCTCCTATGATGGATCAACCACATGGAGGACTGCAACGGCCGGGTGTTTTTCTGCACGGCCCTGGATCTGGTCACAAAATCGGATGCCAGTCGTCAGGGCTGGGATGCCAGATGTGGAGAGATCTACGTGGGGGTAAATGAACAGTGGAGGAACTCGACCTTCACATCAACTGTCTGGAGCTTCTGGTGAGCTCCCTTGCCATTCGCTCCCTCACTCAGGACAGAGTTTCATGCTGTATCCTCCTCACGATGGACAACATATGATGGCAGATATCAGACCACCAGGTGAGAGACAGCTTCTGAATTCTCTCAAGAAACCTTTCAAGGCAGTTTCCTCCCCTTCTATTGCCAGGTGGGTAAGTGGATTATTTTGGAGGAAGGCATTGACATTCTTCAGTTTGGGGCTCACTCTGCCAGGGGATCCATGTCCTCCAAAATCATAAAGGTAGGTGGCAGACTTGAGGATATCATGAATGTAGGCGACTGGGATTCCGAGTCTGCATTCAAAAGGTTTTACTCCACATCTCTGGTGGTAAATAAGCTTTGAACCTGCATAATCCTCACCTCCAGTCCTGACATAGAATGAAAAATGTCCTAGCTAACAAGAAGGAAAGTTTCAGTTCTATTAAGGATACGGAGGTGAGGATTATCCCACCCAGGTTATATATCAGGATATATAGATCTACCCACCTGAGTTTAGATTGACAGGTGGTATGTTATGTTTAGTACTTCTTGAATTATTTGACTGTTTTTCCATTAAATGAATTATTAAGAATTGAACTGTATCATTGTACCAGATTTATTAACTGTTAATTTGACAGCTAATTTCATGGAGGTTCTCTGTTATGGGCAGCATGTTATTGATCAGTATCAGTAAATGGTATGTTTTGATCTTCTGATTCTTCCTCTCTCTAGTTGTGTATGAATAACTTTGTTATGGCTTTCGATACATATCAGATTTGGTATAAAAATCCCCACTTCTTCCGTAGGCAATGATTCAAAGAACAATTAATGGAGCATGAATCTTAACTTCCTACAGCAAAGAAGAAGGAAGAGGAAATTATGTCACAGATTTATATATACTTCGTACTGCATTGTGATTGGTTATTGGTTGTTATGGTCACCTAAGACTGAATACTCATGGGAACTTGCGATGCTATGTTGTGCTGACATTCTTGTTTCCTGTTCAGTATTTAATGACATGGGTTGTCTGTATAGTGCCATGTAATTTACTTAATATATTATTGGTGGGCTGTGAGCATCAGATTTTCCAACAATCATGCTGGTTAAAATTAATTATACGAGAAGAAGGGGGTGGCTTAAGGAGCAGTGGAAAAGGAGAGGAATACGGATTGCTAGGGGAACCTAAAGCTCAATATTTTGTAAAAATAACTATTTGTAAAGTCTTTAAAACAGAGACAAGAGTGTGTGTGATTTTGGTTGAATGTGCGCATGTAAACATCCTTGGTAAAACCTGACAGACACCATACCCGACTTTTAGTAGACAATACATTTATTAGGTGGGTCTAACGCCCCAAACACACCCCCTGAATCTATGCCCTGGCTTTTATGTCAGGTCCTAAAAGTCCTATGCAATGGAATTAGATGGTACGGTATCCAAGAGATACGGACAGGCCCCTTTCCAGGAATTTTTATCTGGAAGGGCCAAGGGTACATTCGGGTGGGCCAATGTGGGGCCAATTTTGTCAATTCTGGAGGCAGCCTACAAGCCGTGGATTTACTTCAGATCTTATTCCAAGCAGGCATGCAGAGCTATAGGTAGTCAAGAGTACAAGCTGATGTCTATACTTGTCAGCACAAACCCTCATCATTTTCAGCAGGCAAGGCATCAACACAAACACCTGGACACCAGGCATATTGCAATAGTTCAAGCTTCTGTAGGTCCCCGTTACCACACTCATCCCTTGACATCTTCACACTGGGAAGACCGGCTATTTAATTCTTGCAATTTACCCAACACATATTTTTTGCCACACAGTGAACTCTGTAACTGTTTCTTTTTGCATCATTCTTTTGCGGTGTACTTTCATTGATATAGAAGTTTAAAAACAGCAACATATTTAGAAAAAAAAAAGCAGTATTGCTGACAACTGAGGGCAATTTTCATCCCTGACAATTGTAAAACTGGTAATTGAAGTCAAAGGGGTAACTGTGTTACACAGAGTGCCAGAGATACAGAAGGGGCCGCAGATGCTTGGGCAGCCCCCTCAGTAATGCTATTAGGGCTGGCGCTCATGTAGAGCCAACGCCATCCTCAGAGGAGATTCCTTCATTGGCAAGGGGGTGTGGCTCCATGCAAATAAGGGAATCACTTTCTCTCTCCATCCATCCCTTAATGTGGATGCATACACAAAGACAAACGGGCCCAGGGCATAGTAAACAAAAGCAAGCATTAAGACTAACAGAATACTCCAGCCATGGTTGGGTTTTGAACCACTCTGAAGTGAATGTTCTCTCATCATCACCAAACGTTCTTTGTAGATAAGATTTAAGGAATGGTTGAGAAAAAAGAAATACATTGTATTTGCTCTTTTCAGGCTATGTTATGTTATTCCAGGGCTATCCTGGCGCTGAGCTGCTGTGAAACCAGCCAAGCCTAGAGCCTAATGTGGTTACTCGAAGAGCCAAGTCTTCAGCTTCTTGCAGAACTCAAGACATGAGGAGGAGGTTTGGATGTGTGAGGGCAGGGCATTCCATGCCTTAGGAGCAATGTAGAAGAAGGCTTGACTGCCAAATCAGGTTTTTTAGACGTGTGCAAGTAGTAATCCTGCCGAGCTAGGGTGTGTGGAAGGTTTGTAAAACCAAATGCTATTGTTGAGGTACGCTGGGCCTGAGAGCTTTGAAAGTGTGGATGAAGATTTCCAAATATGCTCATTTGGGTATGGGTAGCAAATGTCACTCCATAAAGTGAGGTGAGAGTTTGAGAGTTATTCTGGCCGCTGAGTTCTGACTGTTCTGCAACCTATTCATGAGATGCTTTTTGATGCTAGCCTAGATGGTGTTCTTGTAATCTAGTTTGCTGTTGACAAGCGTGTGGGTGACGGTATTGAGTGAGAGCCATTTGAAAATCTTCCTCAGCATCTTCAGAATGTGGAAACGTGAGGCAGTGACAGCGTTGGCATGGGCGGTGGTCTCAAGGTTGCTGTCAATGATGAGTCAAAGGTTCTTGACGTGGGTGGTGGGAGTAGGTCCTTGCTCTGTCAGTCACCAGGTGGAGTCACACTGATAGAAGCTCTTGTCAAAGATCATGACTTCAGTCTTGCAGATGTTCAACTGCAGGCAGTTGGACTCATCCATCATTCATTGTTTTTCATTTATGTATATATTTATATGTATATATATATATATATATATATATATATATATATATATAGATATAGATATAGATATATAGAGAGAGAGATAGATAGGCATATGTGTGTGTCTGTGTGTGTGTATATATATATATTTAAATATATATCTATATATTTATATATAAGCTACATCTCCCTTCTCTCCAAAAGATTCTCTGGCACTCAGTGTACGAGTGAATTAATTTCTTGAATTACATGGAAACACCAGCATTTCGGCAATCACGCCTTTTTCAACCTGTTTGTTCCACCATTTTTACTCACATAAATACCTTTTCCATTTCTCCTCTATCTGCCCCACACCATCCTACACATAAAAGACAGACTTTAACACACCTATTAATCCCGTGTTCGTTCAAAATATGAATTCATCTACAATAATGTATGTAATTCTATTAATATTACATTCGTATTATATTGCACTGTTTTTCCACAAGATCCCTATATTTTGACCTCTATATTCATTCACTGATTGCCGACCCTATTATTCCAATTTTATGACAACCATTGTTTCCAATAATAAATTCATACATTCATATATATGTTTTTTAGGTCACAATCCTCCTCTATTACAGGTAAAGTACCCAACGTATCACCTTAGAGATCTGTACTCTTTGTTCTAACTAACTCAATACTCCTTCCCCTTCTAACATTTGTTGTGGCTTGCACAAAATTTAAAAAACTGTTAAAATCCTTCATATATTCCCAAGAACATGTTTCCATCTCCATATTGCACTTTGTTACAGTTGTATAGTCGGGAATGCTCTAAAACGTCCATCCCTTCCAATTTGGATATTCACCTCCATATTCCCATTTTTTCTAGAATAATCTACTTTCTTATCCAGCTATTAATTCATATTCTGCCTACCTTATTACAGATGTACATACATTTCCTCTCTGCAGTTTAAACCATTTGGTTCTTTACTATCTAAGACCAAAATGCATCTTGATTCCAGAATTCTCAATTTCTTTTCTCTGTTGCCACCTCTTATATCAGCCTCGATTCCATCAATGACACTATATTTTAAATCTTTTCCCTGTTCTTCTTTATAGTGTCTCACTACTGAATACGTGACATCCTCATTTTTAATGGCCCCTAAATATTGTAGAATCCTTCTGTGCACCTGTAATGTGGGACTCCCCACATAGATTTTTGGACAGCTAAATCTCAAGATATACACCAGATAATTGCTTCTGCAGGTATATTGTTTTTTAATCCTATAGATGATTTCCCCCTCTTTCCTTAAAACAGTTATATTCTCACAATTTCTACACGCCTTGCATTTCATGAATTTCCTGAAACCCCCACTAGATTTTATTCCTATTGTCCTGTTACTTCTTACATCACTTCTCACTATTTTTTCCCTCAGGGATTTGCTTCTCCTGTAAGTAATCCGGGGGCGCTTTTTAAAGTCTGTGTAGCACTGCATGACTTCTCAGTACGTGCCAATGCTTCCTCAAAATTACTCCTACATTCTCATGTGCTCTGTTAAAGGTTGTAATAAACCTATATTCCACCTTCTTTTCACTTTTGCGTTTACCCTCAAAAACAGTGTTTCCCTACTTTTACTGTGCACTTTATTCTTAGCCTTACTCAGCACTTATTCCTTGTAGCCTCTCTTTCTGAGTCTCAATATCATATCATACTGTACCTCACCAAAATCCACGTTGTCACTACATATACTCTTTGCCCTAAGTAGTTCCCCATAAGGGATACTCTCCTCCCAGGGAGTAGGATGGAAACTGGTGACATGCAGGATACTGTTCCCTGCACTCGGTTTCCTAAATACGGTGGTTTCTAGCCTCTTATTCACCACTTTCAGTGTTACATCCAAAAACTCAATCTCTTTTTCACTGATATTGTTGGTAAATCTCAAATTCAGGTCATTTTCATTTATCTCTTTCACAAATTGGTGAGCACTGTCCTGGATTCCTTTCCACAACACAAAAATATAATCTATAAAGCACAACCACAATACAATATGTCCACTCCACTTGTCCAGAGGGGAGCCATTCAGCACCTGCTCCTCCCACCAGCTCATGTGTACATTTGCATAGCTGGGGGCAAAGCAGGTGCCCATCGCTGTTCCCTGTTGTTGTTCATAAATATCTCCATTAAAGAAGAAAATATTGTGCTTAAGGCACCATTCCATCATACTTGACACCATCTTGCTATGTTTATAGAATATTATCGGGCGTGATCTCAAAAAGTGTTCAGTAGCCCCAATCCCATCTTCATGTCTAATACTGGTATAGAGTGTAGTTACATCCAGTGTCATCAGGAGCAAACCATCCTCCCAACCTATGTCATATATTCTCTTCAGAAAATCTGCTGTTTATTTTAGGTCGGAGGGGAGACTTTGTACCAAGGGTCTTAAGAAGCAATCTATGTATCTCAACACATTTTCAAACAGCCCTTCTTATAGTGCTATAATGGGCCTTCCGGTGGGCTTCCAGACATCCTTATGTACTTTTGGTATTAAATAGAAAGCTGGCAGTTTAGGACTAGTTTTTCTTAGAAACCTATATTCATCCGAGCTCAAAAGTCCTTGAGTGAACCACTCCTCTAGTTTTTTAGTGAATTCCACTTCTATCCATTTCGCTTGCTCGCCATCCACTTTTTTGTAGCACGCAGTATTTTTTAGCTGGTTCTGTGCTTCAATCATATAGGCCTCTTTCGACCACAGTACCTCATTCCTACCTTTATCTGCATTTCTCACTACTATTTCTTAGTGGTCCCTTATTTTGTTTACTTTTTTCATTATATCCCTACTACTCTTATCATGTATGTATTTATTTTCTTTCCTTCTCAATTGCTTGAACTCACTGATGACCACCTCGACAAATTGATCAATGTTGTCATCCCATCCTGGATTTTAGTTTTAACAAGGAAGCTCCATCTCTTCTGATAGCCAAATATCTTCTCTTTCTAGTCTCTCTATTACTGTATTCCCATCTATCGCTACAGAATACTAATTCTCTCGTGCCAGCAGTTCTTTCATTATATAAACATCATCCACCAACAAATTACTCTGCTCAGTCGATCTCTCAGTTTCCCCAAACTGTGTTTTCTTGCCATCTTTTTTTTCATATAACTTCGCCAATTTAAATTTTCTTGCAAATTTAAACAAAGTTATCATAGCTTGTATATAGTCAAACTTGTTTTCATCACAGAATGATAACCCTAAAGAGAGAATCTTAATGTCCTGTTCATTCAGTTCCACTCCTGATAGATTCAATACCGTACTGCAGTCCATCAATACTTTCTGTTGCTCCTGGTTGCTCTCTCTGAATTGCCTTCGGCCAATTCTTTTGGATTGCCCCCCTCTTCTGTTCTTCCCGGCCTCGTCCTCGCTGTCTTTTTCCTCCATTCTAAGGCATGTGATTGGTTCTCCTGTCCTGTCTTAAAAAATCAAATTCATCTTGGAGAGAGGTATGTGTTGTCATTCTGTTTTGTTCTTCTGCATCTGTGTCCAAACTCACATCTTTGCTCCTCCTACTCGATGTTGCTATTGGTCTCTCCACTTCTCTCCCTGAGAATTTGTCTCCTTAGATTATCAAATTTCTTTGCAAAAGTATATATCTGTCGTGTCTCATAGTCCCTCTTATCTCTATTAAATTTGTGTATGTTCATCTGTATTATGGCCTCCTTGGCTGCTTTTCACCTTTCCATCATCCCTTTATCTAAAACCATTATCTTCTCATTGTCTCCACATTTCTTGATCACTTCCCACACGTCTCCTATTTGTTTCATCAGTTTGTCTCTGTCAAGCTGTGCATATTTAATTAAGATGCTCATCATGCCTTCTGGCCCCCTTCCGTTAAGGTCCACCCATTCTTTCAGCATTTCCGGATTGGGGACCTCATAGGATTGAGTGATCATAATGCGCAAACCCCTAGGCACTCTGCCCACATCAAGATACTTTTGCAATGACACAGTTTCCCACCATTTACTTTGTTCTGTCCTTTTCAATTTCTTCAGGTTATTTAAGAGACTCTGGAAATAATTTTTATCCATATACCATTCTTTCGTCCGTAGTGTGAATTCTATTTTAGTCACTTGTTCAAATATAGCTGTCGCCCTTTGTTTTCTTTGTAGCCTCATCAAACCTAGTCCTATGCAGTGAAATGTAAAATGTAAACAAACACTACTTATAAAATGTGACCAAATTTTGCCTTAAAAATTGTACACATTTGGTTTTAATATAGCTGTATAAAGAATACGCTGTAATTAATGCACAGACTATCCATTTAGAAATGTCCAACATAAAATCTGAAAGTAGACTGAACTATTTAGTTCTGATGTAAATTTCGATAATTAGTATTGATTCCACTGTGTATATAACATGCCACATTGCATAACCAGTGTTTGCCTTTTATTGAACTGAATTATGATCAGAACTATTGTAAGTGGATGTAGTTAGATAAAGAGTAACATCACTATAATCAGGAACCTAAAATTATGCGTTAGCAGAAGCCCAAATTATGCTACAGGGTTAATAAATTATGTGGCGAGAAAAGGCATATTATTTGGTGTAATGAGGCATATTTTGTGATAGTATTACTTCATTATTTTTTCATTTCTTTTGAGTTGTGAAAACTGTCTGGCAATTGGTTGCGCCTAATTAATACACGTTTAATACCCAATTAGAGCAATAAGCAAAAAATGGTGATCAGTCAAACTTTGTGAAAAGCCTTCGCCTGCACAGCAATACGAAATGTAGTATTTTTAGTAATTTGTGATCCCTTTGAGCAAGAATGTTTTTTTAAGTCTGCAGATTATGCAGCAGATAATCGATTGAGGCAAATGTGGGAAATCCATAATTATGTGAAAAACAAAACAGCCACAAAATTAAAAAATTACAGTGGTCCTGTTGATAACCTGGGAATGTGCAATGTACTTAAACAAACAATCAGAATATGAAATGCTCACATATGTAATCCTGTCGTACAGCTGAGAATAAATTCAATCCGGCAAAATATTTAATGTGAGGTAGCTCAGTTTTTACTTTATCACAGCAGTTGGTAGAGAACAGACAGACACACTTAGGGTCTGATTCACAAAGGGTAACATACTTTTGTGTAGCTTTACTATTTTTCTTCTGGCATTCACAAACTACGAGTTTAATTTTACTAATAGTAATTTTCAACTGTAGAGACTCCACTCATAAAAAGGATAGCCATGTCCTAACTTTTAAAGTGCAGATTCCTTCTTCCCAACTGCGGAGTATCCGCAGTCATAAAAATTCTACTAATAAAATCAACCCGTCGATTGGGGATAGCAAAAATTAGTAAACTTACACAAAAGTGAGATTTACCTTTGTGATTCAGGCCCAAACTTTGTAAGGCATTGTGTAATTCCACATTCGCTCTTAGGTAATTGGCAGACATTTATGATTCCCTCGTGGCTTCCCATTCAATGAGGTATGCGCTGCCCATATCTGAATAGTATAACACATGTCCCATCCC